>NC_064270.1:13387500-14012500 GCF_003254725.2 Canis lupus dingo
GTCCCTCCCCTTGGCTGGACATACAATGCTTCAAGACACACCATGTCTGGCTCCAGGGCCAAGGGACAGGCAGTTCTGACTGGCTCCTCATGTCTCTTCACAGGTGGGGCCCTTGTTGAACACAATGATCAAGGGTCGATACAACTAGCCTGCCAGGAGTCGAGGCCTCCTGCCAGGTGACTGCTAGCCCGTCCACACCGCTTCATTGATGAGGACAGGAGACTCCAAGCGCTAGTATTGCACGCTGCACTTAATGGACTGGACTCTTGCCATGGCCCTGGAGGCAGGTGTTTGGGGCAAGGCAGGGTGGTTGGCGCTCCACTCCCATTTGGAGGGACTTCTTGCCCTTGCCTCTGTGCCCCAGCATCTTCCCTCTCTGCCCCCCCTAAGGTCCTGCATTCAGTGTGTGGAGTCCCAGCTTCTGGTTGTCATCACGTCTGTGTGTGTCCATCTGTCACCCTCGGGATGTGTGTGCGTGTGTGTGCATGCACACGCGTGTATGTATCTGTTCCTTGCTTTCTCCTTCTGGGTCAGGATGCCACTGCTGGCTCTCAGTCCTGTCTCCTGCAACCTCAGTGCCTCAGCCTGAGAGTTAGATGGTCTTGGACGCCCACTATGTTTGGGCTGCAGGGCCAGTCTTCCTCCTTCCAGTTTTCACAGTTTTCACAGTCAGGCTCTAGGCTGGGTGGGAATGGTTACTGGGACTCCTAATGGTGAGAGTGAGAAGGAGGCTTGCCTCTAAGAGCCTAGATGACCTTCCTGTGAGAGAATTAGAGAGTTCCAACTTGAACCTTTAAGCTCAAGCCATACATAGAAAAGAACCTTGGGACATGAAACCCAAGGATCATGCACAAGTTCCAAACTAGAGACACATACAGCTTCTCTCTTTCGGCACCAGCTCTTGCTCTCTGTGCTGAGTACCAAGGGAGTCCTCCTAGTAGTGGCTTCTCTAGGTTCTAGGGGTATAAGCCTGTGTGTGTGTGTGTGTGTGTGTGTGTGTGTGTGTGTGTGTATGTCTGTATGTCTGTATGTGTGTGTGTGTGTGTGTGTCTGTGTGTCCCCATCCACACTGGCCTGCCTCTCTGCTTACCAAGTTTCTCCACTGCTTAACCTTACCCAGTGGGACATACAGTGTAAGCCCCAGGGAAGTACTGCCTGACCTAGCCTAAAGCTTTTAAACTCAGTTTTAGCCATTGGATGTTGGTCAGGTCTCACTGCAACCTGCTTGAGGCTGACTGGCTAGAGCCTCCAGGTCCTGTGACCCTCCCTGCCCAGGCCACATCCTCTCTTCCTTGGAGCTTCCTGGCTGAGTAGATGAAATGGGGTCCAGCTTAGGTAGCTAACTTACCACCTGTCATCCACCTCAGGTCAAGGACAAAAATGTAGCCTTGCCTCTTAAAGCCAGCACCTCTGCCAGACCCCACTGTAATGTTCCACAAACACCCTTGAAAGTCAGGGCAACTGACGGAGCACAGAAGTGGAATTTCCTTTTCTGTTCATTGTTACTTGTGGGAACCCCTCTCAGGGCTACAGCTTACAGCTGGGCACTGCACAATGCAAAGGGCCATCAGTCACATGATTCAGTAGAACTGGGGCCACTGGAATTGGGCAGTATGGTGGCCTTATGGCCCTTTGTTTTCTCACCTCCACTTCCATCTCTATGCCCCTTCTCTCTGTCTGGAAGGAAAGAAGAGTTGGAAAACTCTGGGGTTTTTCCTTTCTTTTTTTTTTTTTTTTTTTTTTGCCAAAGGTTTACTTTCAGTGTCTGAGCTGTGGCTCTAACCCCCAAAGCTCAGTTTACAGTTACAGCGCACTGATGGACTGAGAGGGTGTGTGTGTATGCATGTGTGCACCTGTGTGTGTATTTTGGATAGGGGTGTTTATTTTTAGTGCCCCATTCTGGGGTTCTCTGATGCAGTGTGGGTGTGCAAACACGGTACCTACCTTCTCAAGTGTAGTTCTTTCAAATATAGCCAATGCTGGAAAATGTGATTGCAGTGATCTCCATCCCTCCATTTCTTGGGAAAGAGGAGCATTAGCAAAGAAAACAAGGCAGAGGATAAACGTGACTACAGTCAAACTTTGAAAGGTAGCAGATTATTTTTGTTCTCCTTAGCAGGTCTGCTGTATTCCTGGCTCAGCCCTCAAAGATGTGGGTGATGTGCAGCAGGGAGGCATGTGCCACTCAACTGATCCTTGTTGAGTGCTGTGCTGACACAGATCTGACCTAAGGTGACATAGGAGGAGGGCCCTTTACAGGATTGGTCCTGACCCTTGGGTAATATAATAGTGACCCTGATTATTAAGACACCTAATAACAGCCTAGTGCTTTTATCTTTGGTTCTCATCCTGCCAGGTAGGTATTTTCCTTTCACAGCTAAAGAAATGGACTCAGAGAGGTTTCAGTGATTAGTGGCAATCAGGATTTGAACCTAATGTTAATTTGACTGCAAACCCCCTGCTACTCCCTATCCACAAAACTGTTGGTTCTCCTACCTTGCCACTTCCCTTGAACTATCGTCCGTCCTCAGATCTCATGCCACTGGGCATTGTCCATGAGGGTCCACAAGGTATAGCTTAGGGTAAAAGCTTTTTTGGACTCTTGGGAGAACTACTGGGAAGCCCTGTTCTAAGTTAAGAGTGCTGGAAGGAGTGTGGGGAAACTGAGTTCTAGATCCCAGTGCATTTTTTTTCCTTGAATAGGACCCATAACTTTTCCCAGCTTGCTTCTGCACCTGTAGGATTGAAGATCCAGTTCTAGATGATAACTAGGAACATTTATTCATGTTCTGTTGCCTCCTTTTCCCCCAAGGAAAAGATCTAGTCTTTTCACTTAGGGCTAAGTTAGGGTTGTTTAAGCTCAAATTCTACTTGCAGCTGCAGAAACATATCTGCTCTGTTGCTTACTACCATGCTAGCCAGCAGAGTGGAGCCAAGGGAAGGTGGTGGGGCTCTGGACCTGAATGGAGGTCTGCCATGTTACAGGCTCCCATTTTCACATCAGCAGGTACACAGGAAACTGCTCTTTTGTGAAGTCAAATATTTGTTGGGGGGTTGGAATTCAGGGGAGGGAGGAGGGGCTGTTCTGGGCATCAGTTGAGCAGATGCCCAGGATGCCTGGGGGAGACCAGCTTCCCCTACAAATCAGAGCTCTAAATTACAAGGTTTTTACCAACGCGAACAGTTGGGGGAAGTCGTATGCTCTCATTTGCGTAATGGTTTCTGTCACTGGTGATTAGACACAGGATGAAGGAAAAGAAATTTGACAATTAGGAATGAGCGATCATTAATCTGAATCTGTTAGGAGACAGAGAGGGGAAGGATCCTTATCAATGGGCTAGCCTAGTATGGGGACACCCTCCCTCTGCCCCCACCAAAGACTCTTGGGCCACATACCCTTCCATTGTTCCCACAAGCGGGCTGGGCTGATGTTTCTTAACAAACCCTAGGTAGGCACAATCCTCAGTCTGAGCTGGATACAGTATATAGGCATAAGCCATCAGAGAGGTGGGTGTCAAATGCAAGTGTTAGGGCAAAGAATACTAATGGAATGGTTTTGACGTGTTTGCTGTTTGTGGAAAAAATTCTTTCAATCAATACTCCAGATAGCCCACCTGTGACAAATGTTTGTTGCATTCCAGCACTGCAGGGTGTGGAGAAAACCTGGTTTTTATCCCCTAGAAGCTTCTACTTAGTTGGAGAGGAAACCACACAAAACAGCCAGAGGTTATGAGGCCATGAATCTTGTGAGAACAAGATGAAAGATTGTGGAAAAAGGAGGAAGATAGTAGAGAGCAAGCTCTCCTACCAGGTTCCTCCAAGGCCTGGGGCTCCTCAGTGGGGGGACTCTTCACTCCAGGCCTCCTGGCAATGTTGATTTTTTCCCAGTCCATGCAGCCAAAGTAGTTGCTGAAGGGCACTGAGGCACCCCACCCAGGAGTGTGCACAGGGGATGAGATGACATCCTGTGGCCTGAGTCCTAAGGTGTGGAGGATCCCAATTTGTATCTTCCCAGGTCTCCGTGGCACCTTAATATGCATTCTTTCTGTCTTCACACTTCAAGCACTATGTTAATTTGCACTAGTTGCTGTTTGTTCCTCAGTTTTGTGACTTGCATGTGGTGGGTTCCTTAGATCAGAGGCTTCCTCAGAGATTGGGGACAGGGACGGTTCTACGGTTCTCTGTCTCCTCTTAAGAGTGTGAACTTCCCACAGACAGGACTGCATCTCTCTGAGGCTTCTACTCTTCCAGGTTGGGTATGGAGTTTTTAGTAGGGCAGTGGGGAATAGCCCTCAGTGACTAGTTTTACCCAAACAGGATGGATGCGGGGATGCACCTGGAAGTGGCTCATGAGGTTCCAGAGGCCCTGGTTTTTCAGCCCTTTTCTTGTTCTTCTCTGGAAATTTCAGTGCTCATCCTTCAGTCCTTCTGAATGCTCTAGTGTCTTCTCAAGCTTCCTGCATGAAGAGATATTCTAGCTTCCGTTTCCAGGGCTCCCTCAGTTTCTCCCACTCAGGCTCCCTCTGTCCAGTCTCGCCCTCAGCCAAGGACCTTTTTCCTAAACGGTTGTCCTTTCTTCAAAAGCCCTATGGCTGCAAATATTTGGATAGACTTTCTCTAGGATCTCTCTCCTCTAGGCTTGACCCTGAGCATCTTTGAGTTATCTTCCTTTTTTGACCTCATTTGTTCTGCGTCTGCTCTGCCCTCTTAGCATCCTTTTGCTAATTCTATGCAGTCTGATTAGCTTTTCTAACTCTGGTGGCCCTTTTGCTAGTCTTCAACTATCTCTGTTTAATCATCATAGGTCTTGGGTCCTCAGTGTGGCCAAAACTGAGCACTTTCTGGTACGTTTCTAGGGGACGAGGCCTTAGACACTGGCAACATTGAGGCCCAGGGACCTGCAGTCTATGGGGCCTCCAGAGCTGGGTGAGGGGAGGGTACCTAGAGTCTTAGATAGTGGAGAGCCAGTGAGGAGGGATTGGGTAGGAGAATCCCCAGGTATGGATCCAGGCCTGGCAAGCGAGGGTGGAAAAAGCAGTTCTGTGTTCCCATCTAAATGCATCTGTGTGCCTTACAGTCAGGGATGGTGGGCATTTTGTGAATGTCTCCTAGTTTATTTCAGGTGTCTTTGGCAATGCTCTGAGTCACCAAGTTTGGCTGGCCTCTGGATTTCAGCAATTGCTGGAAGAGAAACAGCATACTGAGTAGTTGATACCAGGAGCAGAGGTCTTATGAGAAAAGCTGTGGAAGCTGGGGTAGCAAGGCAGGGACCTGGTGATCAGCTTACCCAGGCTATCTTGACACCTCCAAGTATTTACAAAAGCTGACTAAAGTGAAATAGTGAGGCCTCACCTTCTTCCTTACCTGAAGTCTGGGTTTCAGGTAGTATTTGGGGAAGGAGTATATGTCCTTTAACTTCCAGTAAGAAACAGTCTCAGATAATGTTTTAAAGCATGGATTTTAGAGCCAGGTGTCTGGTTCAGATTTCTAGCTTTACTACTTAACTAGCAGGTTTAACATTGATAATTGACTTATCTTTTCTGAGCCTCAGTTTCCTCAACTCTAATGATATGTATTGAACTGAGGGGGGATGTTGAGAATATCTACCTCAGGGTTGTTGGATTAACTGAAACAATGTAAAGCTTTAGCACAGTACCTGACAAGCACTTAATAAATGGCTGTGGTGGTGGTGGTGGTTGTTAGATTTATTATGTAACTTATTCAAAAACTTGATCTTAGTGGTTTGTGAGCAGATTTCCAGTGATTTCTCTTCTCTCAAGAAAACTGTAGCAAAGAACAAGGAAAATGTCCTGTAGACACCGTTACTGAGTTGAAGGCACACAAAAGGGCCTTAGTACCTAAACCTTAGAGGGAGGGAAACAGGGAAGTGTCTGATGCCTTCTGCCTGGTCGACCAGAGTTTATCATTCTCCACACCCACCCAGGATTAGGGTAAGAAACCATCAGGTATGAGCTTTCCTTATACCATTTGAGGGGTGAGGGCAGCTGAATGGGTTCCCATCACTCCTGGAGCTACGCTGACTTCACATTGTGAGATACCACAGCAGTCATGTTGGGCTCCATTGGTTCAGTTTCATTCCATTATCCGCAAAGTATTTAAATTATATGTAGGTTAAGATGGTTCTGGGGTAGAGGGGTATTCAGAAGAGAATTCAGAAAAATAACAGACTGGAATGGAATCTTAATAGCTAGCATTTTCAAAGTGTCCTGGAGCATTTCTGCTTTGGACCCTGTACTAGTTTGTACCCATGTGCTCTCAGTTCAGTGGGGACACCAAGCAGGCAAGTTAGCATCACAGATGTGCAGAGGAGAAATTGGGTGTTCACAGTAGGCTTCCTCCAGGAAGTAACATAGTCTAAGCTGGTATCTGGAAGAGAACCAGGGGTTGGGAAGTAATAAAGAGCATACATTTCTCCTCTGGCTGCTTTGCCAGTTCCCAAACACTGCTCCTCTGTGTTTAAGGGTTTTGTTAATAACTCCTAGGAAGGAACCAGATGATGGGCCCCAAAAGAAAACCCTTTGGTTAGTCACAGAAATCTTTGGAAATCATTTTGGTTACTGGTCTAGGTTTGCCCTGGAGTACACATGGATTGGACTTGCTCCTTTGTAGCCCTTTCACTGTCCTCTTTGTGAGAAGTCTATCTGCATTCTGGCCTCTGGAGCCACTCTGCCACTCTACTTGGAAGAAATGCTGGTACGGTTACTCAGATGTCAGCCTGAGATACATTCTGGCTGCCTGGAATTCTCAGCCTCTTCCACACTGAGATCTCCTGATCACAAGTCTGCCCTAATGCCCAGCCACCCCACTATGAGCCAGGCTTCTCTGCAGTGCCCCTATATAGCCATGCACAACATCTTACATCTGACCGTGGTCCCCAGCCTCATGGGTGGAGAAGACCCCCTCTCTAGCTTGTGCCAAGTCATTTCTGTACTGTAGACCATCCTGTAGTCACCTTGTATTCACCTCTTTGCTTCTAGATTTCTTTGGCTCCAGGCCTTGGAAGCCTTTCTCCTTGGCCCCAGAAAATGTTGCTGTGCTTTATTCAGTTTGCTTAAAACCTACCTGGTCATTGAGGTCAGTTCTGCCCTTGAGGGAAGCCCTGCTCCTTAACCCAAAATCTCACCTATGTCTGGACTAGGTTTTTATTACCTCTTCAGTATATAGTGTATAGTGCAACATAGGATAGTGGTTGAGAACGAGGGCTTTGCATATCTGGCTTTGAATCCTAGATCTGCGTTCTGTATAACCTCGGGCAAATGACAAATTGCTTGTAACTCCTTCATATTGTCCGAGGATAACATTAT
Organism: Canis lupus dingo; assembly: GCF_003254725.2. Lineage (NCBI taxonomy): Eukaryota > Metazoa > Chordata > Mammalia > Carnivora > Canidae > Canis > Canis lupus. The sequence goes on from NC_064270.1 coordinate 13,394,826, forward strand.
CTACCTTATCAGGGATGTGTGAAATACAGTTTGTAAAGAAAGTCTTAGCAGAGTAAATTCCATAGCAAGGCTCAGCCCTTCTGGTTCTCAAAGCCTTCACCTCTATTCCTCATCTAGCTCTCCAATTAAAGTCCTGCTTCTAATCTCAGGGCAAGTCTAGTTATTGACTTGTAGGCAGAACAGAGCAGAGGTATGAGTATAAACTTTCCTGCACATGTTAACAGTCCCTACTCCTCAGTGACCGGATTCACAAGGACCCTATCATACCACTGTCATGGGGAATGATCTTCCAAAATCTCTTTTCTGGAATATTAAAAATATCCGAAGCACAATGTCAGTGACAATAGAAAGCATCAGAACTGCTGCCGGCAGGGATAAGAGTCACTGAAGGTGTGTACAAGGTGGCAGCAAAGCAGACAGGGACACAGGAGACAAGGAGATTGGTGCAGAGGCCACCATACTATCTAGAGGCAGCAGAACCATGGGCTTAAAAGGTTTCCTCTAAGTTTTTAAGTAGTGAGCTTTTGACTTATGTTATTTGAGCCTGACTTATGACTTATGTTATTTGATCGTACCCACTTCACTGTCAGTGTGATCCTTGCTTTCACAAGGGTTTATGTGATGTCCTGATAAGAATAGAGGCATTAGATGTGCTTCCTGGGTTTGAAGTCCCTATTTGCTGCTTCCTGACTCTATCTTTAGGTGAGTTTAAAGGCTCTCAGTCTTGGCCATTTCATCTCTGAGGGGTGGGAAATAGCACAGGACTTGCATTGTTGTCTTAAGTATATGTGGGAATGTTTTAAAAATACTCAGTTCAGCATGAATTCTTAGGAAATGGTTTATTATTAAGACTCAGATGTCTGTGAACAGTGTTTAGTTAGTGCTTGGAGCGAAGGAAACTGCTGGCATCAGGGCTTTTGGGATCCTACTGTCTCAGGACACAGTGCTCAAAGCAGAATCTCAGAGGAGATGGCTTGTTGGGAGAGCAAAATGGAAAAGACCATAAGTCTTTGTAAGAGCCTGAATGCCTGAAAGGCAGCACTAGAGATAAAGATGGTTATGCCAAGGTGGGGTCTTGAGAAACAGAGGCGAAGACCTAGGCACTGTTGACCACCTAATCCCCAGAAGAACAAAGGAAATGGGACAGAAGAGTGTCTGTGGAGGACACTGGCTGAGTGGAAAGAACAGAAGGATCAGGGACAGTGAACTTATGTGTGAATCTTAGGTGTACTTTTCACAGGCTGGGTGACTTTGAGCATGTTTGTCTCGGCTTCATTCTCATCTTTAAAATTGGCTAGTAACTGCTGCTACCTTGCTTACAGGATAGATGAGACAACATATGTGAAAATGCTGTCTAAACAGAGCACTGTATGTTTGTTGTTGGGGTGAGGGTTTAGGAGAGCTTTTCCAGAGTGAATGGGCTACAGAATTGCAAGTGGTCACAGAGTAGTGCCCCCCTCATTTCCAGTGGAAATGGTAAGGTAGCATTTCCCACCAGGACACTATTCTTTCATTTGACTAGGAAGGATTTGATTGAAGAAAGAAAAGCAGTGTAGTGAGAAGGGCAAGTTTTGGAGTTGCATAGACTGGGTTTGAATCTTGGTTTCACCATTCCCAATATTGAGATGGTCAGATCACTTGCCATATCTGAGCTTTGGTTTCTTAACAGGCCCTTTCATGTGGTTATTGAGAATAAACGAGACACCTCCCGTGAAACAGCTCACTGCACAGTGCCTATTAAGTGCCCAGTAAATGTTTGTTTCCTTTCTTTTATTTCTTTACCCCTTAGGAAGTATCTAGTTTACCCAGCATAAAAGGTTCTTCGTTATCCATGCCTTAGTACGAACAAGTAATATCAGATTTCTCTTCCTTTCTAGAGTGAGATCTGTTGCCTTAAAGAAGTATGACTCGGGGAGAATTGAGAAGGGGGCAGAACTCCACAGTATTGGGGATGGAGTAGGGGTACTCTGGTTATCTGGTCAGCATGGGGGTGAGTAAACAAAAGGTAATGTTGAGAGGTGAAAATTTTTCAAGAAAAAAGCTGGGTGCTGAATGCTAGGGGGAAAGCCAGTTGCGCAGGGGCTTTGGAGTGGAGTGGAGAATGGAGTGGAGGCAAGAAGATCAGAGTTCGGGCAGCCCTGGTGGCACAGCGGGCCTGCAGCCAGGGGTGTGATCCTGGAGACCCGGGATCGAGTCCCACGTCGGGCTCCCAGCATGGAGCCTGCTTCTCCCTCTGCCTGTGTCTCTGCCTCTGTGTGTGTGTGTGTGTGTCTCAATAAATAAATAAAAATATTGAAAAAAAAAAAAAAGATCAGAGTTCAACCAGGAGAGCCTTAGGAATTGTGACTAAAAGTCAAAGTTATAAAGAAGTCTTGCACTTAACCAACTGTCATTTTAATACCTGTAGGAGTTGTGATCCTCCCAGAAAGGAAGAATATAAAAAGAAAGCAAGAATTCTCAAGATGGAAATACTTTTTATTATTGTTTTTTAAGTAATTATTTATGCCCAGTGTGGGGCTCAAACTCATGACCCTGAGATCAAGAGTGGCATGGTCTACCAACTGAGCCAGCCAGGCACCCCAAGATGGAAAGACTTTAAACTGTTTTCAAATCCAAGGATATGCATCACTCAATGAGGGTATATGACATCCTAGTTGGGGTTCTAGACTTCCATGAGAAAATGCAGTTAGGTACTAAAGAGCATAGAACCCAGGTATATGAACTGGGTGACCGCTTCTGTAAGTAGTGGAGGTCCTTCAGGCTTTCAGAGGATGCAAGTAGGACTTCCTGGGTCCTTAGAATCCAGTCACTGATCCAACCAATGTTTCTGCAATGTTTCTGGTTTTATATCTTCAGCCATCTGGGAAGGCAACCTTGAAATTATCAGGGCAGCATCAATTGCTTCCTTTGTAGGTCTGCATCTTAATGGTAGAGGACTTAGGATGAAGGATGGATATGTTTAAGAACATCAACGCCACAGCATTACTACATTTGCTTTAAGGAATCTATGCCATTTGTATTTTCAATCCTTGACATGTGGAAGAGAGTTTGCTTCTTAGTTTAATAGGTTTACCTTGTAACATCAACTAAAGAATGTTGAGTAATTGATTTAGACTTGAATTTTACATTGAAATCTTGCTAAGTGTCTTTACAGTTTTGGAACATTTTAAATGATTTAAGATTTGCTGTATTTATAAACTTAATTTATTGGATATATAATTATTTGGGAAGGTTTACCTCAGTCAGATAAATGAAGTACTTGAGGAAATCAAATACATAACCTTCCATTAAATCAGACTCCTTTGTTTTATAAGCAAAATAATAAGGTTTGTAATGTGAACTTAAACGTTTAGACAAGAATTAGGATTTTGAAAATGTAACTTTGAAAACTGAATATCGCTTTTACAACTAATTTTTGGTTAATTATTTCTGTACACAAAAGTCACCCTTGTGGATATCAAAAAACTCAGGGAATGTAGTATTACCACAAAGCCAAATCTTTAGTCTCTCCAGATACCAGGCAACTGGCAGCAGTTAAGAAGACCAGCATGGGTCAAACCAGAGCTACAGACACGTTCTTTGAAAGCTTTTTAAGTTCTTTGGCAGCATTTAAGATAAACTTTCACCTAAAAAGCCAGATTTTGGCTTCTCTGGAAAATTGGAAGATCTGACAATAAAATTACATTTTCTGTCTGATGACAATTGGCTGGAGCTGAGTAGCTGCTACCACCCATGGGGGAGGTGGGGGGCTGTTCCTTCCAGTTTGCTATAGTCAACTCTTCTCATTTTGGTACCTTATTCCTGGTTTGTCTCATTTCTGTGATCTCACTGGCCGATAAGAATTTTTGAGTGCAAGACCTCTGAACTAGAGGTTCTGAGGTTCCTAACAGCTGGTGTATAGCCTGGGTAAGGGCTCAGGAAAAATGTAGGCCCCACCTTTCTCTCTGTCTCAGTGTCTGCACACCAGCTAGGCTGTCTTCCCATCTGACTTGGCTCCAGGACTGGGTTGAACCCCTATACAAAATATGCAGGGACTTCCCTGTGTTTGCTGCTCTTTTCTGTGACCAGACCAGTTCTAGATCTTTTCTTGCCCAATTTGCCTAGGCTCTTACCTCATGTCTCAGTTCCTGTGAACTTTCTGATTACCTTTACAATTTGACCACAGTCTCACTTTGTTAGGGTGAGGACCACCAGGCTCTCTGCTTTAGGTTATAACCAATATCTTTGGCCTGGTTGTGAATCTTCTGACTTAGACTCCCAAACCCTAATCCATCTCCACCATCACTGCTCACTGTCTGGGCAGTGTGGTTACACAACTGAGGGGTGGAAGATTGCTGAAAGTTCAGGGAATGGAGGTAATGTTGGAAGTGTTTGATTTTCCAGAGAAAGAGGCAGCTAATAGAAGGCTTTTTAGGGGAGGAAGATCACTACACATACTTGAAGGTAGAGGAGAAGACAGTAGGAGACAATTTAAGTGTGAGAATAAGGTCTCAGAGAAGACACAGGGTAGTAGGATAGGAAATGGCAGTAGTTGCTTCTTGGAGATCCTGAAGCTCAGAAATACTTGCAGAGGCAAAAGATGCAGGAGGGAGCACTGTTGGGAGTCTATAATCCCCTAATGTTCTGGTTATATAAATAATACTATATACTTTGGAAAGAGGTTGTGGTTATGTTGGGGTCACAGCCTGGAGCAAGAGAACTCTCCAGCAATGCAGCCGATAGCCTTTCACAATATCTGTAGACGTAGCAGAAACATCTAAACCGAATGGTCTTGTAGCTTGGTGAAAAGCCAGATCCAGTGAGGGTTGATTAATGGATCCATGTCATCTTAGACCAGAGGGAAGTCTCCAGCAGTATACTGTAGGGCTCATTCTGGGCCTGTGTCCTGTCTGACATTTTTATTGACAACTGACCAAAGCAGCAGGCTCATCAAGTTTGCAGGTGATAGAGCTAGGAGGGGCAGCTAATACTTTGCATGAAAGAGTCAGGATTCAAAATGATTTCAACAGGCTGGAACACTGGGCTGGAACCAACAAGATTAAATTTAACAGGGATAAATGTAGAGTCCTGCACTTAGGTTAAAACAAAATCAATGACATAAGTACCGGGTGGGGGGCGGGCCCAGCTTGACAGCAGTTCGTGAAGAAAAGACCTGGGGGGTTTAGTTGACTGCAAGCTCAATATGAGTCAACCATGTGATGTGACTGCTAAAACCTCTAATACAATCATGAATTGCATTAACCAAAAAGGAGCAGCCAGATCAAGGGAGACCATTACCCTGCTGCTTTGTCAGATTGTCAGGCCACCTCTGGAATACTGGGTCCAACTCTGAGGTCCTTTTTTAAAGGAGGTCAGTGACAAATGGGAATATTTTGACAAGCAGCCACTGTGGCAGTGGGCCTGAGTACTGCCAGAAACTTGGCTAGGAATTATGGTGCCAAAGTTCTTGGATGAGGGCAGGGATGGATAATCCGACTGCAACAAGCACGGTTGAATCCAGAGTACTTTGGGAGGTTGGGAGAAATGTGGGGTCTGCATTTTTCCATTTCCTAGGAGTACCCAGAAACATTGTCCCAAGCCTTTCTGAAGTTGGAGAACTAAGGGTTACTTAGAAGATGGGGATCAGCATGGGAGTAAGTAGAGAATGGGTTAGTGAAATAGGAAGGAACCTGTGCATTTTACCTAGAACACCCACCTTTCCATCGCTTCCCCTCCCTCACCTGGGATGTGCAGTCCCCACTTTGGTCACAACGTGGCGCCCTCACTCCGCACGGATCCTGAGCCAATGGTGGGCGCGGAGTGGGCGGCCTACCGGTACCAACACTTCCCACACTCGCCACTACGGGGAGCCCGCGGGGCCGCTCCAGTTAGTCGCAGTCGGCCAGAGGCTTCTGTGTGGCAAGAAGACAACTGAAGTGTGGAAAAGCTTGCCCACGAGCTTTTTCCCCACGGCACAAACACATGGGATCCAGATGTGTCTCCTGTTAGGAGCACGTATTCCGACCTGAGCTACTCTGCACATGCCTCTTGTCTGCTAACATGGAGCCCACGGTGCAGGAGGGTTTCTAGGGCACCAAGAGCTGTACCCTGTGGGGTCAGGGATGGGCCTGAATTCCCTTACAGTGACTGGCTGTATTGCTGCTACCAACTTACCTAAGCTGTGTATGTCTTGGGTTCCTTAGCTGAAGTAGAATAACACTGCCAAGTTCATGGAGTTGTTAGGATTGAAAGAGGCACCTAGGGCAGTGATTTTGAACTGGTGTAAGAATCACGAGAAGGTTGTTGAAAATAGGATTCTGGCCCCACCATCAGTCATTTAGTAGTTCTGAATGGAGCCCAGGAACCCATCTTTCTAACCACCTTCCCAGGTGATTCTGATATACATGGTTCTCTGTTTGAGAAACTGACCTAGGACATGCAAAGTGACCTACTTTAGTATGCATTAGTTCTTAACTCGGAGCCTATGAGAGGGACAGTGGGGATCTTGGGGCTGGGATGACAACAGTACATAGGCTTGGTCTCCAGATGACTATAGCTTTGATGGAGAAGGAAGAGGTCTGGAGGTAAAGACATATATTAAAGTTCAGAATGGATGTTTGAGACCTGACAACCTTGGATATACTAAGGGCCATTGATACTTGGAGTGCTGGCACCAGGGCTGAGGGACACTTGGTGGGGTGTGGGGGTGTGTTGGGTGTAATGTGTTGTTGCAGGGAATGGGGTCAAAGTGTACCTGGAGGGGAAGGAGCTGAGAGGATGAGGTGGAGTATATTTGCATTTTCTTAGGGGACCGGAGATGGAGGTTTGTTATATCATCATAGGGCCAAGAAGACATAGCAATGGAGACTGCGATGCTCAGTGAAGCCCCGTGGGGGCAGCCGTGATTTGTGATTTGTGATGCAATATTGAACCCATGCCTCTGACTATTCCTTTTTTTTTTTTTTTTTTTAAGTAAGAGGGGAGGAGGATGCTCCTTAAGAGCTTCTAGGGGGACTTTCCTGCCCCCAGGGGCATAGGGTGTGTGTGTGTGTGTGTGTGTGTGTGTGTGTGTGTGTAGGAGAAGATTAGCCTATGCAATGAAATTCTGTCAAAAGTTCCTTTCTGGATTTCATGACTGATTTTTGAGAAGAGTCACACACTTCTCAGGACACACTTGTCTCTTTCTCCACACACATTGACCTGCCTAATTTCTCTTGGGACTCATTTCCCCAAAAAGGGGTACTTTTGTCAGCAGCTCATGAGCATGTGGATGTCTGCCAACTGAAAACACCTTCCAGGAACTCCGAAGACCTTCCCGGAGGAACATTCTAGAAAGAATCCTCAAATTTCAAATCCTTGAACACTGGAGCTGGAACTTAGATACCATCTGATGCAGTCTCCCTCAGCTTGGTCCTGGGGGATAGACACCTTGTGTGGACACTGTGCTTTCCAAGCTTCTGGGGACCCCAGAGTTGGTGTGGAAGACAAGACTCACTCATTACCTAGCAAAAAGGGAGACTTAGTAGAGTAGGGTTGTGGGTTCTGCTGGTAAACACTTAGGTCAGAGGTGGGTGAATACCTACGAAAGAAGCCTCCTTAGAACAGGAAAGCTAGAGCTGCACCTTAAAATGGATGATTTATTTTTAGTTATTTTTCTTCCGTGACTTTATGAAAAATAAAAAATATTGGATGAGAGGGTGGGGCATGGTGGTCTGCTACAGGGGCACAAAGTCACAGAGGCCTGGATCCATCTGAGGTCTGGAGGATAGTAAAGAGACCACTTTGATAAGAGGATAGGTAGTGACCACTACTGGGGGAGAGAAGGGCAGAAAGGTATGGCTGTAGCTGGAGGATTGAGGCTAGAGGAGCAAATTAGAACACCCAAGGAGACAGAAAAGAAAACCCTGTACGGTAGCAGTCATGAACATGCCAAAGAAGGGCTTGCCAGGGAAATGGAACCAAGGGAGTGGAGGTCACACAGGAGGAGTGGTCAGAGGCTTGAACTCTGAATCAGACTTTGGTATTGGAGTTGGGGATGAGTAAGGTCATTAAAATCCGTGATTAACAAGTCAGCAGGATGGTAGGGGTTACAGAGTGAGTTGGTGGGGAAGAGATCGGGGTAGCAAGTGTAGACAATTACAGGTTATTTCTTAAGAAATACATGGAGAACTGGAGACAGGCCTGTATTTTGAAAAGCTACAGCATAGCTTTGTTAGCCAGAGGTAGAGAAGCAAATTTGTAGACAGAAGACAGAAGTCATCATTGGAGGGGGAAGAGATTGAGGTCACTAGAAAGACTAGACACTGGGAAGAAACAAGTTCTAGAAGAGAAAAGGACAATGAAAGCCTCAGGAAGAAAGGGGTGAAGTGAGGGACTCCAGTCAGACACAAGCTTTGATTTCCTAAAAGCAGGAATCCTGATGGAGGTCAGCTTCTTCAAGTAAAGGTGGCTGGGATGGGGCTGGTCTGGAGTTACATAGAGGAAGGCCACGGAGGAATCTAAGGAGCAGTCTAATGTTTGACACGTTGCCTAAGGGGGCTGGGTCGCACTGGAGCTGGGCTGGAGTTTGTCTTGGGCCAGGTCTGATGCTCTGCCTCTGGGAGCAGGGTGGAGCGAACAAGCTACAGTGTAACCTTCAGATTACAACAACAGTGTCAGAAGCCTGGAGGCCAGGACACCATGAGGGCAGTAAGGAGCCTTCCTGGGGGAAGGGAGGCCAGCTGTCTGGGCGTGACCTGTGAGGGCTTGATGGAAGTTTTGACAGCCATGCAGTGTGGGGGTCAAGGGCCTGGATTCAAATGTGAGGAATTACTATTAGTATTTTTAAGTTTCTGAGGTGGGCTTTGAGTGGAGAGAACATTAGGAGATGCTTAAAGGGAGCATTGCTTTGTGCCAGATACTGTTTTATATTAACAAACTTAATCCTCACAAGAACCCCCCCCACACACACACACACACACCCCGCCATGAATTAGGTGCTATTATTGTTTCACAGATGAGGAACTTGAAGTTCAGAGAGGGAAAGTAACTTGGCTGAAGTCACATAGCCAGTTGGTGGCTTTTGAATTTGTATTTGAAAGTTTTTTCTGAAAAAAAAAAAAAAAAGAAAAGAAAGTTTTTTCTGACCCCAAAGCCTATGTTTTCTACTGTCCCTTTTTATTAGCTAAATGGGTAGGTGACCTTAAGTAAGTTACTTAATCTCTCCCTCATTTTCCTCATCTGAAAAGTGGGGGATAGTAATACTATCTTATAGGTGTTTGTGAGGTTTAAACGAATATATGTAAAACATTTAAAACAGTGTCTAGCACATAGAATGCGCTATTGAAGAAGGTGTCATTTATTACCATTATTATTGTTTTTTATTTCTTACAGCCTCTTAACAAGAAGCTGAGGACTTTGAGGAAAGTGAAAGAAGGTCCTGGGGCATATTGGTCATTTAGAGAGGGTCAAGTAGTGGGGGGGGAAAGGTGAGAGAACAGGATCCAGCCAGTGGTTCTCAGCGGGGGACATGTTTATCACAGTGGCCTGGGTTTTGTAGGCAGGAGCCAGGAGTGTTAACAGTAGGCAGTCACATCCCAGTTGAGAATGTGCAGGGGAAGTGCTGGAAAGGGTGCTTGAGATTTTAACTCCTCAGAAGAGTAGCAGTTCCAGAGACTGGAGCAGGTTGAGCAAGTGCTGAGTGTTTGGAATGAGCACATACATCTGTAGGGGACCTGGGAAGAATCAGATCCTGATGGAGGCAAGGTTCCCTGGAGAGAAGGGTGACCACAAAGGTAGGCTGGGACCAAACCCCAGAAGGCCAAGCTGAGGGGTCTGGACACTGAGCAGCAGAGCTAGAGAGCTGTGGGGCTCTGGATGAGGGGCATGTTCTATTTAGGAAGATACTTATACAGCCAGGGAAGAGGTTGGATGAGAGGGGGAGAATCTGAGGACTCCTTAGGGTAGTGGGGCCAAAACATGGCAGGAAGGGCACATAAACTGGACTGAGTTTGGGGTTGGAGTGAGCAGATAAGTGGAAACAATAAGGAAATTCCCAGTGGGAAGAGGCATGAATGAGAGTGGGCTGGGGGAAAAAAAAAAGAGAGAGAGGGCTGGGTTGGATCTGGCAGGTACTGACCTGAGAGGGAATTCTGGAAGAGGTGGCCTGGTTTGGGACCCACGTCTGGTGTTTGGGACACAGTAATCATGGTGAATTTAAGGTGATGATAGGGAGTCAGGAGAGGTCTGGTGAGGAGCTGCTAGTCAAAGTCAGATCTGAAGTACAGGTTTGGGAGTTAGTAATCCACATCTATTGAGTGCCCATACACAGGTGAAATAGGGCCCCTTTGAGGGTCATTCCTGTGGGGTTGCTGGTTTAATTTCAAGACCCACTTGCGGATACATTGGTCATGAGAGAGTGTGGAGGAGAAGCACTGAAACCTTCAGATAGCCTGGGCCTCTGCCCATAAGAGAGAGTCAGGCCAGGGTACCAGGCCAAGAGCTTGTAGGAGGGCCTCACCAATGTCAGACACGATGGAGGAAATGCTCAGGGGCTGACTGCTTCCAGAGCAAATGACTTTAGGACAGCAGCAGAATGGAGGGCAGAGACAAGCAGTGGGGCCGTTGAAGGAAGGAGGCAGTGGGTGAGGGTGGCTGGAGGTTTTGGAGTTCAAGGAGAAAGGGACAGAGGGTTCTGAGGCCAGATGAAGAAGGTGTATTTGTGAGAGAGGAAGCAGTGAGGCTGATGGATGGGAAGAAGTAAGATGAGGTTCTCTGACCTAGGAGTTCCCAAGGAGCTATCCTCGTCTTGGGTACAAAGTAACAGATTTCTCCAGGCTCAATTCTGTAGCCTTTCTTTGTACCCCCATTCCCTCTTAACCCCCAGTTTAGGCTATTTCCTCTGCCCTTCCTCAAGGAACACAGAACAGATAGCCCATGTCCTATAACTATTCTAATTTATCTGGCTTTTTTATGCTGCCCTCCAGACTCAGTGATTCCTGTGCCTTCATCCTTCCCTTCCCAAGGATAAAGTTCACTCCCGTGAGGTGATCTGACCATCGAGTTTTTTTCCTGTTTGCTATCCTCAGTGCATTTGGGCTTTTTCAGGAAGCTTGTGGACCACCCTGTGCCCCTCTCTCCCTCCCCCCATAGTCTTTTGCTACTCCAGTTCAGGCCAGACTTACCTTTGTTTGGCCATTGCTTTGATCACCATTCCTTCTGGGATATGATGCCCTGATCCCTCCCTCATCAGCTCCTTGGTCTCTTTGAATCTGTCACCAGAGTTAGGAATCAGCACAAGATGTTGAAAACTCTCCTCTTGGATTTCTCCAGTTAGGCACATTCACTTCTTATTGCTTCTTTCTTCTGTTGATTCTGCAGATGGGTGGTCCACTTAAATAACTTTGCAGATAAAAAGCACATGCTCTAGTATCTTACTGTTTGGGAACCATTTTGCTTTTGTTGCATTGTAATATTCTGGAAGGGAACCAGAAATCACCTCGTCCAGAGATTTCAAGGAGTATTTTTTTTTAAGGAGTATTTTAAACTTTAGAATCTTCTACTCAATTCTGAAAACACAGAGCTAAAAGTAGAAGTGGCTTTTATCAGCAAGCTTCCGCATCTTCCCCATAGAAGCCTTGGATGTTCCTGAGAACCCCTAGAGCCCCACAGACTACATATTGAAAGTTTGATGCCTTCATTTCTTTTTTTTTTTTTTTTTTGCCTTCATTTCTTTTTTAAAAGATTTTATTTCTGAGACAGGCAGAGACATAGGCAGAAGGAGCAGGCCCCCTGTGGGGAGCCTAATGCGGGACTTGATTCCAGGACCCCAGGATTACATCCTGAGCCAAAGGCAGACATTCAACCACTGGGCCACCCAGGTGTACCTGCTTTCATTTTTTAAAAAGATTTTATTTGGCAGAGCACAAGCAGGGGGAATGGCAGGGAGAGGGAGAAGCAGGCTCCCCGTAGAGCAGGGAGCCCAATGTGGGGCTCCATCCCAGGACCCTGGGACCTTGATCTGTGTTGAAGGCAGACGCATAACCGACTAAGCCACCCAGGTGCCCCTGACGCCTTCATTTATAGGTGAAAATACTGAGACCCAGAGAGATGAAGGGACTTGCCCAGGGTCACACAGCAAGAGCAAAAACTCAGAATCTCCTCAGATCACTCTCAGTCCTATTGCTCTAGGAATTAACTTCTAGCTGAGCTATTCCTCTAGTGTTCTTTTGTATGCTTTGTATTTGTCATTCATTTGCTTAGCAGATGTTTATTGAGCACCTACTATGCATTGAGTACACAGTAGGCCCTCAGGACTATTAGGTACCAGTCCTGGGAGTTAATGGAAGCAAAAGCAGTCACTGCCTGCCCTCATGGGGCTTTCAGTCTAGTGGTGAGGGCAGGAAAACTATATCTGTGGGAAGTACCATGAAGGAGATCAGTGGTATGGTAAGAAGGACTTGTAAGTGAATATTAGTCCATTTGGGCTGCTAGAACAAAAATACCATGGACTGGGTGACTTATAAACAGAACTTTATGTCTCAGAGTTGTAGAGGCTGGGAAATCTTAAGATCAAGGCACAGACAGACTTGATTTATAATGAGGATGCACTTGGGTCACAGATGACTATTCTCTCACTGTGGCTTCACAGAGTGGAAGGAGTGAGGGAACTCTCTGAAGTCCCTTTTATAAGGGCACTAATCCCATTCATGAGGGCTCTACTGTTATGACCTATCACTTCCCAAAGGCCCTGCCCCCAAATACTATCACATTGGGAATTAGGTTTCAACATAGGAATTTGAGGAGACACAAACATTTAGTCTGTAACACGAGGGATGTAACCTAGGTAGGAAGTGCCCTGGAGCCCAAAGCTAAAGGTGAACTAGGAGAATAGAGGACAGAAGTGTTGGAGGTAGAAGGAGCAGCATACACAAAGCCCCATGGCAGGAGCGAGTGAGCAAGCAAGGTGGCTGGAGCATAGGAAGTGGGGAACACAGCCAGGCAGGAGTTGGGGCCATACACCTGGCAGGGCTGCACAGGCTGTTAAAGAGTGCTGGGGCTTCTTCACTCAAGGATTAGATTTGTGTTTTGAAAAGATATCTCCAGTTGTCAAAGGTAAATGAATGCCCTGTCCCCAACCCTGTCTCAGCTGAGTTCCTTTCATTCCATCTCCTTCTGTCTGCTTTTCTGACTTCAGTCACATGCTGTTTGGGGTGCTCTCAATGGGTCTGGTTTCCACTTTTTGTGGCTCTGAGGTGTATGTGTGCATTTGGTGTGTGAGTGTGTTGCTATCGTATCACTTATTGATTCAATAAATACTAAGTTATTAAGTGCTACTGTGAGCCAGGTACTGTTCAGTCATCACTATGGGCAACCAACATGATGGGTGATAGTGTGCCCTTGTGTGTGATGTTGATGCATTGTATCATTATATGTGAGTGCTTGTATGTAAATGTGTTGACCATGTGCTCTAAATGATGGCCACTGTGGGTAATTGTAAGGCTCCTCTCGGTGTCATTATGTGTGCCTGCATTGTGGGTGTTGTGTCTAACTCGATGTGACAACAACAGCGGGTGTGGCCAGCATTATGGGTAGTAGTGTGTGTTGCCGTGCAATGTTAATGTAGGACTGTGATGTGTCTGTGTGTCTGGGGGGCCCCTTGGGAGACCTTATCTCTTGCAGTAAATCTAGCAGAGAACGAGCTTCCTGGGACTGTAGGAGGCACTCTCCACGCCACCTGGGATGATTGGTGCAGGGAGTGGAGCCTCCCCTGCTGGTGCTGGAGCAGAGGGGAGGTGAGGGCGCCTGGGCAGGCCTGGCTGGCCAGATGGGGCCAGATTAATAAAGCAGGACCTGGGAGAGGGCAGGCCAGGGCGGGTGGCTTTGGCAGGAGGCGGCTGAGATGAAAGTGGCCTGACTGGCAGGCAGGCAGGTGGCCTCTCCCCTGCCCTGTCAGCACTTTTTAATGTCCCCTCGGTTAGAATGTGTGGGAAGAGTGGGGTGAGGGAGGCTGGAGCTCACCTTTCCCAGGCCCTAGAGGAGGGGCTGGAGCAGCCAGGAGGTAGGGTGGGAGGAATGCAGTTCTAGGTGTAATGGAGAGCAGGAGTCCTAGCCTCCTCTGTCCTGTCAGCACCCCTTAACTCCAGCTCTTCAGAGAGGCAGGACGAGGAAGCAGCTGGAGAAACAGAAACCAGGAAGTGGAAGGGGTGACTGAGCCTGTGCGCCTGCAAACAGGTGACAGGATATGACTGGGAACCTGTGTCAGCAGATGAGCATGAGGCTGAGATCATAAGAGTGTGAGCAGGACTGTGTGTGTGTGGGAATTTAAATTTTAAAATAGGAGGCTTGCCTCCTGGCTTTGGCCTGCTGCTGGTGTGTGGCTTTAGATGGTTCATTCATCTGCCCTTAGCTTTGTTGCTTCATCTCTGAAGTAAGGATGGGGCTACCTGTTCCACAGAAATGATCGTGGGGCTTAAATAGACTGAAATAAATAGACTGAAATAAATGGTCAACTGTAAATCTGTTTATAAACATGTGGTATCGTTGTTAATAATGGCACATGGGGCGTGTTGGGTGACTGTGTGTGATGGTGTGGGTGTGCCTAGGGCCTGGATGTCTATGTATATCAGTCATGGTGTCTGGGTGAGAGAACAGGATGTTGGCAAGTGTGAACTCTATTTGTGATGAGTTTGTTATGGGAGTGAGTATACAGGTGTTAGATATGTATTTAGTCGTTGCATATGAAAACGTTTGTGTGGATCCAAGAGCAGTGAGGGTGGGTGCCTTTGTATGACTATAGAATGTGTATGTGGGTGTCTGTATCTTTGTGTGTATCTGTTTGCAATAGATGATTTTGTGTCTTGGGGTATCTGTTGTTGCTTGGCACCTTAGACGTGTGCATCTTGGAGAGTGTACTGGCTATGGGAAGATGTGTAGAGTGGGTTTAGTGTGTCCATGTGCCCTGTGTGTGTCTCTGGGTGTGTGTCCCAATGCAAATGTGGTTGAATGTGCCTTTGTCTTGGTCGTGTGAGTGTGATGGCGGTATGTGGTGCCTTGGTGTGTGTGTGTGTGTGTGTGTGTGTGTGTGTGTGTGTGCATGCGTGCGAGTGTGTTTGGTGAGCGGCTCTGCTGCCTTAAGCACCTTTCGAATACATTGGCCACAGCTCATTGAATCCTTTAACAATCTGACTCTGCTCTTCCTTCCCCGTTTTTTCTAATTCAGTTCCTCTTATTACAAAAATAAAAAATAAAGCGCTGCCCCTTTCCAGTGGCTGGCCCCGCGGAGCCCCCGCCTCGGGACCAGCCTCGTTTCACTCCATTTCGGAGAAAACGGGAAGTCGGTAATTTTAAAAAATATTTTCTACTTTATTTGGGATTTAATGTTCTTACAGAATCCTGCTGCCTTCCTCTGTCCCCCCCCCATCCACCCCCAGCCCCACATGCAAGAGGCGTAATGGCCCATTCAGCATATTAGGGGAGCCAAGTGCCAAGTGTGTGTGTGTGTGTGTGTGTGTGTGTGTGTGAATGTGTATACACAGACATACTTTGATAAAAACACACAGAGACCTACAGCAGACACACATAGGAACACACAACAGCTCAAATGTATACTCAGATAGGAACTCAAACATTCTAATATGCAAACATTACACAAAGACAGAGACCCAGCTCCAGACAGTGTCACATTCTAAAAGGAAACACAAAGGCAGGAGCACTGTCAGGGGGACCCTCTGGAAACAGGGAACCAGACAGGCTGAGGGGAAGAAGGACAGAGACATGTTTCCAGTGAAAGATTGATACCACAGAGGAGTGTGAGTAGACTGGTTAAGAGAATGAGAGTTGAACATCCCTGGGCCAGACATTGCCCCTTTTGTACAAGAGGATACCGTATGGTCAAGAAGTGATGAGTCAAGTTCATGCAGGGAGTCCAGACTGGATGTGGGATCAGAAATAAGAACCCTCTGCCACTTTGCTGTGCCCTGCTGTTGGAGTCCCAGGGCAATAAACTGGACATGTGTGCCATACATGTATTAGGCTCAACAAATATTTGCAGAGGTCGGCAGAACCTGAGTGTGGCTGTGTATGTCTGTATATAAATATATATTTGAGAACCTGTGTGTGCATACACATGGGAGCATATATCATGATGTATATAAGCCTCTGTAAGTGTGGCTGTGGGGATATGTCAACGCATAAGACCATAAGCCCCATAGGGGCAGGAACTATGTATCCCCCTTGTATCCCATCACCTAAGAGAGGGCTCAGCACATAGTAGGTACTCAGTATATTCATTCAAGAATGATGAATGAACAAAATCAGTCTGGGAACTCAGATAGCTTAGGGAGGGCCTGACTACCACTGGTCGAGATCATGAATAGTCCAGCTTCTGGGAAGGACCTGGGAAGAGGGGAGATGATACACCATGGGGTGGTAGAGTAAGGACTCTGGCGACCTTTCCCTGCTGCCTTCTCTACTGCTAGGAGATATGGGCCCTGAGGTCTTGAGGTTTGTCCAGAGTGATGAGTTTCAAGAGTTTTAGACTATTATGTGATGAAAAAAGGAAATGAGCTATCAATTTGTTAAATATGAGACAGGTGAGGGATACCAGGGCAGTAGTGGGCAGAAACTCAAGATGGAGGGATGGACAGAGATAGATAGACATACTGACTAAACACACAAACTGATTAATAGATTTATTTATAGACAGACCGAAAGACAAATGGAGACGCAGATAAATAGATGTACAGCTAGGCACACAGACTGACATGAATAGTCAGGTAGGCAGACAATCTCTAGGAGTGACTGACAGACCAACAGACAGACAGGCCAATCAATACACAGATAGATGGACAGCTGATTGCACAGAGAAGATGGATGTATACCTCAACGTACAAAATGGGCCTATAGCCATGCCCTGTATTCTATCTTCCCACCTTGCTAATAGAACCCATTCTTTTGTTTGGTGTTTAGAGACCAAGTGCTTTGTGGGGGAGGGGTTGAATCCCTCCCTTGTCCCAGAGGTGAATCCTGATTGGTCCAGGAAAATAATGGTAATTCCATTCGACTTCCTAGAGATTGATTTAAGAATGACATAATTCTGAACACTGAAATGTGGGAAGAAGTCTGTTAAGGATATTTTGGAGAAATTTTATCTCATACTCATAAAAGGACCTAGGGAAGAGATATGCCCCTTTTCTCTTTCTGGATTTCGGACTTCACTATATAAAAATGTAATGTGCTGAGCTGCTACAGCCTTTTATAAAACCTTGAGTTTCCTTCAGTCAAAAGCTGACATGACAAAGATGGCAGAGGAGGGACAGGAAAAGAATCTGGGTGTTGAATGATGCCACTGGGCTACAGTAATCAATTTTGGAATCTCCCTACTCCCAAACTTTTTGTTATGTAAGATAATATTTTTCTTATCATCTAAGCCACTTTTGGTAGGGCCATCTGTTACTTGCAGCCAAATGCATCCTAATTGCTACACAAATCAACTGACAAATCAGCAAATAATGGAGAATTGAAGAGATTACATGAGTGGAGAGACCAACCAATAGACAGAAAGACACAGATAGATGAACAATAGATCAACAGAAAATAAACGGATTCTTCAAACTGAAAAAAAGGCAGATGGTTTGTAGATAAATATGAACTAAGCAGGCAAATGAACAGAGGTGAATTAGACATGGAAATATGGACTGGGACATGGGATAAATGGGAGGACTGGCAGATGGAGACATGTATAGACAGATCAGAAAAACCACTGCCAGAAAAACCTTCCCTGACCCCTGTCCGACTTGGATTCTCCTTCTCAGTGTTCCCATGGCCACCTGTATAGAACACCCTATCAGTCCTACCCATTGTGTGGTGAAATTGGTTTCCTCATCACTCTTCATGGTGAGTTCCAGGTCACAAGTTCCTTGAGGACGGGAATCACATCTTACCTGCCTTCAGTATCCCCAGACTAGCAGAGAGCTAAGCACACAGCAAGCACTCAAGAAATATTTATCAAATGAATGACTGAATGAACAGCTATAGATGGGGGATGGATGGATGGATGGAAGGGAAGAAGGGAGAATAAAAAGATGGACAATAAGTTGTACAGATAGATAAATGGAAATGAATAGATAATTTGGCAAACAGGTTGGACAGACCATCAGAGAGGCAGATAGTATGTTCATGTAAGAACCAATAGATGAACAGAGAAACATAATAATCAGGTAAATACAAACAGATGTGTGTGTGAGAGAGGGAGGGAGAGAGGGAGGGGAAAAGAGAATTAGAATATGGATGAATAGATCACTAATAGGTAGGTATATGATGGATGAATGGTCAATCTGATGGTTAGATTAAAAACAGAAAAACAAATGAGCAGGTGAACAAAGACAGGTCATCAAGCCTGGGACATATAGATATCTGGCTAGTTAGGCAAATTAAAAAGCAAAAATAAATGTATACATGGATGGATAGATGGATGAATGGCTAGAGAGATGGGCAGAGAGATAACCAAATAAACTAGAGGGCAGGCAGCTCAAAAGACAAACTCTGTGACTCTGATATTTATGTTTGTTACTTGTTAGATAATTATGTCTACTTATGTAATTAAATTACTTGGTTAAAACTCTCTCTCTGTCCCTATCTCCACTCCCTCCCTCCCTCTCTTCCTCTCTTTTCCCTTACACCTATCTTACCTCCTTTCTCTTCATTTTCTCTCCCTCTCCTCTTCTTTTCCTCTTCTTATCCTTTTCCTTCTGCCATGTCCTCCCCCTCTGCCTTCTTCCCCACTCCTTACCTGTTTTTGTCTTTAAGAGTCCCCATACCCACAGATGGCCCTTTGCTTTCCAAAATAAGGCATCTATTTGTGTGACAGAGGCTGCCTCTGAGCAAGGCCTGGATTTAGGATGATGAAGGAACATGAGAACCATGGGAAGGTAGAAAACATCTTCTCACCCCCATTCCTACTCTCAGCAAACCCCCCGGGCAGTCTTTCCCCCAACTCTAGCAACTAAGTCTTGGCCTAGGATTCTTCATGACCATCCCTCCCCTTTATCCTCCCTGCCAGAGATTCCAAGAAGCTGAGGTTAGGCCTTTGTTTCTCTGAGATCTGATTGCTTTCCAGTCTTGAAGGAAGGGAGCAGACTCGACTTGCTTTTTTGTTAAGGGGCATGGAAATGGTAGCAAATTATAGAGAGCACCAAGGAAAGAAAGGTCTACCAAGCTCAACCCAAAACCTTTGTTCTCTCCGTCTTTTATGTACATCTCTGTTATTGGTGACTTTCTGAATCTCCTCTGAGTCTCCCAATTCAACAAGTGATTCCTGGGGTCCCATGGGGTACCAGGTACTTCCTGGTGCTATGGGGACTAAGAGGAAGAAAGACAAGTCCCTTTTCTGGAGGTCTCTTCTCATTTGCTTCTTCCCCTTATGTGCATCTGTCTTTTGGTATCTCTGTCTTTCTCTTAGTCAGTGGATCAAAAACTAATCATAAAGTAGCCACTATCTGCCATGCATCTGCACTCTCTTCTGTAGCTCTGCTCTCTTCCCACACCATTCCCACCTTCCCACAATCTCCAGTTCCCACTTAGGCTGCAGCAGGAACTTTCCAAGAACAGAAGACCCAGGAGATTGATGACTCTGTTGGTGTCCCCTCCTCCTTTCCCCAGGGATATCCAGTCTATTAAGGAACCAGGGGAGTGGTAGAGGTGACTTCACACAGATACAGGCAGTGGGTGGCCCCTGGGGTATTCCTCCTGGCTGTTAGAGCTCCTTTCCCATTGTTGCCCTTCATCTCCTGCTGGCTAGTTATTCTTTCTTTTTTTTTTTAATTTTTTAATTTATTTATGATAGAGAGAGAGAGAGAGAGAGAGGCAGAGACATAGGCAGAGGGAGAAGCAGGCTCCATGCACTGGGAGCCCGACGTGAGATTCGATCCTGGGTCTCCAGGATCGTGCCCCGGGCCAAAGGCAGGCGCCAAACTGCTGCACCACCCAGGGATCCCCTAGTTATTCTTTCTGAAGCATTACTCTGAGCAAGTGCTATGTTGAAGAGGATTCAGGATGGCATTCCGAGCTCTCCACTATAGACCCCAACTTATCTCTTCCAATCCACTCCTACTCCCACAAGCCCTTCAGGACTGGTCACCTTCCTTGACAGGCCTGTGGTTTCCAGCTTTTCCACCAACCACATTCTCCATCTTTTAAAGCCATACTCAGATGCCATCTGTTCCAGGAAACCTTCCCTGATTCCCCCTACAAGAGGCTCCAACTCAGACCTACATGCACCAAATACACCCTTACGTATGTACACACTGACCTCCAACTACAAATGTTGACACCAACACCAAGAAATTCCACTGCCACGTCTTGTGCTTTCTACCTGGCTGTGGTCAGGGTCCAGGCTCTTCCAGGCTTATGGACAGTTCATCCCCAAGAGCTTTCACATTCTTGGTTCTACTATCTCCCAGCAGGCTTTGTATGTCCTTTGGGTTACCTGTTCCCTCACCCTTCCTCATTACTTGCCCAGACATTGATTCTTTTTCTTCTCCTTCACTGTCTTCCCTTCCTCCTTCCTCCTGAACATCAACAAGCTTCCTTGAGAGCCTACTGTGTACTGAGTATGCTCTTCCCACTCCCCCAGGGAACAGATCTGGAGCCAGACTACCTGTGTTCTAATTCTGCCTGCACCTTTTTCTAGCTGTGTGATCTTAGGCAAATTACTTCTCTATGTTCCATTTCCTCATCTGAAAAATGAGGCTAATAATGGTATCTACCTCACAGAATTGTTGAAAGAATTAAGTTGGTATAAGCAGGGTGTTTAGAACATTCCCTGGCACATAATCAGTACTATAGACATGAGAGTTATTATTCTATTATGCTTTGGCTCTGAGAATTCAGATCAAGTTTAGAGGAAGAGAACTGTCAGGTACCAAGTGACTTCTGTGTGCCAAGGGTCTTAATGTGGTGTCTCAATTTTAAAAAAGGCAAAATCCTTGTTAGAAAGGATTATTATCACATCTGTTCCACGGACAGGGAAATGAAGCTTTAGGTAGTTGAAGTGACTTGCCCAAGGTCTCACAGCCAACATAGAAGATTCAGGAGTTGAATTCAGATTTACTTGACTGCAAAGCTGTGCCTTAAAACACCATGCTGTTTCTTTACAGCAGATTAGGACCAGCAGATTAGGAATCAGGGTTTTTTTTTTTTTTAATTTTTTTTTAATTTTTATTTATTTATGATAGTCACAGAGAGAGAGAGAGAGAGAGAGGCAGAGACACAGGCAGAGGGAGAAGCAGGCTCCATGCACCGGGAGCCCGACGTGGGATTCGATCCCGGGTCTCCAGGATCGCGCCCTGGGCCAAAGGCAGGCGCTAAACCACTGCGCCACCCAGGGATCCCGGAATCAGGGGTTTGTAATCAAGAATGTGAGGTCTGAGAGTGCTGGTGCTTTGGGGAGAGGTGTCCACATTATGTTGGCCAGGAGTAGTTTAAGTACAAGTACCATTTTCGGAATGGTCACAGTATGTGACAGAGGACTGGAACCTCATTGCCCTACATCCCCATTTTCTGCCTTCTGAAATCAATGCTCTGGCTTCAGAGTATGACTTGGGGGCTTCTAAGGGGTGGTGGTCAAGTGTGTCCTGGAGAACAGCATGAGTCACCAAATTAATGAGCCACCTGGGGTCAGGAAGTCCAGGGCTACCTAGAAATGAATTATCTAGTTAAGAAGCCATGACCAGGGGATCAATGGAGACAGAGGGTTTATCGCTTACTGCCCCACATTTAAAGAGCTACACCACTGGGGCTGAGGTTTGTGGGGATCACTGTCTTTCGCCTGTAC
Source organism: Canis lupus dingo (assembly GCF_003254725.2). Lineage (NCBI taxonomy): Eukaryota > Metazoa > Chordata > Mammalia > Carnivora > Canidae > Canis > Canis lupus. The sequence continues at coordinate 13,416,616 of NC_064270.1, forward strand.
TGCCCCAGCCCTGTGTGACTGAATCCTCAGGGAGCTTGGAGTCTAGTTGAGGAGTCCAAAACACTGAGGGCTTCCCCAGAAAGCAGATTCTGAGATGGAGATTAATTTGTGAGGTGCTATCCCAAAGCTTTTTGGGATCAAAACCTGTGGGAGGAGAGGAAGGAATCAGGATTGGGCAGGGCCAGCCTTTTGGGCACCCTGGATATAGAATGGCCCTTCAATTTTTTCCCAAGTTGGAGCCAGAGGGCTCAGCATATATGCCCCCCACCCCACTGATGAGTCATAGGGTGGGTAGCTCCAGGAAGCAGGTGTGACCTTGGGCTAGGCAGCTGTCTTCAGCTGAGGCCACTCTCCAGCAGGAACTAATGGGACTTTCTGGTAGCACTCCCAGCAACTGGGGTAAGTCATTGAAGGGGATCTGGGTGGTACATGACAGTATCCATCACAAGTGCCTACCCAACTGGGGAGGGTGGGGCATTCAAGGAAGGCTTCCTGTATGGGACAATGCATGTGCTTTTTAGAATAGGTAGGGGTTATGAGGGGGGAAAAAAGCAGCAGCTAGAAGGGGGATGTGTAGAGAAAAGAGTTTCTGGTAGAAAGAACAGCATTACTAAAACCCAGAGGCAAAACTGATGCAGAAGTAGGTAGAGCTCAGATCTGAAGGTCTGCATTGCTATGATAAAGAATTTGAGGTTTTGTATTAAGGGGCTGGGGAGCCCTTAAAGATTTTAGGGCAAAATGTGATAAAATTAAGATTTGTTTGCATTTTAGAATAATCTTGGCACCTCCATTTACTAGCTGTGTTACTAACAAGTGACTTAACCTCTATGTGTCTCAATTCCCTAGTCTGTAAGATGGGGATAATAATAGTGCCTGCCTGTTAGGGTTGTTGTAGGAGTGAAGCGAGGTAGTATGGGTAAAACTGGTGTGTGTCATGCCTCGGTAAAGATGGGCTGTTGTTATTAGCTATTACGGGCTGGCCTGGGCTGGGGAGGAGAGCATGGAAGGTGTAGCACAATAGCATTAGCAAGTAGTCAAGAAACCTATGATGAGGGTATAACTAAGACAGAGGCAGCAAAGGTGGGAAAGAGCCTAGTTTAAAAGCTTTTAAGAGGTCAAACTCACAGGGCTTAGTGATGGCTTGGATGACAGAGGTGAAGAAAAAGATGGCATTTACAGTAACTTTCAGATTTCTGGTTTGGGTGACTCCTGGGAACACATAAATGGATTTGGGTCAGGGGAGGTGATATAGATTCATTACGGATGTGGATGCGTTGCAATGGAGATTCTTGAGGAATCCAGCTGGAGGTGCTAGTCAATTGTTCAGAGTTGAGCTCTGAGAAAGGGTGGGTGGGAAAACGTGTAGGAACCATTTGTATAAAGGTCAGTGGAGCCGTAGGCCTGGGTGAGGCCATGGAGTGAGTGCATAAAGGGAAGAGCTGTGGGCTGCAGGTGCAACTGCGATGGACACTACCCACAAAGGGAATGTGAGAGACGGAAGAGATCCCAGAGAAACAGGGTATGTGTGTGAGGGGGAGGGGGGATGAAGAGATGCTGCTGTCACAAAGGCCAGGGAGGAAAAGAGACCCAAAAGGGCCCAGCCAACACAGTTCAGTGTCACAGAGACAGCAGAATCTGTTAAAGAGGGCAGGGGGTTCCTGGTGGTTGAACTTGAGGAGAGCATTTCCTCAAACTGGTAGGTGGAAGACAAATTGTGATGGCCTGAAGAATAAAGATGAAGCTGAGGGTTGTACATCTCTGAATAGACAAACATGGGGAGAAAGAGATTGCTGAGGATCAGTGCTGGGCCAGGACAAACACAATCTTTCCAGACCTTTGCTTGTGCCCCTTCTCTCATGTTTCCCATCACAGACTGTCTATGTGTATCATAGTTTATCACTGTCCCTGCCTGCCTCTCCTACCAGACTATAAGCTCCTTTGTGATAGGATCCTCATCCATGTTTGGGTCCTTTCTGGAACGAGAGATGGAGGGATGGTGCCGATTAGACCTATAGGTAATTGGCAGCTGCTTATGAAGTGAATAAATGGTCTGAGATGAGACCATGAAGCAAGTTTCCTGGTTTGCAGACTAGTCAGTCAGCAAGGAAGTAGTGAAACTATGTTCTGGAAGAAGATATATGATGGGAAGAGGGAGGGCTGAGGATTATGGGGTGTAAATCAAGGCACTTAGGGAAGAATGAATACAACTCACTTTTTTTTTTTAACTTAAGTAAACTCTACCCCTAACATGGGGCTTTGAACTCACAACCCCAAGATCAAGAGTCACATGCTCTACTGACTGAGCCAGCCATGCACTCCTAAATAAAACTGACCTTTGAGCAGAAGTATTTAACCATTTCAATTCTGGACTCTATGAAGAAATGCCAATGTAAATAATAAATACTTGCTCCAGGAAAAACACATATCACACGCTCAAATCTAGTCTGCATATGATTTCAGCAGTTTCACAGACTCCTGAGGCCCACCATCTATGGACTTGACCAGTGGTCCATGAATTCCAAGTCAAGAATGTACTTCCAGAATGGAGTATTTACCAGTCCTGTGACCTATGGTGTATCATGTACCTACTCTGGACCTCAATTTATCTGTAAGATGAAGAATCCTGGGATAAAGGTGGAAAGTGTAAAGAAACACAACTTTGTTAGTCATCTGGTCAAGCATTTTACATAACACAAATATTCTACCTTCTTAGTGGGTAGAATTATCCTCATTGGGGAAATAGGAAAACAGTTCAAGATTTGGCCAGATGTACACATGAGTAGGTGAAGGAGCTAGATTCCACCCAAGTCTGTCCAGGTTCAAATCCTGGCTCTCCTGTAGATAGTGCTGCCCAGCAGGTATAACATCATCAACATCTGTCTGCCCTCCCCTGGTACAGTTAATGTACCAACATGCATGAAAAGGATTTGAAAACTGGACAGCACTTGGGCAAATACCACATTGGTATCAGCATTGTTGATCACCTCATATCTTAAAAATCTCTTCATGTGGCATTTTCTTCCCAAAACCTCAGACCCCTTCTTCCTTGCTTCTGTCACCTGCTCCTCTTTTTCTTCTGTCTCCTGAGTGTAGGTTTTCTCTGGTCCTACCTCTTGCTTTTTATTCTTTCCTCTCTAAATCCCCTCATGCTGTAATTTCAGCTATGACCTCTAAGCAGGTGACTCTCAAATTTGTACTCCAGTCTAGAGCTTTATTTCAACCATCTGGTAGGAATTTGTCACCTTAATCAGTGGTCTCAGACTTTATTGAGCATCAGAATCACCTGGAGTGTTTGTTTAAAAATGGGTTGCTGGGCCCCATTCCCATAGTTTAAGATTCAGTAGGCCTGGAGTGGAGCCAAAGAATATTTTTTACAGCAGTATACGGGCATAATTGACATATAATAAACTGCACATACTTAAGGTGAATAATTTGATAAGTTTTGACATGAATAGATTCATGAAACCAGCACCACAATCAAGATCATGAACATATCCTACCCCAAGTCTCCTTGTTTCTTTTATAATCCTGTTTTTCCTTCTTCCTTGAATGTCCTCTCCTATCTCCAGTTAAACTTTGACTTGTCTGTGTCACTATAGATTAGTTTGTATTTCCTGGAATTTATGTAAATGGAATAAAAAATGTACTTTTTATTGTTTCTGGCTTGTTTCACTTACATAATTACTTTGAGATTCATCCATGTCATTGCATGTATCAGTAGTTCATTCCTTTTTATTACTGAGTTGTAGTCCATCATATGAATATACAATAGTTTGTTTTTCCATTTACTAGTTGATTGACATTTGAGTTTCCAGTTCAGGGCTGTTACAAATAAAGGTACCAAGAACATTTGTGTAAAAATCTTTGCGCTCTAATTTCTCTTGGAAGTAGAATGGCTAGGTCATGTGGCAAATGCATGTTTAATTTCTTAAGGAATTGCCATATTGCTTTTCAGATTGGTTGTACTATTTTACACAGCCATCAACAGTGTATGAATACTCCCAACTGCTCCACATCTTTGCCAATATCTGGTATGATCAGTCTTTTTAATCTTAGACATTCCAGTGAGTATGTGGGGTGTATGTAATGTAGCGGTAATGGTATGTAGCGGCTTTAATTTGTATTTCCTTAATAATTAATGATCTTGAGCCAGGTGTTTATCTGCTACCCATATATCTTCTTGAGTTTAGTGTCCAAGTATTTTGCTTATTTTAAAATTTGGATTGTCTTTTTACTATTGAGCTGTGTTTTTTATGTATTCTAGGACAGATGTAGTTTGTTGGGTATTTCTTTTGCAAATAATCTCTCCTAGTATATGGCTCACTTTTTCATTTTTTTAAATAATAAATTTATTTTTTATTGGTGTTCAATTTGCCTACTTTTTCATTTTTTAAACAATATCTTTTGAAGAGCAAACATTTTAACTTGATGAAGTCAAATTTTTTATTATTCATTTATTTATTTATTTAAAGTAATCTCTACACCCATTGTGGGGCTTGAACTCTCAACCCCAAGATCCAAGAGTTACATGCTCTTCCAAATGAGCCAGCTAGGCTTGATTTTCTTTAATAGTTTGTACTTTGGGGGTCATATTTAAGAAATCTTTGCCAAACCAAGGTCACCAAGATTTCTCCTATGTTTTCTTATAAAAATTTTATGGTTTTAGCTTTCATATGAGGTCTATGATCCTTTTCAATTCAATTTTTGTATATGGTGTGAGGTAAGGATTGAGGTTCTTTCTTTCTTTTTTTTTCTCATATGGCTATTCGATTATTCCAGTATCATTTATTTGAAAGATTCTCCTTTCCCCGTTTAATTGCTGTGATACTTTTGTCAAAAATCAAGTGATCATTTATGCATAAGTTTATTTCTGGACTCTGTATTCTGCTCTACTGATTTTCTATATTTATGCCCATAGCACACTGTGTTGGTGTACCTTTTTTAAGTCTTAAAGTCAGACAGTTTAAACCTTCTAACTTCATTCTTTTTCAAAATTGTTTTGGCTATTCTATTGTATTTCCATATGCATTTTATTTATATTTTTTAAGAATTTATTTATTCATGAGAGACACACAGAGAGGCAGAGACACAGGCAGAGGTAGAAGCAGGCTCCATGCAGGGAGCCCGACGCGGGATTGATCCCGGGTCTCCAGGATCAGGCCCTGGGCTGAAGGTGCCTGAAACCGCTGAGCCACCCAGGCTGCCCTCCATATGCATTTTAGAATCCATTTGTCAGTGTCTAAAAATAAGCAGCCTGCTGGAATTTTGAAATTGCATTTAATTTAGAGATCAATTTGGGGAGTATTGACATCTTAACAATATTGAATCTTCCAATGCATAAGCATAATATTTCTTCATTTATTTGGGTTTTTTCTAATTTCTCTCAGCAATAATAATGTTTAGTTTTCAGAGAAGTCTTAAATATCTTTGGTCAAACTAATCCCAAAACGTTTAATATATTTTGATGCTTATTGTAAATTGTATGGTTTTTAAATTTATATAGCCTATTGTTTATTGCTAGTATATGAAAATACAGTTTTTGTTTGTTAAAACAGTTAGGCCTCCTCAACCCTACAGTTTTGGATTCAGTAGATATAGCATGTGATCTCAGAATTTACATTTCAAAATCAGGTTATGCTGATGCTGTTTGGGGCACACACTTTGTGAACCATCAGCATAAGTGTTCTGCCTGAATCTCTTGTTTCAAACCAAACTCATCACTTGAAGCATTTCTTCAGATTTCTATCTTTTAAGAAATGGTCCCTTCATCCAGTTGGGGCCATTGACATGTTCATTGGTCAACTGTTTGAGTTTCCCATTGCAAAATCAATCTGTGGTTTATTTTAACACCCTTACATCCAGCCAGCTGCCACCCTAATAATATACTCCTGAAATGTCTCCCTTTTTTCCCCTTCACTTTCCATCTCATATCTTCATCACTTTCCTTCTTGACCAGCGAAATCACCTACTAACCAATCTCTCTGCCTCTAGTTTCTTTCTACTACAACCTGTTCATCACAGTCCCAGACTAATCCTTCTAGTCGGCAACTTGGATTGTGCCGGTCTCTTCCTAAACAATCCCTGACAGGGCTCTTACTACTGGATTAATTAAGTCTAAACCCTTTACTCTGATGATGCAGACTTCTAGTTGCCTATTTAGTATCCTTTCATCTTTAGTAATAGGACTTGTATTTTATCTGGGACAGAATATGCCCAGATTTTTAAAAGTTTATTTTTCTCAGCAAATAAATGGTATATTATCTTCTTGCCGATAAATAGCCATTTGACTAAGTTCTGACCAATAAGGGTTTTGTTTCTGTTTTTGCCGATAAGATGTTAATACAAGTCGTTGTGTGCCACTTCCTAAAGGTTCCATAAAGAGGGAAGATAGCTGGATACATTACCTGTCTTCCTTTTCTTTCTCTCCATGTTTGGAATGCTGGAGCTCCAGCAGCTATCTTGGACTATAATGCAACTTTAAAGATGGAAGCACTTGCTAAGGTTATAAGGAGCCTGGGTCTCTGGTAAGGTAGAGCTGCCATACCAACCTGAGGTCACCAAACTCTGAAGTTATTTTACTTAGAGGAAAAATAAGCCCTTGTCTTTAATCTACTGTAACCTGGGTGCTTACAGTCAACCCTAACCCTAACTGACATGACACCTGATTCAAAGCTCTCCAAATATCAGCCCCAATATACTGTCCAGTCACCATCTCACTCTGTCTCCCACCACACATATGTTATAGCCATATCATACTATTTTCTGCTTTCCAAGGATAGTTTGTACCTTCTTTTCTCTTTTTCTTTGCTCATCTCTTGCACTACCCCCATGTTTATCTATTGAAGTCAAATTCAGTTGTGCCTTTCTTATTAATTCCTCCCTAATTCTTCTATCCAGATGTGATTTCTCTCTTTTCTGAGCTTTCAGAGTATTCTGATCATATCCTTCTTGGCACATAGAGTCTGCCTCAAATTATCATTACTTAGATGTCTATCCTGCTAGATTGTAAGCCCCCTTCATGTTGCCAAGCACGGGGCCATTGTTCAACGAAGATTTGCTGAAGGATTTATGAATAAATAAGGGAATAAATGAATGAAAACAAATAGTAAACATTGTTCCCACCCATCCTGTGCAACATCCATCTCAACACCTTCAAAGAGACTGCATGAAGCTAAAAAGGTTCCCACAATTGATAAGAGACAGTAGGCACAGAATAAGCCAAAAGATCTGCTCTGTCTGGAGAGAATGAGGCTAAGGGAGAATTATTATACCTGGCCCAGCCTGCCTTGTAACAGCAGCAGCATTGACAGACAGCAATGACTAATATTTAGTAAGCACTTGCTATGTGATGACATCATGCAGAGTGATTTACACACACTATTTTGTTTAATCCATCAACAGCCTATGATATTGGTACTAATCTTTCCCCTGTTTTACAAGTGAAAAGACTGAGAATCAGAGAGGTTAACTCACTTATCCAGGGTCATAAAGCTTGGAAGTGGCAGAGTTGGAATTGAGACTCAGTCCTGATTCCAAGCCATGCTCTTAACAGTGAGTCAGACCATAGGAGACTGGCTGTCTGTCCCACCTAACGGTGAGGTTCTGGCATACAGGAGCTATAATCTATAGATTATGCTCACCCTGAAGTGCCTACACAATGCCTGCTATGTCCTAAATGGCAAGTGGATGTATCAAAATCATCAAAAAGAAGTTTCTATCCTAGAAATATTACAGAAGAGGTAGAACAGATATACTTTCCGCTATTCCTTCCATTAAGTACAACTAAAATTCCTGGGCATTATACATAAAGCAAGCATAAGATGACACTGAAAGGTAGAAAGAAGACAGCAGATTGGTTAGGGACCTTGGAATCCAAGGAATGACATATTGAGTTCCCTGAGTTTTCTTTCTTCTCACCTTATTTTTCTCATACCTGAAGCTGAGGAAGCTGGCAACTCAGAAACACCAATAAGTGCAGACAAAAAAACAAACAAACAATGAAAAGTGCACTCTCTAGTAAAATGAACCAAAAAAGGGGCAACCTAATAAGACAGCTTTTAGACAATAACTGATCTACTTAAGCCAAATTCCACAGAAAAACCTATGGCCCCAGTCCCACCCATGCCAGCAAGGATGAGGGCTAAGCCTAAACTCCTATTCTCAGTAGGTTGTAATGAAGCATCCCAACCACTTGCAGGATGGTGTAACAAGCCCAAGTAGGGAGTCTGGACACTTGTGCTTGCCAGAGGTAACAAGCTCCCCACACCACCCACAGTGTCAGTGGAGACCAAATGGGGTCCTGGACTTACACGCCCACCCAGCAGTTATGAGATGACCCTTCTCCTCCACATTGGGGTGGTGTTGGAGGAGGCCTAGTACAGTTTAAGGACTTTCATTACTTCTGTAATATCAATGAAACGTATGTGGGTAGCAGTAACAAAGCTCTCCTAACCCGTCTCAGCCAGGGAAGTTTCAGAGAAGGCCTAGTGGAGAGCTGGAACTTTCACCTCCACCCAGCAGTAATAAGGAGAGAGGCCAAGTGGGGAACCTGGACTTCTATCCCACCTTGCAGTAACAAGGAAATGCTCTTCTCATTCCTCTACTAGAGGGGCATCAGGGGAACCAGCTAAAACAAAAGGTTGAAATAAAATCAGGAGTCTTATAATACCCCAAATTCCTAGTTTCAGTAAAAAACCACTTATTCCAAGAACCAGAAAGATCTCAAACTGAATGGAAAAAAAAAGAGGTAAATAGATGCCAACACTGAGTTGTCAAAAATGTTAGAATAATCTAACAAAGATTTTAAAGCAGCCATTACTAAAAAGTGTTTTAATAAACAATTGTGAACACTTGAAACAAATGAAAAATACAAGAAGTCTCAGCAAAGATATAGAAAGTCTTAGCAAAGAAATAGAAATAGAAAAAAACAAACGGAAATTTAAGAATTCAAAAATACCAGGACACCTGGGTGGCTCAGCGGTTGAGTGCCTGCCTTCGGCCCAGGGTGTGATCCTGGAGTCCTGGGATCAAGTCTCACATTGGGCTCCCTGTATGGAGCCTGCTTCTCTCTCTGCCTGTGTCTCTGCCTGTGTGCGTGTGTGCATGCGTGTGTGTGTCTCATGAATAAATAAATAAAATCTTTTAAAGATTTTTTCAAAAATACCATATCAGAACTAAAGACTTCAGTGGATGGGCTTGAAAGCAGAATGGAGAGAAAAGAGGAAAGAATCAGTAAACTGGAAGATAAAACAGTAGAAATTATCCAATCTGAACAACAAAGAGGAAAAAAATACTAAAAATAGACTACAGGACTATTACAAAAGATCTAATATTTTTATCATGGGAGCCTCAGAAGAAAAATAGAGGGTAGGGCTGAACAAATATTCAGAAATGGCAGAAACTCCCCCAAATTTGGCAAAAGATGTAAACCTACAGATGCAAGCAGTTGAGTAAATTCCAAACAAGATAAACCTAAAGAAGTCCACACCAAGACACATCATCAAAATACTAAACACTGAAGACAAAGAAAACTCTTGAAAATAATAAGAAATGACACCTTACCTAGAGGGAACTCAATTCAAATGGAGTGGAGTTTCATCAAAAAATTATGAAGACAAGAAAGAAGTGACACAACTTTGAGTCCTAAAAGAAAAGAAGTGTCAACCAGAATACCCACTGAAAATATCCTTCAGAAATGAGGGAAAAATCAAGACATTGTCAGATAAAGGAAAACTAAGAGAATGTGTCACTAGCAGGTCTACCCTAAAAAAATGGCTAAAGAAAATTCTCCAAACACAAAGGAATTGATAAAAGAAGAAACCTTGAAACACCAAAGAGGGAAGAAAAAACATGGTAAGCAAAAATATGAGTAACTACAGTAGATTTTCCTTCTGTTCTTGAGTTTTCTAAATTTTGACTGTTGAAACAAAAATTACAACAGTGATGCATATAAAGGAAATATTTTTTTAAGATTTTATTTATTCATGAGAGACAGATAAGAGAGAGAGGCAGAGACATAGGCTGAGGGAGAAGCTCCCCTCAGGGAACCCCATATGGGGCTAGATTCCTGAACTCAAGGATTAAGCCCTGAGCCGAAAGCAGAGCTTAACCACTGAGCCATCCGGGCATCCCTAAAGGAAATATTTTAGATGATATTATAAATGTGGGAAGGTAAAGGGATAAAATGAGATATAATATCTACACTTTGCCCAAACGAGTAAAATGACAATAATAGTAAACCATGGTAAGTTTTGCATATATAATACAGTACCTAAAGAAACCATTTAAAAAAAGAGATACACTCAAAAAACACTAAGAAGAAAAGCAGAATTCTAAAAAATATTTCAGTAATCCACAAAAAGAGAAAAGAAAGGAAATGAAATAGAGAGCAAAGAGAAAACAAAAAGTAAAAGGTCAAACTTAGACTCTAATAGATCAATAGTTACATTAAATGTAAATGGCATAAATATGCAAATTAAAAGAGATTGGCAGAATGCTTAAAAATCATGACCTAACCATATTTATATATGGAGAGAGAGATGGGGAGAGAGAGGAAAAACAAAAGGATGAGAAAATATATATTATGAAAACATTATCAAAATAAAACAAATCCATATGTATATCAGTTCATATACTATTTTAGTATACAGATAAAGTAGACTTCAAAGCAAATTAAATTACCAGAGACAGAGAGGGATATGATATAATGATTAAAAGGTCAACTTATCAAGAATATATACAATTTGGGGATGCCTGGGTGGCTCAATGGTTGAGCATCTGCCTTCAGCTCAGGGTGTGATCCCAGAGTCCAGGGATCAAGTCCCACATCAGGCTTCTTGAATGCAGCCTGCTTCCTTTCCCTCTGCCTATGTCTCTGCCTCTCTCTGTCTGTGTCTCTCATGAATAAACAAATAAAATCTTTTTCAAAAGAACATATACAATTCTAATTGTGTAGCATCAAGCAACAGAACTGCAAAATACATGAAACAAAGACAGAAATGAAAGGAGAAACAAATACACAATTATAATTAAAAACTTCAACATCCCCTCTCAATAGTTGATAGGACAACTAGATAGAACTCAACACCACCATCAACCAACAGGATCTGATTGATATTTACCGAACACTCCAACAACAGTAGAATGCATATTATTTTTAAGTGTACATGGGACATACACCAACATAGACCATATCCTGGGCCATAAAACAAACCAACAAAATTAGAAGAGTTAAAATCATACATGGTATATTCATTGACTACAATTTTTAAAAAGAATTTATAACAAAGATGACAAGAAACTCTTTAGACACTTGGAAACAAAACAACACATTTGTAAATAATCCATGAGTCAAAGAGGAAGTCTCAAGGGAAATTTTTAAAAATTCATTGAACTCAATGAAAATGAAAATACAACATATCAAAATTTGTGGGCCCACAGTTAAGGCAGTGCTGACAGGAAATATATATATTAAAGTTAGGCATTGGAAAAGTCAACTGGGTGACTCAGTTGATTGTCTGACTCTTGATTTTGGCTCAGGTCATGATCTCAGAGTCATGAAATTGAGCTCCATGTTAGGCTCCATTGTCAGGGGCAGGGAGTCTGCTTGAGATTCTCTCCCTTTCCCTCTGTCTATCCCCACCGTGCTCACTCTCTCTCACAAGTAAATAAACAGATCTAAAAAGAAGAAAAAAGAGGGACACCTGGGTGGCTTAGTGGTTGTCTGTCTTTGGCTCAGGTCATGCTCCTGGGGTCCTGGGATGGAGTCCTGCATCAGGCTTCCTGCAGGAAGCCTGCTTCTCCCTCTGCGTATGTCTCTGCCTCTCTCTGTCTGTGTCTGTCATGAATAAATAAATAAAATCTTTAGAAAAAAAAAATAAAGAAAAGAGGACTGGCTGGCTCAGTTGGTAGAGCATGCAACTCTAGATCTCAGTGTTGTGAGCTCAAGTGCCACATTGGGTGTAGAGCGTACATAATAAAAATATTTTTTAAAATACAATTTATAAGGCTTTAGCAAGACTGATTTAAAAACAAAGAAGATATAAATTACTAGTTTCAGGAGTGAAACAGGAAATATTACTATAGACCTGCAAACATCAACTGGATAAGGAAATAGTATGAACAACTCTATGCACAATGAAAAAAACAAACTACCACAACCCACCCAATGTGAAATAGATCATTTTATATTTATTTTCTAACTACTAAGAAAGTTGAATTAATCATTTTTTAATTCTTATAAAGGAAATATCCAGGCTCAGTTTTAGTGGAGAATTCTACCAAATGTTTAAAGAAAAAAGAACAGCAGAGCTACACAATCTCTTTCAGAAAATAGAAGAGGAGGTAACACTTCCAACTAGTTTTATGAAGTTAATATTAGCTGGATATGGGGATCCCTGGGTGGCTCAGCGGTTTGGCGCCTGCCTTTGGCCCAGGGCGCGATCCTGGAGCCCTGGGATCGAGTCCCGCATCGGGCTCCTGCATGGAGCCTGCTTCTCCCTCTGCCTGTGTCTCTGCCTCTCTCTCTCTGTGTGTCTCTCATGAATAAATAAATAAAATCTTTAGGGCGGCCCAGGTGGCGCAGCGGCTTAGCGCCCCCGCTTAGAGCCGCCTGCAGCCTGAGGTGTGATCTAGGAGACCTGGGATCGAGTCCCATATTGGGCTCCCTGCGTAGAGCCTGCTTCTTCCTCTGCCTGTGTCTCTGCCTCTCCCTCTCTCTGTATCTCTCATGAATAAATAAATAAAATCTAAAAAAAAATAAAATAAAATCTTTAAAAAAAATTTTTAAATGGTAATACCAAGTTCTGGCAATATTAAGAGAAATGATATAATGCTGGTAAGAATGTAAAATGATATAGTCACTAGAAAAATAGTTTAACAGTTACTTTAAAAAATTAAGTAGACTGGGGATCCCTGGGTGGCGCAGCGGTTTGGCGCCTGCCTTTGGCCCAGGGCGTGATCCTGGAGACCCGGAATCGAATCCCACGTCGGGCTCCCGGTGCATGGAGCCTGCTTCTCCCTCTGCCTGTGTCTCTGCCTCTCTCTCTCTCTCCCTCTCTCTGTGACTATCATAAAAAAAAAAAGAAAAAAATTTAAAAAATTAAATAGACACTTATCAGTTGACCCAGCAATGGTATATGTAGGCATATGTAGCAGAGAAATGGTATCTTACGTCCACACAAAACCTGTGCACAATTGTTCATAGCAGCTCCCAAACTGGAAACACCCCAAATATCCTTCAGTGGGAGAACATTCTTCAATAAGAAAATAAATTGTGGTACATTTACACTATAGAATACTACTCAGCAATAAAAAGGAATGAGCTACTAGTACATACCACAAGCTGGATGACTCTCCAGAGAATTATGTTGAGTTTTAGAAAAACCAATCCCCAAAGGTTATATACTATGTGATTCCATTTGTATAATATCCTTGAAATGATGAAATCATTTAATTGGAGAGAAGATTAGTGGTTGCCAGGGGTTAGAGAAGGGGTAAAGGCTGGAGGGAAGTGGATGTGGCTGTGAAAGGGCTGAGATCCTTGTGTTAATAGAAATGTCCTATACCTTCCCTGTATCAATGTCAATATCCTGGTTGTGTTATTGTGCTATAATTTTGTCAGATATTATCATTGGCCAAAACTGGGTAAAGAGTATTTTGTTATTTCTTACAACTGCACATGAATTATCTCAAAAAACGTTAATATTTTTCTGTCTCCCTCTCTAAACCATACGTTTCTTGAGGTCTGGGATCATCTCTCAGCTTGCCTCTCCATACCTTAAATGTTTTATGTTTAGGTTAAAACAAATAAAAGACTATATACTCTCATTTTTAGATGTAGGGCCAAGACATTTCTTTATGTATGGGTGTACTGATTGTGATTTTACCAATATCTTTCTTGCATGAGCTACACCTAGAATGCATTGATTGCCATTTTCTGTTTTGATTTCTTTAACATGGATTGGAAACCGAAAGCATTTGAGAAAAAACTATCTGGATGCAGAATCCTAGACTTTTTTTTATGATTTTTTTCTGCTTTTTCAGTTGTCTCATTAATACATAATTTGGTAAAATTAAGCAACTTGCTGTTACAGAGTCTTTCCAAACAGAAACGTGAGTTTAGTACTTATATTTTATTGGTTTATGTAACATTTAGTTAAATTATATAATAATAATATGCACAGCTGGCATAAACAGGCTGAGTTAAAAACAAATGACTCTTAGTAAGCATGCAATTCAACCAAATGGGGGAGCACAAGTGCACAGCATCCTAGCCATGAAGGCTTGATGAGCCATGAGTGTAAGTCAGTATGTTTTACAAAAGAATTGATGGTGTCACTTAAGCCAGTGAGCCAGGTAAGTATAGGTTGTTTAAAATTTTATTTTAATAGTATGTAATAATAACTAACTAACACTTTCTGAGTCCTTGATAAGTACCAAGCATCATGCTAAGTGCTTCTATACATATCTCAATTAATCATTCCCTGAAGAAAGTGTTATCATCCCCATTTTACAGATAAGGAAATTGAAGCTCAACAAAGTTCAGTAACTCTCCCAAGTTCTCCTAGTTGTTAGGTGGTAGAGCTGAGTTTCTGTTCAATTCCAAAATCTGTGCTTTTATGCACTACAATATGCTATTTCTATTATTTGTCTTGTGGATGAATGAAAGACTTCAAGCAAGTATCCAGAGCTCAGGGAGAGGCTGGGAGTTGGGAGACATGTTCCTACAGTTGGGAAAGTGTCCCTTGGAGAGCAACTGGCCCTTCTTGACAGTTTCCTGAGGTGAGAAGAGTTCCTAAGAAAAGGGTTGAATGTCCTTAGAGAGTTTGGAAGTGGGGAGGAGGCCCACAGAGAATAATGGAGGAAGCCTAGACCTGTTGCCGGGATGGTTTAGTCCCATCTCCTGTATCTACTCCAGACTTCTGACCACCATCAATATTGCCCCCCCTCTTTAGTTTAATCCTGCCTTCTTTTCTTTCAGTTGAATCTGGCTGGAATATTTAAACTTTTTTTAAAATATTTTATTTATTTATTAATGAGAGACAGAGAGAGAGGCAGAGACACAGGCAGAGGGAGAAGCAGGCTCCATGCAGGGAGCCTGATGAGGGACTCGATCCCAGGATCCTGGGATCACTCCCTGAGCCAAAGGCAAATGCTCAACCGCTGAGCCACCTAGGTGTCCCTGGATATTTTAAACTCAATTACAAAATGAAAAGAATACAACAAAGCTACACTCTCAATGCCTGGACTCATGCTCCCAAACAATAGCAACTGAAACCGACCAGTTTGGCTGCCAAAGCTCATGAGCCAAACACCTCCCCATTTCAGTTTCTCACCTCAGCTCTGAGTGAATCAAACATGGTGGATTCAGGCTGGCACAATGGCCTCAGTTCTTCCCCAGACCTCCTTCTTAGCTGCCCTCTCTGAGCATCTGTCCTCTAACCAGTTGCACACCTCTGTATCTCAGAGCTGCCTAACTCCAGAGGTCCTGGTCTCCAGGTCAGGAAGAACAGTCAAGGTCTAACTCCTCCTATGTTGGATTTCAATCCCTCCTCCCTCTCACCCCTCTCCATCCCAACATCTGCTTTCCTGGGTGACTTTTACCCTTATAAGAAGAAGCCCTGCTCCCAATCTCAGGATCATTTTTCCCTACCATGTTAAATCCTGTTATCTGAAGCATATCTACTGGCTGAGATTTAGGCTACTTCTTCACTCAGGTACCCAGCTGATATTTGGGTCTTGTTTCTCCTCTACTCTGTGCCTTGGAGAAGGCATTATACTTCCTGGCACTTCACTGTCTCCTCTTGGATCCCTCCCATGGCCTGGAGCAGATTCCTCACCTCCTGCAAATTGTCCTTTCTGCTTGGAATGCCCTTCTCTCCATTCTTACTTGGCTACTTTTTAATTATCCTCTGGATCACAGCTAAGATGTCACCTCCTCTAAGAAGCTCTTCCAATCCCACATATGATCTGTGTTACGTGCCTTTTCTCTGTGTTGGGTGCCTTTTTAGTTCTTAGGACACTATACTGAGGGGCACCTGGGTGGCTCAGTGGTTGAGCATCTGCCTTTGGCTCAGGTCGTAATCCCAGGGTCCTGGGATCGAGTCCTGCATTGGACTCCCCACAAGGAGCCTGCTTCTCCCTCTGCCTATGTCTCTGCTTCTCTCTGTGTGTCTCTCATGAATAAATAAATAAAATCTTTAAACACACACACACACACACACACACTATACTGAAATTGACTCATTACTTGTATGTTTCCTCCTCTGGGCTCTGAGCCCTGAGAACTTGCATCTTGTTCACTAATGTGTCCCAGCACCTAACAGTGTTTGTCATGTGGTAGGTGCTCAACAAATGTTGTTTATTTAGCTTTTTAATCAATCGATGATTAAACCCCTTCTGGTTTGAAAGCCTGATCTACTACCCATCAACTTTCATCTGCTGTATAAGGATAATTTTGTCTCCCTGGTCATGTGTGGGGCAGAATGACTCTAGTGAATGAGGTCACCCAGTCACCCACCTCCTTGATGGACCCATCCAGGTTCCCAGAAACCTCTAACCTCCTATCTATAGATTTTCCAGTATCAGAAATACTGTATATGGACAACCCCCTGTCAGTGATTTAAGCAAGGAAGGTTTATTCCTCCTTCACACCATGTGTGCATCATGGTTGGGCTGGGGACTCTGCTTTTCACTGTCATCATTCAAGGAACCAAGCATGGTTCTAAGAAGTCTTGTGGTTAGGGGTGCCTGGGTAGTTCAGTTGGTTAAGCGTCTGACTCTCAATCTCAGCTCAAGGGCTATATCATGCAGCCCAGCATGGAGAGCCTAACAACAACAACAAAAAAAAGTCTTGAGGTTAAAAAAAAAGTTAAAATCCTGTTTACATGTGTTTAACCTTCTGTTCCTCAACTTATTTGACCTTAAAACCCTTTCTATTACATAACAACTATTTCTATTCTATGCGCCTCAAGCTCAGAAATATCGGTCTACAGAGGTTGAAAGCATAACAGATTTCTTTTTTCTTTTCTTTTCTTTTCTTTCTTTCTTTTTTTTTTTTTGCATAACAGATTTCTGTGGCACTTCTAATAGGTGATAAAGTATGAGTAAAGCAGTCTCTACTCAGATTTATTGATGTTTAAAATGTGTTCAAATATCTGTGGAGTCCTTACTTTGTGCCAAGTGAAGTACTCTGCCAGGTGCTGAGGATACAGGACTTGCAAAATGTATATGGTCCTTGCTCTCATCGAGCTTCCCTTCCAATGGGGAAGACACATATTAAACCACTAACAGCCACCCTCGCTATGCACACAAAGTAAATATGCTCCAAAGTGCTATGGAAGAAAGGCACAGGGTATTCTATGAGAGTGTGTAAATGAGTGACCTTACATAGTCATATAAAGCTGCCCCAAAGAAATTAATCTGCTATTTACAGGATGAGTAGCTAGGCAAAGTGAGGGTAGAGAGTAGAGGTTGTGAGTAGAGGTAGGAAATGTATCAGGCAGAGAAAACAGCATGTTCAAAGTCCCTGAGATAGGAACAGAAAGGTCAGTAAATTTGGAATGCTTTGAGAAAGGGGGAATGAACAAAGGGCCATCTTCATGCAGGCCTTGCTGGTGAAGTAGACATTTTGAGTTTTATTCCAAGAGCAATGGGAGCCAAGGAAAGGGCTCCTAATCCAACAAAGAAAATGCAGATATGTTCAGCTAATTAATTGTATGGCTTTTTAGAATATTTCATTGGGATAGAATATTATGCTTTCCAAAATATTTTCATGTCATTATCTTATGTCTTCCTTGCAGCAGCCTTCTGAGGGAAACAGTCCAAGTATTAGTGTGGATGGGAATGTGAGGCTTAGAGAGATAAGCAATGTGTTCAATGACCTAGCCAGGGAAAAGACATCCACATCCTGGTCATTCTACTTCTTAGGCCAGACATACAGAGAAAGCACTGGTTCTGCAGGAGTTGGTCTTGCAATCTATATTCTTATTGGCAGGGAGGCCTTTTACTGAGGGCTATATGGTGGGATTAGTAGTTAAGTGCTCAGACCAAGTATCTGCCAAACTGAAGTTCAAATTCCAGCTCAGCAACCACTTACTAGCAAGTTCATTAATCTCTCTGACCCTCACATTCCTTATTTGTAAATTGGGGGTAATCATACTTACCTCATAGGATTGCTATAAAGATTAAATGAGATAATGCAAAAGATGAGAATGTCTGACAGTAGGAGCTCAACAGTTATCAGTTTGATTTTTTTAGAGAACTAACTTTTATTTTGGAACCTTGGGATATACTGAATGTGAAACTTAAATGAGGCTAAAATCCTTCATACCGGGGTTCATTGTATATGAAATGGGTTGAATCCTTGTGTGATTTGTAGACATTCAAGATGGTACAGAGGAGGAAGAAGTTCTGGGGTTCTTCTCAATAACAACGCTGATGCTCAAAATGAAGTCTTTATAGCTGGCACGTCTACCTTCTATACTGTGTAGGGGAGTTCTGCACATAATAATTTCCCTGGGAGCTAAGTGCAGGGGAGTAATTGCCCAGGTGTTCTCCCAGGTGGATATTTAATGATAGCTTTGAGAGCCACATTCAAAGAGCTGTCTAGGGGTCAAGACTCTGGAGAAAAAAACACTTATGGGTCTCAAAGTCCTGCTAAACATCAGCTGATAGGCCTTCCCAGAGAGTTGATAGGGGTATTGAGGTGAAGTACAGAAGCCTGGAGCCAAGGAATATCTGTGATTCACTGGGTAACCTTGACCATTTGTGGGGCTTCTAATTCAGGGCAGCATAAACCTTTGTGGGACCTTTCCTCCTCCCTGAAATATGATGCTGTATTCTAAGAACTTCATATGGAGAAGATAGGCCTTGAGTTTTCCTAGCTTTGCAATTAATCTTTGCTCTTGAAGATCGGCCACCAGAAATGCATGGTAGGTTGAGTAGGGTCTCAGAGAAAAGTCTAATCAGTGACTCTCAAACATTTTTACCCTGACTCACAGCCTGAAATGTATTTTGCGTGGTGACCCAGCATGCTTGCTCTCATTCTCTCTCTCTCGCTCTCTCACACACACACACACACACACACACACTCACACCTCTGAAACAAAATTTCAGTAAGCAATAACTATACTTACATATGTGATTCACCTTGGTATTTATTTTCTCTTTTATTCTATTTCATTCAATTGATTTCATGACCCCACTAATAGATTGCAACCTGTGCTTTGAGAAACATTGGTCTTATAGATGATGACTTGTCCTTGAAGGTGATTGAGGAAGACGTTATCCATGAATAATGAAATTCAGATGAGCAGGGCCAAAGGCTGAACAGACTAACTATATACTTTAAATGCTCATAGCAGATCCAGAATCTGGCTTTCTGTCACTTCTGAACATTGAGATTAGAGACAGTAAAAGTAATAACGATAAGAAAAATAACAAAGGCACCTAGTAAGGACCTTAGTGCAGAGAACTGGGCTAGGTACTTGAGCAGGATAAAAATATAAATAGTAAATACTCTCTCTGCTTAAAAGTGTTCATAACCTAGTGGAAAAGATGGACTGGATCATAAACCCAAGAATATGAAGAGATTTCAGGCCAACATATCCAACTGAGCTGATGTAGAAAGATGTTTCTCACTAGAAATGTAAACTTCATAATTGTTTAGGATAAATTTAAAAACATATAAAATATAACAATTGAAAAGTATAAACTAAATTTTTTTTTAAGATTTTATTTTATTTATTCAGAGAGAGAGAGAGAGAGGCAGAGACACAGGCAGAGGGAAAAGCAGGCGCCACACAGAGAGCCTGATGTGGGACTCAATCCCGGGTCTCCAGGATCACGCCCTGGGCTGCAGGCGGTGCTAAACCGCTGCGCCACCGGGGCTGCCGTATAACTAAATTTTAAAGCAGTAAATGGAAGTCTCTAAGTGCCAGGAATGAAAAGAAAACTCACAGAGGCCTTGGATCCAGTACTATGTGATAAGAACTAGAGTTTTTTTGTTTTTTAAAGATTTTATTTATTCATGAGAGACACACACAGAGAGAGAGAGGCAGAGACACAGGCAGAAGGAGAAGCAGGCTCCATTCAGGGAGCCTGACGCGGGACTCAATCCCAGGTCTCCAGGATCATGCCCTGGGCTGAACGCAGCAGCGCTAAACTGCTGGGCCACCCGGGCTGCCCAGAGCTAGAGTTTAACAGTGATGAGGATAGAAGAGTTAGCCTCAGTCTGCTGCATTCTGGGAAGCTGAAACTGAGCTCCCTTCATAAAATTAAGAGCCATAAAGTATTACTTATCCATGAAATGGGAACCAGAAAACTCCACTCAGGATGAGGACTCAGTAGAGAAGCTTGGCATTTTTCTGTGGCTGAGGGTAGAATGAAAGTTATTTTATGAGAAATTAGAAACCCAAGCCTGTGCCAAACATGGATTTGCAATGTGAATTTGCACTATACCAAGGTGTAGAAAACTCAATTCAAGAAAATAATAAATAAAATAGTCCACAAATAGTGAGACCCATAGAGTTCCAGCAGAGGCAAAGCTAATTGACATGGTGCCTCCTCCATGGCCAAGGGCATGTAAGTCTCTCACAGAAACCAAGTTCTGCTAGAGATGAGTCCACAATAAAGAACTTCAAACCACAAGAAGAAATGAACAACTACAAAAAAAAAAAAAAAAAAAAAAAAAAAAAAAAGAATCCCCAAAGGCAATACATTGGAAAATTCAAATAACTGTATAGGTAACAAAACAATATGGAAAATACTCTTAAATAAATATGTTTTAAATATCCCCCCTAAAAAGTAAAAAATAAAATCTAAAAGGCAAGAATAGGGCACAATAGAAAAAGAAAATTAGACTTTAAAAAGAACTAAATAAAATTTCTAGAAATAAAATATTGAAATAAAAACAACTCAATGGAGTGAGCAGTTGATAGCACTGCTAAAGAGAGAATTAATGAATTAGAAGGCAAATTGGAAAGTACCCAAAATCCCCCTCACAGAGTTGAAAGTCATAGAAATATGAAGGAGAAGTTAAGAGACATGAGAAATAAAATGAGAAGGTCCAAGAGAGATAGTAGAAATTCCAGAGGAAGAGAAAAGAGAGTAGCAATTTTTAAAGATTTGATGGTGGCAAATTGACCAACATTGAATGAAAAAAAAAAAAGTGTTCTCAGTAAGAAGAAACAAAACTGGTTTTCCAAGCAGAATAAATAAAAATATATTTACACCTAAACACATTAGTGATTCTGCAGAACATTAAAGACAAAAAAATCTTTTTTTTTTTTTTAAAGACAAAAATCTTAAAAGCTACCAGCAGAATGACAGACAGACAGCAGGCTTCTCATAGGAGCAATAAAAACCAGAAGACAAATACTCACACCCTCAAAATGCTGAAAGAAAATAACTGTCAATTTAGAAAACTATAGCCCCAGATAACTATCATTAAACACAGAAAGGGTGAAATAAAAATAATTTCAGATATAAATGAAAGAGTTACGTATTCACAGATCCTTGCTGAAAGAATTTCTAAAAGTTTTCAGTAAGAAGGAAACTGAACCCAAAGGGGTTCAAAGAATTGGGCTAATAGAAGCTATAGTGAGCAATGAAACTGATAAATATGTAGGCAAATCTAAACAATAATTAATAATAATAATTTTTGAAAGAGTATAAATATATGATAGAACTAAAATACCAATCAGTAAATTATATGAAAAATGGAAGAAGTTAGTTTACATTACATTCTAAGATCCTTCTATTTAACAGAACAGAAATACACATTCACATTAGTCTTTAAGTAACATATGCATGTTTAAAAAATTAAGAGTAACTAATTGTCTAGAAATAGAGTGTTGACTTCCAAACTAGTAAAAAAGAAAATAAAAAAATAGAATAAAGAAACCTTAGCAATGTTGTAGCAGGCATGGGAGAGGGAAAAGAGGGAAAGCAAGGAAAAGCATCAAAATAGAAAACACAAGGATGCCTGAGTGGCTCAGTGGTTAAGCTTCTGCCTTCAGCTCAGGGCGTGATCCTGGAGTCCCGGGATCGAATCCCACATCGGGCTCCCTGCATGGAGCTTGCTTCTCCCTCTGCCTATGTCTCTGCCTCTCTCTTTCTCTCTCTCTCGAATAAATAAATAAAATTTTTTAAAAAAACCTTAAAAAAAAACAGAAAACACAGAGATGATAGAAGTAAGTCCAAATGCATTAATCACAACAAAGGTAGACATATCAAATTTTCTGATTAAAAGAGACTTTCAGGGATCCCTGGGTGGCGCAGCGGTTTAGCGCCTGCCTTTGGCCCAGGGCGCGATCCTGGAGACCCGGGATCGAATCCCACATCGGGCTCTCGGTGCATGGAGCCTGCTTCTCCCTCTGCCTATGTCTCTGCCTCTCTCTCTCTCTCTCTCTGTGACTATCATAAATAAATAAAAAAATAAAAAAAAAATAAAAGAGACTTTCAATTTAGATTATTTTTCATTTATTTATATTTTTTAAAAGATTTTTTAAATTTATTTATTTGAGAGAGCAAGCACAGAGGGAGAGGAAGAAGCAGACTCCCTGCTGAGTAGAGAGCCCAACGAAGAGCCCAATACCAGGACCTTGAGATCATAAGCTAAAGGCAAACACTTAATGGACTGGGCCACTCAGGAACCCCAATTTGGATTTTTTAAAAATCCAGGCATAGGCTGTTCACAAAAGACTTGCCTAAAATATAAAGTCATGGAAAGATTAAAAAGGAAGATATAAAACAAGATATGCTAGGCAAATATTAACCAGAAGGATGGTAGGCTAGCAATATTAATATCCAACAAGAATTTAAAAGCAAAAGCACTAATAAGGATAAAATGGGATGTTATTTATTGATAAAAGGAACAATCCAACAAAGAGATTTGCCATATCAGCTGGCTGGGGCGGTCCTGCCTAAGCAGCTTGAGTCCAGCCTAGAGAGGCTCCTCTGTCTTGAAAAGCCAAGGGACAGCTCCCTGCTCTGACTGCATTTGGTTTGGCTTGCACCTGCCTAGGCTGGGTAAGGTATACCAACACAGTGCACTGCTAGGAAAAAACATGCTGCTTTTCTCAGGTACAGCTTGTAATTGATTTAGGTACTTGTTTATTGTAAATTTTTAGTATTTGGATTTTGCAAATTTCAGGGGCGAGAAGAAACTGTTAACCAGGATTCCCCAAAACTGGGCTGGGGTAACAACACTAGACTGAAATAACTAAATCCTCCATGGGACTCAAAAATACCAAATACCACTGGTATGCCTTTGGGATTTCTCTCAAACTCATTCTGTGAGTGGGAGGGACCGACCCAAGGGGCTCTAGGATTTGAGACCAAAGCAGAGGGTTTGGTGTATGTCCTTTAGTGGATCAGATGACAGGAAGCTGAATGAGACTTACAATTTGGAGACCTGGTGTCATGTCCCTATTTGTGAAGCCAGATCAGCATTTGGTGTTCCAGCTTCAAGGTGACCAGACATCTACAGATACTCAGAACTGCACCTTCTGGATATACTTCCCCTTGTATACTGTGTCCCTCCAGATCTTTTACAGTGTGGTTGGTCCATGTGACTTGGCTCCATCTTTCAACTCTTGCCAGCACAGCCTAAAGCCAAGGCCTTCCCCTTTATGATGAAGTTGTTCTCAAGAGTTTTTATTTGTCTGTCCTTTGGAGAGTTTGTGAGTTTATTTCTGTGACATGTACCCCTTGAATGTCTGCCCAGCATCTTTGGGAAGGATTCTCTCCAACCAAAGGGGTGGATTCCTAGAAAGGATTTTTGGCCACAGTTGACTGAGGTAAGGTCAGTTACCTTGTACAAAGGCCAATCAGATTCCCACTCTTGGGAGTTGGAAATTTGAACTGATGGGGCCAGGGGCTGGGATGCTTACAAGCAGGGTCACATTGACAGCACGATGAAGGAGTAGGCCAATGGGCTTCAGTTCTAGGGACATAGACCTGCTTTGGTTTCTGCCTTTCCCAAGCCTAAACATCCCTTTGTGCTTAACCTAGCTTGGACTTCTTTTTTTTTTTTTTTTTTTAATTTTTATTTATTTATGATAGTCACAGAGAGAGAGAGAGAGAGGGAGGCAGAGACACAGGCAGAGGGAGAAGCAGGCTCCATGCACCGGGAGCCCAACGTGGGATTCGATCCCGGGTCTCCAGGATCGCGCCCTGGGCCAAAGGCAGGCGCCAAACCGCTGCGCCACCCAGGGATCCCTAGCTTGGACTTCTTTCTGCCACTTTTAGCTTTTTTTTTTTTTTTTTTTTGTAGCCTTATAAACATGGATTAAAGAAGGGATCCCCTTTTCAGTAGGAAGGGTCTTCTCCTAGCAATTCATTTAACTGCCAATTCAGAAGCTTTGAATTGAAAGACTAAAGGCTCGAAGATGTAGCTTAGGGGCTCCAAGGTGGCAGCAGGTCAGCCCACTCCAGAACAGGTACTGAGTCTGCCTGTCCAAATCATGTCCCTGCCCCCATCATAATGTTGTATTCAGAGAGGGCAAAGGGCACCCTTACAATGGAGAAACTTGGGATGATGCCACCTTAAAAATGATCAAACTTATCACCACCAATAATGAGAGAAACCGATACCTTATGCCTCCTGATAAGATGCACTGAGAAAGAAACATCACCTATGTGGTATTCCTGTCCAAAATATTTAGCCTGAATTTAATCATGAGGAAACAATCAGACAAATCCAAACTGGGGGACATTTTGTTGCCTGGGTTTTCCAAAACTCATGAAAAAAATAAAAATAAATAAATAAAAAAGCTTGAGAACTATTCCAAAATAAAGGAGATTAAAAATACAAAATAAATACAAGGAAAGATCTTGGATTTGGGGTGAGAGAGGGCAGTTATAAAGAACATTATTGGGACAATTGAAGGGTTTTGAATATGAACTCATACATCAGGCAAATGTTAAAGTTCCTGAAAGTGATCATCACACAGTGCAGTACAGACATGTCCTTGTTCTTAAAAGATAACTGCGGAAGTATTTCGGGATGAAGTGTCATTTATGTCAGCAACTAACACACAAGTGTTTCAAAAAGAGAAAGGGAGAGATCAACCCAGTGTGGAAATAGTTACAAACTGTTCATCTGTGTCAGAGTACACAGCATTCATTGCAACAGTGAAATTTGCTGGACAGTTTTAAATTCTTCAAAATAAAAAGCTGGAAGAAAAGAAACAGTTTCAAAACAAATACAGAAACACCTAATGAAGTAATGGATCTAGTCAATGATAGTAAATGGCTGTTAAAACCATTAAGTGAAAAGCTGATGGAAGGAAAAAAGCTGAAGGGAAACTTTGTAATGGATAGATCCAGCTGACAGCAACTGAACCCACTGATTAATCTTAATATTTTAAAAAATATTTATTTATTTATTTATTTATTTATTTATTTATTTATTTATGATAGAGAGAGAGAGGCAGAGACACAGCAGGAGGGAGAAGCAGGCTCCATGCTGGGAGCCTGACTTAGGACTCGGTCCTGGGACTCCAGGGTCGCGCCCTGGGCCAATAGCAGGCGCTAAACCTCTGAGCCACCCAGGGATCCCGATTAATCTTAATATTATAAAAAGAAAAGCGACAAGAAATTATGTATTCCTGATGTGATGCAATAGGAAGTTCACGCCACCTATAAAATATTCTTGCCAAAAATTAAATCTGAAGCCAAGGGACTCTGGAATCTACCAATTTAAAAGGCAGAGAAACATGTTAAATGATACCACAGAGGTGCTATAACAAAATCCTCAATGAAGGAAATTCCATAGGACAAATGGCCCATAGCTTCTTCAATAAATAAATTTTTGGGATCCCTGGGTGGTGCAGCGGTTTGGCGCCTGCCTTTGGCCCAGGGCACGATCCTGGAGACCCGGGATTGAATCCCACGTCGGGCTCCCTGCATGGAGCCTGCTTCTCCCTCTGCCTGTGTCTCTGCCTCTCTCTCTCTCTCTCTCTGTGACTATCATGAATAAATAAATAAAATCTTTAAAAAATAAATAAATAAATAAATAAATAAATAAATAAATTGCAAGAAGAAGAGGGAAGAAAGTGTAGCTTAAGGAATAAAAGAAGCTTTAGAGCCACATTGACCATGTACAGTGTGTGGACCTGGATTAGAAACTGATTCAGGGAAATTTGAATACCGAATAGATATCTGATGAGAGTAAGAAATTAGAGTTAATTTTTATTTAAGTGAGATGATGCTATTGGGGTAATGTTAAAAGAGTCAGCTTTTAGAAATGCATGTTAAAATATTTATGGTGAACTGATTTTATGTCTGTATCCAAATAGTCCTCATGAATCGAAGACATAAGATTGGCTATATGTTGATAGTTGTTGAAACCAATTGATAGGTATATGGATTTTTAAAAAATATATTTGAAACCCTTCAGAATAAGCCTTTAACAAATAACTAAACCCAAGCCACTCCGATATTTCCCCAGTATATTCTCCCAAAGAAGGCTCTTCAGTGTTAGAAAGAATGGCTGCTCCCTCACAAGTAGAACACAGGTCAAGTCAGAGAGAGAATTCCAAGTGGAGGGTAAAGCCAAGGGCCATTGTGGGAGTCCTCATCCTCTTTCAAGTGGAGCACCGCTTACTTGGGGGTGGGGGTTCTGTCTTGTGTGTTTTAAACCAGACCGTTCCTTTTTGGGTGGAAGCAAGTTATTACATCTTGGTAGCTCCCTGCCCCAACCTAGGTTAGGGAATGGGGTTTACAAAGGCTAGTAGGTTGGATCCAGGGTAGAGGGAGGAGGTGAAATTAGATGTTTCTTTTTGTGAGGCTTAGATGAGGTTGAGGTGTGAGATCAGAGGTCAGGATGGAGCTGGAGGGATGGATATGTCACTAAGTTGTGTATGCCCTGCTGAGACCTAAGAGGCTTCAAGAGTAGACCTTTCTGGCCTTCATGCCTTTATCTTTGGTGCCAGTTCTCTGGGATGGAGACAGAGGTCCCGCCCATCTCTCCCTACTGGCCCTCACACAGCCCCATCCAGGGACCCATCTCCTTCCCACACCATTCTCCTCTTTTCTCTCTCCAGTTCTCTGACCCGTTTACATTCTCTCCCTCCTTGTCTCTTTTCGCCATTCCCTGTCCTCCGCCCTACCAGACACCCCAGTTCAGGGTCCAAGAGAAGGACAGCTTTTATGTGGCTTGTAAAATTCTATTATATCTGTATTCAAAACCTAGCAGCTGAGAAACACTGGTAATAAGCGTGTTATTAAGCGTGTAAATACACTTCCACTCCAAGGCCTCCAAGGGGCAGGGGCCGGATTCTCAGCCTGGGCATCTCCCCTGCTTGTAAGTCCCTCCCCACCTGGCCTCCACCCCAGACTCAGACCTTGTGCTGAGGCCCAGGCCTCCTCCAGTCTCCAACTACCACCGTCCTGTAAAACCCAGACTCTTGGAGAAAGGGGGCGGGGGAGAGGGCCGAAGAAAAAAAACATTAGGAAAAAAACTCCCACCCAGAGAGCATTCTTTCTGCAGCACTCAGGAAAAAGGATGTCTCACAGGGGACGGGAAGGCGAAATTTTTTCACATCCAAATGGATTGCAATTTCCCTCCATTTAGCACCTGAAGGTAATTAGCTCGAAGAGACTGCCGAGTGCGAAACACGTTCACGGAACATTAACTCTCACACATTCTCCAGTTGCAGGGAATTAATAGGAAAGATTAAAGTTTAAAGAGAGCAAAATGCCATTACCTCGCCAGCCACCTCTCTCCGCGGCAGTATCCAGCCCCCGAAAACCTTCGGCCAGTGCTTGGGCTGGGGCTCGGGTCTCAGCCTCCAGCCTGGTTGGCTGGGGCATCTGGGTGCACCCCATGAATAGGGTTAGCATGTGCTGATATGCACACATGTGTGCCAAAAAGGGCAGCTCTGACCCTTCACAAGGCCAGTGCAACCCCCTTCCCATCACCAAGAAGTTTGGGGTGGACGGGGCAGGTGGGTTCCTCTAGGCTGACTCCTGGCATTGGTGTGTATCGTGGCCCTAGGTAGGGGATGCTAGAAGGGTTAGTAGCGTGGGTGTGCCTGTGATTTTGGTGCAGAGGGATGAGATCCGGCGGCTTGGCTGGCAAGAGAGAAATGGAGGGTGTCAGTCCCACCTTGGGTGTGTATAGAGGCACTGGGTGAGGGGAAGGAGGAAGTCACTACCACTCTTGTGCAGCAGGCAGGAGCCACAAGCATACATGTACACACATATGCAAGCTCCCACTGCCACATACAGATGGCCTTTGTCACTCTGCTTTTTTCAAAGTTTATGTAGGTTTCCAAATTTGTAACGTTTCTATGTTGTTTCAGTATTTTAGGAAAAGATGAAAGACAGAGAGAGGGAGACACACACAGAGAGAAAGAGAGAGAGAGAGAGAGAGAGAGAGTGGGGGAGAGAGAGAGTGAGGGAGAGAGAGAGGGGCAGAGGCAGGCAGGAGAGAGAGAGCGCGAGATGAAATTGAGACATGGAAGAATTTATTGCCCAGAAAATTCCATTCTGCTATCTGATTCAAAAAGTCCAGTCCCCCCAGCTTCGGAAAATCTATTTTCCACATTTTAATACCCTGCAGAACAGTCCTCATAACTCATCCGAGTGTGTTAAGCACAGTTTTATTAGATCTGAAACAAATTTTGGTGGGGAGATACTATAGGTCATTAACCATGGAGTAATTTTATCCTTGTTTCCCTAATGATGCCATAATGGCGAGCGAATTTCTTAACTAAAGACCAAAGAACATTTTGAAGGTCAGTTTCATCTGTGAGCTCCTTCAAGCGCTTCTCAGAGAAGATTGGAAAACTCGCCGATTTTTTGAAGAGTCATTAATAATGTGAAAGCTGAAAGCACCCTCCATTTGCGTTCCTGCTTTTTACCTTTTAATTTTATATCGTCCCCGCTCAGAGCCCCGCTCCCACTCCCTCACCCTCCTCTGGACCTCCCGCCTGCCTACCCGCCCCACGCAGGGAACAAGGCTGCCCCGTACCAGGTACCAGGCTAGCTGTGAGGCGCAGATGGGGGCAGCAGTAGGGGAGGCAGAAGAGTTAGAGGCCAGGGCCCCACTGAGATGGCGGGCCTTTGCTATATACCCAGAATGTGGGGCACCATGTGAGGAGATTGTTATAGACATGGTA
Organism: Canis lupus dingo; assembly: GCF_003254725.2. Classification (NCBI taxonomy): domain Eukaryota; kingdom Metazoa; phylum Chordata; class Mammalia; order Carnivora; family Canidae; genus Canis; species Canis lupus. Next base: position 13,445,745 of record NC_064270.1, read on the forward strand.
CACACGTGTGTGTGTGTGCATGTGTGCAAATGTGTGGTGCAGGGGACTGGGGTCTCTGGATTATGTGCTGGCTGTGCACACATTTGCTGGGGACCAATGGGGACTTAGTAGTCTCTATAGGTGTATGCCCTGTTGGAAGCAGGAAGGGAGAGGGAACTGAAAACTAGCACTGGGTCCAGTGGCTGGGTAGTGGGTCGGGGGGGGACTTGTGTCTCCTAACGGAGATGAACACCACGTAGAGTGCATGAAACAGTTTATAGCATGTTGTAAGCTCTGCTTACATGTGTGTGCAAACGACTGTGTATGTCCTGGGGCGGTGAGGTCATCAAAACAAGAACCCCAAGGACCCACCCCACTGGTAAATATTTAGACACTAGAGACAGTGACCATTGGCTGCCCATCCCTCACTCCTTAGACCACTCACCCCTTGCTCCTCAGGCCTGGAGCCCCTCATTTGCCCACTTAACTTGCCTCCTGGTCTCCAATCCCTGGCTCCTTGGACCTCCCACCCTTGCCTAGTTCCATCCCTCCCCCTGAACCCTTATCCCCCTACCTCTTCACCCATCTGATAGCTGTCATTGCAGGGTGCCCAGCCAGGAGCTGGAGTGGGACAGCATTTCTCTGTGTGTGCAGGTTTGGGGAGGAGGGGGCGGTGTGGTGACACTCCATGCTCCCAGATGTGGTGGCAGCGATAATTCCAATTTTATGCCTTTGTTATGGCTTTAATCACTTTCTTTATGCGTTTTGTTCCAGCGATCAGGGAGAGACACCTGATAGGCAAAGAGGATACCAGGGGAACCATTTTTATTTGGAATGTGGTGAGAAGTCTAATTAGAATCTGAATTCTGCTGAGCCTTGAAATGGCCAGCACTTTATCCTGATCGCCTTAGATATTGTTTCGAGTCAATCATCTGTCATGGTGCAGCAGGAGAGCCTCTCCCTTCACACCGCACCCCTCCCACCACAGGGCCAGCCAGGGGTACACTGGGGGAGGGGCGGGGAGGGGAGGCTTCTGCCCTAGTAGGGGTATGTGCCTCCTTCTGGGGGGGGTGCTGTATGGCTAACCCTCCCCTGGTGAGGGCTGTCTTTGCTGGGTGCTGAGTTTGAGCTCATGGAGGGTGGAAGGGGGAGAGGGGCTGCAGGAAGAGGGTGCTGAGGAGTCTATTCGAATTAGGAAATATTGAAGGGAAGCCAAGCTAGTCTGGGGCACCCCTAAGTGTTCCCAGCACACTGACCACCCCATCTCCTATTAATGGCCCACAGGGGCTCTCATCTCTTTACTGTTCCCTGGACATATTGTATCTCTGCCACCTGCTCACTGTTCCTCAAACCCACCACTCCCATTGCCAACTCCTCCCTGACCCAACATTTGCCACATGTTCAGCTCCTTTTCTCTGACTTTCCTTACTCCAGTCCTGCCACTGGAATGCCGCTCTGGTTTGTTGTGCCATCTATCAAGCCCCAGGACTGGTTCTGCTTCCTCCAGAAAGCCTTCCATGACTACTTGAACCCACACAGGTGAGCTCCTTGAGGGGTGGGCAATTATAGCATCCTGTGATGGCCATGCTAACAGCAGACACTCTTCTGACCAGAACCCCCATCCATTTATCTTTCTCCTGCCTTTAAGTGATTTCCAATTGTCCTCTCTCTCTTTGCAAACTGTTCTGATCCTTGCATGTGTGTATGTGTGTGTGTCCTAAATCTGCACAAGCCCCTTTTGACCATAGCAGTGTAAGTAGAAATAAATATTACTCTTAATAACAATTTCACCTCCCTAACCACATCTTGAGCTCCCCAAATCCAACCATTTCTTCCTTATCGCCTGCCTTTTCCACTATGAGCATGTAAGACCAGGCACCGAATGGGGAGCTGCAGCATCACCTCCAAAAGTCACAGATTCACTGAAGCTTTCTGTGTCCTGTTTCCCCTCACACACTCTCCCCAATACATACCTACTGTGTGGCAGATGTGGGCATTGTTGGGGAATGATTAGTAGCCAAAAGAAGTGCCATTTCTGGCAGGGAAGAGGAACATGTGCTCTATGAATAATGTCTCCTTGGGAGATGGCCTGGATGACTCCTTGGAGGTGCAGGGATCCACATATGGTCAATGTGGGTCTTTTTAGATGGTTAGGGCACTCAGTGGCCCTCTAGCCAATTAGTGTGCCCCATAAAGCAGAGTGTCCTCATGGATGTCAGTATCACTAAGCCTCCTGAATGGTCACTGCCCTCTCACGATTGTCTACGTAGCAGCAGTACCTTATGTATGGTCCAAGGGGCAGTGTGACCAGATGCCACTATAGAAAAATACAGACTAAGGGTCCCCAGAACGCTTCTCAACCTGCTCACTTCCCCATCCTTATCTAGATCCATTCTCGAATGCAATCCTGAGTCGTTTTATTCCAGGATGATTTCTTTTCTTGTATGCACCTCAGTTGTCCCTGGTCCCTGAGCTCTGGGCAAGGAGGGGGATGGCATTAACCATAATCTAGTGAATCATGGGGCTTGTGGCCAGGAACCACCGGTGGTTGCCTGGAGTAGAGTCCATGGCCAGGACTCTAGTACTTTCTCCCTCCCAATAGCCCCTGTCCAGAAGGCATGGCTGTATTGATACCACATAGATAGATGGAGAATAAAGAGATACAGGGAGATGAGAGGGAATCTATAACTGGGGTCCTCATTTATAGGGGAAGGCAAGACAATGGTTGGAGGGACTTAAGAGTTAACTTCCTAGTGGGAAACTGCAATCCGATATTAACATTTAGGTACAAGTTAATATATCAGAAGGTGTGTGTGTGTGCACATGTGCACACAAGTATATGCTGGAGGGTCTGTAGGTGAGGGGCTCAGGCCCCCGTAGGGAAGAAGCAGAACCCTGGCACACTTGGTCTGCCCATACAGAAAGGTGGGAGTTTGAGGGTGGCTCATTCTCCAACTGCTGCTTTCCCATCTACACATGGGAAGATGGAGCTCCCAGGCCAGGGAGCACATGTGCTGGGTGGGGGTGGCGGTGGGAGAACAGAGATGCCAAAGCTGCCAAAGGCCTGGTCTCTTCCCATCTCAGACACCCTCAAGGCACTGTCCTCTCTCTACATCCAGAGCTTGGCTGCAGCGGGGGTAGATGAAAAGGAGGAGAAACTGTTGGATAAAAAGAAATTCAAAAAAAAAAAGTAAGTGAAATATTCAAACTGGAAAGTGATATTATAGAAACTGCAGCCCACGGCTCAGTGCATTCAAATTTATTCAAACTCGGCGCCTGACAGTGATGGATGCAGCAGCTTTTCCCACAATATGGAGAAGGCGCGGGGGCATTTAGGACTGTGGGCCCCCTCCGGGAGGGTGGGGGCCCGTACCACCTCCCATGCCTTGCTCCTCCTAAAAGGGAAATGAGGTTCTGGGTCCTGTCCCCTCTACTTCCTAAACCCCACAGTTCTGGGGATGCTGGGGGACCTAGGTGTTAGCAGCCCCAGTGCTGGAGTATGGCCCAAGATAGAGGTAGGCAGCTGCAGAACAGGGTGATTCCCAGTGCCCAGAAAGAGGATGGTCAAACCTGTCCAGGGGATGACCAGACAAGGGTGCCACCTGCATCAAAAAGAAGAGGACAGGGATCCCTGGGTGGCGCAGCGGTTTGGCGCCTGCCTTTGGCCCAGGGCGCGATCCTGGAGACCTGGGATCGAATCCCACATCAGGCTCCCAGTGCATGGAGCCTGCTTCTCCCTCTACCTATGTCTCTGCCTCTCTCTCTCTCTCACTGTGTGCTTATCAAAAATAAAATTAAATTAAATTAAAAAAAAAAAAAGAAGAGGACAGCTGTGTGGTTTTTATCCAAATAAACAGCATGAACCTAGTAAGTCCCTGAGCATGCTGAGATCTGAGGGTTTCAGGAATCCGAAGTTAGGGAGCGGCTGGTCTCACTGGTTCCCACTTGCCTCCCCATTGACTCCCACTTTTGTTTGCTCCATCCAGAAGAGGGATAAGAGTGCCTCAGGGGAAACCTCAAGTCTGGGGGCTTGGTCTGAGCAGTGGGCAGGTGGTGGAGTATCCCTGCATGCTATGCCCTGGAGTAGCCCCTGCTCCCAGGAGCACCTTCTAGCCTCACTTCTCCGCACAAGGTTATTCATGACCTCTCATTCAACCTCCTGACCACCAGACCCCACTTAGGATTCTCAGGCCCCATCCCATGGAAACCTAGGAATGCCAGTCACTCAGGGAAAACTCACACATCTCTTGGCTGCCTGGCCCACTGCACTCTGCCCCCGACCCCCACAGCATCTCTAACCCTCCCTGTCTCATTTGTCCCCTACACTCTCCCCTAAATGTAGCCACAGCACGAAGCTCAAATTCCAGTTCTCCGCTATTCTCTCCAGTCTCTCAGGAAGTCTCAACCACTCAGGAACTTTCCTCTCTCAGTGCAGGTAATAGAAGCATTGATCTCTAATTCCAAGCTTCTCTTGAGATCCAAGCCCACAACTCAGACAGCACAAGCCATTTAATACTTGACAAGCAAAAAAAAAAAAAAAAAAAAAAAAAAAAAAAAAAATACTTGACAAGCAGACTCATGTGTCCCTCCTGAAGTTAGCAACAATATGTGAGTCCCTACTTTGTTGGTAGCCCTGCCATTCACCCATTCACCCTCAAAGAAACCTTGATGCCTCTGGCTCTTCCCCTGTCCTCATTTCTACCTTCAGTTAGCATACCAATTCAGAGAAGCTTCCTGATTTCTTTGGCACCCATCTTTGCCTTACCATCACCACTGTCCCCAGGAAGGCCCTTATCACAGCCTTCCTAGGCCTCTTCAATTCAACTGACAAACCCTATGGAACACCAACCATGCACCAGTCACCAGGTGTGGCATCTTCCTCCCAGCAGGGCTCTCTGTCTCTAAGTTCCATGTCTCCAGTTCTACACACTGCTGCCAGATTCATTTTCCTCAAGTGCAGCTCTGATCCCATCATCCCCTACTCAAAACCCTTCAATGGTTCCCCATTGCCTACTAAATAAAGTACAAACTCCTGACTCTGATATTCATGGCCCTTTGTAATCTGGCCCCTTCCTACCCCTCTCTCCAAGAGTTCCCATTACTCTCCTTCATGCCCATACTTACCAGCCAAATTGGACTCTGGGTGGTTCCCCTGCACACTTCCCACCTAGCAACTTCCCACCTCCATGCACTAGTTCATACTCTTCTTCTGCCTGTGACTCTGTCCTTGTGCGATGGCATTACTGCCCAACACCCAGTTCATCTCTGGCTGTCAGTATCTTAATCTTCTGCAAGACCTGATTCAAGTAAAACCATCTTCTGAATACTCCCTGTAAAATGCTCAGGAAGGTGCCTGCTCGATTTTGTTGTTGTTATTATTATCATCATCATCATTATTATTATTATTATTCACCAGCAGCAGCAGTGGTTTCTCTTCCCTGGGAACCTTCTAGTCCTCTTTATAGCTTTCCTGATTCTCGCATAATTTTCTTAATACTGTCATTATTAGTATGTTTGCCCTACAATTGTCCTGTCCTATAAACCTCTTGAGAGCCAGTACTCAGTAATGTTCATTTGAGTCATCCTTAGCCCTGGACCCAGGAGACTCTGTAAACACCTGTTGAATACATGAACGAACAAGTGAATGAATGAACCAATGCAGAAAAAACGGCTTGGACATGGCTATGTGACACAGAACTGGCTCCTCTGAGCCTCCAGTTCTGGGCAGTGACCACCTAAGAATTCCCTGTCATTACTCTCGGCCCTCCTGACATGTATCTAGGTGAGCTGGGACATGCGTGTGCAGGCGGTATGACAGGTGTGTCCTCCCTCCAGAGTGAGAGGGGAGTGTGACAGGGTTCAGCCTTCCTGACTCATCAATCAAAGGGCACTTACTGACAGGCAGTTCCTTAGAGCTGGCTCCAGGTTCTGCTGGGTTTGGGGGCCTGAGTGAGGGATGAGGTCTGCCCTCTGGGGGTTCACAATCTAGTTGCTCCTTCACTCCTCCTGTGACCTTCAGACCACAGGAAGTCAAAGGTCTCCCCAGTGACTGTGGACAGGGATGTCATGCTGATGGGTTGGGTAACCCCTTCCCTCCAAGCTGAGCTGAAATGTTTCTTACTCCAGAAGTGGCTCTTTTACCCTCTTGGTTGAGCTCTTAGTGCCCCATCCGGACTGGAGCTCCCCTGGGAGGTCTGTTGCCTTCTGCAGAATTCTCCACTACAGAGCCGGGAGCCACACAGCCTAAAGCTGCTGGAGGGACCGATGGGTGTACGAATGCTGGGAATAGCTGACAAACTAAACGACTAAATGAACAACTAACTAAACACATGGACGAACAAAGTGCTGGGCAGATTGGCACAAATCACAGAGTCAGCACGTATTGAGCATCTACTATGTATCAGGCACTGTGCTAAATCCTTACCTGCACGACTCATTTAACCTTCCCTTCAGCTCTGGGAGCAGGAACTCTTACGATCCCACTAGGGAGAGGCACCTGCTACTCAAGGGAGTGAAAGAACCGTGTGAGAGCCCCCAGCCCCGCTGGGGGGAACCTTGGCTCCCCGCCCTAAACTCTTCCCGGTGGGGGGCTGTCGCCTGCTCCCTCCTCAGCCCACCAGCCCTTGGCTGCTGGGGGGTGGGGGGTTGGGGGGGATGGTTCGCACGTAGGGGAGGGCGGATTGTAAGGTCTCTGTCCCGCGCACCGCTTGGGGGGCCTCTGGGCTCTAGGTTTTCACTCCTTCTCTGCCGGTCGCCCTCGGGGATTAGGCGAAGTTCAGAAGAGGCGCAGCCGGGGAGCCTCTTTCCCAAAAGGCGTCTTCCCGGGCCCCCTTCGCTGCCCCTCACGTCAGGAGGGGGTGACGGCGCGTCCGGGGGGCTTCCCGGCGGCGGTCCCTCCCCTGGCGGCCGGCTGCAAACAAGCGCGCTAAACTCCGGGAGATTTACAGCGGGCGGCTGGGCGGCGCGGGCCCGGCCGCCGGTGAGATATCTCCAAACAGCGCACTAACCACTTTCCATTTTATACCTCACCAGCTTTATAGCATCTTAAGGATTTCTGTGCACGGCTGGCTTCCCGCCCAGGGAAAAAACCCAGCCTTGTAAATAAATACTAAATATATATGAACAGAGACGACAGCGAGAGCCGCGGAGGAGGGGGAGGGGCGGGGTGCCGCGGGGGGGCGGCCCAGGGCCCCGCGACCGGCCGGGAGGAGGGGGCAGGGATACATTGGGGTGTCCGAGACAAAGGCGACAGGGAAGAGGACGGGCAAAATGAGGGAAACTGAGACAGCGCCAGAGAGGGGCAGAGAGAAAACGGAAGATGAAGGCTGGCTGGAAGTGTGTGTGTGTGTGTGTGTGTGTGTGTGTGTGTGTGTGTGTAGGGAGGACTCCTTTAAAGCCTAGAGAGAAAGAGAAGGCTCTTCCAAATCTCTGCCTCCCTTCCTTCTTTCCTTCTCACAATTTCAACCGGGCATGGGACTGCCATCCGTGTGTGTGACAGATGTGTCATGATGTGCTCCAAGCAAAGAGGCTGTGTTTCTCTTTGTGAACCCCTGTGTGTGCAGGTGTGTTTGGGGTGTTTGGCGTGGGTAGGGCTGTGCGCCATGCGTACTGGGGTGTTGGCAGGAAGAATGTCTGTGGTGTGGGGTCAGGGCACCAGCAGGGTTAAGGACTGGAGTAGGTGAGCAGACAGGTGAGTTCTGAGAATGTGTGCAGCTTTGGGGTTGAGTTGAGGGCTGAGCAAGGCAAATGTGATCAAATATATGTGGGTGTTTGGGGGAGTGGAGGTCTCAGGGGAGATGAGTAGTGAGGTCAGGTATATTCTAATACCAGGACAAGCCTTCAGAGGAGTATGTGTTGGATCTGGAAGCAAGTATCCACTTGTGTGTTGGGGCCTGTCAGGGGTGAGTTTTGACAGGCTACCAGGTGGTTACACCACCTCTTCCTCATCCTCCCTCTCTGAGTCTTTCTAGAGGCTCTGGGACCTTCTCTGCCATGGCCACTACAGAGAGGGTCTCCTGTGCTGATTAAAGCCCCCAATCTACCATAGCCCCCAACTCTGAGGTCCCTGGACAGGAGCCAGAGTTGAATTGGCGGGCAGGAGGGAACATCTTCTCCCCTCTCTGGTCCCCTCTGGGGACCCAGCTATCCTTTTTTGTCCCCCCCCTTGTCTCCGATATTAAGTATTCAAACCTCATTTACATCCTTATTTTTCAATTTGCTGCCACAGTAGTTTAATTTATTCGATATAATTTCTTTTTCTGAGGGGACATTAATCATTGCCCTGTGCTTTTGGGCGCCTGTGGGATCTCTGCGTGTGTGTGTGTGTGTGTGTGCGCGCGCGCACACGCGCACATACGCATCTGTGTGTGAGTGTGCGTCTGCACCCATGTGTGTCTGTGCCTATGCACACTTGTGTCTGTGTGTGAGGTGCAAATCTGTCTGTCATGTGGGGTGTGTGTATATATGTAAGAGAGTGTGGGTCTTTGTGAGAGGGTTTTGAGTGTGAGTCGGAGTAGGGGAGGAGGTGTGGAAGGGTGGTGCAAGTGTGCTAAATTGACGAGGTCTTCTTTCTCCTGGCCCTTCCTTAGGATGTCAATAAGAAGGGGAAGTGGGAGGGCAACCCAGGTGGCTCAGCGGTTTAGCGCCACCTTCGGCCCAGGACATGATCCTGGAGACCCGGGATTGATCCCACATCGGGCTCCCTGCATGGAACCTGCTTCTCCCTCTGCCTGTGTCTCTGCCTCTCTCTCTCTGTGTCTCTCATGAATGAATAAAATCTTAAAAAAAAAAAGGGGGGGGGGGAGTGGGGCTCCTTCCACTCCATCCTGCCAGTTTTCCTTTCTTGAGAGTGTGCCCTGGACAGTTAGAGCTGGAAATGTTCTAGAATCCCTGGTTTCCCAGGAAAGAGAGCTGAGAGAGGCAGAGATACACACAGGGAGAGACAGACAGATGAGAGCAAGGCAGGCTATGACAGGGAAGAAAAGAAAGAGGGGGGAAGAAACATGGAGAATGATGGAGAGAGGCAAGGGAGAGAGGGAGAAGTGAGCAAGCCGACAGCGTCTCAGCCCATAAAGTCCCTGGAATGGGAGGAAGGGGCGCGAGACTCTCGCATCAGCTCAGGCCCAGTCATGGCTCAGTGCAGAGTGATGGGGGGCAAGGGGGGGCTGTTTGCTCCCAGGAGCTGAGATGAGTGAAGTGGGTTGGGGGAGGCTTGTTTGGAGACAAGAGGCAAGAGGAAAGGGTAAGGGAGTGGGAGGAAGAGAGAAAACCCCTCTTGGCAATACAACTCAGGGGAATGAGGCCAAGGAAAATACCCAGGGATGTTCAAGGTGCAAGAGGGACAAAGCTCTCTGACAACCAGCTCCTCTCCCCACCTTCAGTGCATCTGGGCAAAGCCATCGCTTTCTGAATCCCCTATTGGTCCTGAACCCTAGAACCCCTCACTTTTCCTTCTCTGGCACATTTTTGGAACTGCCAGGAACTGATGGGAAGGCCATTGTGACATCCCATTTAATCTTCTTAACAACTCGAGGTAAGAGTCATTCTCCCCACTTCGGAGAGGTGAAAGAAGAGGTCAGAGTTTGCCCAAAGTCATGTGGAGGTCCAGAGCCAGGACTGAAGTCACATCTGCCTGAGGCCACGTGCTGAGATCCCTCACTCGCCTTGGCTGCCTCCTAGAGTCATGGCCACCCCAACCCTCCTGTCATCACCACTACACAGGTACAACACACACACACACACACACACACACACACAGACAATAGGATCTGGGATCCAAGGGTAAAGGCCTTTGGAAGGCAGGAGTCAATAGGCTGGGGGTGATCTACTACAGCCTTCTCCCGGCTACCCCCAGCTGTGAGGACTTTGAGGCCCAGAGCCTGAGTGCTCCCAGGGCTCCTATAGACCCTGTCTTCCCTCTCATCCAGGGATCAGAGGCCCCTAAGGACCTCTTCTGGAAGACGGAGGCCAAAACCCACTCGGGCTCAGACAGGCTGACTCCTTGGGGCCAATTTCTGTGCCCAGGACCAGTTTCAAACAACTATGACCTGCTCATTTTAACCTTACCGAGGTAGTTGTCCAGAGCTCAGGGTTTAGGGAGGAGAAGCTTCTTTCTCTGAAATTCTGAAAATGGAATTTTGAAACACGGTCTGAAACTGCGCTTCATGGCTTCATGGGACCTCAACATGTGAGCCTCCATATACCTCCAGAGATCTTGAGGTCTACAGAGTTAAATATTCTAATACCAAGCACCTGTGATCTGAATGCCCGAAACAACAACAACAACCAAAAAAAAAAAAAAAAAGAATGCGGGCAACATCCAAGCATTTGAGTACATAGGCGGAACACCTAGGGCTGATGATTGAATGTCTAGTTTGGAAACCTGAGATGGAAAGGAGTCAGCCCCGCCCCCATATTCCTTCCTCACTCCCAACTGAGAGAGGCCATTCTTCCCTCTTTCCTTATCCTCCAGGAGACTGGCTGGGGCAGCACACCCAGGCCCCCAGCACAGACATGTCACACAAAAAAACCATCACCCACTCAGGTCAGGGATAACTGGGTGACGAGACAGGGGGTCCCTGGGCATGTGGGGAGGGGGCAAAGGGACAGGCCTGGGGCCGAGAAGAAGGTAGCGCGTTCATTTGAATAATGGGCAAAATCAAATTAATTCTACATTAAATAGTTGTGAATAAAGGGTTGAAGTCAGCAGTTTCAAACTTGTTTTCCTTAATTACTTTCCGTGTTTAATGTCATTAAGAAGATTAAAAATTCATTAACAAGAGTACTAAAGTGGCAAATCAGGAAAGCGATCACTCCAGGTTAGAAACTCCGCTGAGGCCGCACAGCGAGCCTTCTGCAGGGGGCATGGGTGGGGGTGGGGGCCGAGAGGGTTGGGGACAGACATGCAACTCACACACTCACACACTGATACACAACAGCACCACAGCACACGTCCACATCGATGGGCATCACACATCCACAGTCACACTCAGTCATTTCCTGCTCTTCCGCACCCAGGACTTCAGTGATAGTGGGAGACAGTGTATGGCATCTGTAGCTTATCAGGCCCTACCTTCAAAGGCCCTCTTCTAAAAACGAGGATTCAAGATGGATCCTGACAGGCAATACACGGTCATAAACCTCAGTGTCAGCTCGGTGGTGTCTGAGTTCACTCTCTTGTCTCTTGGTCTTGTCTGTCCCTGTCTCCCCTCCCTTCACCATCCCTCCCGCTCTAAAGGGCTCTCTCAGGGCAAACCCGATCAGTTTCCTGGGAGGAGCTGCTGACTTTGAACCTTAATTATCCTGCAAAAGGATTCCTTTTGTCTCCTGAGCTCCTAGGGGAAGGCGAGGAGGAGTCGTGTTTCCTCTAGGGAGCAGGAGCCAGGAGACAAAGGGTAGGCTGGGTGGGGGAGGAAAAGGCAGGAACAGCGGCGTGAGTGGGACCCAGATGTCCTGGTGTTCAGACCAGACCAGACCAAGACTCCACCACCCATCGCTAATCTCACCTTCTCACCCTGCCTCTTCACCGTCTTGTTGACGGACCCCCTTCCTCCCCAATGCCAGACTTGACCTTCTTTGTGAAAGGACCCTCCCTGAGTCAGGACGATCTTCCCTGTAGCTATCACCATCTCTGACTGCATTTCTATTTTGTTTTTCTCTAGGCCCCAAACTCAGGACCAGGTCCCTGACCGGGTTGAGGCTGCCTTGGGTGCACCTATGGCTATGTCACATGTCTGGTGGCTGTGTTGGTAATTGTGTGTGTGAGCATGTGTGAGTCTGGTCACATGAGGAGAACACCATGTTCATTCATCATAAATGAATGCAACTGGACAAGTCTGTGAGATTCTGATGGAATGAGCTCCCTCTCATTTCACAGGTGAGAGACCCAAATTCTGGCAAGATCAACTTCTACTCAAGAGAAATGAAGACATGGGCCCACATAAAAACTTATATGACAATGATCACAGCGGTATTTTTCATAATGGCCAAAAAGTGGAAATAATCCAAATGTCCATCCACTGGTGAATACATAAATAAAATGTAGTCTATCCATACAACGGGATATTATTTGGTCATGAAAAGTGATGAAGTACTGATTCATGTTATAACATGGATGGATATTGAAGACTCTATGTTAAGTGAAAGAAGCCAGTCACAAAAAACCATGCATTCTTTTAGTCCCTTTATATGAAAATAAAGAATCAGCGAATATATAGAAAAAATATATTAAGAGTTGTTTAGGACTGGGGGTGAGAGGTATTTTGGGGAAAAAAGAGACTGCTAACGAGAATGGGGCTAGTGGTGGGGAGATGGCTCAAATGTTCTAAAATGTCTGACAGCGATGGTTGCACAACCCTGTAGATCTACTAAAAACCATTGACTTGTGAGGTGCCTGGGTAGCTCAGTCCAACAAGCGTTCAACTCTTGATTTTGGCTCAGGTCATGATTTCAGGGTTGTGGGATTGAGCCCCATGTAGGAACTAGTGTGGAGCCTGCTTAAGATTCTCTCTCTCCCTCTCCCTCTACCTCTCCACACCCCCCGACACTGGCTCAGACTCTTTCTCTCTAGAGACAAAACAAAACAAAACACCATTGACTTGTACACTTTAAATAGATGAATTGCACTGTATGTGAATTATATCTTAATAAAGCTGTTATTTTAAAAAAGTGATGTGACTTACTTAGGGTCTCTCAGGAAGTGGGAGGTGTCACTGGTACTAGAATGTGGTCTTTTGACTCTACGCTCAGTGCTCTTTCCAGAAGCCCTACAATGCCTCAAAAATCTTGCTGTGGAGATTTGAAGGCCAAATCCTTCATGTATGGGGGTACCCACATAACATTTTGGCTTTTCTGTAGGGTTGTCACATTTCAGTGTGTAATAGTGTCTCTCATTATATGTGTGCACGTAAGGATTTGTGGTCTTACAGCTCTGTGTGTCTCTGCAAGTATGACTCTGCACATCTGTATCTAGGCCTACGGATCTCTCAATTGTGAGTGTGGAGTGTACCTGTGAACTTCTGCTCACTGGCTGGGTCTCTGTGTGTTTGCATTCATAGGTATATTTGGTTGGGCCCAGGTCTCTGAATGTCAGTGCTAGGTCTGGATCTGTGAGGTCATGGGACTTCAGGGGAGTCTGTGTGCATGTGTTCTATGTATGACGGTGTGTCTACCATCGTAATGTGTCTCGGTGGGTACCCATGGATTTCCTATTGCATCAGCTTATGGGTTTGGGTTCATGTGCCCTCACCTCAGAGTCTCTGCCTGTGATACATGTTGGCACCTCTCTCCACATGTCCATCTATATGTTGGCATTCTGGTGTCCACACAGGTTCATCTCTGGGACCTTGCATCTATGTGGCGGGGCCGCTGTCCATCTGAGTCTGCGAGTCTGAACCCCTCCTGCAGGCACCAACCCCAGAAGGCGCCTGCCTCCCCACCCCCGCCCCTGACAGCCGTGGAGAGAGCTACACAGTAAATTCATGGCCGCCTGGCTGGGAAACAGGCGGCTGCAATGGAAAGGAAGCATGGATTTGCATATTGAATTAAAATTAAGAGCTAATTATGCAAATAAATTATGACATTTGGCAGGAGAATTTGCTTCAAGATCATTTATTACGTTCTTTTTATAACAGTGTGAGCATTTAACGGTCAAAGACAATATTTTAAGGGAAAATTAACGCAAGATTATTAACCTAAAAACAATTCCACATTAATGAGATGGTGAGCTGGTCCCCCCCACACACCTGGGCAGGTCTATGCCTAGACGGGAAGGCCTTTCTCTCCTCCTCTCCTTCCCTCTCCCAGTCTGCAGGGGTGCAGGTTTGGAAGGGGCCAGGAAGAGGCGAGGGGACCTAGGTGCCTGTCTTCTCCATGGGGAGGACCTACTGAACCAAAGCGCCCACCTGAGAGTGGAGCATGGGGTGAGTTTAGGAGGCCACCCAGAGGGTGAATGAACCCCCACTCACAAACACGCCTAGGCCAATGAAAACCATGATGCTGGCCTCGGGAAGCCCCGTTTCAAGGAGGAAAGAAAGACAGAAGCGGCTCTGGAAGTGGCTGGAAGTGGCTCTGTAAATACCAGTTGGGATGGGACCCGAATGAATGTAGAGTTTCAACAGTGTGGATGTGCCCCACTGCCCCCAGCTGCTGTTCCCTTCCTCTCAGGTTGCAGAGCACCGCATTCCCTGGCATCCTCCAGGATCTCAGTGCTGCAGAGCTCCCAGCTCTACACCCCTGGGTCCCATTGCCTCGATTTTCCCTACAGCCTTCATCTGTCAGCCTAGCTCTCCTTTTTTTTTTTTTTTTGGAAGTGATAAGGGAAAGTGGGGCTCTCATCTGAGTTTCCCTGGGATCCCTTAACACACTTTGTATCACATGGGGAGTCAGCCCCAAAAGAGGTGGTGGGTGATGTCCTATTTGGGCCCCGATTCTCTCCTTCCCTGCGTGCGTGTGATATCTATTCTGATGCCTGCTAGCTTGCCTTGTGCAGACTCTTAGGACAGATCTTTGTCTGTAGTGGGCCCATGGAAGGGAGCCCAAGGTCTCCCCATGGGCTACTCTGCTGGGTGAATGCCTTGGGTTTCCAGAAGGCCCCTGCTCTAATGCAAACATGCTCCTTGGGAGGCCAGATACTGTTGCCTGTCATCACTTGATGTCAGTATTTGGTTCTTGCTAGAGTGGCCATAGGGAGGGACAGCCATTCCTCTTGCCAGGTTATACCTCCAGGTCCAGCATTTCACTTGGGCTATGCAAAACTCCTGTGACACAGGGACCAGGGACCGCTGGGGCAGAGCAGGGTGGCAGGAAATTCTGTGGCTTTGGACTTGGGAGGCCCGAGATCATCTCCTCTGCCATGTACTGCCATGTACTGCCATATACTGGCAAGTCCCCTCCCCTGGCTGCGTGCCCACCTATCTCCACACTGTTGTGTGCTTGGGAAGCTGGCCTGCAGTCTGCATCCGCTGGTCCCTTGGGTTTGACCAAAAGGGGTCGCCATTGAGAGATGGGAGGGAGGGGAATCAGGGTGCTTACTGCTTGGTTCCCTTCCGGCTGTTACTGGCCCAGGATACTCCACCATTACCTGTACTCTTTCTAATCCCTGTCCACATCTTTGTAAATATTTGTCTTATTAAACTCTCTTCAGATGACTCAACAGAGGATGTCTCATGTTTCCTGTTGAAACTGCCTGGGACATTCCCAGAGCCCCTCAATCGCCTCATCTGGAAAGCGAGGTGGTAATATTCAGCTGACAAATTACCAAGACCCAGCTAGTGAGATCATGTGTATCAAGGGACTTTGAAATTTATAGATCCCAAATCCCAATGCTTATTTCCAGGGAGGAGCTAGACCACAAGTTAGGCTGACGTCAATACCATCTCTGCTATGAAGATTTTGTGCGGCCTTAGATAGCTCACTTCACCTCTCCTGGTCCCGCGGATAATGGGCAAGCGCTGAACTCCTAACTTTGAGGTTCGGTTGCAGAAAGTAGTGATTTATGTTCGTCTTGCTGTTGAGAAAGGAGAGGTCAGGTGATGTGCCCAAGGTCACACAGCAGGTTCATGGCCCCCTGCCTGAGAATCTGTTTGGGGCACAGGAGCCTGGGTGGGGCCCCCTGCTGGACCTTGGAGACCTGGTGGAGCCCAGGGTTGGGGTCTGTCCCCTCCCCGGGCAGAGTGGACCATCCCCTGGAGAGAGAGAGTGGGATTATTAATAACAATGCTAATAAGAGAGAGAAAACAAAGCCAGCAGGGCCTGAGCATTTTTTAAATAAAGAAATTTCCCTCATCTCGTGGTTAATTTAAAAGGTTTATTTCTTGAAATGAATCCTCTTCATCAAACCCCCGATCCTTGAAGATCGGAGGCGACTGCGAGTGCCGGTAATGAATTGATTTGTAACGTGAGCGACACGGCGCCCTCCCGCCCGTGCCCACTGCGGGCCCTTAATCTGCTGTGTTTAAGAGGAAATGAGCTTCTCCATCTTTCGGCCTAAAACCCCGCACCGGGCACTGGAGCCAGCAGGCAAGGCCCAGGGACAGTAGATGCCCCCTGCCCACTGCGGGCCACCGGCTCCCGGCTCCCAGAACCTCTCCCTTTTAGGGAGGAGTCAGAAGAGCCTCTGAACCAATATAATCCAAGCCACACAGACCCACAGACATCTGAGCAGATGGACCGCCGTGCGCACATGCATAGTTGCACTGACCCATCATCAGACCACCGCTGCACTTAGCTGCACAATCCTCAACTTCATAGAAAGGGTCTTGCAGAAATAGCATTACACAAATCCACTCTACTGGGGCACCTGGGTGGCTCAGTCAGTTAAGCGGCTGCCTTTGGTTCAGGTCATGATCTCAGGATCCTGGGATCAAGCCCCACGTGGAGGGTGTCCCTTCTCAGTGGGGATTCTGCTTCTCTCTCTCCCTCTGTGCTCATCCTCTCTTTCTCTTGCTCTCTCTCAAATAAATAAGATCTTTTTAAAAATTCCCCATACTTAACAAGGCATCCATAGAACTGCAGCTAGGCAAAAAAAAAAAAAAAAAAAAGATCTGCAGCTAGGCTTGGACATCCAGTCACACAGAAGCATACACCCTGGACGTGAAACCCAGATATCTATAGGCATGACATTTAATTTGGGGATATTTAGCAATGTGGGGGTAGTGGCATGTTGTGGTAGAAATTGAAAGAAATGGACTTGAATCTAAGTCTCATTATTTCCAATCTGCTAGACCTTTCTCAGTCTCGATTTCCTCATCCGTGGAACCAGAGAAACATCTCCCTCATGAGATTCTTGCGAGGACTACATTAGGTAATACATATTAAGTTCCTTTTTTTTTAAAGATTTATTTGTTTATTTGAGAGAGAAAGAAAGAGTGGGGGAGGGGCAGAGAGACAATCTCAAGCAGACTCCATGCTAGGCATGCTAGATCACTTCATGATCTGAGCCAAAATCAGGAGTCAGACTCTTAACTGACTACACCACGCAAGCCCCCTGAAGTTCATTTTATTTTTATTTTTTTAAAGATTCTATTCATTTGTTTGAAACAGAGAGAGAACGCTAGAGAGCTTAAAGCACAAGTGGGAGAGAAGGGTAGAAGGAGAGGGAGAAGCAGACTCCCCACTAAGTAGAGAGCCTGATGTGGGTCTTGACCCTAGGACTCTGAGATCATGACCTGAGCCAAAGGCAGACGCTTAACTGACTGAGCCACCTCAGTGCTCCTAAAGTTCATTTTAAATTATTAGCTTCAAGGGAGTGCCTGGTTGACTCAGCTGGAAGAGCATACGACTCTTGATTTCAGGGTCATGGATTCAATCCCTGTGTTGCGTGCAGAGATTACTTAGGTAGAAGGTAGTATTTGGAGAAGCTAAAATTTTTAGCTTCACGAAGGCAAAAACATGTGAGTGAAGTAATGTATGTTTTTTTTTTTTTTAAGTAATATATGTTGAGCATTTAGTAGAACTTTGGTATAGAGTAGGTGCTTAATAAATGCTAGCTAGTAGCATCCTCATCATCCACTACCATATCCTCAACACTTACTATAGTGCTTGATATACATATTTTTAAGATTGTATTTATTTATTCATGAGAGACATAAAGAGAGAGGCAGAGACATGGGCAGAGGGAGAAGCAGGCTCCCTGTGGGGAACTGGATGCGGGACTCAATCCCAGGATCCTGGGATCACGACCTGAGCCAAAGGCAGATGCTCAACTACTGAGCCACCCAGGCGTCCCTTAATATACATTTTATAAATCTATATAAATATAAATTATATTAAATAAATATAAATTTATAAGTTTATAAATCTTTAAAGATTTTAATATACATTTTAAAGTGGAACTTGTGCTAAGTGATGCCTAGCACATTGTTGATGTGAATGGAACGGTAATTATGAGAAGGAGAGAGGTAAAGAAACAAGGGTCCCTTAGTGAGTGTTTGCAGTGTGGCAAGCTCTCTGCTAAAGAGAAACAATAGGTTATTTCACTGAATCCTCTCAACAACCCTCTGAGATTGTTCCAACATATGCCGATTCACAAATGAGAGGTTAAGGGGTGCCTGGGTGGCTCAGTGGTTGAGCGTCTGCCTTCAGCCCAGGATGTGATCCTGGGGTCCTGGGATCGAGTCCAGCATCGGGCTCCATGCATGGAGCCTGCTTCTCCCTCTGCCCGTGTCTCTGCCTCTCTGTGTGTCTCACATGAATAAATAAATAAAATCTTAAAACAAGCAAACAAATGAGAGGTTAAGCGGCTTGCCCATGGTCACATAGCTGATAAGCGGAGGGGAAAGGATTTGAACCCAGGGAGACTCCAAAGCCTGCTTGGGTTGTGGGTAATATTGAAAAAAAAGTGAGAACAGCCTTGCTCTTCAAGGGGACCCATGTGTCCATGAGGCAGAGCCAGTTACACCTTGAGACTGCCTCCTTGAAAGTCACCTTTGAAGTCACACTAATCCCCCTTCGAGTCATAGGGGACAGAGGTATGGTGACATCTTCCCTGCCCAGGTGTTGACAAAGCCTCCAAACCTGGCTGAAGCTTCTCTGTGCCGCCAGCTTCACCACCTCCGGCGCCTCTAACTGATCTTCGATGCCAATCTGGACTGCTCTATTTTGAAATATCTTTAAGTTGGGTGAACCCAAACTCAAAATGCTCCTGGGCATGTGCACATGGCCAAATACTGCCTCCTACCTTCCACCTCCCTGCTTTGGCCACTGCCATTTTTGTCACCCCCACTCGAGGGCCAGGAGAACCACAGAGCTTCTCCTTATGGCCCTCTTTTTGCCCAGGGAATGAGACAGCTAAGACAGTGGCTTGGTCACAGGCTGGATTCAGGATGAAGGCACCACAAATCTTCCACATTCTTTTTTATTTTTATTTTTTTATTTATTTATTTTTAAAAATTTTATTTATTTATCCATGAGAGACATTGAGACACAGGCAGAGGGAGAAGCAGGCTCCGTGCAGGGAGCCCAATGTGGGACTCGATCCTGAAACTCCAGGATCACACCCTGAGCCAAAGGCAGATGCTTACCTGCTGAGCCACCCAGGCTTCCCACATTCTTTTTTTTTTTTTTTTAATCATAGTCTGACTCTCCTGGGCTTCTGAAGGGCTTCTGTCTTCCTCCTCAATCCCTGATCCCCTCCCAACCTCAGCCCTGAGGACAGCAAGGGCTTCCAGACCTTCCTGAATGGCCCTCCAGGAATCCGTTCAACCAGACTCCCCAGGCAGCCCCAAGAAGCAAGACACCTCCTGCCCACCCTGGGCAGTGTCTGGGGGCCCCCAGGGCCTCTGCCCACGCATGCAGCACAACCAAGTCTCTTCTCACTCAGATCCATGATGCCGACCGGGCACGGGGCGGGGGCAAGGGGTACATGCTTCCCTCCTGCGACTTCTTAGAAGAAAATCATTTTTTGTAACTGTTGGAATCCTGATTGAGCTGTCAAAAGTACATGAAACCAGCCACATGAATGGTAAACTATCCATCAGTCACGGGCCTATTTGTTCTGAGACAGTATAAACATCACACATTTTTCTTCAAAATAGAAAATAATACTTTACCCCATCACATCCAGGTAATTTGGCCCCCACCCCAGAAAGAAACTTATTAGTCCCACTGGTCTCTTCCCTTCTTGTCTCCCAAATCTTTTTATTCTTTAGTCCACCAATCCCACTTCCCTTCGAAGCATTAATTCGGTTCTGCCTTTCAGCTTTCTCTCTATGTGTTTAAAACCAGATTTAGCAGGACCCGCCGACTTCTACCCCCCATAAGTTAATAAGTATTAAGGAGAAACATGAAGAAAATTACTCTGGAAGTGGCACCCTAGTTCAGATCCCTTTGTACAGATTTTGGTCTCCTGGATGAGTGCTGAACAGATAGATATATAATCAGTCCCGATTTGCCTTTGGAGAGTGTGATGAGGCCCCCCTGCCCTCTGTGCCTGTCTAATACCTGCCCACTGGCCTGGGGTGATGGGAACAAGGAAGAGGGTACATCCACTCTTTTAGGTGGATGTCCCCTGCATACCATGGCAGGCTTTGTCCCTTACAGGCACTCTAGACTCAAGGGAACACATGACAGGAACTCAGGTATTTTTTGAGCCAACTGAAAGAGACCACAGTTCCCTCTCTTATCTCTCCTCCAAGCCCCCACAGCTTGGTTTCCAGAAAACTCAACCCAGGATAATGACCCCAGGTGCCAATAATAGATACTTAGGGATGGATAGGTGGATGGACAGTAAAGGAGGGAGACAAATGATAGCTAAATAGAAAGGCAGATACTTACGTGCAAACACACCCTGACTTGCATATCCCCACACTGATCATAGAGACACACTCAGTACAGCATAGAAGGTAAGAGAGGCTCTGAAGGTATCCATTTAAACCCACCTGCTCCACTCATCTGTGGATGTGTGACCTTGGGTAAGTTAGTTGGCCTCACTCAGCATTCCTCTGCAGAAAATGAGAGTAATAATAGGATCTATCATGTGGGGTACCGAGAACTCAATGATAGTGTTGCTCATCATCATGCCTGGCATAGAGTAAATGTGCAATAGCTGAGTACCATTACTCTTACATTGTATATACTTTGCACACACTTGGAACCACTTCCAGTCTCTTCTAGACTCAGATAACACATACGTATGCAGAACATGCACATACTGGCAAAGCATAGGCCACCATGCAGAGGGGGCACAGAGTGGTGGTGAACAGTGCAAATCTGCGCTCTGCCCTTTGCTAGTTGTGTGATCTGGAGCCAGTCACTTAATCTCGGTTTCCCCACCTGTAAGAGGAGAATCTTCCTCCTCCTCATCATCAATTCCTCCTCTATAGGATTATTGTGAAGGTTAAATGAGTTAATATTTATAAAACACGTAAAACACTGTGTGACACATAATAAACACGGTGTGATAAACACAATAGATCTCACAACATTGTAAACTAATAGCTGTCCCACTCCTAGAGTTTACAAAGTGCTTTCACATGCATAGTCTTATTAGATCCCCCAATGAACTTGCAGTCAGGATCTTACCATCCTTATTTACAGAGGAGGAAGCTGAGGCTAAGACAGATCATGGTTTGTCTAAAGCCTGGCAGCCAGTGAGCAGGTGGGTGATGGGTAATCTAAGTCTCTTGGCTTTAAGTTCCATGTTTTTTTGTACTAACCAACACACAGCTTGAGTATGTCTGTAAGTCTGTTTACCAGGAAGGACTTTGCCTTTGAATGGGCCTTCTCAACCCTCTTCACACCTATCCTCTCCCCCTTAAGGGTCCCAGCCCTAGGGGCTGATCCAAATCAGCTGTTCTCCAAGTGTGATCCGGGACCTACAGCATCACCATCTTCTGGGAACTTGTTGAAATGCAAATTCTTAGGCCTTCTTCAACAACTGAGTCAGATACCAGGGGTGGGGGGAGGGGAACCTGGAGGGAAGCTTCTGGAAGAAAAGAGGCTCAACCTGGACCTTAAATGATAGATGGATAGAGGAGACAACTCTGAGGAGGTCTGGATGAACACTTTGGTGAGAGGAGGGGTGGATTGGGACTTGTTGGAGTGAGGGTTTCAGGTTGAGGGTGTGTTGGGGGATGAGGGTGAAGGCTCTGGGTGTGTATCTTCTGGTCTTTCCCGGACACTGTATCCAGCTATGGGATCTGTCCTTGAAGACCTGGAAAGAGGCTTTGTGGGAATTTATCTTCTACAGATAAACCCCAGTGACCCTGTTCCTGCAGTATCAGAGCATTGCTAGAGTGGAGGATTCAATTCCTCCTCTCACCCCACTCCCTAGATCCACGCCCAGTGTGGCAGCCCCAGACCAGAATGACTGCAGGGGCTCCAAGCCTCATTCCCATCAGACTAGAAATCATAAAGTGAGGGGGTGTTTTGCCAAGGAGATGGGGGGCAGCTGTGGCCTTCTCCTCCCCACTTCTCCTCTGGGGCCTGAGACAGGGCCAGCAGAGTCACCAGTGCAGCGGGAGGCCTGGCAGCGGGCACTCCCTCCGCTACCCCCGTGTGAGCACTCAAGGCAGAGTATCTGGGCTGGGAGGAGTCCAGGGTGAGCTGGCCAGGGGCTCCAGGCTGGAGTAGAGCAAGCCAATCCCAGCCCCTCCCCCAGCCCCCCGTGTCCTGCCCCGGGCTGCCACTAGGAGGCTAATGAAAAGGGAAGAGGCAGGCCGGGGCTTGGGCCAGCAGGCGACAGCAAGGGGACAATGTGAGGCAGGAGGGGGGCGGCCCTCAGGCAGGGACAGACAAAGTCCCCATATGGGAAGCAGACGGAGCCGCCCCGCCCCCCCTGGTCCTGGGGCCTCGGCGGCGGCAGGCCGCCTCTCGGCTAAATGTCGGAGCCGGGGTGGTGAGGGCCCGGGAAGCCGAGCCCACGGGGCTGCAGCAGGACGAGGAGCAGAAGGAGGGGAATTCTCCGCGGGAGGGCCGGAGCCGGGCGCACGCAGCGCTCCCGAGTGCGCACGCACAGGAGCCGCCTGCGGGCTTTCCTAAATACTTGTAAAGTAAACCATCAGATGCGCCCAAAGTAGAAGAGTAAACAGCACAGAAGTGTGCAGAGTAAAAGGTGACACTCCCCAGAGCCTGCAGCGCCACCGACTTCCTTTTTCAGAAGCAATTACTTGGAATACTTGCCTTCAAGCAAAGGCCACTTTCTAGCGAAAATCCGGGTGAGTCTGTTGCCAGTCACGTTCTCATCAAG
The DNA here is from genome assembly GCF_003254725.2 of Canis lupus dingo. NCBI lineage: Eukaryota > Metazoa > Chordata > Mammalia > Carnivora > Canidae > Canis > Canis lupus. The sequence continues at coordinate 13,468,408 of NC_064270.1, forward strand.
CCAGGCCTCCTCGGAGCAGAGCCCCGCGCAGGGCAGGGCGGCTGGAACAAGATGCGCACACAGCCCTGCCTGCCCCCGACCCGAGGTTGTAAATCATCTGGAATGGTTCCGTTTCTACCCAACTTTACCATCTCTCCAGAATTTAAAAAAATCTTGTCTTTATCTATTAACACCAAGCTCCCTTTTTTTGTTTTATGTTTCTCCCTGTCTTTAAAATTGAGTTCCCCTTTTTGGGTTTTGCTCATTAATTATTTTGGCTAGTAATCAAAAAGTATGAATGAAATGTTTAGAATTTCACAGTCGGTTGAGGGCTGAAGCCTTTTGAGCATCAAGCCCCAGCCAGGCTATCCCTTCATCTTCCAGATGTGAAAATCTGAAAATTGAACAGAGGTTCTGCTCCTCTCCCAGAGAGCACTAGGGGCACCCTCTCTGGTGGGATTTAGTCTCTTCCCTGGAGGAGGGATCTAGCAATTACTGTGTCCTTACTGTATGTAAGACCTTTTATGTGTTATGCCAATCAGGACTCACTGGGTTGCAAGTGATAGGAACCCAATTTGAACCAATTTAGGCAGGAGAATCTACTAGAAGTGATGCGAACACCTCAGGTAACAAAAGCAAGGTTCAGGGACACCTGGGTGGCTCAGTTGGTTAAGTATCTGCCTTCAGCTCAGGTAGTGATCCCAAGGTCCTGGGATCAAGTCTTGGGATCAAGTCTTGGATTGGGCTCCCTGCTCAACAGGGAGTCTGCTTCTCCCTCTGCTCCTCTCTCTTGCTCATTCTCTCTCTCTCTCTCTCTCTCTCTCAAGTAAATAAATAAAATCTTAAAAAAAAAAAAAAAAGCAAGTTTCAAATAATCAAAGAGCAGGAAGGTGAGAGTTGGTACCGAGCTTCAGGAACATACAGAGCAGGACCTGGATGGACACATGGATGCTCTATATTTGGGCTTTTACCTGAAGCTCTCCCCAGGGAAGGATCAACTCTCAGTTCCAGTGTGAAGGATCCCAGAGAAGGACCTGATTGAGTCCCCACAGGTCAAGTGTATAGTCTAGGACCAGGTGACTCTGGCCAGGGATAGCATAGGGTCAGAATAGGATAGGGTCAGGAGACTCTCCCTGAGACTACATGGTGGTTTCCAGAAGAAGAGATCACCAGTGGGGCTCCTGGATGGCTGAGTCAGTTAAGCATCTAACTCTTGATTTCAGCGCAGGTCATGATCTCAGGGCTATGAGATTGAGCTCTGTGTTGGACTCTGAGATGCGTGTGGAGCCTGCTTAAGAGTCCCTCCCGGGGGTGGGGGCAGCCCAGGTGGTTGAGTGGTTTAGCACTGCCCTCAGCCTAGGGTGTGATCCTGGAGACCTGGGATCCAGTCCCACTCGGGCTCCCTGTAGGGAGTCTAGTTCTCCCTCTGCCTGTGTCTCTGCCTTTCTCTGTGTGTGTCTCTCATGAATCAATAAATAAAATCTTAAAAAAAAAAAAAAAAAGAGTCTCTCCCTAGGGGCGCCTGGGTGGCTCAGCGGTTGAGGGTATATCTTTTGGCTCAGGGCGTGATCCCAGTCCTGGGATGGAGTCCCGCATCAGGCTCCCTGGATGGAGCCTGCTTCCCCCTCTGCCTATGTCTCTGCCTCTCTCTGTCTCATGAATTTAAAAAAAAAAAAAAAAAAAGGCTCTCTCTCTCCCTTTCTCTAAAAGAAAAGGAGAGAGAGAGAGAGAGAGAACGATGCCCAGTGGAGCTTGGCCAACAGTACCAGGTATCTGCTACAATAGGTCAGTTCTTCTAATTTTCACAAGTCTGTGAGGTAAGAATTGTTATCATCCCATTTTACAGGCGAGTCCATTGACACTCAGGACATAGACTAGTTAGCCTAGAATCCAGATAGAAAGCCAGGTCTGTTTGACTCCAAAACCCATGCCTTTGTCGGGTATAATGCTGAGTTTCTTGAGGAAAGGAACAGCACGCCAATGTGAAACATATTTCTAGTACGCCAGCTGCATGCCAGGCACTATGCTAAGCTGTGTGGGGCGCGCAGAGATGGGCCAGACAGGGTTGCATCCAAATAAGGTCACATTCACAGGGAGCGGGGGTTAGTACTTACTTGGACATATTTTTTCTTGAGGAGAGAGAGGGACACAATTCAACACATAACAGACATGGTCAGAGCTGTGCTTTAGATGGACTGCTGAGGGGCGAATGGGACAAACTATATCCTAGACAGGGGACAAGAAGGCTGCATGGGAAGCAGGAAATAAGGGAGTCTGACTTGGGCCGGTGGCAATGGGGATGAAGATTGTATAGGACCTGACAGTACTAGGATGAGGAAGGATGAGGAAGTGGGGAGAAGGGGCTTTACCAGTAGAAGGATGAAGGCATAAGGAGGGGGGTCCAGTAGACTCTAATCTCATGGAGGGCAGGGACTGTGTCCCCCACTTGGTATCCTTGATGCCTGGCACAGCGTCTGGACATCCTAAGTGCTTGAGGAATGTTTGCCAAAGAAATGAATGTGTTCGGTTTTGTGCATGGTAAATTTGACATACCAGTTGAATCAGGCAGGGGAAAATTCAAGCTTGTCATTTGGTAGATCAGATTTGGGGTTAGAAATCTCAATTGGGTGTTCATTTCCAGAGCGATTACAGGTCAAGTTGGAATCAATAGAGCCTAGGAAATGCAGAGAGGGGAGACAAGAGGTTTGGGGGTTGAATCATGGGGGCACGGTTACATTTAGGGGATGAGAGAAGGCAGAGGAGCTGGTGGGAGGCCAGCAAAGGGACTTGGGAGGTGGAGGAGGGGCAGTAGGGAGGTGCAATGTCATGGAAATCAAGAAAGGAGACCGTTTCAAGGAGGAGGGGTGGAACTGCTGCCAAATGCGCAGAGGTCGAAGAGAAGAAATACTGAGAGGAGCCTGTGGATTTGCTAATTAGGAGACTAGCAGCAGTGTCCCCACCTGGTTAGGGCAGGAGGGGGTGAGGGGAACCTATTGGGCCAAAGAACCTAAGGAGGGAAGGAGTCCCTGTACTTGCACCTGCGCACATCTGGGCCTCTTGCACTCTTCACAGCTGTATGCACCTGGGCGGGCTCCGAGAGACAGAATAAAAACAAACAACAACAAAACCCTGGGCATCAGCCTGGCTTAGTTGGTGAGCGTAGGACTCTTGATCTCAGGGGATTACTTAAAAATAAAATCTTTAAACAAACAGAACAAAAACAAAAAGCTGGGGGAGAGGTTTGCACATTAGGGCGTACAAGGGGGGAGATGACTAGACGTGGGGTAGAAGAGAGATGGCCCAGGAAAGGGGAGAATAGTCCTTGCCAGATTGATCTTCTTTGAGGGTGGAAGGCAATGTTGGCCCAGGCAGATGAGAAAGCGATACCCAGCCCAGCCCTCAGATCCCAGAGGTGGCTCCTTGGCTGAGGTCCCTGTTGCATCTGCCCCTGGGGGCGGGGAGTGGGGTGGGGATGGGGCTTTTTCCTCAGTCCTTCAGTCCACACGGAGTCCCACCACTGTCAGTCTCCTTTATCACTGTATCGCCAAGGCCTGAATTTGTGTCTGGCACATAGATGGCACGCAGTAAAACTTGTTATTGGAAATAACAATGACAACACCACCACGTACAAAGATCAGTCAAGCACCCACTATGTGCCAGGCACTCTATGTTTACTATCTCATTTGATACTCACAACAGCTCGTGGATAGGTAGGTATATTATTCTCCCCACTTAACAGTTGGAGAAATAGGAATTCTGAGTGATTTGGTTAGTTTCCCAACCACCCAGCTAGGAAATGGTAGAAGCAGGATTCGAACCCGGATCTGTGTAACCCTGGAACTCTCACTCTTGACCATGATGATTATTACACTGGAGGAATGTATGAGTCTGGGGTAGAGCTAACACATGTATGTGTTCTGTGCTCTTCTGCATGTATTTGTGGGTGTCCACAGGTGCATGCATTTGTAGGTCCTTGTGTGTGTGTGTTCTTGTGTGAAGGGTGTATCTGTATTCAATTGTGTTCTTGTGGTTTTGTGAGTACAGATGCTGTTCCACACCCTGCCCCCTGGTTTAAGCTTCCAGTTCATTTCTGCTTGAGGCGGTGATGGTTGAATGTAGCTCTCTGGTGTGTTCAGAGCTCAGTCCTGGGCCCACCTGCCCTTCAGAGAGCCCATGGGGGTTCTCTGCCCCCCACGGTTCTGCCCATAATTCTCCTTCCTTGTTTAAAGGGGCCAGTGGGTTTAATGATTAGTTACCGCCTTGTCGATATTCTCACTCGGGGAGAGGATGAATGTCTAGGCGCTGCCCCAGCCATACACACACACACACACACACACACACACACACACACACACATCCTGTGGCAGATTAAGGATGAAGAAAGAGACCCTTTGGCAAGGAGATTTGGGGGAAGGGATCTTGGAAGGACCTTTCCTTGTGATTCTCCAGTTGTTTCCACAAAGGCAGTGGCTTGCAGGCAGAGTGATTCCCCTCCAACCACTCCTGCCCCAGTCCTCTTCTCTCCAACTCCTCCAAATTCTGAGAAGCAGTGGGAAGAGCACCTCTGGTGAGGGGAGGCCCTTCTTAAGGAGGGAAAGCATGCCTGTCCAAGTTCTCATGGTCACTCCTGGAAGGTAGGTGTGGCATAACTATGTTCCTGTGTCTTTGTCAGTTTCCATTTTCATGTGCTTTGGTGACCGGCCATCCATGTAGTCAAATGTGTAACACAGCGCATAAACATATCTGGATCCTTCTGCCCTCCATGGTTATAGGAGGCTGCATATGCCCATGACTATGTGTGTGCCCACACATGTGTCCATGGGCAGTACATCTGTGTGATGTGTGTATGGGTGTGCACATACAGATGTCTGTATGTGGATGGGGTGTCTGAGTCATGCTATGTGTACTTCTGTGTCTCCAGTTGTCAAGGGAGGGCTTCTTCCCATCCTGTGTGGGTCCTGAACCCCAGTTCCACTTAGATCTGAAGCTACCCCATATCCATTTAGTGACTAGCCCTATGACATAAATGTCTCTGGGGGCAAATTCCAAAGTACCCCTTCATAGCTTCTGATCCCTAACCACCCTAACCATTAACCATTAACCCTACAACTTTGACTTTAGCTTCTGGTCCTCAACCTAACTTCACTGGATCTAGCCCTGGAAGAAGGGGAAGGGAAGGGGGAATCTGAGGCCAGTTCCCTTGTCAGTATTCAGAACCTGGGGAGGGGAGCCTGGGGGCCTGGGGCAGCTGAGGGGAGGAGCAGGAGGGGCTGAGCCTGGTGAAAAAGAAGTGCTGGGATTCATGTCCATCCTCTTGCAATCCCCCTGCCCCGCCACACACACACTCACACACACACTCACACACACTCACCCTGTTGGAAGGTGACATTTGCTATTAACCTTATATTGGGCCATTTTGTAAATCAATGTCACTTACATTTAATAACAAGTGTAATCAAAGGAATTATGCAAATTTAATTTGATGCTTCTTGAATTATGCAAATCCTCGGTGCACATAATGTTCTCTGACATGTGCCCGTTGGAGAGGGAGAGAGAGAGCAAGGGGGAAAGTGGGGAGGGGCTAGAGAAGGGAGGAGGATGGGGGTGGGCTGAGACTTGGGAGTGGGGGAGAGGAAGTCAGGGTAGCAGAAGGTAGCAGAGCAGCTGTGGCCCAGGTGCCCGCCATCATGGATGGAAAGGGGTGGACAGGTCTAGAAGCTCCACCCTCTCCCTGATTCCCCCTTCTGCCCTAGTATTCCCTCTCCCCTGCCCACTCTCAGCACAACCTGGCTGACCATTTGTCCTCAATGTCTCCTTCTGTGAAATGGGAGTGGCTCAAAAGTGCTGACCATTCATGGGACCAAGGCTCCTGATATAGCTTGATCTTCTCAGAGGTCATTTTCTCAGCTACCCTGGCAAGGTGACCTGTTGTGGCACCAAGCAATATAATTGCCTTTTTTGTTCTTAATGGTCTTGAGATCCCAGCAGAAGGAATTGCACCATCTACCATGTGACAATAAAAACCTGCTGACCCACCTACTCCTAGGCATGCATCATGACAAGCTTAACATGGTGACGATACACTTGCACTTATATCCAAGATAACACAGCCACACACATACTATCAAAATAGTATGTATAAACATACAAGACAATCAACCTTGGACCCAGTTACTCCCAGAGACCCACATAACGATAAGGGTGTGGTGGTAGCAGTATACTTGTGCATAAGTGTTCCTATGTATCCATTATGTGTCATTATGTCTTAGAGTGTTTTTCCTTGTCATTCATGTGTCATTGGGTTATTTGCACATCCATGAGTTAGAGTATGTTTGTGTTTACCATTTCAGTTGATCATTTTCTGTATCAATGTACCAGAGTATTTTGTTTCAACATTGTCTTCATTTGTGTCATATTCCATGAATGTGTCTCACTCTCTCCAGTGAGTCAGTACGTTAGAGTTGTCACAGAATGTGTGTCCCTATGTTTTATTCCATACAACATGTGAATGAGTGGACACTTGATATGTTGAAGTTGTACAATGTTGAGTTGCCAAAATATGGATGTCATCACTTGGTATCAGGATGGTATCAGGGTGTCTGAGTTGATTTAATGTGTGCCTAAATCTATCTCACTATGTTTGAATAGCCCCAGTGTGTGTTTCCATGCTTGAGTTGTCATCGTGTGTTCTTGTGAGCAAGCATGTTTCAGCGGGCAGAGTATGAGTCATTATGTTTAAATAGTCACCATGAGTATATCATTGTATTTGCATTGTTGCAATGTAAAGCTATATGTGTTGCCAGCCTTGAGTTATCGGGGAGTATCACTGTATCCCCTGCATCATTGTACATAATTGGTTTTGAGTTGATACAATATGTATAATTGTGTCACCTTTCTTTTAATTGTTCCCAAATTGTGAGGACATCACCAGGTTTGAATGCTCCCAACGTGTCTCTGTATGATTCAAAGTTTGAATTGTCACGGGTTATCTTTGTGTGGCAATGTATTTGCATTTAACAACATGGTATGTATCTCTCTGAGTTGGTACAATGTACATACCATGATGTTTGAGCATCGTGTTATCAAGTGTTGACATTGTTACAATGTGTGTCTGTGTGAATCATTGTGTTTCAATTGTCACAATGTATGATTATGTATCACCATATATGTGTTATGCATCTGTATTTATGTTACAATGCTATAATATGTGTCTATGACTATCATGATTAACTTGTCACAATGTGTATTACCATGTAGGAGGTGTTACAAAGCCTGTTTGTCACAATTGTTGAGTGCATTAACATGTTTGGGTTGTCAAAACGTATCTATGTGTTGCTGTGTTGAAGCATCACAGTGTTTTATCCTGTGGGTTTGCATAATTGTGTCTTTGTGTGTATCTGAACACGTTTGAAGCATTACAATACCTGTGTGCTACCATGTTTGAGGTGTTCCTTAAAATGTGTCTAACAACCTGGTTCACAGCATGGGTTCAAAAGTGAGAGACTAAAAATGAGAGGGAAAGAGGGAGAGTTGGAGAAGGAGGCTGGGCCATAATCTAGACAGGGTGTGATGGGGGCTGTTGGGGGTTAGGGACAGAGTGAGCTCTAATTGGCCCGCGGTGAATTATTCACATGTATAATCCTCACAGAATTTCAGCGCGGGCAGTGCCAGTAAATGCTGTGCATGTTTAAAAGTCATTTCCATAAGTAAGTGCAATTTCTCTACTGTTTGCCCCTGTTTAATGAAGTGAAATCTTGTTTGCATTCCTCCCAATTTCCCAACGAAAGGCGCCCAACCGTTCGCACCAAAATTACACCGCCCAAATTAAAACTCGGGCTCCAAGGGAGGTGAGGGGACGGCAGCACTGGGCCCTTCTGGGAGGCCCACAGAGGGCGGGGGGGTGGGGGGTGCAAGCAGGAGCTGGGCCTGGGTGTTTCAGCTCATTGCTTCCCTGTAGTTCTTGCAATTTCAAGTGCTCCCCCCGCCATGTTCCCCACCCCTACTTACCCCCATCGTGTTCTTGCTCTCCTTTGCTTTCCCCTTCTTCAGATGAATCCCTGGGGTACAGGGACTGGGCATGATGTTTGTTCATGTATATGTAAATGCACTCCTAAATACATTTATACACATGGTCATCCATGTACTTGTAAAATTGTGATATACAATATATACCGTGACCATCAAAACAATGATTCACACAAACACATGATGTAACAACAAAACACAAATGAGTACATGTGTTTAAGTATACATCCCTGCCTGTGTATGTTTGTGGATTTGTGTACATATCTATCTTCTTATGTTTGGTGTATTGTATCTAAGATGGATGGTTACATGGATAATACAGATAAAGAGAGAGAGGAGAGGAGATGGTGGGTATTTGTGTAATTTCTCTGGTTGCCCAGTGTGGAATGCTCAGCTCTGTTGCCTAGGATCCACCGCTTTCTGAGAGGTGCCTGGTCAACCCCTCACCTACCCAACAGCTGGCAGCATTGGGGCCCTCCTGCAGGATCAGAGGAATTGCTCCTTCTACTCCATACATGACAGCACCCTCTGGACCTGTGGGGACCAGTGAGATGACTGAGGTTCCAGTTCATGCTCCAGCTCCTGTATGCTCCTGGATGGCACTTAAACAAAGGTGCTCCTGAATGGGCTGGTAGGGGACCCCTCAAGGCTCCACTTCCTCAAAGCCCCCCCCCCCTTCCTAGTGCCAAATGGTCCCTACATGAGGGTCACTTTAGAGTGGAGCCTAAGACAGGTTTGTGGATTGCCTTTGTTTGGATCAGCTCAAAGAGTACTGGGGATGGAGTGAGGTGGTATTGAGGAGAGGAGAGGAGAGGAGAGGAGAGGAGAGGAGAGGAGAGGAGAGGAGAGGAGAGGAGAGGAGAGGAGAGGAGAGGAGAGGAGAGGGTGGTCCCACCCACCAAGGTCTTCCAGTGGCCCCTGGAATCCCAAGGGCTCCTGAGGTTTTAGAATTCCGAGAGCCCAGGCTCCAGAGGCAAAAGAGTGGTATTGTGTCCCTGTGTGAGGTTGTGTGTCTTTGGTCTCTGTGGATATAACCACCCTCACCAGTTCAATCATCTGCTGCCACCTTCTTCCAGTTACCAGTCAGCCTGAATAGGACAGATAAATAAGTTGACATGATTACAATGATACTGTCACCCACATATCCATAGACATTATGACCACTCCCTTCTCCTCAACACATCACTGCAGGATGTTGATGGAATGCTTGGAAGAGGTTCAGTTGTCTGCTGAAGGTCTGGTGGAGAGAGTCATTCAGAGGTGAAATCCTAAGGGAAAGGAATTCAGGATGGGTAAGAAAGGAATCAGTTGATTAAAGAGTCAAGGGGCACCCCTGGAGAGGTCTTCTTCTCTCACACTTCTCTGATGTCCTTGGGAGTGGACATCCAGGCACAGGGGCAAAGTGTCATCCTGGTCACAACCTCCCCACCTTCTCTTTTTCCCTTATGTATTCTGCTATTGATGTAATCAGCCCCAAGCACAGCTCTGACTTCTGCTTCCACAGTTTAGAAACCATTTGTGGCTCCCCACTGCCCAATGAGTAAAGTCCACAATCCTTCTGCTGTCAGGCAAAACAAGCCTTCTCAAGAGGACATTCTCCTCTCCTTCGGCTTGCTTTTCTAGCCTTGGCTCCCAATGATATGCCTCCTAAGCCACATCCCAGCAAGTAGGGAAACTAAATATTTTCCCAACCTCCTCCATGTTTCCCCTCTCCCTCACTTTTGTCCATGCTCTTCCTTCTGCTTCACATGCCTCCCTTAGCCTCACCTCCATCCCAATTTCTGTTGGGTAGAGTCCTACGGATCATCAAAGCCAGGTTTGATGCAACTTTCTCCAAGACTTTCATGCTGGTCCCCACCATGACTACCACCAATAGCACCCTGGATTCCTGGAGCATGGTTTCTCTGCCTCTGTGATACAAAATTCTTTGTCCCTCTCTTTGCTTGCTGAGGATCCGTCTTTTTGAGTACCAGGCTTTGAACATTCCTGAGTGAGGGTAGGGAGCCACTCATAAAAGCTTTGTGGATGAGCTGATGGTTGACTGTAGACCATGTGTGGAGAGTTAGGATGGGTTTGAGTGCACATGTCAAGGAGTAGAGCTCATGTTCGCTCCACTCCCTATCCTAACCCAGAACAATAAAACCCCAGCCCCAGTTCTCCATGGCCCCCATCTTTATCTTGTTTTTCTCTCTGTAGCAGCATGAGCTGTCCACTCCATGCCCTTTGCAGGAGAGGTTAGGGGCTTTTTGCTAGCTGAGAGGTCACCATGCTGGTGAGGGAGACTCTGGATGGAACTGACCCCGTCCTTCCCCCCAGGAGACCCTGCCAGTATTATCCAGGCTGCTACTTTCATTAGTAAGGTCCTTCCCTCTTAATAGGGGAAGACTGCAGTGAATGTGATGACAGCCCTGCTTCTTCTCTTCTGGGCCTGCCTTCCATATTAGCTACACCATTCCTCCCACCAGGGATTCCCCCAGGCCGATCAGGAGACCCTCCACTATATCCCCTTGGCCTCCAAGCCCCTCTCACTGATTTCCTCCATCAGCCACCCCTGATCCTTGTTACCCACCCCCAACCTCCACCATTTAACCCACTCTCCTAGAAGAGCCATCACCAATTTCCATTAGCCCTTCTTGCCTCCTCTCTTCTTTCTTTCTAATCATCTCACAGAACTCCCTTCCCTCTGACCTCTTCCTCCAACCCCACAGACATCCCCTGGCCAGTCCGGAGGACCCTGCAGTCAAATTCCACGGGAAGAGGGCTCCAGCTCCATTTCTGGATACGCCGCCCTCGGGCCCACCACTCTTCCGGGCAGGGCTGGACATCCTCCGCGAGGTGCCTGGGGCAGGGGCTGGGGGTCGGGCTGGGTTCCAGACAGGAAGGAGGCGTGGACTTCAATCTGGAAGGTCTCTGTAGGCCTTTCCCCCTCCCCTTAGCAAGTCTGGGAACTCGGCCCGAGCCCGGTCCCCTCTCCCCCGCCCTCGCCTCTCCGCGCTTTCATCAGAATTCAATTTCCGCCGGTAAGTGACTCCGCGGGCCCCTGATCCTTCCCTTGACGAATGAGCCGCCCGTCCCGGCCCCGTCCGTCACCGTCACCCTCGCCTCGGCCCCTCCACCGAAGCGGGCCCGACCCCCTGCAGCTCCCACCCGGAGCCCCGCGGCCTGAGTCCCTTCGGGTTCCTCCCCCACTTCCAGCAGCCCGCCCCACCCCCCATATCCGGTGGCTTTCTCGGGCCAGGTCTCTGCCTCTCTCTGTGTGACTCTATCTCTCCCTGTCTCTGTTCTCTCTCTCTCTCTTCCCCTCCCTCCCTCCTTCCTCCTTCTCTCCCTCTCTCTCTCTCTAACACCTCTATTCATCTCTGGGAGCAACATCATTTATTTTGCACTTCCCAGATAATTTACTTTTTTTCCCTTCTACAGGAATTCTCCATTTCCCTATAAAATGAAAATTCATCTAGAATTACATCTTATGTCATCATTATGTTTATTAAGCGTGGATGATGTATATGAACAGGACGGGCTTGCTGCTGAGTGCTTAATGGTGCATAAGATTAAGCCGAGGCTCTCAGCTGCGCAGCGACTCCCCTCCGGTTCCCATGTTGTCGAGGCATGCTGGGAGTACAAGTTCCGAGCGCACGGCCAGGTGAACGCGCCGCCGCCGCCGCCGCCGCCGCCGCCGCCGCCGCCGCCGCCGCCGCGCGCCCCTCCCCCTCCCCCCTCCCCGGGCCGCCGGGCCCACCCCGCCCGCCTGGGGGCGCCAGCGCGGCCCGCGCCTCCGGGATCACCCCGCGCGCACCCGGGCGGAGGGCCTCGGGGTGCCCCTCGTCGGCCCCCCCGGCCCCCCCGGAGCTCCGCGCCTGGATCGCGCGCCCCCCGGGGCCCAGTCCCCCTCCCGGGTCGGCCGCAGCGGGGGAAGCTGCGAGCGCCCCTCCCGCCCCCGTGCTGCCCGCCTCGCTGGGTTTCTGCCCCTGGTTTTCGCTCTCCGGCCCGCCTCCCTTTCCCTCGGTCATATTTCTTGGGGCTCTTGTCTTTCTGTCTGCCACTCTGCGTCTCGGTCTCCCTCGAGCCCTCCCCTGTCTCTCCCGCTTCCCCCTGCTTCGCCGTGTCTCTGCGTGCGTCCCCCTCTAACTCTCTGGCTCTCCCCGCTGCGTCCGTCTGTGTGTCCGTCGGTCCGTCCGCCTCGCGCGGTCTCCCGGGCTCCCCCGCTCCCCTCCCTCCCCTCCCCCTGCCCTCCCCCCTCTCCCGGCGCTGGCGGCCACCGCACTGCAGCGCGGCACCAGCAGTCTATGACAAAAACATTATCCTTCTGCTGCTAAACAATCCAATAAACCTCTCCACAGGGAGAAAGTTAACCTCTTGTCTCTTCGGCTGATGCCTTCCCGCCCACGTGACTGCTGCCACAGTAAATTCAAATCATTAGTCTCCTCACCCCATCAAAAAACTTCTATTAGTAATGGAGACCTCGCCGGAGACCTTCCGCGGAGAGCGCTGCCTTCCCAATTCCCAGTGGAAAAATTCTGCGAGAAAAACTAATTCTACTTTTAATAATCTGTCATCAGGACCAGAGGCAGTCATAAATTATATGGGAGCGCGTGCGAGAGCGCGCCACAAGAGGGAAATCAGGGCGAAAAATCAAAGCCCAAGTTTGACAAACTTTCCTGAAGATAAATAATAACTTACAAACAGGATTAGTTGTAAAGTCACGCTCCGGCGCGCAGCCACGGCGGCAATCACGTCTGCCGAGGGCCGCCACCGCGAGGCACCTGTCACCGGCCGCCACCGCCTCCGAGCCTTCCTCCCCGTCGTCCTCCTCGCCTTGCTCCCTGCGCCCTCCTCCCTTCTCCTCTTCCTCCCCCTCCAGCCTTCCTCTTCCCTCCCCTTCTCTCCGTCCCGCTCTTCTTCCCCCTCCACATCCTTGTTTTCCTCCTCCTCCTCTCCCCTCTTTCCTCCTCGTCTTCCTCCTCCTCCTCTCCCCTCCTGCCATCCCCGGGCCTGCCTTAGGGCCGCCGATCCTGACTCCCACCCTCCCCCATCCCACCACCGAGGGGCCCCCGCGGCCAGGACCAAGGTCAGAGGAGGGTGAGAGGATTCAGGGGAGAACCACCCGTCGGGGCTCTGACCTCGAGGAGGGGCTCGGTGTGTAAAGGGGAGCGTGGGTGCGACCCAGGGGCCCTGTTTCTGCGGCCTCCCCTACCTCGGGGCCCTCTCCCAAATCTCCCCGTTCCCCGCCCCCACCAGCCCCAGCGTAGGGGGACCCGCGCGGGCCGTGGGTGCGGGGGGGCGTAGTCCAACCCCTAAGTTTATTTGTCTGTGTTAGCGTAGGGCGGCGGCGGGGCGCGGCGGAGGCCGCCCCCCACCCCGCCAGCGCGACCCTCCCCCACCCCGCCCCGCCCTCGCCCCGCACAATCTCGGCGCTGACAGCCGAGCGGGTGATAAATGCCGGCGACGCGGGGAAGGAATTGCGCAAAATAAAGAAGCATGTTCCAACAAGTCCTGTCAGGATTGTATTGATTTAATCATCTGCAGAAATACACATTCTGGATTACTGTAGCGTGCCGGGGCCGGGGAAGGGGCGGGCCGGCCGGTGAGGGCCGTGAGGGGAGGGGCGGAGCCGTGGAGGGAGGGCCGGGCGGGGCCGGGGTGGCTCCGCCCCTCGCCCCTCGCCCCGCCCCTTCGGCCTAGAAGGCTGGGCCAGAAACTTCCGGGGGCTGGCGGGGGAGGTGGTGCTTGCCAAAGGGGCTCTGCGGCCGGGTCGCTTTGTACCGCTGGGCACCTACTCCTGCACCGGCCCAGCAAGGTGGGCCCGCCGCCCTTCGCCCCTCGGAAGGGCTGCATCGGGCCGTCAGGGGTCTCCAAAGCCGGACGCGCCTCAAAACGGGCGGTGGGGGTTGGGGTAGGAGGGTGCGGAGAGGAAATGAAGAGGGGAAAGAAGAGTAAAGGCCCAGGATGGGGCCTCTCCAGCCATGCGAGGGTTTTAGGGTGGTTCCATTCCCCATCATCTCTTTTCCAGGCAAGACTTCGTTTTGGGGGTACGTGGCAGGACGCAGGGCACTCCAGTACCACCTCCTCACAGGACGAACCCGTACCCGCAGCTACTTGGGAGGCAGGGGTAAATGTGAGCCCCTTCAGGCAGCCCTCAGGGATCTGAGCTCTGCTTGGACTACTTAGGTGCTCAGTAAAGATTAAACAAACCAACATTTTAGCTTCTGACTTCTGCCCCACAATCCAGACTCAGAGCCCCAGATGAGGATTTAGGGCAGCATTGGATTTTCTTTTATTTGAAAACTTGGCCCTTTAAAAGAAATATACCCCAAAAGGAGAGGTGGGGAAGGGTGGCAAAGAAATGGAGAGAGTGAGCAACAGCCTGAGCATGGGGGAACCCAAATGGAAATGGGGGAATAAAAGGGAAAAAAAAGAAAGTTATGTATTTATTTAATGATTGATTTGACAGGTTTCAGGGGCGCCTGGCTGGCTCAGTGGGTAAGAGCTTAAGACTCTTGATCGCAGGGTCCTGCATTCAAGCCCCACCTTGAGAGTAGAGCTTGCTTGAAAAGAAAAAAGAAAGAAACGTGTTTTATCTTCCAGGATCCAGCAGGCTAAAGAGGTTATTACTATTAATATATCCCATTTTAGGAACGAGAAAATAGAAGTTCCCCAGGTTGAGTGATTAACTCAAGGTCACAGTGTGGGTAGGTTGGGAAGCCTAGTATGCAGGCCAGATCTCTCCAACCTCTCCCGTGAGCTCTTTGGGGAGAGACCACTGTGGGTTTTTTTTAAAGATTTAATTTGTTTATTCATGACACACACACACACACACACACACACAGAGGTGGAGACACAGGCAGAGAGAGCAGCAGGCTCCACACAGGGAGCCTGACATGGGACTTGATCCTGGGTCTCCAGGATCATACCCTGGGCTGAAAGTGGCGCTAAACCACGGAGCCACCCAGGCTGCCCCACTGTGGGTTTAAAAACTGGATAGTGGTGGTGAGACAGTGTGAGAAGCCTAGGGATAGGATGCCTGGCTGCCTCAGTTGGTAGAGCATGCAACTCTTGATCTCAGCCCCACACTTTTGGTGTAAAGATTACTTAAAAAAAAATTTTTTTTTTAATCTTTAAAAAAAGAAGAAGCAGCACAAGGTCACCTGGTGAGCAATGAACCTATCCATCCCAAAGAGAGTTTGAGGGAGGGGTTCAGAAAACAGAGAAGGGCTTTGTCCAGTGTATGTGTGGTGGGGGTTGGGGGGGTATTGCCAGGAAATAATATTAGGCAATAATTTCTATAGGTGCTTATCGGTGCATTAATCCTGGCTTGGGGGAAGGAGACATGGATGGGGGGCGGGGAATAGGGGTGACAAATGTAGACCAGTGAAGGGAATGGAGCTTTATTATCTCAAATCAGAGACTATGAAGTTACCAAGGCTGTGGGAATGAGGCCACTGAGGGTGGGAGACAGACTTCATTAGAGCACCTTCATAGTGAGAGGCACAGCTCCTCCCCATGTGACCCTTCAGCCAGTAGAAAGCCAAAAGGAATCACCTAACTTGAAACACAAGTATGACAGGAGATCCTGCAAGACAGACAGACCCTAGGGTCCCAATGGACCACAGCAGAGTTGGATAACTGAACAGGACTGAGAGTGGGAAATGAAAATGCACTTTATTTCTTTGTATGGTGGGAGGAAGGATGTAAGGAAAATGGGCTGATAGAGGGGATAGAGGAAAGAAGGGAGCAGAGGCCTTCTTTCTGAGAGGGCTGAGGCATCTGCCCCAATCCAGTTGTTAAGGATGGTAGCTCACCCATTTCTCCCCATCTGCACCCATTCTGCCTCCACTGGAGCTTTCCCTTTTGTGCCTGTCCCCCACCACCACCCCCATCAGCCCAGGAGGGATAAAAACACAAATTTACTTAATCAACAAACACTTTTGTAGAACTTACTTTGTGCAAGGCACTGTTCCAAGCACCTTATGCATACTAATTCACTCCTCCGGAACCAGGCTGTGAGATGGATAATAGCATATCTTTATTTTACAGAAAAGGACGCTAAAGGCACAGAGAGCTTTATTAATTTGCTCGAGGTCATGCAGTTAGCAGTGTCAACATCAAGCATACTCCCAGTCTCTACCCTCATCCTCAGAGCCAACACTGACTGGGAGTCAAGGCATGGGGACCTAGCTCTGGTCCTGCCAGCATCGTGTTGTAGGATTTTGGTCAAGACCCTTACCGTTCTGAGCCTCAGTTTCCACATCTGTGAAAAACGAGAGGATGTGGCCAATGCTCTCCTAAATCCCTTCCAGACCCAAAGCTACAATATGTGATTCCTGCCTCCCGTGGACCCCTACCTCCTGCCCCCTCCCACACCCCATCCTCTTCCAACCCTCAGCCCCAGTCCCACGAGGAGCCCCGCACTCGCCTGCCCCGCCCGCTCCCCGCGGGCCCGCGCGTGACTTTAGCGCGCGCGGCTCGGCCCAGAAGGTCACCTCCTTCATCACGGATTCTATTTGCATCCGGAATCGCATGTACATGAAAAATGTGTCCGCGTGCGGCCCCGACTGCAGACGCAGATGAAATTCTGTGCCGAGCCTGATGCGCGGTAACCTTTGCAGATGGCGCCGCTATTGCTGAGAAATGGATTGCTTAATAAAGCGTATCATCCGGCATATTTGCTGCTTGGCTAGCCAAACAGAAGTTGTTTTTTGCACAAATTTCCTTGTCAAATTTGTCAATGTTCATGTCATTTTTGCTTTAGGTCACAGAGCAAGGTGCAAATTCCTGGCATCTTTACTAGTTGCAGCCAATTTCGGCGATTTCGGCGGTGACGGGGATTCTCGGAGGAGTCGCGTGCTCGCGCGCGCCCGCCTGTCGGCCCCAGCAAAGCGCGGCCCCGACGCCTCCTCCGGGAAGCCCGCGATTGGGGAGGAGAGGCTCCAGGCCGGGGGCGGAGGGTATCTTCCTTTCAGAGCATCCGGGACGGCCCGCCCCTCCAACCACCAAGCGAGTTGAAGGGCAGGGGTGGGAATAAGGGGCTCCAGATCTAGCTCTCCCCGTACCACCTCCTCTCCCAAGCAGTGGCTCTTTTCCCTTCTTTTGCCTCCTTGGCCTTACGGTGGACACTGAGGAATAAAGTGGGAAGGAAAGGGAGTCCTGTTCTCCTTTCATAAGAAATTCAGCTTCCCAGGGACCCAAGACTCCACCCACACCCATTCCAAAGTTAGACTTATCTCTTCCTACCCTACCAGGGATTTCCTGAAAGTGGGAGAGTGAGTGGAGAATAGTGCTCCATTCCCTCTTTCCACGGGCTCCAGACCCACTCTGAGGGATGCCAGGGTCCTGCACTTCCCCCAGGGGAATAGTGGGTAAACAGGTGTATGTGGAACAGGTGAGGCTGCAAATGAGCAGAACTTCCTGAGGGGCTATGAAAAGCTGGTCACTCTACCTAGATTTCTACCATCTGAGCTTCAACCACTAGGGTTAGACCAGGCCTTCTCCAGGCTAATTTTATTTAAAAATAGATTATCCTAAGGTATGTGGGGTGGGGGGGGAATCCCTCAGGACCTTGGTCAGTCCAGAGCTCAGTGTGGGGGAGTTTATCGGATTATTTCTACCCAGCAAGTCAACCACCAGCACTGGGAAGTGCTTCCAGGTGCCCTTTGCCTGGATTATCTCACGAAATCACCATTTCAACAACCCCATGAGGCATTTACCAATATTATTCCCATTTTACAGATGCAAGAACAGCTCTAGGATATGCAACCATTTGGAAAGTTTGGGTAAGGCTTGTGGGACTGTGAGGGTAGATAGGTGGCCTGATGAATGGAGGGACAAGCAGGAAGGAGGAGGGAGGAGATGCAGAGAGAGGGTATTGGTGAGGTCGTCCTGACAGTGTTACTGAAAGCCTGTAGGTGGTGTGAGAGGAGAGGAGCAAATGTGGGGGGAGGGGCCTGTGAATAAGGTTCTTTCTGGGTTTTGGGTAGAAACTGGCAGGAGATTGGGGACATGTATGGGCAAATGGGTGCTGGGGACAGGACTATGGGAAAGGGCATATTGTGGATACAAGTGTGAGTAAGACATAAAAGGGACAGGTATGGGGAAAGGGCATGAGGACAGGTGTAGAGGGCAGGCAACTGGGGAAGGTGTAAGAGGGCTGGTATGTGGAGTCAAGCATAGGTGTGGGTATGTGGGGACAGCTGCAAGACTCAGGAACATGAAAAGGGTGTGAGGGGCCAGTTGAATGGTGACACTAAGCTCCAAGACGCTGGCTGTGTCTGTGTTGGCTGCTGTATTCCCAGGTCAAAGCCCAGTGCCTGGCACACGGTAGGAGCTCAGGATATATTTGCATAATGACTAGATGGGAAGAGAGGTTGGTGGGGGACAGGTTCTGTCCAAGGTATGTTGTCGAGCTGGAGGCGGGGGGCGTTGATTTATCATGAGATATTCTAGGGGAGTTTGGATTCTCCCTACAGCCTCTGCGGCGCTGGGGCAGGCTAGGGAATGGTCAGGGCCTGCTCCCCCCAGCAGGAGACCAGCCTGGGATGGGAGCCCAGTGAACCCAATGGGGGCTGCAGAGCGCTGGATGATAGCGGGTGGGGGTGGGGTGGGGGTGGGGGAGGACTGCCGTCAGATTATTAATGGCCATGCGTTGACTCAATTAAATCCAGCCTGCTTTTGTTGGCAGGCCTCCGCAATTATGCATCTCATTACGGGCGGCCGCCCAAATGCATCCTGGGAGGAGACCAGAACTCCAAATTAACTTTTCTTGGCGCTGCGGGGGCTGGTTGGCCGGCACAGCCTGCATGGCAGCCAATCAGTGTTGGCTCCAAGGGGGGCGGGGTCAAAGGAAGGGCGAAGGTGGGGGGAGGGTAGGCTGTCTGGTCTGAGGAGGGTCTAAGCAAGATAGGCTGAGGACCTGCAAGTCCATCCAGAAGTTAAGCTCCAAGCTCCACCCCCACCGAGCAGCCTGCCTGGGTGTTTGGGCTGTCTTGGGAGGAGTCTTAGTCCTGGTCTTATTCTCCCTGTGGGCAAGGTCACCTCAGCGCTGAGCAGAGAACCAGGGGCTCCAGGTCCCATTGGTTCTCCCCACCTCTTCATCCATGCATGACCTGCAGAACTGCACCAACCCTACAAGAGCCCTGGAAAGTGAAGAGCAGAGGTGCAGGGAGAGCATCCTTGTGGATGCGGGGAGACTGGGGGTTTGCCAGCCCAGGTCCTGCCTTGCTGAGTGTTGCCTCTGTGTGTGTGTGTGTGTGTGTGCGTGTGTGTATGTGTATGTGCCTGCCTGCTCGAAGCCTGCCTCAGCAGTTACACTGCCGGCATAAAGCGCTTCATTAACCTGTCAATCAAAGCCCGCTTCTCTCCAGCTCTCTTCTCTGCCCTCCAACAGCCCATATGTATGCGTGTTCCTGCACGCAATGCCATCCTGGGGCCACTTGGCATGGCCCAGCCTCTTCCTACACCACGTGGCTCCCGTTGCCTCCATTGGAAACTAAACATTCAGGTCTTACCCAGAAGGATCTGGGACCCAGTACTCCCTGTATGTGTGATATGGAGATGTATTGAACTTAATCTTACGGTGTGAATGGCCTTGCTCCAAGCCATGAATTCATGAGATGGCTGTTCTGAAAACTAGAGCACCGAGGACTAGTAATGAGGAGATCTAAGTCTGAGCTGTGGGACATGGGACTTGTCACTCTCCCTCTGTGTTAGGTAATCTGGTTTGGACTAGATGATCTCTGACATCTTTCTTCCTTTTGGCCTTCTGAGTTCAGGTGAGTGTGGCTGATTCCCGAACTTCAAAACTGGACATATGTGTGCATGGGTGCATGTGTCCTTTCTCAGCTGTTTTCCTTCCCTAGGAGGCAAGAAGTGCGGGGGGCCAGAGGCTGGTGCAGCAGACTACCAAAGCTTAGATGCTGCACCCAACCTGGAAGGGTGTGCCTTTCTGAGATTCCACATGCAGCCATCAACCAGCGTCCACTCAGGGTAACAGACACCCTCGTTTACTTTGACCAGACTCCTACAGGGCCGCAGATGTGCATGTCTAAGGTGGGCACCCATGTCTACCCAGGCAGGCATGGGCCCAGGCAATGCCCACTTTGGCAGACACACGGCCTCTATATTCAGGGTCATGTGAAGATTCCAAAAGTCTCAGTCGAGGGGTCTCGGCCTTATTCCCACCTGCCAGCCCCATCAGTAGGAGAAAGAAGGGATGTTTCTCACAACAGGGGAGGGCTCTGTTCACCCCACTTGTGGTTTTCTTTATTGTGTGTTAATGAAGCCCTGTTTCTTCTTGGGCGTTTAATTCTTTCCATCTATTATGTTTAGACAACTCATTAACAATCATTCGTTATAATTAGACTTCAATTTTAGGCTCCTTTCTCCAGGGAGGCAATGCAAAGCTTTTATACATATTTGCATTGTAAACTGCTTCCAAATCTCTGGGTGCCACCCTTGCCCTGTCCCACTCCAGCTCTTGTTCCTCCTTTTCTCTCTGCCTTCCCTCCCCTCTGCCCACCCCCTGTTCTAGTGTAGGAGTGAAGTGGAGAAAGGGGAGCTGAAGTGGGCATAAAGGGCACTCAGATCCTGCTGCTCCCTAAGTGCCTCTGGCTTGGGCTTGGCCCTCGCTGAAGGACACTGATGTGGCAGCAGGGAGGGTGGGCTTCCCTGGAACAGACGCTTCTCCATGATCATGAAAGAGTGGCACTAGGCTATGTCGCCCTCCAATTATCCCTGCTCCCCGGCTGCTGCATGTTTGGGTGTTCCCAGGCGGATTCACACACTCACAGAGTTGCTCGCATGGACACACTTACACAAATGTATACACCAGACACAACCTCTGAGGGGGTGGTGGAAGGAGGTTCCTGTGAGGATTTTTTTGTTTCTGTTTCTAAACAGAGACACTGGTTCCCACTACCACACTCCTTCCAAATTCCTTTGAGGATTACTGTCACTGGACGCCTGGGTAGCTCAGCGGTTGAGCTTCTGCCTTTGGCTCAGGGTGTGGGAGTCCCCGGATCAAGTCCCACATCGGGCTCCCTGCCTCCCTGCATGGAGGCTCCTTCTCCCCCCTCTGCTTGTGTCTCTGCCTCTCTCTTTGTGTCTCTCATGAATAAATAAATAGAATCTTAAAAAAAAAAAAAAGGACTACTATCACTTTCAGTCTTTACTTGCAAAATCATAGATCTCTGTTCGATGAATGAACATCTATTGAGAGAATGAATGGATGGGTTTTAGTGGAAATTGCATAGGTGTTAAAGTCAGACAGAATTGATTCAAATCCCAACTCTGTAACTGACTAGCCATGTGACCTTGGCACCTGGTTTAACCTCTTTGGGCCTCAGTTTACTCATCTGTAAAATTAGGATATCTCCCCCTTCTAGGAGTTTTGTGAGGAGATAGCTAAAAATGTAAAGTACTTGGCATTTAATAGACACTAAACCTATGGTAGCTATAATAATTAATACGAGTGAATAATTGTATTAATAATTCATGAGTAACTATGATAATCATCCCAGGAAGAGCCTCATGGGTCATTCTATGCAACCTCTCTTCCAGTGGGGCAACCTTTTCTACAGAATCTTCAGTGGGTGCTGTTGAATATGCTAGTGGTGGGCAGCACAGCACTGGCCCTTCCATTATTGGGTAGATCTCATTATGAGAAAGGTTTTGCTTAGATCCAGATTCAATCAGCCTCCTTGCCACCCTGGATCTGGCCTCCTCTGCCTCTGGGAATCTGCCTCTGCTCATCAGTGGATACTCTGGGAAGTGCCCCCCCCCCCCCCTCAGCATCGGGGAAGTAGAGGGCAGGACAGAGGGCAAATGCCATGATGGGATATGACCTTTGGGTGGAGGCAGAGAGGCTGATGGGAGAGCCAGGAGATGGGTATGGCTGGGCCCCTCAGAGGCTGTGGGAACCAGAGGGAGCCACAGGAGGAGAGACAGAGACAGAGAGGGGACACCGGAGGAGAAGGATTTTCTATCAACAAAACAGCAGGACAAATTCTGGCTGGTCTCTGGAAACATCTTCATCCGGTGCCTGAGGCCAGCTCTGAGCTCCTTTTAGCTCATTACTAGCAATTAGTCCTCTGGGCCCAGCCTGGGGGAGGGGGGCACTATTAGCTTTCACTCCCCTGGACACACACACACACACACACATCATGAATCACGTTGACAACTTTGCCGAGGCCTGCCCTCCTTGCCCTGCTCCTTGTGTGAGTGGGATGCACATGTCTACATGGATGAGATTGTGAGTGCACGTGCATCCACATGAAGATGTCACAGGGCAGAATCCGAATGCATGTGCACATCCCCATGTAAATGTGAGATTGTACGAATGAGCAGGAAGCATGTATGCACTTGAAGGGGTATGTATATCTGCATGCTGTGTGGGAGAATGTGTGAATAAATGAGCCTACGAGGATAGACAGGATATGTGTATGCATGTTGGGGACGGGCACTAAGAGAGGATAGACTGGATGTGAGGACCCATGACCGCTCATGCACCTTCCTTTCCTTAGGTATCCTGGCCCAGATGGCTGATCTAGGGGACTGGGTTTCAGGAAATGGAAAGGAAAAGGCAGATCCTGGAGTTTCTGATCACTTGCATCTCAGAAGGGCTACTGTTTCTGAGGGTTCCCTGCCTCTGAGAAAAATAGAGAACTTATTGAGGTTGAGGTGACTCTGGGAAGGGACACCCAGAATTTTCTCCCAGCCAAACCCTGTCTTTCCTAGGTGCTTTAGCCTAGCACTGTCGGAAAGAAATATAATATGAGCCATAAATGCAATTTAAATGTTCTAGTTGGGGATCCCTGGGTGGCGCAGCGGTTTGGCGCCTGCCTTTGGCCCAGGGCGCGATCCTGGAGACCCGGGATCGAGTCCCACGTCGGGCTCCCGGTGCATGGAGCCTGCTTCTCCCTCTGCCTGTGTCTCTGCCTCTCTCTCTCTGTATGACTATCATAAAAAAAAAAAAATTAAATGTTCTAGTTGGCTATATGTTTTAAAACATAAAAAGAGGGGACACCTGGGTGGCATCTGGCTCTTGATTTCAGCTTAAGATATGATGTCAGAGTCATGAGATCGAGTCCCATATTGGGCTCTGCACTGGGCATGGTGCCTGCTTAAGATTCTCTCTGCCCCCTCTCCCTACCTCTAACAAAAAAACAAAAACAAAAACAAAAAAAACCACAAACCTTTAGGGACACCCTGGATGGCTCAGTTAGATAAGCTACTGACTCTTGATTTTGGTTCCGGTCATGAGGTCATGATCTCAAGGTCATGAGATAGAGCCCTCAACCCCCTCCTTGGGCTCTATACTCAGCATGGAGTCAGCTTGAGGTTCTTTCTCTTCCCCCCTCTCCCTCCCCCTTTACTCCTCCCTCCCCCTTCCATGTGCTTCCTCATGGATGCACTGCACTCTCTCTAATAAATAAATCAAATCTTTTTTTTTAAAAAAGTAAAGCAAAACAGGGGAAATCAATTGATTTGGTTTTATTTTATTTTATTAAGGATTTTATTTATTTATTTGAGAGAGAAAGCAAAGGAGCACAAGTAAGGGGAGTGGCAGAGGGAGAGGGAGAAGCAGGTTCCCCCGCTGAGCAGGGAGCCCAATGTGGGGCTTGATCCCAAGACCCTGGAATCATGACCTGAGCCAAAGGCAGACACTTAACCACTTAACCAACTGAGACACCGAAGTGCCCCTAGTTTTTATTTTAATGTCATTAAATTTTAAATTAATATTTAAACATTTAAATTTAAATAAGTACTTTAAATACAACCAAAATATCATCTTAACATGGAGCCAGTATTTTTAAGAGTATAATGAGACATTATATGTTCTTTTTCAATACTAAATCTTCAAAAATCAGTGTGCATTGTTCATTTGCGGTGCATCTCCATTGGGATTGACCACATCTGAAGTGCCCAATGGCCATATGTGGCTAGTGGCTACCATTCTGGGCAGGATAGACCTAGAGTTTGGCTTAGCTGGCTCCCCACCAAGCCAGTGAAGCATCTGTGCTAGTGGGAGGACCAGGGAGAAGTCAGGATTGGAATCAGTGGTGCTCTTCATTCTTACACTGTCTCAGAGCCTGCCCTTGCAGCATCTTCAGGCTCCTCTCCACTCACTGAACCCAACCCATGGTCCCAACAGCCACAGTGGAGACCCCTGGATTCAGTCTGAGTATTACTCTAGAAAGTTCTTCCCTTTGTCTCACTTCTGTGCTTCCTACTGCAGGGGACAATGGCTCATTCCCTTCGGTTTTGCTTTTTTTTTTTTTTTTTTTTTTTTTTAAGGTAAGCTCTTCTCGTAATGCGGGGCTTGAACTCACCACCCTGAGATCAAGAGTCGCATGTTCTACTGACGGAGTCAGCTAGGTGCCTTTACCTTCAGTTTTGAATCCCTTATGCAACCCACTCTCATGAGCGTCCCCAGCCCCAGGGCCCATCCCATTTCATCTAAAAGGTTTTGGGATGAGGAGAGAAGCTTGCAGGAACTGAAGTGGGAGGAGAGATGCGAGAAGGGGAAAGCCTAGAAAAGCCCTAAATCCGTCGTCGGTGGAGTGGGCAGGGGGGTGGCAGGGGTGGATAGACGGGGAAGTGATCACAGAATAAAAGCAGAATTTCTAGGTGACTTTCCAGCACCTTTTCCCCTCAGATTTTCAATCCCCTGAGCATCTCATATTTCTTGGGCCCATATCAACCACCCACTATTTTCACCCCATCCCTTTATTTCCTTCACCCCTCAGCATCTTCTCGCCTCCCCCTCTGGGCGTCTCTGTCTCTCTCCCGGCAGCTTCTCAGCCCTTTACCGCCTCAGTTCACTTCCTGCGCCCACTCGTCATCTGCCATCAACCCCTGGCCTGGTGTGTGGGCACCGGAGGAAATTTGGGGAGTGGAGACCTGGAATGGGGTGTGAGGGCCTGAGCTGGCAGCACCTCTGGGAGAGAAGGCAGCAGGACCCTCCCAGTCCCCTCCCATCCTCTTACCCCCCCTCCCTCCCCCTCCCCCACGGGGCTGCAGTGATTCCACAGTCTCAGGGCTTGAGGGTCTCGGGGCCCCTCGCTAATGTAAGGTTATTGTAATTGATATGAAGGTAATTGATAATGTGTTACGGTGAATAATGTCTTCAATTTTCTGCTAAATCCCATTTTTGTAGCCATCTGGGCTCCTCCAACTGCCCCCCTGGGACGCTGGGTAATAGAGAGTAATTATTCTCAAGTCATTTACTTTTTCAAAGTGTTTAGTGCTTATCTGTTTTACAATTAAAATGGAAACGACCCTGATTCACTTCCTTTCTTTTTTATTTAAATAGCACTCACCCCCCCACACCCCCCACCACACACTTTCAGTCACACACAACTACGCGGGCACACAACCCTCCAACACACACATGCACACGCAGAGAGTCTCCTTGGAGGCGGCAACACGTCCACAGTCAAAGACACAAAAATGCACGCACAATTTCTTTGTCACTGACACACACAAGCGCACATACACAACTTTACATTTGGACAAGGGACATAGCCTCAGTGACCTAGACAGGCATACCCTTTTGCCTGTAACCTTCGTAGCAAGAAGATTGGAGGTGGACTTTGTCAAGGTGGAGGACAGGGGGAAGGAGTCACCTTGGATGTGTGTCTGAGTGTGCGAGGTTCCATTTGAATAAGGAAGGTGAGCATCCATGTGTCCACATGAGTGTGCTCTGAATGTATATTTCAGAGTGTGGGTTCATGTGAGGCTGACAGGGTGCAAATTAAAGCGGCAGTGTGAGAGCAAATTCATAGCCTTGTTTCTGTGCTTGCATGAGTTATTGGTCCAGACAGGTGTATATAGAGCTAGTGTTCACACCCAGTTACACACTAACGAAGTGTCCTGGTGTGTAGCCCCAGGTCCTGCACGTGTCCTCAGGCGAGTGGTGAAACCAGAACTCAGAGGCACCTGGCCATGCAGAGTTGGCCCAGGACCTAGAGCCTTCACCTCACACTATAAAATCTAACCCATTTATTTTCACTGAAAATGTCACAGGAACATGTTCTATGGTAGACCAGGAGATGCAAGGGTGGGGGGAATCAAGAAGCGAAAAAGGCTCACACTAACTCCTCACTTGCTCCACCTCTCCTACCTCCCTATCCCACTGACTCCTCCAACTGTCCTCCTCCCTGTCCAAGGACCCCTTAACTGGCCTCCCTATTGCTTGACCCCTAACTGTCTCACCAGCCCTGGTTCTGGTTGGAGGCATGGAGGTAAAAGTGGGTTACCAGAGAGCTTCCTACTACCCCTCCCTTAGACTGTTCCCCACAGGAGGTGCTCTGTGGACACAGAAATCACTGACGGTGAGGCACTGACCTACAGGGAGCCAAAGGACAAGATCATACACACCCCAAATCCTTCTGCATGACCAGGCAAGACATCTTTCAAATGTCACACTGGCCCATGGGAGACAACTGAGCCATTGCACTCATTAGGACATTTCAGTCTGACCTATGGATTGGAGGTCCAGAAATCTGCTTCCCATTGTACAGATGAGGAAACTGAGTCACCGCATGGGCCTGGAAGGCTCTAGGGCTCCACAGGGAGTCACACCTACAGCAGGCCCTGAGACCTGTCTGCTTTGCCCAATGCCTGTTCACCCCAGGGTCCCGGGTCTGTAGGGGGGAGGCGGTGAGGGGCTCTCCAAGCCTCCCAGCCACTCTGCTGCTGCTGCACAAGGGTTGGCGGGGGGGGGGGGGGGGGGGGGGGGGGGGGGGGGGGGTCCGCCGGCAGAGCCCTGCTTCTGGGGGCCCAGCCCAGGCAAGCTGCCTCAAATCCAAAGGAAACCAGGCTGTAGGGCAGGCCGCGGACAGGGAGCGCTGTTTGCAGAACACACGCAGCTCACCCCAGCACAGCTCTAGGAAAGGCCCAGGGGTTCTGCTTTCAATTTTACTTTAAAAACAGGAGGATGGAGGCCCTGGGGGTTGGGTGGGGGAAGGAATGCTTCTTTCTGCTTTTTCTCATTTCTTATTTTATGGGCATCGGCGGTGGCTCTCCTTCCTCGTCTCTTGGAGTCTGTGTTTTCTGGTGTCCACGGCTCTGTGTGTCTGTGGCCCTTGGCCCCCTGGCCGCAGCCTCCCTCCTGCCCCCCCCGCCCCGCCCGGTGCGGCTCCCGCGTTCCCGGGTCGGGTCGCCCGCCCGGCCCCCGCCCCCGCCCCCGCCCCCGCCCCCGCCCCCGCCCCCGCCTCTCCCGCGGCCGCTCCCGACTCCGGCCCCTCTCACCTTCGCGGAAAAGTAAACATTTAATTTTTTTTGCTGTTAATAGATTTAATGTTCATTTGTTGGTAGCCCAGGGGCAGAAACGCGTGACATTTCAAATAATTGTTGTTTCAGGGGTATCCTCTGGAGGGAAATGCGGCAAAAGTGTGGAGAAGATTTAAGCAAATGACTGTGTCAGCTTCTATTTACTCCTGACGGGATCGCCGGGGGCGCGGCTGCGAGATAACCATTAGCGCGGCCGCCGTTAAAGCGGGGAGGCCGCCTTTCCAAAGCTCCGCGGCCATTACGGAAAGTTAGTGTGAAACATGTTAAATTATCCCCAAAGTGGAGGGAGCGGGGGAGGCGGCGGGGGAGCGGGCGCCCGGGAGAGCCGCCGCGCCTCCGCGGGGCCTGGGAGCGAGGACGCGCCGCGGCCCGGCCGGGCCCTGGGACCTCGCCGCGCTCCGCCCCCGCCGCCCAGCAGGGGGCGCCCGCCCGCCGCCCGCGCCTCAGTCTTGCTGCCGGGAGGGTGGGTGCAGACCGCCGCGGTCAGAAAGAGGCGAATTGCGCGGCCTCAGACGGTTGGGCGTCCCCACCCTGAGTGCCTTGGTGCGTCCCTGGACAGCTCCCCCGGGGGTGCGCACGCAGCGCGCCGGCAGCTGCCCGTGCGCCCCATGCGCCGCCGAGGCTGGGCTGGGGGCTGCCCCAGCTCACCTCTCAGACCTGCCCCCCCCATCATGGGGCGAATCATCTTGGCCTCAGTGTCCCCATTTGTAAAATGGGAATAATACCTGTCTCCTTCATTCCCTGAATATTAGTTGAAGCAATGAGGCCATGTGAATGCAGTACATTTACCATTTAATGCAGTACAAATGAGAAGTACTGCCACTCTTGTGCATTGGGTTATTATTAACATCCTGCTGTGTGCGGAGGAAATACCTGTGCACAAGGCCACAAGCGGAGGCCTCAATGCACTGGCAAATAAGCCTCCCACCACAATGAGCTGAGGCATCTCTTCCCCTACACTCCTGATTTCCCTGCTGTTAAACCACACTTGGGCAGAAAACAACATCTCCGGGCTAGTCTGGAAGTGGAAGCGATGCTTCAGGCTAGCCCCTGCAAAAGCGACTTTTACAGCCTGCCTAGGCCAGAGCCCTTGGCAGTGCTGACTGAAAGCCCTGTCCTGTGGAGCAGGAGGGAGGAGACAGAGGGACCTCCCTTCCTTTTTGTGATCATGGTATGTCCAAGCAGAGTTTCTTTCTTTCTTTCTTTCTTTCTTTTCTTTCTTTCTTTCTTTCTTTCTTTCTTTCTTTCTTTCTTTCTTTCTTTCTTTCTTCTTTCTTCTTTTTAAAACTTCGTTTGTTTATTCATGAGAAACACAGAGAGAAAGTCAGAGCCACAGGCAGAGGGAGAAGCAGACTCCATGGAGGGAGCCAGATGTCGGACTCAATCCCAGGACCCTGGGATCACAACCTGAGCCAAAGGCAGATGCTCACTGAGCCACCCAGGTGTCATCGTCGTCGTCATCGTCGTCGTCATCGTCGTCATCGTCCTCCTCCTCCTCCTTCTTTGTCTTCTTCTTCTTCTCCTCCTCCTCCTCATCCTCCTCCTCCTCCTCCTCCTCCTCCTCCTCCTCCTCCTCCTCCTTCTTCTTCTTCTTCTTCTTCTTCTTCTTCTTCTTCTTCTTCTTCTTCTCAACTCAGGACTTGAACTCACAACCCCGAGACCAAGAGTTGCATGCTCCGCTGACTGAGCCAGCCAGGTGCTGCGAGAAAGGTTTCTTAAAGGAAGTGACATTTGATCTAGGGCCTTTCAGGGTGGGCAGAATTTTCCAGGTGGGAGAAATGAGCCACTACATAATAATGACAATAATCCCTGTGACCGCTCCAGACAGAAAAACAATGATAATTATAGCAATTAATCTGTGGCAGGCACTGTATCAGGCACTTCACACTCACTGCTACCTTTGATTTATCACAACAACTCTGGGAGGCAAATACTATTATGTACCCCCACTTCACAAATAAGGAAAATAAAGCTCAAAGCAATCCCCTAACTTGCCCAAGGCCACACAATCATCCTAGCATTGAGATGAGATAAAGTAGAAAGCTTCCCCCCCTCAACCCCATCATTCCAAGACCAGCTTTGAAAAAAAGCTGAATTTGCCTTTGGCGAAGGCTATGTACACCCCTTTAAGCATTTCTTCAATCACTCAACTGTTTCTGCATCTCTACCAGGTGTCAGGCATTGGGTTGGCACCCAGGGTACAAAAAATTAGATACAGACTCTACCTTCAGGTAACACATAGTTCTAATGAGGGAGGAAGTCCTATGACTTAATCAACCACAAAGCATGCAGCATGCAAGTCTGAAAAGCCCAAGATGTTCTGGGCCAACAGGAAGGGGTCAAACTTGGATGTAGGCTTGGTTTGGAAAGAGTTTTGAGTTTGGGCAAAAAGGAGTTTAAGGAGGTGGGACATGGAATTCCAAGCAGAGGAGGCAGCAAGTGCAGAAGAGTAGAGATAAGGGAAAATGGGAACTTCTGGTGTGTAGCATCTGAGGAAGGTGGGGGAGGTGGAGAAGGGGAGACCCAAAAGATTTGCCAGGACCCAGGTTATATCATGTCCACCGGACATGCTGAGGAAAGGGGTTGAACTCTATAGACAGCTGTATTATATTTGTGCAGTAAAATCAGGTCACATAAGGAATTCCTTCTTCTTTTATACAGGATCTCAAATCTAAAGGGATCTTTTAATATCTTATAAAAATTAGGAAGTTTTGTTTTTAGTATGGGCCACCAGCCCAATGGATGACCAATCCAATGTCACCTTAATTCATAAGTAATTTCACTGGGATTTGACGTCATTCACTTCTGCTGTTACACTGTTTCCCAAGTATTCCTGGGATTTGCTTAGCCTTTTTCCCACAATGGGATTATCTGAACCCACATATTGGCCTACATGTTGGCAAGATGACAGCTGGGGGGCACAATCCTAGTGGCTAGGTTGGTTTCAAATTGTTTCCTTCCACTGTCCCAGCTCACACCTCACTTTGACCCCATGGTTCTCAGTGGACATTACTTTATCTTCTATCACCATCCATGAAGAACATTTCCTTTGTAGGGGCAGATGACAGATACCTTCTGGGGGTGGGGGTGGGGTGCAGATTTGAGCTCTTTCCTTAAGAAGGAAATTTCTAATCATTAAAGCTGCAGGAAATAGAAGAACCTGCCTCAGGAGGGAGAGAATCTCCTGCTCTGGAGGTGTTTGAGCAAAAGTTCCCTGAAATGGGACCATTGTGGGGGGTGGTGAAACCCTTGGCTTCTAGATCATTTGCAGCCTCAAGGCTCAAAGAAGTTCATCCCCAGAGGGTAATGATTTCAGACACTTTCAGAAGGATTATTTTGACCAAGAAAGTTAAAAAAAAATCCAGTGTGGACATAGGGATCCCTTATTATGGGGAGGGACATTGAGGACAGAGGCTGCCCTGGGTTTCCCTCCCCAAAGGGTGTCTCCACAGTTATTCAAGCCTTGTCCAGTGATCTCCCTTTTTCTACTGCCAATCCCACCGGCTCTCAAGGGGAATTCACATCTTTTCACCGTGCTTCCCAAAAATGAGCCCAGATCCAACAAGGAGCAGGCAGAGGGAGGAAGATGACACAGTTCGTAGATGTAGGATATTTGGGATGTAACCATCAAATGCACTGCTATCCCCAACACTTTTGAGGTGTAAACCTGGACAGTCCCTAAAGGGATCAGTGCCTCATTCATTGCTGTGTCCTCTGTGCTAAGTACAAGAGAAGGCATACAGAAGCATCCTTCCTTTCCTTCCTTCCTTCCTTCCTTCCTTCCTTCCTTCCTTCCTTCCTTCCTTCCTTCCTTCCATCCATCTTAAAGAAAGAAACATATTCACTGTAAAAATTGTAAACTATACAGAAAATACAAAGCAAGCCAAAAATAAAGCCCCCATATAGGGAGGATAACCACTGATGCTATTTTGTTTATTTATTTTTAAATTTTTTATCTGTTCATTTGAGAGAGAGAGAGAGAGAGAACAAGGAGGGATGGTGGCAGG
Source organism: Canis lupus dingo (assembly GCF_003254725.2). Taxonomy (NCBI): domain Eukaryota; kingdom Metazoa; phylum Chordata; class Mammalia; order Carnivora; family Canidae; genus Canis; species Canis lupus. The sequence goes on from NC_064270.1 coordinate 13,499,706, forward strand.
GGGAGAGGGAGAAGCAGACTCCCTGTTGAGCAGGGAGCCCCATGCAGGGCTCCATCCTATGATCCTTGGATCATGACCTGAGCCAAAGGCAGACTCTTAACTGACTGAGCTACCCAGATGCCCTCCACTAATGCTATTTTAGTGACCATCCTACTAGGCAATTCTTTCTGCCTCTAAATAAACATAGACACAGTGTGTAATTTGATATAAACAGGATCAAACACTATGCTCTGTTCTGTAATCTGCCATTTTCATTTTTAAAAATGTCATAGATGTCATTCTATTTCAATGAATGTAGAGCTATCGTTGTCATAGTTGCATTATATTCCACAGTATTATGTACTAACAGTCTTCTGTTGATAGATATTAAGTTGTCTCCAGTTTTGCACTATTTTAGATACCCTGAAATGAACATATTTGTGAACCTACCTTTTCACACTTATACAATTATTTCCTTTTTAAAAAGATTTTATTTATTTATTCATGAGAGACAGAGAGAGAGAGAGAGAGAGAGAGAAAGAGGCAGACACCTAGGCAAAGGAAGAAGCAGGCTCCCTACAGGGAGCCCAATTCGGGACTTAATCCCAGGACCTGGATCACAACCTGGGCTGAAGGCAGATGCTCAACCACTGAGCCACCCAGGCATCCCTATACAATTGTCTCCATAAGGTAAATTCTTAGAAATAGAAGTATTGGATTTAAAAAATACATATTTTATATTTGAGCACACATTGTCAAACTGCCTTCTCAAAAGTCATCTATATTCTATATTCCCATCTGAAAAGGGTATTGTCAGTACTTTACCCTTTGCTTAAATAAATGAGCTCTTTTTTCAAAGACAAACAAACAAACAAAAAAAAACCCTGATTCTTCAGAACAGTTTCTGAATGTGTGTGTGTGTGTGTGTGTGTGTGTGTGTGTGTGTGTGTGGCAGGGTGAGTGTGGGATTATGAAGGTCTAGGTAAGCCTTATATACAAGTATGACTGTATGTCTATGTGTGTTCTCTATATGATTTCTACTACTTAAACTGAAGCATAAAAATTCTCAAGAAGGGATTATCCTTCCACCAAATCCTCTCCTGCCACCTCAGTGCAGGGATGAAATCTGTTTCAACCTCTCTGACATCAAGGATATTCACCCATTGTCAGGCTGGCCACTATCTCTAAAGTCTCCTGGCCAAGATTGTTAGGCATAGGATAGGAGGGAGGCCAGACTGAGTTTGCCCATAGTGGGACTTCAAGTGTTAATCCAGACTCTCCTCAGAAGGCGCCCCTGACACCACAGCTGAAGAGCATAAGACTATGTGTCTGCATCTCTGTGTGGTAGAAATAGTGAACAGGTCATCCCAAATCAATAAGTCTGAGTTGGCCATAGATCACCCCAGAGGGCCCCAGAAGGGTAAGAGAGTGGGGAGGGTGATGAGGCTCAGCCTCTTCCTGCATGTGGTGCCTATTTTACAGAGCTCTCTGACACTCCTCCCTGCTTATCAGCCCTCGGTCAGCCTTTCACATATATCACTTCTGCATTCACATATTCACATATAATCCACAACCCATATAATTCCCTTACAACCACACTTACATTCTCACATAATTTGACTATAATAATTTTCATACCATTACACCCACATCCTTGCATACAATACATTCATAGAATCTGATGCTTGCATGCACCCACTTACATAAACACACCCAGTCACCCAATTTTCACTCCTACACAGTCTCACACTGTCATACATTGTCTCAAGGAAGTATCATCACAAGGTCCTCCCAGCCATTGTCATTTATGTTGTTGCAGCCAGAACTCCATACCCTACACCCTCACCAACACCTTCCTTTCATATACTCTTAGAGTCCCACAGAATTCAGTTATACTTTCACATATTACTCAAGTCTCTTGAACACATAAAGTTACCCAGAGAATCTTATAATGTCATAGCTCACCCAGTCTACTTTCCTTACTTTACAAGTCGGATAACTGAGATTCTGAGAAGAAAAATGTGACTTGACCAAGTTCACACAATTAGTTAATGGCAAATCTAAGATGTCAACTCCAATCTCATGACTCCCACACTAGTGCTTTTCTCCTATGCCAAGGTCCTCCCCCCTCTTAGTCTCCCTTCAGGTCTTCTATGCCAATCCCCTTACTGACTCTCAGTAATAATTCAAATAATACAGACAAGCTCTTAAAGAGGAAGGCAGCCAGAAGAACAGAACAAGTATGAATTTGGAATATAAAATAGTTTGAGTTGGAAAATCAAGTACTTTATACTTTGTAGGGAGTAACAATCTTCAGAGAGAATGTACTTAAAGCACTTGGCACAAACTAACGGAGTGTTTACTATGTCAAGAACTTTATACATCATCTCATTTAATTTTTACAGTATCTTTAAGTATGATTATTTCCCTATCACAGAAAAGGGAAGTGAGGCTCAGAGAGGTTAAATTGTTTGCCCAAGATCACTTAGCTAGTGGATTTTGAAACCAAGATTATACCCTGCTCTGATTCCAAGTCTGGTTTTCATGCACTATATTACATGGTGCTTCTCCTCTTGATAACAAAGGTTATTCTTTATTGAATCCTATTCTGTCCCAGACACTGTGTATATATTCATAGTTTTGAGGTTCACCATCTTTATAGACAAGGAGATTGGGACTTGGAAGATGCTCAAAGGGTGGTTTTATCAGTATGAAGAGGAAGATTCTGGCTCCAAAATAAAATTGAGATCTATTTTGTCACCAGGTAAATTCTTCATATCATGTAAATCTTTAGCGGACCTGATCATACCCATTGGTTAATTCATTTCAAGTTGACCTTCCATCCTTGCTGGCTTGTAATTCCCTGCATCTCCTACCCCAGGGCATTACTAGGAGAGGAGCCCTGCTGTGACTATATACATAGTTGCTCACTTCCACTCACCAGATGAAGTCACCCTCAGGCACAAGTCTTACACACACTAATAAGGCCACTCTAGTTTAAGCAATCGCCAAGAACATTGGGAGGAGATTCAGAATAGTTAGATTCTAGTTCTATCTCTTACTAACTGTACGACCACAGGCAAATTATTTTCTCTGCCTCAGTTCCTGCATCTGCAATACTGGAATAGCAATTACTTCCTCCTAGGATATTGTGAGTTTAAAATGCTGCAAGATATCATTATAGAAAATCTGGCATACAGTGGGCACTCAAAATTTGCCATTCACAATCTCACCCATAGAGCTACAATACCATCATCACTCATATCAACCCAAGCAGAGACAGACACATGAACTTGCCATATCAATACACCAAGCTGTTGACATGCTCAGATCTGCTGGTGATGGGCTGTCAGAATGCTCGAAAGAAGGGGCTCTTAAGTAACTTTGGATAAGTCACTTAACAGCTCTTTTTAAGAAAAAAAAATTAAAGACTTAAAAAAAAAATAGAACCACAACGTTATTATCACACCTAATAAAACTGGCAATAACTCACTAATATCATGAACTATCTAGTCCATATTAAAATTTTCTTTCATTTTTTTTTTTTTTACATTTGGCTAGTTCAGATAAGGAAAAAACAAGGTCCACCCAACAATGAATTTGATTGTTATCTCTATTTTTCTTTTTAAAATATATTAATCTCCCTTCTCTTTGAACAACTTTGGTCATTTGTCCAGAAGAACGTCTCACATCAAGGGGGAAAAAATCACATTAAGGAATTACTTTTATTTATTTATTTTTTAAGATTTTATTTATTTATTCATGGGAGACACAGAAAGAGAGAGGCAGAGACACAGGCAGAGGGAGAAGCAGGCTCCATGCAGGGAGCCCGATGTGGGACTCGACCCCAGGACTCCAGGATCACGCCCTGGGCCAAAGGCAGGTGCCACACCACTGAGCCACCCAGGGATCCCTAAGGACTTACTTTTAACTCACAAGTAATACACGAGTGTATTCTTGGTTGTGAAAAAAAAGAAAAGAGAAAAAAAAACAGATAAAGCAGATGATGGATAAAGCGAAAGACTCTCTTGTCCTTAGCAGTCTCCTGGTAATGATTTTTAGTTATGGTAGTCACTGTTACCGTCCCAGCAAACGCGGAAGAGCCGCCCAGCCCTGTGCGCGTTCAGCACCTCGGACAGAGGTAGCGGCCGGGCCGCCTCCCCGCCCAGCCTCGGCCCGCGCTCCGGGAGGATCTGTAAATAAAGCCGCCCGGCTTCCGGAGGGCCCAGCGCAGCCGGTGAAGGGGAAAGAAAGCTGGGATTTTCCGAGCCGCCTGCTTCGGCAGCGCGTCTGGCGGAGACAATTACCCGGATACGCTCGGGCTGGCCTCCCCCAGGCCCTGGGTCATTTCAGACCTGGGCCCCCGTCCTTGAGCAGGAAGCCGATGGGGGCCGGGTGGGGCTAGAGCGGGTGCCTAGATCTCCTGGGTTGGGGAATAACCAGTGGGGAGGACTACCGAGATGGCCACGGGAGAAGCCTCTAGGGAACCTCCGCCCCTCACACAGCCCCCAGCAGCACCTACCCCAGCCCCTGCCGTCCTCGGCAGTGAGATGGGGGCTGTGCGGGGTGTGTGGAGCGCGGCCTCCGGAAGAGGGCCCAGGGCACAATTAGCAGGGAGCGGAGACGCCCGCGAAGGCTGATTTAATTAGGTGACACGGTGCCAGGCAGGGATGCGGGGGGAGGGGAGAGCAGGGTCAAAACATTTTGTAAAAATCTGTTTCACAAACGCTGCCGCTCCCCTCGGGGCAGAGAGAGATTACGGAACCTTCGGTGTCGATCATGGCTGGCAAGAGGCGCCAGGATCGTGGGGTATTTCCTCCTCCTCAGCCTCTCTTTGTCCAGTCCCCCCAAACAGTCCCAGGAGCCATCAGCTCTGCTGGGTTGCAGGGCTATGGGAACAGGGGAGTAGGGAAGAAAGTGGAGGATGCCTTGAGAAGGGGACTCCTATAAGGGGAAACAAAATGGTCTTGATCTGCTGCACCTCCATATTCACAAGGACAATATTAGCAGTAGTCACAGGAAGCACCTGCTTTGCATATAAAGCTATGGTTTGGGAGCAGGAACCACACCTTTACTAGCTGTCTGATCTTGGTTATTTATACTCTGCCTCAGTTTACTTTTCTTTAAGACAGTAAAGACCCTTACAGAGTTAATGTGAAGAGCGAAAAAAGTAAAAACACAATAGTAAGCACCTAATGATTTATTATTATTATTACTATTACTTCTATTATTTTATTGCTATCAGGTGCCAAGCTAGTTGCTTATCTTTTGTCCCTACTCCTTAAAACAACTGTGTGCTGGGCAGCCCCGGTGGCTCAGGGGTTTAGCGTCACTTTCCACCCAGGGCGTGATCCTCGACACACAGGATCGAGACCCACATCAGGCTCCCTGCATGGAGCCTACTTCTCCCTCTGCCTGTTTCTCTGTCTCTGTCTCTAATAAATAAATAAAAAATTTTAAAAACCTGTGTGCCATAGATATGATTATCCCTATTTTACAGATGTGGAAACCGAGACTCAGAGTTTCAGCAGCTTGCCGTGTCACTGATCTGGTCAGGGGCAGATCTAGGAATTGAACTGAAGACTGTTTGGTAGTAAAGCCTGTGTCTTTTCACCATCTTGCTGCTAAGCTGCTTTAGATCTCCATCTGTGATCTCATCTCAGTTAACCTCACTGGACTCACCAACATAACTGTGCATACCTTGCCCCACCCTGTCTGGCACAACCAAGCCTACTTCAGGCATCTGCATGTTTGTGTGGCACTAAGAAAAAGGAAGCATGGAGCACGCACATGCATGCATGTGCATACGTCACCAGAGACAGTCATACATGGTCACCCTCCCAAAAAAAGAGGCTCCCACACTCACCACATCACTCAGAGCTGAAGCAACCCGCACACAGGTATGTACCAGCCATTGGTCATATTCAGAGCACCTCATCACAAGGGAAAGGGGATAAGCATATACACAATCAGAAACAGTTACACCCAAATTCACAGGAGAGATATATTGATGTACAAATACACAAAATATGTAACACTTTCACATGCAAATAAACCAACATAGCATGACACGAATAATTATACCATTGTCATATAGACAGGAAGATAGTTTTTTTTTGCAAGACCCAATTTATACAAATGTACACAGAGACACATAGTTACAACACACCCACTACAACACACTATCACACACCATCTCATAGAGAAGTATAGAAGTATAGCTACAGGTTCACTGTAACGTACATACTACGCCCGCACTTGAGAGATGTAGCCAGGTATAGTATGGTACAGAAAAAAAAAAAAAATCAGTCGAAACCTAGTGCATATTCTCAAACCCCCTCGACACACATAGATCAATAGAGACAGGGAATCATAATCTCACAGGCATACACAAACACACATGCTCACAAACATATACACACTGAATCTCTCCCTAAACCAATTGGGAAGCTGGCTCCAACCCAAGAGTTTTCTGCCTCCTAAAGTCTTCAGGGCATGGGGTCAATTGACTCCCTTCCCCCCTCTTCTCCCAGCTGAGCCCGGAGCAGTAGGGACACAGTCCTCCAGCAGACATGGGGAGGGGACCCTTGATGGCCAGTCTTGAGGACACCTTATGTAGCACCATATCCAGCCCAAGCTGGGGCCAGCCACTGGGACTTGAGGGCTGTTCTCCCATCTCCCAAATTCATTCCCAGTGCCATCCCAGCCTCGTGTCCCAGCATTAGCTTTGGGGAAAGGGCAAATGGATTCATCAGCTACCTTCTTTCCAGAGGGAAAAAGGCTCTCTCCTCAAACCTCTCCCCCACCTGTTGTCACCTACCTGTGCAGGTGCTCTGTCTCAGCAGCTCAGAGCTCCAGCCTGGGCAAAGTCCCGAAGGCAAGTGGGTGGAGCCTAGTTCCATCCTCTATACACCCCTTCCCCTCCCCCCCCCAGTCCTAGCTCCCTCGGCAGCTGCCCCCTCCAGCCCCAGGCCCCTTGGGCAGCCCCCTCCCTCCCTGCCGCCTGCTCACCCAGTGCTGTGTCTCTTCTCTGAACACCAGACTAGGGACTGGGGGGAGGGGGGAAAGATCCCAGGAGAGGAAGTGGCATCTGACGGCCCCAGCACCAAACCTGGGGGGTTGCAAGGGGGAGGGAGGAGCAGGGAAGCTTCTCATTGTGTGAGGGAAATTTTATTTTTAACAGATGCTAAGGCAGATGGCGCAGAATTAACAGAAAATGGGAGAGGAAAGAGAGGAAGAACATTACTGACTCCGGAGAGAGTGGACATTAAAAAAATAAAGAATAAGGGAATGAAAACAAGTTTAAGTGCTCTCTCCGGGGGGGTGGGGGGGAGGGGAGGGGAGCTGAGAGGCAGAGAGGGACGGAGCAGCGTGGTGATAACCAGAGGCGTGAAATTACAAAAGTAAAATTTGTGGGACTCGGGAGGGGCTGAGAAGGCCCCAGTTTCACTGCAAAACTCACTCAGAAATTACTGATGTGATGTTTGAGCTTTTATCATTAATAATCATCGAGAGAGGAGGGGAAGACAAAAGGACTCTCGGGCTTGGGGGGTTTGAGGCACCAGGAGAAAAGGTGCTGGAGCCGTGGGGGGTAGGGAGGGGAGAGTCCTCTCTGACAGAAGAAGGAAGGGAGGAAAGAAAAACTCAGGGAGATAGCTCAGAAATGGACAAATGGAGAGACCGAGGCAGAATAAAAGAAAAGGCAGGAGAGGAAGCGGGGGAGGGAGAAAGAAGAAAAGCTGCAGGAGGAACAAAACAGGAGGGGCGGGGAGGGGAGGGCGGGAATGAAAGAAAACCAAAGAAGGGGGGATTGGGAGATGGAGCGGTTGAGACAAAGAGACAGCAGAGAACAGAGACAGAGCTGGGGAGAGAGATCAAGCCAGAGAACAGCACCAGAAACACGTACACCCTAGTGGGCCAGAAAAGTAGCTCCAGAGAGGAGTGAGTCACGGTCACAGTGACCAAAAGCAGGGGCCCGGTCCAAAGAAATAGGAGGGAGGGACAGAGACAAAGAGCAGAGGCCCAGACAGATAAACGCCTGAAGGAAAAGAAAGAGACTCGAAGAGAGAAAGGCAGACCGAGCGAGGGAGGGTAAGAGACAGAGGAAGTAGAGGGAGAACAAAAACTACGGGCGACTTTGAAAGAGACACAAAAAGAGTTGGGGAGGCAGATGTTTGGAAAGACAGAAACCGACCCACAGCATCCGGGTGAGACGGAGAGGTGAGGTGGAGAGAGGGAGACGGAGAAACAGCCTGAGGCCGAGAGACTGTGGGGGAGCCAGGCGAGAGGGCAGGAAGGGAGGAAGGGATGGGAGACAAAGAGGAATGGCCGTTTATCTCTCCTCCCAAATTAATTGAGGCTACATCAGCCTGAGCCACTAAAACGGAGCGATTATGAATGGGTTAGTCACAGGTGGAGTTAAAGGCCTTCAGAGGGATATTAGCCAAAATTGAGTGGCTTTTAATTTCTTTCTAACGAGAGACTGTGGCTGGGGAACCAGGCACCGCCTCCGCTCAGCTCCACTGCTAAACACGGCGTGGGGGCGGCCCGGGCCACTCGCCACCTGACCTGTGTGGCACAGGCAGCCAAGTGGAAATGGCCATGCCCAAAACATGCCTGAACATGCTTGCAACACGCCTGCTACACGCCTGTGACATGGGACACAATGGTGGGTAGCCCAACGGAGAGCCAAGAGCTGGGGGGAGGAAGGAGGGAGGAAGGGTCATAGTCCACAAAGTGGTCAGGCCGGGGAGCCTGGGGCAGGATCTGAGCGGTGTGGGATGTGCTGGAGGGCCAGAGGGGCAAGGAGACACTGCCAAGCGCCACAGGGTTCTCAAGTCATCTCGGACCCCACTTTGAGGAAGCACCATGGACCAGGACGGCTTTTCCCCACTCTAGAGAAACCTAGGCTCCGAGATCAAAGAGCTGTTGCCAATTTACATATGAGTAACAGTGTCATCCTAAACACTGGAAGCGCTGACAAGTGAGCCCAGAGACCTAGAGTGAGTCAGAATTTAGTGGAGAACTTATGGCAGAACCCCGGGCATCACCTCTCTGGCCTCAGTTTGTCCATCAATAAAATGGGAGAGTTGAAGTCTCAGGTCCCTTCCAGCTCCAATATGCCGTGATCTATGCAGGTGGAGTTCCTGTCTGAGGTCTCATCTAGGGGGCTTGGCTGCTATGCTCAGGACATATAGGATAGGGCGTGTGACCCAGGTGAGCACTTGTGACCACCAGAAAAAGGTATGCAAACTGAATTGTTTTTTTTTTCCGAACTAAATTTTGGGCCTCTGGCATGTACATGTCAAAATAAGTGCAAGGAGTTTCAAGCAGTGGGCGAGCGGGTGGTAAACATCAAATGGGCCAGCCTGGATGGTGAGGCTAAAGGAGGCCAGAAAAGAGGGAAGATCAGTGTGGCCTGGGGGGTGGGGGCAGCAAGGGTGTGGCTTGGGGTGGGTCACAAATAGTGGGTAGAGCTAGGAGAGTAGAGGATTTTCCTGGAGGGGGACAGAAAATACCAAGGTGCAGAGGGGCCACCCTGCCTGGAGCAGACCCTACATGGGTATATGGTGGGCAAGGGGGAGGGAGGACAGAGGGGAAATGGCAGCCCCTGGTCATGCAGGGCTATGAGGGTTTTGGGATTTGGGGTACCAGGGAAAGGTCACTACTGAGCATGAGAACAAATAGACCAGGTGAACCCCAGTGAGAGGAGGGAGGGGACAGGTACAAGGAAAGGTACAAGAAATGGCAGACGTTGGATCCCTGGGTGGCGCAGCGGTTTGGCGCCTGCCTTTGGCCCAGGGCGCGATCCTGGAGACCCGGGATCGAATCCCACGTCAGGCTCCCGGTGCATGGAGCCTGCTTCTCCCTCTGCCTGTGTCTCTGTTTCTCTCTCTCTCTCTCTCTCTCTCTGTGACTATCATAAATAAATAAAAATTTATTTAAAAAAAAACAGAAATGGCAGACGTGGTAACCGACTGGGTGTGGGTCTGAGGATAGGACGGTGCTTTGGAGAACCTGGTGCCCATGACATAGTGGATGCCGCTGGGTGGGAGCTAAGGGAGACACAAAGATGTCAGCTTCCATCCCACAGAGCAGAAAGAGGCTGACGTGAGGCACCGTGGTTCACCGAGAAGTGCATTCATCAACCATCTATGATCTCCAATGTTTTGTTCTGTCTCAACCACTAATTAGCCATGAGACCTTGGACCAGACCGTCCCCATGTCTGGGCCTCAGTTTGTCCATCTCTAAAATGTGTGAGCTGGTCTGAGTCCTTTTTCAGTTTCCCTCTAGGTGGATGGTTCTGAGACTCAAAGTCAGGACAGAGACCTGCATGGGAACAGAGTCAGGGACTGGCCGGATTTCTCATCGCCCTCTGGTCCCCAGAGTCAACAGCTGTGCCCCCTCCCCTTCGCAACTCCATTAACACTCAATTAAAAGGTCTGCTGGGCGCCAGCAGAGCCACCCCCGCTCCCCCTCCCTGCCTGGTGCACAGGCTATCCCCATTTGAGGGCTCCTCTGATGGGCCCACGGGGAGAGGGCTTCACTCAAATCTACAACTGCCCCTCTGGCCTCCAGGCCTCCTCTCTCCTCTTCCTCCCAGGGTGGAGCCCACTGGGTGGGGTGAGGATGGGTGGGGGTCTCCGAGCCCTCCTAGGAGCCTGAGATGAAAGGGAGCAGGCCCCGGGGCAGAGGAAGTGGGAGGGAGAGGAGAGGAAGAGCGCGTGAGAGTGTGTGAGAGAGAAAAATGACAGGCCCTGAATATTGGGCGCCCTCACTTTAAATCAAGATAAAAGACTGAAGTGGAAAATGAGAGTCCAGAGAAACCCCGGACGGCTCGGGGCGCTAATGGAAACACATGGCTGCCGGCTGCGGGCTTGTCAGCTTCCCCCGGCGCTGCCATTCCCGTCTGATAATCCGGCCTGCCATAAAATTAGACTAGCAAATACCTCCTGACAAAGATGCATGTTTCTCTCTATTGTGCCATCATAAAAAAAACTCCGCTGGTGACTCGGGGAGCCGCAAACTTCAATTTAAATTTACAGTGCTGCGGAAGGAAAGTGATATGCACTCAAAAATTTTAATAACCTATTAAGTTACGACTTCAATTTCATTTTATGAATATTTTCCTTGGGGAGCACGGCTATCACAGAGAAAGATAGAAATTTAAAAAAGATAAATAGTGCCATTAATCTCCAACATTTCTCTTCCATTATCCTTGAAAATTAGGAGTTATTTTTGTTCAGATCTTCATGTAATTAGCTCCCTCCACTTGATTCACTAGCCAGAAAATGACCATGTTCAGAAAATTAAAAATTTGTCATTAAGTGGAATTTAACATAATATCATTTATCTTTATCTATTCCCCAGCTGACAGCAGGAAGCCTTGGCTGCCGTACCGGCTGGTGTGTCAGAGTGGGGAGGGACTGCTCAGGGAGAGACACTGGGAGAGACAGAGACAGAGACTGAGGGAGGGAGAGGAGGCCAGCGGGGAGGTGGCCAGAGCGACAGTGAGGAGGGAAGGGGAGGCCTGGGAGCGAGGTGTCAGCCATCGTGGGGAGGCGGAGGAGGCGGAGGCCGGATGGCCAGGAGATGGAGGCTGCTGGGGTCAGCAGGGCCCTGGGCGCGGCCCTGGGAGCAGGGCTGAAGGAGGAGTCGGGATCCTAGAGGAAAAGCCAGAGAGGGGTATCAGTAGCAGAGGCCCAAAGAAGACAAGCGGCTGGAGAGTGGGGCTGGGGCGAAGAAGTGACTGAGAGAACAGAAACCCAGTGGATTTAAAGGATTTTTCAGAAGGGGCGGGGGTTGGTGGTGGGATGGAGAAGTTGGGGGAACCTTGCCCTCCTCACTCAGAGGGAACGAGATGCCATCACCCTGACCACAGTGTGGCTTCCAGGGAAGACACAGAGACAACAGGAGACAGTCAGGGAGCCTGAGAGTGGGGAGGCAGAGGTAGAGTGAGGCAGCCTGCCACGGAGAGCCAGAGGCAGACTCAGAGACGGCGAAGGAGGGAAGTGGACCCATGGCAGAGGTTCCTTAGTGAACTCAGCCCAGGGAGGCTCCGCATTGGAAGCCCCCAGACAAGCCTCTAGACTTCTCTCAAGGGCTGCATGGCTCCCTTTCCTCCCCCCTCCTTTAAACAGCCCCCACTCTAGTCCCCCCAAGTCAGAAATCATCCAATAAGCCACTCAGACCTAGTCCTGGGTGGAGAGAGCAGTGGCCGAGCCTGGGAGACTGAGAGTGGATAAAGGGATTAAAGAGCGGCACATTAGTGAGAGATTTAGAGTGTAATAAACCCATTTCATAATAATATGTGCGTTGGGGCCAGCGATCCATCATCGCAGGAGCCTGTCCACGGCGGGGGGAGCACTGACCTACAGGGAGGGGACCAGGACAGATGGCTGAGGTTTTTTTCTCAGGGTCTTAGGATCTGGACAAGGGGTGCAGACTAGCCCCTGGGGCCTGGAGGGAGGCACCAGGATTCTGAGGGCACCTTTGGCTCAAATAGCTACCAGGGGCAGCGTGTCTAGTAAGGGAGTCTGGGAAGAGGCTGGGGAGCCAGAGAGTCTCCTCTGTCCTCCCAACCTAGGACCTTGGCAGTAAGGGTAGAAGGGTTCTCCAGGGGGATATCTCCAAGCTTCAGGGCTCACAGCTCACAGACCTCACAGACAGGAGTCAGCCAGCTGAAGACCCCCAAGTAAGCCCTCTGTTCCCCCTATCCTGGTGTTGGAAAATGAGAGTCCTGGTGTTGTCACTTACCAGCAATCTGATCTTGGCCAGCAACTCTACCTCTCTGAGCCTGTTTCCCAAATGTCAAATGTAGATCATTAGGCCTACGTCATGTCATAGGATTGTCATGAGGGTCACCTGAGGTAATGAGTTTGTTCCATAAAGCAGAAAATCCTGGGAAAATGTAATTATTGCTGTGATTTCTGCCCCCACATTTGGCCCCCCACCGACAGGCCACCTTGTGATGTCTTTCAGCTTGCTTATTGTCAAGGAGAGTTTCATCTCCTTGGGCTCTGGGCTTATTCTAGGGCCAGTAGAGAAATGACCCGTTGGTTGTATGATTGACTACTTAATCTGACCTGTTAATAGGGCAAAGGAAAACGTTCTCCTGCTGTTTATCCTGAGGAAACCAGCCTCAGGAATTAAAAAACAAACTATTCCCTGGTAAAGGGATTGAGATATAGGAATGGACCACTTAGATCTCAGTTGAAGACCTGGAGATGCTGAGAGCAAATGAGTGCCTTCCTAGTAGGAGAGAGACCTGGGGGGTTTGGGCTACAGCAGGCGATGGTCTGGGTGGCCTGGGACAGTGTGGCAGGAGATAGGAGTGGGGAAATTAGATTCTGCTTCTCCAAGATCCAGCCACACTGGCCATCTTCCTTCTTCTCCATTGTCCCCAGGTACATCACCTCTACCCCTATCCCAGAGAGGACAAGTGGGCACAGCCTTTAGCTCTAGTTAAGAAGCAAAAGGTACTCCCCGTAGGAGGGTATGTGGTGTCATCTCCAGCCCCAGTACCAACCAGTCTCCAATCTTGTGATACTGTGATTTATAAGAAATATCTATTTGGCTATCTGAATGACCAAATATGTATTTCCAAAAACCTGGTCTTTGTCCAAGGTTCCTGGCTCACAGCTCCTCAAACCCTTTGAGTTTCCCATAAGTGTTAAGAGGGACAAAGGTGTCTTTTGTTAGGTTAATGAAGGTAATTTTGGGTCCTACCCAAGAACTAGGGTGAGGGGTGTTTGGGGCTGGTTGCCAGGAGAGTACCCTATGATCAGAGGTTGGAACTTTCCATACCACACTACCCAGCCTCCAGGGGTGGGAAATGGGGCTGGAGGTTGAATCAGCCAATGGCCAATGATTTGATCAATCATGGCTATGTAAAGAAGCCTCCATAAACCCCCAAAAAGGCCAGGGTTCAGAGATCTTCCAGGTTGGTGAACACATCTGGGGTTGAGTGGATTTCCTGAACAGGCATGGAAGGCCTGAGCCCTTTCCCATACCTTGTCTTGTGTGTCTCTTCATCTGGCTGTTGATTCGTATCTTTTATCATATTCTTTAATAAACTGGTAAATGTAAGTAAGTGCTTTCCTGAGTTCTGTAGCAAATCAAAACTTGAGGAGGTCATTGGAACCTCTGGTCTGTTGTCAGTGGGTCAGAAGCACAGGTAACTACCTGGGGCTTGGGACTGGTATCTGAGTTAGGATCTGGAGTGCAGTCTTGTAGGACTGAATACTTACCTGTGGGCTTTGATGCTCTCCCCCAACAGATAGTGTCAGAATGGAGTTGATTTCTCAAGATATCTTGCTGGCATCTGAGAATTACTTGGTCTTATGGGGGCGGGGGGTGGGGGTGGGGGAGTGGAACACAAAGAATTGGATCCAGGAATCCTAATAGAGTTGGTGTCTGTGAAAATCTGCTCTCAACTTTGATCCAATTCATACATAGACTCCTCAATGGCATCCTATCCCAATTAATCAAATCTCCCTGAACCCTCAATCCAATGAAAGTCATTATTGATCCCTCCTGACTAAAGTCTCCCTGATACCAATCCCCCCTCCCCCAAAGAAGTGATCAAGGTCACTTCTTTTGGTAGGTTTGACCCCATCAAAGGTCAACTAAATGTCATTGCTAATTCCCCCAACTTGTGCAGTTCTAGATGCTACAAAAGAACAAGGGACATAACACTGGTTCTAACATTTTCTCCCAAAGCTCAAGCTCATATGTCCTTTGGTTCTTTCTGTAAATATTTATTACATGCCTACTAAAGCCAAACACGAGTATCTGTACTACAAAGCAGTAAGTGAATTTAGTACTTCCCTGTGAGTCATACAGATACCCTGGTGTACCAGCAAGGGACCGAGCTCCACACACTGGTAGGGTCAGGGACAGAACTGATGAGACAAGTGCCACTGGATCTAGTCAGGTGCTGAGCAGAGCTCCAGTAGGCGAAGCCTGGGGCAACAGCTTGGCCAGGGGAGAGAGGTGTACAAACAGAGATTCAGAGGAGGAAACCAGTATTTAAGGAGCACCTAGTCTGTGCCGAGCATATGCTGGAAGCTTTCATCCACAGTATCTCAGTAACTCTTCCCATTATTTTTAGAGAGAGGTGTTATTATCTCCATGTTTATAGATGAGAAACCAAAGTTCAGAGAGGTTAAATAACTTCCTCAAGATCAAACAGCTGGTAAACAGCACATCCAGAACCAGATGTCTCTGAAATCCATGCTTTTTTACTCTTTGGTGCTAGGTGTGTTTGGGGAAAGGAGAGCAGCTTAGTTTGTCTGGGGCATAGAATATGTGAAGAGGAAGTAGAAACTGCCCCACATTGCTCACTGCCTGCAAGTGAGCACCATCTCTGGGACTGCCAAGGCCATTCCTTTTTTTTTTTTCTTTTAAAATTTTATTTATTCATTCATGAGAGACACAGAGAAAGAGAGGCAGAGACATAGGCAGAGGGAGAAGTAGGCTCCCTGAGGGGAGCTCCAGGTGGGACTGGATCCGGGGACCCTGGAATCATGCCAAGGCCATTCCTACAGGAGGCCTGGTGCAAGAAGAATCTCAGCCTTCAGCTTCCTTGTTAACAACGCCCTTGGAAATTCAGAAGAAGCAGGGACAGAGGGAGAAGCAGTTCTCTGAGCACATGATCCTTCAATGATCCTCTTCCACCTGGCATTCCCAATTTTGCCCTTTCCTCTAGCTCCTTAACCAGCTCCTTGAGCCCTCCCCCTCACTTCACAGAACCTGGATTCCATCCACTTTTTCCCATGGGGAAGGATGTGGTCTGATGGTGGTATCCATGGGGTCCTAAAATTCCTTCAATGTATTGGAGCATTCACAGAGTTTTTTTCTTTTTTTAAGATTTTTTTTTATGTATTCATGAGAGACACACAGATAAAGAGGCAGAGACATAGGCAGAGGGAGAAGAAGCAGGCTCCCTGCAGGAAGCCCGACGTGGGACTCAATCCTGGGATTCCAGGATCACATCCCAAGCCAAAGGCAGACGCTCAACCGCTGAGCCACCCAGGTGTCCCTCATTCACAGAGTTTTGATTTGAGTTTTTGTATAAAAATATACTCTTCAAAATTTTAATGAAAGATCACATGTTCACAGGACCCTGAGACTTGGAGAGGTTATTTGCCAAAGGTCATAGACCACAAACTATGGAGTTGGTTTTGAAACTAGGCAGGTGAACACTAGATCCTGCACTTTTTTGAACACACTGAGCACTTCCTATACACTAGGCACTGTCCTAAGGCCTTCTGCATGTTTTAATTCATGGAATCCTCACAACTAATAGAGGCAAATTGTGCATCCCTCAAGACCTATATAATGTGGTTTTGCAAAAGAGGTGGAACCTATTTCTCTTCCCTTTGAATCTGGGCTGGCCATGTGATGGTTTGACCAACAAAATTTGATAGAAGTGACATTTGGTGATTTCTGGGCTTAGGCCTAAGCAGCTTTACAGCTTTCATAATCATCTCTTTGGAGGTCAGCTACTATGTGAAGAAGTCTGAACTATCCTGCCAGTGAAGCCAGTGGAGGGTGAGAGACCTCACGGAATAAAACGCCACTGGGAGGAGAATTTAAGTAAGGCTTTCCTGCCAGTGCTCAACAACAACCATCAGCCATGTGAGGCCAACTGGCATATTCTGACCCCAGTTTCCAGACGAAAGCAGCTGCAACAGTGAATAATGCAGTCCATACCACCCATGGAAAAAAGCATGAAAAAAGCCTTTTAAAGTCATTATTGTTTTTAGCCACTAAGATCTGGGGTGGTTTTTCATATAGTAGTAGGCAACGGAAACAAATAAGATGCGCATTACTATTTCCTTATTTTACCAACGAGAAAATTGAGGCATAGAGGGGTTAAATAAATCACCTAGGATTAAGGCACTAATGAGTGACAAAGCCATGGCTTAAACTGAGGCATTCTGTCTCAGAGACCACATGAATAACCACTAGGGTGTGGTAAACGGAAAAAGGGCCCCCTGGAAGAAGTCCTCCCCCTAATCCCCGGAACTTGTGAATTTGTTACCTACATGGTAAAAGGGACTTTGCAGCTGTGATTATGTTAATGATCCTGAGATCTGGAGATTATCCTGGATTATCTGAGTAGCCCCAATGTAATCACAATGGCCCTATAAGAGGGAGGCTAAGAGGGAGGTGACAGGGTCAAAGTCAGAGAAAAAGGTGATGTGATGCAGAGCCAGGAACTGAGGAATGGGGATAGCTTCTAGAGGCTGGAAAAGGCAAGGAAACAGATTCTTCCCCAGACCCTCCTGAAGCAACCAGCTTTGCCAACACCTTGACTTTAGTACACTGAGACTGATTTTGGACTTCTGACCTCCAAAACTGTAAGATAATAAATTCTGTTGTTTTAAGCCACTAAGTTGTGATTTGTCACACCAACAATAGGAAACTAATACAGAGGGTCTTTCTTTTTTAAAGGGAGCTGAATCCTTCCCACGGGCTCAAGCCAGGCCAGTCCCCTTGTGGTCTCCTGCCATGTTTCATTCTTCTCTGGGTCTTGAAAATCTCTCTTCTCTCTACCTATTTAATTCATTTCTGCTCACCTCTTCTAGGAAGTCTGCTCCACTCATCCTTGATCATACTGCTCTGTCCTGTCTCAACAGCACTTAAGATTTCGCACCTTCTTACTCAGCACTTATACTACTATCAGTGCTAAGTGCTGGCAGGCAGCCCAGTGACATTTTTTATGAGTGTGACTCATCGAATCTGAGGACATCAGGTGGGAGAGGCCCTTAGAGAGTCTATCCCTTCATTTTATGGATGATGAAACTGAGTCCCAGGGAAAGAAAGTCATCTACCCAAGGTCACATAGCCACATAGCCAAGGCTTAAAGACAGGGCTGATCAAATTCATAAGCTCACTCAATCCACAAAAGCTTATCAAACCCTCATTTGAGTCCCAGCACTGAGCTAGGCGCTGGGGAATCACTAATAATCATAAACAGATATGATCTCTGATCTTGGGACGCCTGGGTGGCTCAGTGGTTGAGCATCTGCTTTCGGCTCAGGGTATGATCCCAGTCCAGGATCGAGTCCTGCATCAGACTCCCTGTGAGGAGCCTGCTACTCCCTCTGCCTCTGTCTCTGCCTCTCTCTGTCTCTCATGAATAAATAAATAAATAAAATCTTTAAAAACTAAAAAACAAAATAATAAAATTTTTAAAGGTCTCTGCTCTTATAGGGGTCTCTGGTGAGAGAGAGAAACACACAATAACGACACATAATTACTCACCACAGTAAGGGTTACCAAAGAAAGTTCCACAAAGCAAGCTGTGGAAGTACAAAGCACAGATGCCAACTATTTTAAGCTGGAAAATCAGGGCTTCTCTGAAGACTCAACCATGGAGCAGAGACATAAATAATGGTATAAGTACAGTTAATACAGTTAAATAGGTCTTTCTAGGGATTACGGGAAGGGGAAAAATGTTGTAGGCTAAAGAAATGATATGTGCAAAGGCCCTGGGGTAGGAGGGAGTAGGATAAGGGAAAAAAGAAGGCCAGGATGCCAGAAGAGCCAGAGTGACAGAGAGTAATAGATGAGGCTACAGAAGTCTACAGAGGTCAGATCACAGGTGCTGGGAAGGCTGTGGCAAGGTCTTGATCTTAATCCCAATGACAATGGGAAGCCATAGAAAGGTTTTAAGGGGGGCAGTTGACATGATCATATTTGAGTTTTACAGTGTTTTTCCCCTGCCAGGGCCTTCTCTTATCTCTATAGACATGTTAGAGATCATTATTACAGGGAGTTTTATGCCACTCTGTATTTCACTCTGTGCCTAGCCTTGTACGAAGCAGGTGCTCCATAAATATGTGTTAATTAACCTCTCAGCAGCATGTGATGCAGTTGATCATTCCCTCCTCTTGCAGCTCTCGTTCTCTGGCTTCTGCACTGCTGCATGCCCTGGTTTCTTTCCACCCTCTGACCACTCCACCCCCATTCTGAGCTCTTCTCAACTGTTCAGCTTTATCCTTTCTCCTGCATCCACACTCCCCCTTGGTCATCCTGCTGCCTCCAACAGTACTAATCTCTTCCTTCTGGGCAGCACATAAGTTCCATGAGGGCTAGAACTTTATCTGTCTTGTCATCATCCTGTCCCCAGAGCCTGGCACAGGGCCTGGCATACAGCAGGCACCTAATAAATTCTTTGAGGGGAGCATATTCTGTATGATTCTGTTCACATGAAGCACAGGAATAGGCTAAAAGAATCTATGATGATCAATGCAAAAATAAAAGTTACCTTGGGGACACAGTGACTGGGAAGGAGCACAAGGGGACTTGCAGAGAGGGAGAGCTGGAAATCTTGTTCTGAGGGTTAGCAGCCAGGTGTCTGCCGACGTAAACATTCATTGAGCTATACGCTTAGGATGCATGTTCTTCATGTGTGGCGTATCTCATGAAAAAGTTAGAAATTTGCAATAGTCCTACTCTCCTAAAAATTCCTAATTTTTAACTGCTCTGTGCGCCCACCTAGATGTCCACCTTATGATCTCTCCCCTCAAATCAGCTCTTCTGCTAAATTCTCATTCCTGGATTGTCATCATTATGCTCCCAGTAATTTAGTTTCCAAACCTCAGAGCTATCTTGTCCCCACACCACCTCTTCTTCTATCCCACCTCGCCTAGCTTTCCAAGACACATAAACCCAAGTGGTCCTGTGGTGTTGTAGAAATTTAAGATGGCCCCATGACTTTATGCCCTGGTGTTACTTCTGTGCATGCTTATGTTACTTGGCCAAAGGAAGATGATCAGGGCGGGGGTTATCTAATCGCAGAGCCTGTTAAAAACAGTTTTGTCTTGCTGCTGGCAGAAGAACAGGAACCTAATGCCTACAACCACAAGGAACTGAATTCTGCCAACAAGAATGATCATGGAAGCAGATTCTCCCCCAGAACCTCCAGATGAGACCCCAGACCAGCTGGCACCTTGATTTCAGCCTTGTGGGGCTGTAAGAAAGAAATCCATCCCGCCTGCTTGGACTTCTGATAGATAGAGCTATGAGTTATATATATATTTTTTAAATGGGTGCTTGGGGCCCCTGGGTGCCTCAGTTGGTTAAATGTCTGACTTTGGCTCAGGTCATGATCTCAGGGTCCTGAGATCTGGCCTGGTCTCAGGCTCACTGATCAGTGGGGAGTCTGCTTGTCCCTCTCCCTCTCTCTCTATCCTTCTCCCCTCCCTGACTGCTGGTATGTGCTCTCTTTCTCTCTCTCAAATAAATAAATAAAATCTTTTTAAATTTTTAAATTAAAAAATGGGTGTTGTTTTAAGCCACCAAATATGCAGTAAATTGTTATAGTAGCAATAGAGAACTAATATCTATCTTAAATCCTGTCTATTCACAGAGGCCTTTGTTTCCATCCCTTTCTACACATGACTTTGATCCCACCATGGCTCAGACTCTCTGATCTTACTTCTGCCCAACTGAAATATTAGTCTCTGGGTCTTTCTCCCAAACCCATCCATCCAACTCACTACCACTAGATTAATTTTCCAAAGTCACACACACTGATCATATCTTTTTTCTGCTCAAAAGGCTTCCACAACAGCATAGCTAGCTTGGTGGTTATACTCCAGAGCCAGAAAGCCTAGCTCTGCCTCCTAAGTAGTGGGTAACCCAGATCAAGTTGCTTAACCTCATCCATAAATTGGAAGTAAGAGAACCATTCTCAAACAGGGTAATTACAGGAATTGGATGAGATATGCATGCAAAAAATAGGTATGCATGACCCAGCATAGGTGGGCACTCCAGGCTATGAATGGTGGTTGTTGGTATATCATTATCATGACTACAGGTTGCCAACTGATCAAACTATTCAGCCTGGACTTATATTCACGGCCCACAGGCTGCACATGCATGCAGGCAGACACACACACACACAAACTCTCCAGCCTTTTCTTCCACTCTTGTTAGTCCCAAGCTTTTCCTTCCATCTTCATCACCACTCCCCTCCTTCACATTATCCCCTTCTATTCCCAGTGCTCTGATTCACACACCTCCATTCTCTGTGCCCATCAGACTGCTGAGAACACAAGCCTGATCATGTCACCTATGGGTTTAATTCCTTCCATGGCTCTCCATTGCTCTCAATATAAAGTTCAAAACTGGTGAGGCCCTAGACAGCCTGGCCCACCAACATCTCCAGCCCCCTTCCCTTGTCTTCTGCATTTGTCCCTCATATTCACCAGACCCCCTCTGCCCCTGGGCCACCCACCTTGCTGTTCCCTCTTTTCAAAACATCCTTCTCTTCCCTCTTAGTCTAGTTAACGCCTATTTGTCCTGCTAATCTTTAATTTAGTGGGGACTTGCTCTGGGAAATCTTGCCCTACTAGGCCAAACCTCTCTATTAGAAGCTCTCTGTTCGAAGGCTCCCTCGTAGACTTTCTCATTGGAGTAACTTATACCTCTGTGTGTACTAATTCAATTGCCATAAGGTCCACACGGCCTGGAGCTGTTTCTGTTTCTGATCACCATCCTGTCCCCAGGGCAGAGCACAGCAACCTGGCCCAGAACCTATGCTTAGCAAATGCAGGTGAAAGGAATGAATGAGTGAAACAAGTACAAGGACTCTGCTTCAGCTCAGCTGGATTGCTTTTCCATGGATGCTTTCTTGTCTCCACGCCCTGCTCACTCATGTTCCTCCACCCAATATGCTTTCTTGCCAATGCTGTTCTTCTGTAAATCCAACCCACCCCCCCGGCAGCCTCTGCCAAGTAATCTCACTCAATATTTGAGCCTACAGTGGCTTCTACTTCCATCTTTCCCTCCACCCCACCAGAAGCATCTACAGTTTGTATTATTTCTTTCTGATTGTGAAAGCAATACACGTACATTGTAGAAATGTTGGATAACACAGATATTGCAAAAAGTACAAAATAATAAAGAAAAACATTTCATTTTTTTATATATATACTTTTTAAGACTTTATTTATTTATTCATAGAGATGCAGAGAGAGAGAGAGAGAGGCAGAGGCACAGGCAGAGGGAGAAGCAGGCTCCATGCAGAGAGCCTGACATGGGACTCGATCCTGCGACTCCAGGATCATGCCCTGGGCTGCAGGCGGTGCTAAACCGCTGCACCACCAGGGCTGCCCAAGAAAAACATTTCAAATACAGTGCCCCAGTGATAACTGCTGCTTTTGTTGTAGAGCCTGTCCACCCATTTTCCCTTCCGTAGTTACGAAAAATTTGTAAATTTGTAACTCAGAACAAATCAATAAGTTCATATTGATCTCATTTTACAAAAAGAAGAAGAAGAGAAAGAAGAAGGTAGAAGATTCAGATAAGTTTACTAACTTGCTCACGATTACACAGAATAGTAAAGAGCAGGGCCAAGATTGGGAGACAGGCACCCAGCCTCACAGACTCCGAGCCCCTTGCTCTTACCATGTCTTCTAGCCCTTTTCCCTATGCATCTCCTCCTCCTCGTCTTGCACCCTGCTTTCTCCTTTCAACCTAAAGCCAAACTCTCTCTGACACATCCCTTTAGTAATTCTAGAGGCACCTGGGTGGTTCAGTTGGTTAAGTGTCTTGTCTTCACTCAGATCATGATCCTGGGGTCCTGGGATTGAGGGGTCCTGGGATTGAGCCCCCTACTGGGCTCCCTGCTCAGTAGGGAGTCTACTTCTCCCTCTGCCCCTCCCCCCAATTGTGTGCTCTTTCTCTCCCTTTCTCTCTCTCTCTCTCTCTAATAAATAAATAAATAAAATCTTGGGATGCCTGGGTGGCTCAGCAGTTGAGTGTCTGACCTTGTCTCCAGGGCATGATCCTGGGGTCCGGGATCAAGTCCCTCATTGGGCTCCTTAAGAGGAGCCTGCTTCTCCTTCTGCCTATGTTTCTGCCTCTCTTTCTGTGTCTCTCATGAATAAGTAAATGAAATCTTTAAAAATAAATAAATAAAATCTTTTTTAAAAAATCTAGTAATTCTACTTCGAGATTACTCACTTAGGTTTTTTTTTTTTTTCAGTAGTAGAAAAGCAGTTAACAACCTAAATGTACATCTACATTGGTTTAATTAATAACAGTACCTCCTCACAATGGAATACTATATTGTTGTTCTAAAGAACAAGGAATATTCATGTATTACTCTAGAATAATCTCTAAAATAATTTGTAAATTAAAAAAACCCAAGATGTGGAGTAGTGTGTATGGTTTGCTAATCATTTGTGAATGTAGGGAGTATTTCTACAAAACATGTGTACAATATTTCTACACACAAAAATGATGTGAGTAGTTGTTTCTAGGAAGGAGAATACTGAGGTTTAAAGTGAAGGTTGAGGGAAGCCTGGGTGGCTCAGCGGTTGAGTGTCTGCCTTCAGCCCAGGGTGTGATCCTGGAGTCCCAGGATTGAGTCCCACATCGGGCTCCCTGCATGGAGCCTGCTTCTCCCTCTGCTTATTCTCTGCCTCTCTCTGTGTCTCTCATGAATAAATAAATAAAATATTTAAAAATAAAACAAAATAAAGTGAAGGGTGAAAATGCACTTAATTTTCACTTTGCACCCACATATAATGTTCAAATTTTTATCATACCCATGCCCTTAACAAGGAAAAAAACAAAACCAAAACCAAAAATGTCCAAGCTTTATCTGATGACTCCACTGAACCCATCTTCACTCCACATATGTGAACATGAATGCCCTTGTCCCCACTTTGGATGGGGACCTCCCAAATAAAGCTCACATATGGCCCATTTACAGAGACTGAAGACCTAGTCTCTTCTACCAGACTAGGAATCTGTAGCCACTCCAAAGCCAAGGATTTTTTTTTTAAGATTTTATTTACTTATTTGAGAAAGAGCAAGAGGGAGCACAAGCAGGGGGCAGGAGCAGAAGGAGAGGGAGAAGCAGACTCCTCACTGAGCAGGGAGCCCAACATGGTGCTGGATACCAGGACCCTGGGATCATAACCCGAACTGAAGGCAGACTATTTTTTTTCAAAGATTTATTTATTTATTTATGATAGACACACACACACACACACACACACACACACACACACAGAGGGGCAGAGACACAGGCAGAGGGAGAAGCAGGCTCCATGCTGGGAGCCCAGTGCAGTACTCGATCCCGGGACTCGATCCCGGGACTCCAGGATCGCACCCCGGGCCAAAGGCAGGTGCCAAACCGCTGAGCCACCCAGGGATCCCCCTGAAGGCAGACTATTAACTGACTGAGGCACCCGGGTGCTCCAGAAGCCAAAGACTTTTGTTCCAGCTCTGGCTCTGCCATTTCCTAGGTATGTAACCCTGCACAAGTCATTTAATGTCTCCAAGGGTAAATTCATTCTGTCTTCTCCATCAGGCAGGTGAAGAGTTTTCCACCAGCCCCCTTCCAGGTCTTCAAACAGTCTGTCCCTTGTGCCTAAAATAGTTCTCTTCTCCCTTCCCCAACTTGGTAGCTCCTATCCATCCTTCAAGACTCAGCTTTCATGTCACCCCTGAAGGAAGACATTCCTGATCTCTTAGTCAAGGTCCTGTTTTCCTAGTGTGGACTTCCATCACAAGCCCCAACACACTTGGTCAGCACGACTCATCCAGTGTTGTCTTCCCAGTTAGGCCACAAGCTCCATGAGGACAGGAGCCATACTGTGTTTATCACACCTAGCCCTGTGCCTGGCACATATTCTAGTTCAGTAAATATTTGCTCTGACAGTAAATGGCTATATTGTCTTTGTCCAGACCCTCTCAGATTCTACACCCTGATAGACTTCAGCAGCCTCCCCTCGGCTGCTCATGAAAGACAGTGTCATTGGGGATGAGGCCCTTCCATTTCTGCTCTTTCTTCAAAGTATCTCAGCCCCTTGGGGCATCAGAGCCTGAGATCTTCCCTATCATCATATCCACAGTCTCCAAAGCAAGCTTCTGGAGGTTTCAACCCAGTGTAAGTCTCTCCTTCAGGGAAAGGCCCACCCAGGCCAAGGCCAGGCCTCAAACCCGTTCCCCACCTCCAACCCAGCCTGAGAACACAGTGACCCAGCCCAGCCTGGCGGGCCTGGCCCATCAATCGTGCTCCCAGGGGTACAAACCAATTTCTCTTGCTTTCCTGAGCCCGTCTCCCTGGCGGAGCCTGGAGGAGCCTTCAATCGCATTAATCCCAGCCTGGCGGCGGTGACGAAGACGGATTTCTCCACCAAACGATCCATTTGTATCTCTCGTGCACTCACTTGGTTTTTTTCTGTGCGGATGTTCAAAATATCATGAAAAAGGCGTTAGCTGGGTAGCTGTGGCGCAGCGAAATAATAGAGTGATCCGGCAATGCGCTCCTGACCTTGCAGGACAGCTAATCCATCCGCACATCTATCTTAATTATTCCCGGTTACAAAAGAGAAACTCCACCATCCATTCATTCCAGGCTGGCAATTCCATTTTCCACCCCTACTCACGCCCCATCCTTTCTCCACCATTCCCCTAGCCAGAGAAGCCCATTCACCAGGGCAAAAACAGACTCCCCCCATGGCAGCCCCATCTAGCCAGACCTAGGCCGGTTCCATGGCAGCCCAAGCTTGCTGCCCCTCAATCAGAAGAGAGGCACTCTGGCTCCCTTCCCCAGATCGCTGACCAGTGTCCAATGGAGTAAGACTAGCTACCAACAGGATTAAGGTACAGCAGGCACACACACACACACACACACACACACACACACACACACACACTGAGACCCTCACAAAGGCAGCCATAGACTCAATCTCATCTGGACTCTGACACTCAGGCCACCTCTCACATAGACACTAACAGACAGGCCCACGCCCCTCCCCAGCCCAAACCAGATCATTTTAACTCTCCTGCTGCCCTGGCACAGATACTGGGACAGATGCTAGGAGGGGCATTTTGACTAAGGGGAGACTCCATGGGGGATGTCTTGGTCTGTTTCCCTCTCCCAAAGCCAAAGAGCCCACCCACTATATCCTTTCAGGTCCACTCATTAATCCAACCTGGGCAACTGGAATAATAGGAAGGTGAAGCAGGGCAGATGAAACAAGAACAAGAGGAGGGCAGAGGAGGGCAGAGGAGAAAGAGTTTGTGCAGAGGTCAGGCAAAAGGAAGAAGAAGGAAGAAGGAAATGGAGGGTGGGTGTGCTGTGGTGAGAAGGTCACGGAGATGGTCTGTGGAAGTGTGTGTTTGTGTAACACAATTTGAGCTAATTGTACCAGATTCACTTTGGGGATGCCCGTGCCAGTCTCTAAAGCCCTTTCTAATCTACACCTTCACGTACAATTTTCAGATCCCTCATTCTAATGATTTTAATGCAATCAGCAAAACTAAGCATGTAATTGTCTTGGCTCTGTGGTTGGCCACGGTGGCTCCTGGGAACCCCAGCTCCCAGTTTCTATGCCTTCCTCTACCAATCCTTCCCTCCCTCCTCTCTTCCCCCTTTTTAGCCTTCAGTCAACAAGTACACACTGAGGTTTCTTCTGCTCTAGGGCTGTGCGAGAAATGGAAGGAGGAGTTTCAGGCGTTCGCCTCGGGAAGGCCAAATCTGGCTAAGGAAAGGACACAGGGTGTCTAGGTCAGAACTGGGCAGTGGGGACCATCTGCAGGCCCAACCTGGCTAGATCCTTAGGGCTGGAGAGGGAGCTGGGCTTCCCGGAAGAGCTCCGCGGGCTCTCCCTCCCCTTCCCAGAAGCAGCAGGCAGCCTGGGCTGGGCCTGTGGGGCTGTGTGCAGGGGAAGGGCCATTTGTCCCGAGACAATGGCAGAGAAGGGGTCTCCAGGGCGGCTGTTGAGAGCCAATTTGTAGTGGTGACGGCCGAGGTTGCTCCAAAGGCTGGGAACAGCTGGAGCTCCGGGTGACTGATGGGTGGGCCCAGGAGAGGGGCCATTGGTCTGGCAGACACAAAGGCCCCGATGGTGCGCGGATGGAGCCCGTCAAAATCATTAAGTGCTGAAGATGGGAGCCGCGGATTTCAGATGGGACCAGTGGTTGGGGGGAAGAGGTCAGGAGCCTGCCCCTCCCTCCCTGAGGCCCCTCCTTCACCCTCCATCCAGGCTTTGGAAACTCGGCCACCCACACCTCCATTACCATCTTCTTTGCATAGACACCCCACCCCCAGCCTCCCAAGTCCCTGGCCTCACTCCATTGAGAGTCCGGGTTCCAGTCCTATTTTGGGGGCTCTGGCTCTGGGGCCATCCCGGCGCCTCTCAGGGGGGTACTTGCCCACCCTCCGGCATTGCATTCTCTAGCCAGGGGCCTCAGCCACTCCTTAGGGAACAGGACATCCTCAGTTCGGGACCAGGGGACCCCCCATTCCAAGGGGGAGAGACTGAGGCCCAGGAGGGTGCTGTCTTTCGCTCTCGCTCTCTGTGGGAGACGCCGCAACCACCTGACCTTCCCCAAGGGGGAGGGGGTGGCGAGCCCGGGAGACCCCCGCCCGGAGGCGCTCCCGGCAGGAGGGAAGCAGTGACCCGGCCAGGTGGTGATGATGCGGCCGGCCGCGCTGGTCACTCTTGGCCGCTCCCCGAGCGCAGCCCGACCCCCCTCGCATGGGTCACGGCGCCGGCAAAACTCCCTGACACAGAAACGCCGCGGGGCCTGCGCGTGTCGGGAACAATCCTCCGCCTGATGGGAAGCGACAGCTCCGCTCCGCCCCCCTCCGCTCCCTTCCCTCCTGCGGCTCCTCCCCCGAGCCTGGCTCGCCGCCCGCCGCGGGGCCCCGCCCGGCTGGGGCGCCCCGGCAGGTGCCCACCCCCGCCCCCCACCCCACCCGCACCCTCATCCCTATCCCCACCCCTATCCCCATCTCCCACCCCGGCCCCTCGGGCCCAGCCCAACAAGTCGCCTCAGAGCCCTCCCCGGGGTCCTCGGGTGGGGACCCAGAGGAGAAGGAGCCTCCCTCGGCCCTGAGCCCTCAGGGCTGGGGTGAGGGGGGAGTGAGGACCAGAGGGGCACCCGGAGAGGCACGGGCAGCCCTCCCCGACGGCAGGGGCGGGGAGCATACAGCAGACTCCTTGTGTGGTACAAGCCCGCTCCTGTTCTCTCGAGGTCCCACAGAAAAGACTGGAAAGAAATCCCTCAACTTTAGAGGGGGCTTTTCCTGGGTGTGAATTGACAGATGGGGGTTCCTTTCTTCGTTTTGCTTATCTCTATCTCCTGGGTGTTCTGTGTGTGTGCAAGTGTGTGTGTGCGTGCAATAAAGATACACAAAAGCCATGCCAGGGCAGAGGTGCTGTTGGAGGGAAGCTCCTGCCCAGACTTGGGGCCCTGGCACTGATTCAGCCACAGAGAGGGAGGCTAGTGCACTCTGGAAGGGTCCTGGGTATCAAATTTCTCACTGGGGGGCCCTGCCCCTCCTCCCTCTGTACCTGCAGAGGCTAAAGGTATGTGAAGAAGGGCACCAGTTATAGGAGAAAGGCCCAGATGTACAAAAGTAGCCTCTCAGCTTTTCCCTCCCACAAGGACACTCAGGAGCACACTGACCTGCTGGCACACATCCTCACATACCCACAAACCTATCACATACTCTTGTGTTCATAGCCACATGCTCCTGTACTCACACACTCAGCCAGTCCTTCACAGCCCCCAATACTACACATCCTTCTCCAGCTGTTTTCTTGCTTGCCTCAACCTAGCCATCTCCACACTGTCAGCTGTCTTCTCCCTCTCTCTTAAGCCCTGACTCCTTTTGGTCTTGAAATATGAGGGAAAATGTGCCTGCTCTACTACCTGGCCTGAGGCCAAGATTTGGTATGGAAGGAGCAGTGCCTAAGGGAGAAAATGAAAGAGACCCCCCCCCAATAACTCCCTTCCACCCCATATGAGGCCCTCCTACCCTCCACCTGTGAAACACTAACCTGCCCAGCTCCACCACGGAGCCTTCCTCTTTCTCCCTTCCTCCTACCCATTCTTTACTGCCTAGCCCAGGAGCCCAGACACTCTAGAAAGCCACCCCTCCTGGAGCTGCCATCCCAAGGCCTACCTGCCACCTGGGAATCCTATCCTGACTTTCCCCTCACTCAGGTGACATTCCTTTCATGTCCTTTCAAGATATTCTCTCTTCCTGCTTGAGTCCTGTGAACTCCTAAAAAACAGGGGCTTCATCATGCATTCCCCCCCCCAACCCCACATATCTGTTTCACAATCCCCCAGTGGACTCCTGGATGAATGAATGAATGACCTGAAGACTGTTTGTGAATACGGCTTGTCTGTGCTGTTGAGTATGACTGTGTGTGAATGAAGAGGAAGTGGGAACAGAGGCAGCTGCACAGGGAAAGTGCCAGCACCTGTTTCTTCTGTGAAAGTACTAACAACAACAGGGTGCTCCTCCCAACTACTCTAAGTGGGAGGTGTCTATTTGATAAGGAAACAGGCTCAGAGGGGTTACATTATTTCCCCAAGTCCACAGGGCCCGGCATGGCAGAGCTAGCCAGATTGTCAGACTCAGAGGCCTAGGATACTAACTGCTTCTGCCTCCCTCCTCAAGGCCCAGGATGGTAGGGTGGTGAGGAGGCGCTGCTTTCTGATAACCATCCTGCCCAACCCAATCTCTCCAGCCAAAGGGCCTCTGTTCTCCTCTCCATCTTGGGCCTTGAGTCTCTCTTTCCCAAACCTTTTCTTCCCCCCCTTTCCACCCTCTCTATTACATCATCTCTGTCCAAGACCATCTCCTCAGTGTTCCTTTGGCCTTGAACACATATCCAGGGGTAAGAAAATAGGGACTACAGCCTTTGCTCCCTCACTGTTTGGCTGGTGGCCTTGAGCAAATCACTAATCACAAATCTTCTCTGGCCTGGGCGTCTCCAAGTGGGTGCAGTGGGATGGGGCCTGAGTGGGCACTGTCTGATGTTCCCTTCAGTGTCAACAATTGGTGTTCCAATCTCTGGTGAGAGCAGGGCAAAAGCAAGCCAGCTCCTCACCCAGCATAGTCCACCCCCAGACCTCCCAGAGAGGTTTGGGCTCAAAGAGGGCTGGGAAATGCTGTGAATTAATTACCATCAGACCTCCGGCCGCTGTTCATCTCTGTAAACAAACATTTTAATATGCAGTAATTAATTACATCTGCCACATCGACCCTCCTCTCGTTCATCCTTCTTGAGCTTTTCTTCTGCTCACCCTGAACCAACCTCCTCCTCCCAGTCAGGGCCTGAGAACCCAGGCAGGGTCCCCCTCCCACCATCTCCCCAGCTCTCTCCCCCCACCACCAGATGCAGGTGCTCACATCTGCCACACTACTCCACAGCTTTGTTCCTTTTTCTGTTTCTCTAATTTCTGTCTGTCTTTCTGACCGTCCTTTGTCTCTAGTTCTGTCTGGATTTCCCTCCCCAACAAAGTTTGATGCCAGGGACACATTCTGGGAGGGAAAGGAAAGTGAAGAAGCCAGTGGATCTGCCTCTGGTGCCTGAGCACACGATTGGACTCCTCCGTGTTCCAGGACCGGGCTAATTTACAGGGATATCTAAAAGCCAGAACAGACCCTGTTGCAGGATTCTACCACCACCCTCCTCCTGGGCCCTAAGAGCTCTTAAGAGTCCTCTTAGCCTCCCTCCCTTCTCCTATCCCATTCCCTACCTCCACAGCAGGTCAGTGTGAAAAACCCAGAAGGGGCACATCCCCCTCTGGCCACATCTCAGTTACTTTTCACTGTCTCCAAGGGCCGGGAGCATCACCATTGGATTCACCTTCCGCGCCCCAGCCTGCCCCAGTCCTCCGGGTCCTCAGTACTCTCCAGGGACTGGCAGCCTAGCACGCTGGACACGTGGGCTGCGCCCCCAGCTGGCGGAATGGAGTCGACCCCTTTTCTGGGGAGGTTCATCGTGTCCTGCCTGCGGTCTGGGTGGGACCGGGGATGAACAACCCTGGATCGAGGCGAGAACCCCAGATGAGAATGAGACGAGGGGGGCCAGGGGCCTACGGCTCGGAGCTACAGGAAGGCTGGGAAGAGGACTGGTGGCCGGAGAGGTCCAGCCCGGCCGCGCAGGGGGAGCCGGGAGCGGGGTGGGCGGGGTGGGCGGGCGCCACCAGGCGTGGCGCAGGGAACCGAGCAGAATGAAATGCAGATGCAAAACGTGCTCGTAAGAGTTTCCTCTCTCTCCCCATCTGCCAAAGCCGAGATTTTAATCTTTAATCCATGAGCAATCAGCGAGCAGCGGCGAATGGCACATTACAGATGTTTTACTGTCGCGGGCGCTCGCAGCTTCCGCGCTCCGCACA
Source organism: Canis lupus dingo (assembly GCF_003254725.2). Lineage (NCBI taxonomy): Eukaryota > Metazoa > Chordata > Mammalia > Carnivora > Canidae > Canis > Canis lupus. The sequence goes on from NC_064270.1 coordinate 13,530,868, forward strand.
GGCGCGCCGGGCGCCCCCGCCCCGCCTCGCCCCGCCCGCCCCCCGGTACATCTTCCCCCTGTAGTCCCTCTTCCTCTCCCCTTCCCTGGTAGTAGTTGAACAATATGCCCTTCACCTGCACGCTCCCGGCCTGCTGCGGAGGTGGGAGTGGGGCACAGGGCCATTTACCCTTCCTAACCGACCCGGAGCTCCGATAGTGCGGGTACGCGCAGGGGCGCTGGCGGGGCACTGTGTTGGGTCGAGGGGGGATTCCTGCCCGTCCAGATTGGGGAACGCGAGAACAGGGGTATCAGAGTGCCCCGCTAGCTGAGCTGTGCCACCCCCATCCCTTTCCCCGACCCCACTAACCGGGCCGCTCGCGGCTCCTGCTATTAGCGCTCCAGATGTTCAGCTGCGCTGGGGCTCCAACTTCCAGATGTTGGGCACCTCTGTTCTCATGCACGGGACTACGATCCCCTCTGCATGATAAGGGAGGAGATTACTCTCGTGGTCAGATCTGGAAGACCCTAGGGAAATCTGACAGGATGGAGTCTTGAAAACCAGCTGATAGAATCTCACTTCAGTTGGGAGGTTGTGCCTTCTGTAAAATTGGGAGCAGAAGCCTCTCCCGCCTCTTGGGAGCATGAGCACGAAGCAGAGGATGAAGCCCTTAACAGGCTCTGAGTCCAATTTCCTCCCCATAACCCCCATAGGATCCCTGAAAGCCACAGGGATGTACTTATTCCCCCAGCCCAGAAATCCTTAACAGTGATCCCAGTTTTCTAAGATATTATTTGTGTGATGATTTGTGTGTGTGTGTGTGTGTGTGTGTGTGTGATTTGATTAAATCATCCACTGCCACTCCCACTAGGTCATAAGTCCATGGGGTCAAAAACTGTGTTTTCACTCATCATTGTGTTCCCTGGGTCTTAACATTGGGCCTGGCATGTAGTAGATGCTCAATAAATGTGTTGACAGAATGGAGAATACAAAGTGTGCTGTAGTCTTGGATCATATTTTCTTGTGCCATTATCAGTGAAGACACTGGCACTTTACCCCCAAGCACCTAAAGCATACTCACACATCTCCCTTCAAAGACTTCCCAAACTGTAGCTCTCATTTCTCTAGTTAATAGCCCACTTCCCACTATGTTGGGGATGAGTCTTTCCCATTAAATAGAAAGGGATGCCAGGGCTTCTTTGGCAAGCTGCCTTCTCTCCCCAGGCTCCAGGAGCTAGGGGTCCCTCTGACTCAGCCTTCACCCACAACTCTTGGACACCCTTTCCCTTTCCCCCAGGTGACTCCCTCTGTTTGCAGGGTCAGACACCACAACCCTGACACTTGCCTTCCCTATTGGCCCCAAATGTGCCCCCAATCCAAGCCCAGTCCCAACCTGGTCCAGAGCCCTATTTCACTAAGCAGGGTCCATCCCCTCAGGGGCAAGCCACTCTCCCTTCACCCAGGTTCTGCTCTTCTGAGGAGGAAAAGGAAGAGAAGGAGGTAGAGACTGGAAATGCAGTGGATAAAGAGATGGAAAAGGAAAGCCTGAGAGGGAACCTGACAGTTGGAAGAAGAGATCCACAGCATGGGCAGGGGCGGAAAGAAGCACACCGACAGGAAAGAAATGCGCCTGAGAGCCCGAGAGGGGGAAGAAAGACGGGAGGCAGGAAGGGTGACTAGCAGAAGCCTGGGGAGAGGCCCAGGCAGATGCTGGTGGGAAGAGGGATGGGAAGGAGGGAGGATGCTGGGGGCGGGGGAGGCTGCAGAGTTGGGGCAGGAGGGAAGACTCGGATTCTGGAAGCAGAGCGTGGGGTCGGAAGATGCCCGAGGATGAGGATGAGGGTCCGCGGCGGGTCGAATGGGCCCAGAGCCTAGGCCGCAGGGCGCACGGGCGGCCCTGAGAGGAGGCAGCGGCGGGAAGGGAAGCCGGAGTCAGAGGCAGCAGAGCCGCGTGTGTGTTTTTATTATTATTATTTCTGATTAAAGAGGAATTCATCTCGTATCTGCCTCCTGCCAGGGGCCGAGGCGCCGCCATTGGGGTTAACGGTGCGGAAGAATACAAAAAAATTTCATTGAGGAGGATTATAAAAGTTACTAGCTGGAACATTAACAGAAGAGTAACTTGTAAAAAATGCAATATTACAATATTCACAAGGACGGCAGAGCGTGGTAAAGCTATAAAATTCAACATTAAAATCTTCCACAGCCTAGATAACCTAGTTAACAAACATGGTGTTGGAACTACTTTTCTGTTGGGGCTGAGGGAGGGATACGAGCCGGGGGCTGATCACACCTCCGCGGCGGCGGGCGCTCGGGCGGGCGGGGCGGGGCGGGGCGGGGCGGGGCGGCTCCGCGCTAGCCCCGCCCCTCCCCAGACTCTGCCTCCTCCCCAAGGAAATGGGGACGACCCCTGTCCCGTGTTGGAAATGAAATACTTCTCAACCTCGGGTAGGGCTGTACACTTGTGAGGTTATTTTTGTGTGTGAAGTACTAATTAAATCAGACAATTCACCATGGATTTAGTTCTGCTGAATAGGACATACATGTCTGTAACTGCAGAATGTGCATATAAAATGTATTAAGACAGGATTGTGTGTAGGAATATATGTATTCAACGTGAGATGTGTGTGCATGTGTAGAATGTGGGTCCCCAGGGTCTCGGTAGAACATATGCATGGCATGTAAGTGTGTATGTAGGTAGGGGATGCAGGTTACAGAGCTTTGGGGTGCAGGTGGGTGTTCATAAAATGTATGTATGTCAAGTGAGTAGGTAGGGTATATGTGTGGGTAAGGTGTGTCTAGACAGCATAGGTATTTGCTAAGTATTTGTACGTGCATGGTGTATTCATTTATAGGTCATAGTGTGATTGCAAGCAAAGCATATTATACATGTTTCCAAGATGTACTTATAACAAGGATATATGTTTGCTTGGTTCTGTGTGCATGCATGTGCAAGGTATGTACACGACAGGGCATTATGTGGTTGTGAACAGGTAGCATAGGTAGTATAATACGTTTGCTGGGGCAGCCCAGTGGCTCAGCGGTTTAGCGCCTCCTTCAACCCAGGGCCTGATCCTGGAGACCCAGGACCGAGTCCCACATCAGGCTCCCTGCATGGAGCCTGCTTCTCCCTCTGCCTGTGTCTCTGCCTCTCTCTCTCTCTCCCTCTCTGTGTCTCGAATGAATAAATAAATAAAAATCTTAAAAAAATACGTTTGCTGTATATGCGGAATATGTACGTATGCATAAGCTCTGTATGGGGTAGTATGCATAAATGTGCATATGTGTGTTCAGGGCATGTGGACTTGAGTGCAGTATGAGAGTATATGTGAACAGAGGGTGTGTTTGTGAATGTGTGCGTACAGGTATTTTGTGGATATTCAAGTATTTGTAGCTCATATATATGTGAGCAGAATACACTTATGTGAAAGGCATGAATATATGTATATGTTTATGAACAATATATAGACACCATGTGAGATGTCTGAGTATGTGGCATGTCTACGGATGTCACAGAGCATCTGTTTCTGTCAGGCCCCAGGATACTTGTAGGTTGGTGATTAAAAAGCATAGACCTTGGAGACAGGCAGATTGGGGCTGAATCATAGCTTTGTCTTGCACTGAGTGTATGACCTTGGGCAGACGTAACCTTTGGTTGCCTTAGCTTCCCCAACTGCCAAAATGGGGTTAGTGATAGCACCCACTTCATAGACTTGTTATTGGAGTGAGATGAGTTAATACTTGCTGTGGTAGTCAGAACAATGGACGGCTGCCCAAAAATGTTCAATTCCTAATCCTCAGAATCTAGGATTATGTTATCTTACATGGCAAAAGGAATTTTGAAGATGTGATTTTGTTAAGGATTTTGAGATGAGAAGATTGTCGTGGATTATCTGAGCAGGCCCAATGTCATCATATGGGTCTCTAGAAGAGGGAAGCAGGAGTATCAGAGTCAAAAATGTGAGGACAGAAGCAGAGATCAGTGATGTGGCTGTGAGCTAAGGAATGTGGTGGCTTCTAGAAACTGAAAAAGGCAAGGAAACTCATTCTCCTCTAGGGTCTCCAGAAGGAACACACCCCTGCCAACCTATTTTAGATTTTTTTTTTTAAGATTTTATTTATTTATTCATGAGAGACACAGAGAGGGAGAGAGAGAGAGGCAGAGACACAGGCAGAGGGAGAAGGAGGTTCCATGCAAGGAGCCTGACATGGGACTCCATCCCTGGTCTCCAGGATCACACCCTTGCCTGAAGGTGATGCTAAACCGCTGAGCCACCAGGGCTGCCCCCTACTTTAGATTTCTAATGCAAGAACTGTAAGACAATAATTGTGTTGTTTTAAGCCACTATATTTATGGTACTTTGTTACAGCAGCAATAGAAAACTAGCACACTTGTAAAGTGCTTACAACAGTGCCAAGTACACAGCAAGTACCTTATAAATAAGCATTTGTTGAATAAATTTCTTGGACAGGATGCTTGGGCTCTAAGGGCAGCTGAGTTTGTTAGACAGTTGCCAGATTTGCTATCCCCATCTAAGGCTGCCTTTGGCTGCCCTGGGCTCTCCAAGGTTCTGGATCCTGCCAGAACCTATGTTTTGCCAACATAAGCATGGACACATTCATGAGTGGGTGGGTGGATGTTCCCTCAGTATCTGCCTGTTTATTCTCCTTTAATCATGCACTGGAGTTCAGCCTAGTACTAGGAATCCAGGCATGTGGCTGAGAGGGTAGTGAGGACAGGCTGAGAATCTCTAGACTTCTCAATGTACTTGCTCTTTGGGTCAGGCTTGTCAGGAGGACTAAGTTGTGGGGGAAGAGAAATTTGTGTGGGAAGTTGGGGCTTGAGTTCCGGTGGAGCATACACATGTCCTTGTGCACAGAGAGCTACACCAGGCTATTGGTTGCATTCAGCCACAGGTTAGCCAAAGCACTCAAGCCAAAGGCCTATGAGGAAAGTTCTTGCTCATAGGCCATGCCTCTCCCCTTACCTGCCTGCTTCTTTTGCTGTCTTCCTCCATTTCCAGTTTGGGCTCCCTGGATAATGCTCCCCCCATGTTTTCCAGATGAGGACAGGGATTTTGGGGACAGTGCCATGAGATAATGGAATCATTGGATTAATTTGCACCACGATGTATTTTTAATTCATACAAGTAGATGTGATGTGTGACCTTCAGTTTCCTCATCCACAAAAGGGGAATAGTAATAGTAATCCTTTCTTGCCTTCCTCACTGCGCATTAAGAGACTCCAGACAGAGCATGCTCTACAATCATTTGGTATGTTAATGCCTGAGGCCCTGGAGCCAGACTCACATTTACTTAGAGAAAAGAGGCAACTCTAGTTGCTTTTGGGCAGGGGGCAGTGCAAGGATATAAATAGGAAGGGTGAGTCACAAGGGATCTGAATCACCATTGCTAACAGATAACGATTTCTTCCTACCACGGAAGAAGACATAGGAATTCTATGCAGATGTGTCTGGACTATAGCAGCCACTGTACACTTGTGGTAGAGCTGAGGGAGGTGTGATAGAGCATTCTTGGGATGAGCCCCCCAACGGGTACAAAAATAGGATGCATAGTTCTCTATGTGTGTTGAGGTGGTTAAGCACTGAACTCTGGAATTAGAATATCCAGGTAAGGATCTTGGCTATACGATTTCCTGGCCAATGTAACTCTGGGTAGCTTAATTAAGCTCTCTGCTCAGCTTCCTCATCTATAAAATGGGATAATAATGGTGTCTAATTCATAAAGTTGTTGAGAGGATTAAATGTGACATGAAATATTTATTTAAAAAAAGAGAGAGACGCCTGGGTGGCTCAGCAGTTGAGTGTCTGCCTATGGCTCAGGTCATGATCTTGGAGTGTCCAGATCAAGTCCCACATCTGGCTCCCTGCATGGAGCCTACTTCTCCCTCTGCCTATGTCTCTGCCTCTCTCTCTCTCTCTCTCTCTCTCTCTCTCTCCCTGTGTGTGTCTCTCATGCATGAATAAATAAAATCTTAAAAAAAAAAGAAATATTTATCACAGTGCCTGCCATGTAACAAGTTCCCAATAAACATTGTTGTCAAGAAAGACGACATTAAGCATCATTCTTCTCCCCTTTTCTGGAAGAGGCAGTATGATGCTGTGGCCTGTGACCTAGAGGAACCTGGCTAGAATTGAAGCTCCACCACTAACCAGATGTATAAATTTGAACAGCTGTGCAACTTTAATCCAATTGAGCCTCAGCTTCCTTATCTGTATAATGGAGTCAGTAATAACTACCTACAAGGGAAACACCATGAGGATCAGAGTTAATAAACTTGTGGCCCAAGCTAGCTGGCCTTTAGCTAGGTTTGCTCTGCCTCTACTGTAAATAGGTAAATCCTACAGTTACTCAAAAGTCAAAATATACTGAACAGTACCCAGGGGGAAAGCCTTCCTTCCACCCCTGCCCCTTTCTTTGAGGTAAGTACTATTTCCAGTTTGTTGTATATCTTTTCAGAGCTCGTCTATTCAGGTACAAATGTGTGCATGCATGTATGTGTGTTTCTTTTTCTCTCAATAAATGGTACTTTACACATTATTCCATGCCTAACTTTTTCAATTATTTTGCCTTGGAGATCTTTCCATATCTTTATATATAAAGATTCACTTCATTCTTGGTGAAGGTTGCCTAATATTCCATTGTATAGAGGTGTCAAAGGTCATATAACTAGGCTCCTAATAATGGACATTTTGCTTGCTTCTAGTCTGCAAACAAACCTGTAATGACTATCTTTACACATTTGTCATTTGCCTTGCATACTATCTGCTTAGGTTTTGTGGGTTTTTTTTTTTTAATTTGTGATAGTTTCCAATGAATTTCAAATAAAAACCAAGATTCCTGGGTGCTCTTAAAATATCAGACAACTTGGTATCACTGGTCCCCACTTCTACATGACAGGCACATCCATTTAGAGAGGCCTTGCCCTCTCCTGTTGCCCCAGAACCCCTCCTCCTTGTTGCCTTCCCAACAATTTCTGCACCAGGGGCATTTGTGGTTATGAATCCCACTTAAGACTTATGATACATTGTATGCATATAGTGTCTAGTAGCCAAGAAATGCTAGTGTTACTCTTTCATGGGGAATCACTTAACTACAGTGTTTAGAATGGGCCTGTTTTAGGGGCACAGGTTTTGATAGTATGCAGTGGTGCTGGTGGTCCAAACATGAAGGGGAGCCATGCTCAGAGACCCCCGGCTCACACTTACAGGCCTTCCACAGCTCTGGAAGGAGAGAGATGATTCCTTCCTGCCCCATTTAATGAAATGAAGACCAACCTGCCAAGAGACCTGTCCTGGTCAATACAGTAGCCATCAGCCACAATTAAATTAAATAATTAAATCACATTAAATTAAATATATATATATAATAAAAAATCAGTTCCTCAGTCTCATTTGGCACTCTGAGTGCTCAGTTGCCATATGTGGCTAGTGGTCACCATATTGAAAAGTACAGATATGAAACATTTGTGCTATCACAGTTCTGTTGGCCAGCATTACTCTAGACTGTAATCTCCACAGAGGGAGGACTGGGTATGTCTACTTCACTGCTGTAAATCCCATGCCAGGCCCAGAGCTGATGGAGGAGGCACTCATCAGTGGTTGTCGAATTAATGACTGAGGAACGAATGAATCAACAAGCCAACTGCCCACAGGACATACAGCCATAGGCTCCTCTGCAGCAACCTACTGAGGCAGGCTTTTGATGCGAAGGTGAGGATGGATCAGGCCAGAGGGAACCTCAATAGAATGCTGGAGTCCAGCTGCCTCCAAGAAGGCCAGCAGGGACCCTATAGGACAGAAGCCTGGAAAGGAAGCAATCACCCATGGTTGATCATTTGAGTCAGAAACCTGGGTTCTGAACATTCCTGCTGTCACTTTTTGTGAGGGCTCCCTCCTTAGAATCTAAATATCCCAGTGTCTGTGAGTGGAACCAGGGAGACCTCACTAACCCCTGGGGGTCAGTGCAGAGCAGCAGGGCTCTTCCAGCAGCTAGATAGGGGCACTGAGATCTTGCCAGTTACAGGGGAACTTCCCCAACAAGCCAGAAGTTAGTCTAGAAGTTGTTCCTGCCTAAAGTGTGTGTATATGCTGAGAGAGAAAGAGAAAATGATGAGGGAGACTAAGGATCTTGGTGAGAGGACATGATACAAGTGTGCTATGTATCTGCACACTTGTGTGTTTGGAATGTGTGTCTTCCTGCACCTCTGTGCATCTGTATGTATTGGAGGCCCGTGTGTGGTATGAGGAGAAGCTATGTGTAAAGAGAGATTGGCAACATGAGTATGGTTAGGGTCCAGTGTAGGGGAGTGGATTGAGGGTTGTGTGTGTTGGGGGCTGTGTGTAGCGTATGTGGTGTGGGGTGGTGAGTGTGTTGGGGTGTGTGTGTGGTATGTGTGGTGGAGGCTGTGTGGTGTGTGTAGCTGTGTGTATGCCTTGTGTGTATGTGGGGGGATGTTTATAGTGTGTAGTAGACTATATAGTATGTGATGGGCAGGAACACGTCTCTCATGTGGCCCTGCTTCATTTGCTCAGACCCCATGTGGGCCAAAGTTGCCCCCCCCCCCCCCCCCCCCCCCCCCCCCGCAATTAACCTCAGTCCTGGAGGAGAAGTTCTAGCTGTTCTGTTATGAATTGCCCTTCTTGCTTCTTGGCCCTGGCAGGGAGATAGGGATGGGGCCTGGGGAGGAAGCAAAGACCCCAAGAGACAGATAGGGAGACAGAGCAGAAGATAGGAGAAGAGGGAAGACCTGACCAGGCCCTGGAGACCAGGTGAGGGGCTGGGGGTAGGGAGGGAGAGTGAGAGAGAGCTGGAGCAAGCTAGTAGGGAGGAGAAAAGCAGAGACACAGTGGATCTGAGGCCAGAGGGGGAGCTGAGAGGGGGAAGAGAGCGGGACAGAGAGGAGAGAAAGAGAGATTGATGGGGAGTGGGGAGAAAAGGGAGAGCGATGGGGGCCGGCCAAGGCAGTGGATCAAAGGCCAGAGTCTGGCCCGCGTCCCTGGGGCAGGAGGGGGGAACGGGAGGGAGGGGCGAGGGGAAGGGGCTCCGCGGGGGAATTGCCGGGCGGGCGCTCGGGCGCTCCGAGCCGCGCGGCTCCCCGGGGAGACGGCAGACACTTTGCGGAGATGTTACTCCGGAGTTGGAGACGATGATAAATATGATAATTTGTATAAAATCTGAATGGGTCTTGTTTTCAGGGAGAATGCCTCGGATGATGAATGGGCCCGGCTCTCAGATAGATGGCTGATAAAAAGTGTATTGGATTGTTGAGAGCGATTTTAATTCTCATTCTGTACCTGCAGATGCCGCGGCCGCCGCGCCGGGCCCCCTCCCTCCTCCTGCCCACGGCGCGGGGCGGCCGGCGGCCCGGCCGGCCTCGGCGGCTCAGGAGGCTTCTGAAATGACTCTAATTACAGAGTTATTAATTTTAAGAGGAGGGTGAGCGGGGGGTTTATGATTATTAATCGAGCGCTGGCGCGCGGCGGGCGGGGCGGGGCGGGCCGTGGGCGAGCGCGCTCGGAGCGCGGAGGACGCGCCGGGCCCCCGGGGCAGCCCCAACCTCGGCGGGCTCCTCGGCGGCGGCGGCCTGGCCGGTTTGGACGGCTGCTGGCGGCCGAGTCCTTCTGCACGCATTCCGCGCTTCTCACCCGTACCTCTAATCCGACCCGGCGGTCCAACCTCTCAGCCTGGCTCGCTAGCGTGCGCTGCCGAGCGTCGGGTTCTGCGCCCCGGAGACGCGGCGGGGGTGGGGGTGGGGGCGGAGGCGCAGCCCCAGGCCGGAGAGCCGCGCGGCTCTGCTTCCGAGGAGGCGCTCCCACAGGTGCTGAGGAGTCCCCGTGAACCCCGAGCCTGTGACTGAGGCAGTGCGGGCTCCTTCGAAGGCCTGCGATAATAGCAATGACATTTACGAGAGTCCCACTGTGCGGGTGCTCCAATGCTTTAACTTCCCCAATGTTGAAGGGCTGTATCTCCCCATTTCTGAGACGGAGAAGCTAAAACTTGGAGAGTAACTTGTCCTCGGGAAAGGATATACTGACTTCAGGGGTGCTGCAGGCAGCACTCCCACAATCCCCGCACCCCCCCCCCCCCCCCCCCCCCCCCCCGCGCTAAGTACACGACAACTTTACCTGATGAAGACCTGGGGTGGAGAACAGAAAGGGAGCCCTGGGAGAGACAGCTCCTCTCTAATTTGCATCCGTCCAGTCCAGTCAGCCACCAGAGCTATGTGCCAGGGTCAGCCCAGAGTGATTTGGCTATTGCCTAACACCCTGTCCATCTTGGAGGAAGGCTTTCAAAAGCCCAGGCTGCAAACTGGGAAGCAGACAACTAAACATCCATAAGTGGCTTTGCTCTGTGGGGTTGGCACTTTGGGAATAATATCTTCCTGGCTACAGTGACTTTTTTTTTTTTTTTTAAGATTTCATTTATTTATTTGACAGTGGGGGTGGGGAGAGAGAGAGAGCATGAGCAGGGGGAGCTGCAGGCAGAGGGAGAGGGAGAAGCAGACTCTTCGCTGAGCAGGGAGCCCCCTGTGGGGCTGGATCCCAGAATCCCAGGATCCTGACCTGAGCCAAAGGCATGCAGCGGGCTGGGCCCACCCAAGTGAGCCACCCAGGCTCCTCTACAGTGACCTGTGAGTAACTCACAGGTAGGGAATTGGTTGAATTCCAGTATAAGAGAGAGAGAGAGAGAGACCTCTCCAATATAGGCTCAGACCTCCCCCCTCATACGCACACAGTCATTCCTGCTTCACTCTACCCGGGTGGGTTAAAAGACTGTAGATAGTTTCCACAAGCCTGAACAATTCCAGAACTTATTCAAGTTCTGTCTTTTGGCAAAGGTAACTTCTGCTCAAAGGGGGAAAAGAAGGACCTCTTGGGCCTAGAGAAGGGAGGGACCATAGGTAGTTCCAGCACACAGCCAGAAGGGCAGCTCTCTAGCCACAGGGAAGTCCATTCTGAGGACAGCCACAGTGCCTGTTATGTGAACCCAAGGGAGCCAGCAGAGAGGATGGGCTCCTGAATAGATTGCTCTGCGCTTCCCTGCCATTTCCAGGGGCACCTTGGTCCAGCTCACAGGGGATCTGTATGGGACAACCCAAGTCAAGCCTGGAGCAGGGGAGGTGGGGGGGCAGTTCAAGATCAATCTAGGCAACTCTTGGCCGTGGCTTCTGTTGAGGATCAGGATACAACCAGGCCTGATCAAAGGCTGAGTCTAGCTGGAGCTGAGCTGCAGGCCTGGAAGCTGGAAAAAGCCTGAGAGCCCCTAGAGAGGGACAGGCCTGGCTGGGAAAAATCAGAGTCTTCCAATACAAAGAGCAGCTTTTAGAGTAAAGCTCCCAGCTTCCTGAAGGGCTGAGTGAGGGCTGGTGGCCCTGAAGCCACACGGACTTGTCTGGCCTGGCCACAGAAGCCAGCTCTGAGTTTCCAGATGCAAAGGCCTTGGGCAAAGAAGAGAAAAGAGCATGGAGGTGGTGAAAGGGGCCTGGTGTGAGGATCTGCAAGAGAGAGGGGAGGACTCCTGTGTTCCACCAAATGGATGCCTTGAAGAAATCCTCTTAGACTCATTCGATCTCTAAGCCACAGCCAGTGTCCCTTCTCCCTCTGAGTTCCTTGTTGGTACCAAGAATATCTAGTATAGCCTGTGCTTAAGAATGTAGATTATGGAAGCAATATCTGGGGTACAAATCCTACCTTTGCTACCTACTCGCTCTGTGTGCACAAGTTACTAAAATGCACTGTGCCTCAGTTTCCTCATCTTAAAGTGAGGTTAATGATCATAGGTGTGGATTAATGGAATTAGTATGTGCAAAGCACTTAAAACAATGCCTGACCTGAAGTAAGCTTTCAGGCATGTTAGTTGTTTTGTTGTTATTATTAGATTTGCTCCAGTGGGGCACTGGGCCTTCCCTCTGGATTGATGATTTCTTCAGTGTATCTCTATATTACTGCTCTTTGTACCCCTGACACTCTGTGCCTGTGCAAGAGAAATGCTCAAATGAGTGCATGCAGAAGTCTGGGCCTAGGGTGGGCATGGGGAACAAATGAATATGGTCAGACATCTATGGCTAGTGGTTAATATGCCCTTCATTGAATACCATCCAACAATTCCAGAAGGCAAACATTCCTGTCCCCATTGTACAAATGTGAACACATAGGTGCAATGAGTTCAAGGGATCTGCCCAAGGTCATATAACCAGTATGTTTTAGAACTGAGAGAGGTGGGGTCTACCTCAGGACTACCTGGCTCCATTTTCCACTCTTGGATGCTGCCTCCCCTGTCTTCAAGTTAGTAAGAAGTTACCTCCTTCTGTAGTGCACATTGTTCTATGAGGCAGGCTTCCTGGTAAGGGTGCACAGTGAGGAGAAAAGTGTTGCCTCAAGACATGCTGCATGGATTTCCATTTCTGTAACCATTATGGGGCATATGGCTTAGTAAAGGAGGGGGATGGTAGTGTGGGGAGGGGTCAGAGTTGAGACTTAAGTTATTCAGAGACCTAGGTAGAACTTAATTTATCATCTTATCCCACAACACACACACACACACACACACACACACACACATTCAGCCTTTGCCCAAGTACTCACCATTCTGCCCCATCTCTCACATCTCTTCTATATCTCCCTCAGACTTTTTGTTTTGAGACCTTCCATCTTCTCTTGTTGAGAACAGTTTTCCCAGTCTCCACTGCTCTCTCTCTACCTCCAGCCCACTGTCTATACCTGCAGAGTGGTCTTTCCCTCCAAATTAAATCTTTTCCTTTCCTGCTTAAAACCCATGGCATCCCATGGCCTAAAGAAGAAAGTAGAACTCCTCAGCAAAAGTGTTCCTTGATCTAAGCCCTATCTACCTTCTAGTCTTATTTGCCTTGCCTCACCTCTGACTCTAATATTGGCCTCCCAGAACTCTTAGCAGTTCCCCAGTTATGTGGATTGTTGCTGGCCCCCACCCCATGTCTCTGCCTCTCTGATCTCCTTCTGCCTGGGAATATTCCACCCAGATGAACCCTGCATCTAGTGGACATCTAATGATCTTGCAAGGCCCCATCCCCTTTATGAGGCATTCTCTGACATCCTCTGTGTCCTAGTCATCCTTCTGGCCCATGTCTTGACACTTTCTGGAGTTTCTTGGCAAAGCTCTCTTTGCCACCCAACAATGTCCTCCTTGAAAGCAGGGGAAGTGTCTGATTTACCTCTGTAACCCCAGTGTCCATCAATGAGCATACCAAAGTGGACTGACCAACTGAATGATGCCCTGTGAGCTGGTTAAGCTTGGTTACTGCCTCCCTACTTTCCCCAGGCAAGGGGTTCTGGTCTAGGTATGTTTTGTCCTGTCTCCCCAGGAAAGTAGGAATGGACTGAACTGTCAGTCTTCTTTCTGAAGATCTTTTCCCACAAATCCTCTGGTCCAGTTCTGTGGCTGACCTGCCCTGTCAGACAAGGCAGGGCAGCAGGACAGGAGAGGGAGGAGGAGTAGAGTGGACCGTATCCACCCAGGAATCCCAGAGGTTGGAAAATTTTCCGCACTGGTCTCCAGGGGCTGCCTGGGAGGCCAGGAAGCCTTCCTCCCCTCACTCTCGGTCCCATGTGCATAAAGGCCCCCAACAGTCTTATTGGGGTCTCAGTCTCTAGCCCCATGTCTTGGGGGCACCACAGCACAGGGGTTTGCAATGAGTGAGACCGGGGAGGGACTCCCACCTATGTCCATACGGTGACCTCGTCAGACCGGAGGGGAGCTGCTCCCTAACGTCCTTGCTCCTTGCTTTCCCTTCGGTCCACATTTCCACTTTTCATTCCTCTCTGCTTCTCTTCTGCTCTGCCTACTCCCCCCCCCCCCCCCCCCCCCGCCTGCTTCTTTCTCCTCTTCTTTCCTTTCCTCCTCCGCACTCGGTGCCTCGGGCAGCTCACTGCGGGGCCTGGCCCCTAGAGCGAGCGGAATCTGCGCCGCGCCGCTCGGTCGCCGCGGGGAGGCGGTTCGGGAAATGCGCCCTCCACTGGCACCGAGGCGCGGTTCTCGCTGCGTTACTTTTTTCTCGAAGCTGAGCCCGGTGCGCCGGCCTGGGCGCTGGAGATCTGCAAGAGGGGGCCGGGGTGGCAAGTTCTCCGAGGCCTTGCTGACGAACGGGGGCTAGAGATCCTAGCTGCGGGGATGCTGAGCTAAGCGGCCGGAGCCCACCCGCCCCGGGTCCCCGCCTCCCTTGGCGCCAGGGCAGGAAGTCCTAGGCTCCCTGTGCGGCCGCGCCGGGCCGGAGAGACCCTTTGAGCCTTTTATCTCCCCATCCCCTTCCTCTGCCGTGGATCCAAAGTGACACCCCTCACACAAGCACCATGCCTTCCAGGGTCAGATACTCCTGTGCGCCCCGCGCCCCAGAACTTCAACTTGGGAGTCGGGTTCTGCGTGCGACCCGACCTAGAGCCCTGAGTGCGAAGGCTGCGCTGCCCGCCGGGGGCCTCCGGGGTCTGCAGCCCTGGCGGGAGATCCTTGGCCGCCGCGGGGCGCGTTTTCACTGCCGAGACTCAGGCAGGGTTTTTTTGTTTTTGTTTTTGTAGATAAAGGCATTTGCTCTTTTGGTTTTCTTTTATTTTCTTTTATCTTTTGTCCCCACCTTCTTAATCTGCCCTCTCGCCCGCCTTTCTTCTTTAACTTCTCCGTCCCCTCATTTCCCCTTTCTTTTCGTTTGTTCTTATTCCTCGCTCCTCGCTCTCTGCCTCTCTCGTGTCCGTCTTTTTCTGTATCTCCCTTGTTTATTTTGGCCCCTTCCCCGACGCTGGATCCCTGACTTTCTCTGGGCCGGCCTTCCCGGACCATTCGCTGTCCCTAGGCTCGGGTTGCGCGGTCTCTCTGCCTCTCCCCCCCCCTCCCCTTTCCACTTTTTCGTTCTCGCGGCGGCCCCAGCCTGGCGGGCTCGGGTCCGGCTCCCCCGCCGCCGCCACAGCCGCCGCCGCCGCCGCAGTGATTTATTCGCCTCACCCGGCGGAGTCAGGTGCTGAACCGAGCCCCGGAACGAGGGAACAGATTTCTCCCAGGAAGGGTTTGTGAACTAAACGATGCTAATTACGGGGTGGGGGACGCGCCGCCCGAGGAGGGGAGGCGCGCCAGGCCGAGCACGCCGAGCCAGGGGAGAGAGGCCGGGGCCGGGGCACGGCCCTCCCAGGCCGCCTCCCCGGCCTCCTCCCCTGCGGCTCTCTCCCAGGCTTTCGCCTTTCCCTGGGAACTTTCCTGTCTGAGTTAACTATTAACCGCTGGCGAGAGGCAATTTTCTTCGGAATTCAGCGATTTCCTTTCCGCGGTGGAGGCAGATTAACATGCAAATGGGAGATGCTCGGCCTGAGTCTGCGCGCGGGCGAGGATGCCTCCGTCCCTCCAAACAGTGTCCTTCGTGACTGCGGAAAAGTACAGCCCCGGCCTCCCTTCCCCACCCCCCAGCCCTCCCCCCTGCCCCCTGTCCCCCCCGTGCCGACGCAGGAAGCCGTGACCAAGCCGGGGCCGCGGCCGGTGCCGGGAGTGCAGGTGGAAAAAGCCGAACGCTCGTGCTTGGGGGCGGGGTTGAGGGAGAAGCTTTAACCTGGGCAAGCCCCAGGGACCTGAGATTCGCGGCTGGGCGCCGCCACCCGAGGAGCCCGCGGCCAGCACAGCCCGGTCCCTGCTCAGAGCCCCGCACGCGGGGACGCTTGCGGCGGCGGCGGCCAACTTTCCCGCCTCCGACCCGGAGACCGCTCCTCACTTCCTCCCCCTTCGCCACTGCCGAGCGCCCCAACACACACGCACACACACCCCGCTCTGGCTTGTGGCCGCTGCAAACTTTGCCAAACTTGAGCCGTCGAGCACAAACTCCTCGCCTTCTCCTCCTCTCCTTTGCCCCGGCCGCGCCTCCTGGTGCAGGGCGGGAGGGGTTCTCGGCTTCCAGACGTGGGAGCGGATGGTTTATGAAAGTGCCGGCCTGGCCTGGTAGGGATGGCAGCCCCTGCCTCCCGCCCCCACCCCCCCAGGCCGCCGGAAACCCAGCGCGTTCCGCCGCGGAAGGCGTCGGAGCTTGCGGCGCAGAGGCTTGACCCGGCACCGGCCGCCAGCCCTCGCCGCCCGGGCCTGCCCCTCTCTACTGCGTCGGGCGCGCTGGGGAGTGGAGTCCCGGCTCGGGGCTGCCAACCTCTCGCCAGCCGTCCTCTCCGCGCTCCCAGTCTTTCCAGCTGATTTCCCCCCAGCCCACGCCTGGGGTTAGCTCTCTCCCGCCCGACTCGCCGGCTCTGTCTCTGACGGGGTTGCCTCTGTCTCTCCCTGTCTCTCTGTCTCTGTCTCTCTTGTTTGTTTCGACGCGCGGACACTGATTGCGCCTTATGAAGTTCTAACTGGTTTTGTGTCAGGAAGATCTTTCTCGCTGCTACCCAGCCTGGCGTGACGGATTAAACATCAACTAGTTAAATAAAAATTAATATCAACTGCCTCCTAACTTCTAATGTCATGTTGTTTATAACTAATGAACTGATTAGGGGATAAACACATCACGAAGACGTTCGGCTCTCCTGCCTGGGCTCCGCCGCCGCCCGGTGCCCACTCCCCGGCGCAGCCTGCGGGCTGCCAGGCCAGAAGGAGGGGCGGGGGCTGGAGGGGCTGCGAGCTCCCGGGGGCTTGCTCCTCTGACTGCCTTGGTCTCTTTCCCGCTCTTTCTCTCTACATTCCTCTGTGCATTTCCTTTTCTCGGCCTCTCCTCTCTTCCTTTTCTTTCCTTCTTTCTTTCTTCTGCCTTCCTCCCCTTCATTTTTCTCTGGCCTCTGCTTCTCTACAAAGATCAGTCCATCAATCTGTCCCTGGTTGTGTCCATCTGTCTGTCTCTGTCTCTCTCTCAGTTGGTCTGGGCCCCCTTTCTCTGTGAGAGTCTACCTCTCCCTTCCCAGGTCCCCCCCCCATTTAGATTCATTTCTCCCCCAGCATAGAGTGTAATGATTCAAAGCGCCCTTCCGCCCTGCTACAAAGCAGGAGGCTGCCACCTTTCCAACCGCACCTAGTGAATGACTGCTACCCCCTCCTCAGCTATTTAGGAGAAAGAGGAGGGAGCTAGAATAGATGGGGATCAGTTTTTTATTTCTCTTCTATTTAATCTGGAACAGGAGGGAGAAAAATGTGATTTTTTAAAACTTTCACCTTTTCTCTTGTCCCAGAAGCAATTAATAAGGTTCAAGGGCTAAATTTATTTTTCAAGGAAAGAAAAACCGCTCTGGTGTTCTTCCTCCAGGGGCTTCAGAGCCCTCTCCCCACATACCCATCTCACCAGCCAGTCCCAGCCCAATCTGAGCAGCCTCCTCCAGGGCCCTTTCCCTAAAGATACTTAAACCAAATCACAATTGTCATCATGACAACAATAAGTCAGGAGAGCAAGTAATCACAGACCTGGCCTCAGTGATTTTTTTTTTTCCTAAGAAGCCACAACGTTTAAACTTGGTTTGCCCTGGACCGCAGGGTCTGACAAGACAATAACAACAGAAAAGGCTTTTAAAACCAATTTAGCACACGTGAAAATGTAATTCTAATGAAGAATCAATAGACTGGTGGTTCATTTTTCCTGGGACTCCTTGGAGAACCTGAGAGAGACTTTCAATCAATGGGGCGGGCAATGAGCAAAAGGGCCCCAGAGACAGTGTGGGACAGGGGTGGGGGCTGGAAGACAAAGAGAAGCAGAGGCTAAGGAAGGAGGCTGGAGAGAGGCTGAGGTACAAAGCTGGACCCTTTGACTGGCATCACTTTGCAGGCTTCTGGAGTCCCCAAGGCTCCGAGGGTATCAGAGCCAAGAGCTAAGAGAGCTCCTTCCTCCACTTGGTCCCTCTGGTATGCGACAGGCTACTTAGCACAATAGCCTCAGCTGCCTTCCCCTGGGCTTAGGCCCCAGCCCTGGCACTGCCCCAACCCTGGGCCCTGTGTTCAGGTAACTGTGACTGAGCTGGCTCAGGAGCAGTCAGGGACACTGATCCAAGTGTGTGTTTCCCCAGTTCAAAACACCTGGTTCTCCAGTAGGTGCCTCCCTGCTATGTGTGTATCTGGAACATTGGGGTCTCAGTTCTTGTCTCTGATAATACAGAAGAGAAGTGAATGTGTGTGTGGTCATACTCCACATTTTAGAAATCACTTGCACACAAGTTATCTCTTGAGAAACCTGTGAGAAGATGAGGTTACTAGCATTATTTTAAAGAGGTAACAAAGGCACAAAAGGGGCAGCCTGGGTGGCTTAGCAGTTTAGCACCGCCTTCAGCCCAAGGTGTGATCCTAGAGACCCAGGATCGAGTCCCATGTCGGGCTCTCTGCGTGGAGCCTGCTTCTCCCTCTGCCTGTGTCTCTGCCTCTCTCTGTCTCTCATGAATAAATAAATAAAATCTTTTTTTTAAAAAAAAGGTACAAAGAACCAAGCCACAGAAGGTGTAACTCAGCAGGCCCTGGGTATATGACTGGGGGCGGTTCTGAATAGGTGACAGGGGTAAGAGGATGTGTGTGTGAACAACTCACTGGTGTGTAAAATAGTGACTGCATGAGTGTGATTTGTGTGTGTGTGACTGGGGTTTCATTTATGCAGATTACTCTCCCATCCTTGTCCTTGGGAATGTTGCTCTGTGTATAACAAAAAGTATAAAGGAAAAAAAAGGCTTTTTTTTCCTTAAGTTTTTGTGTGCTTATAATGGAAAATCACTGTTCAATTTTTTTTTTAAAAGAAGAAGACAGAAAAGAAACACCAGCAAAATCTGATGCTTAAAATCACAAATGTTGGCAAGATGATAATTTTGCCAGGACTTTCCTAAAAAGGGCAGAAATTCTTGTTCCTGTAGAAAGATTTTTAAAAGTTGAGGAATCATGATACAGGTTTTGCCTCTGTGCCAACCTCCCCTTCCGGTCTCTGGTCACATAATCTTAACTAGAGAAATTTTTGATGAAATGGATGGGACTCCCAGAGAAGAACTTCCAGTTCCTTACCTAAGTGGGCTCAGTGGGCCTCATGAACCTGGTCCCTGACCTGTGCCTTGATGCCCTTCTGCTCAGGACCTGGAGGTGTGTGTACAGGAGACGAGGCCAGCCTTAGGCCCTTGCCTGCACAGTGGGGCTTACCCAACACTTTCCTTGGCAGCCTCTCACTGTCACTTGACACATGTAAGCAAGGCTGTATGAGTGTGGGAAGATGGATGAGTTAGTGGGGGTACAAAGTAAGTTATGAGAAGGGGATACATGGGAGCTGGGGCAGGGAACATAGTGTGATTATGTAAGTAGGAGTACAAGAGCATGCATATGAAGTAGTGTATGAGAGGTCTAAGGGAGAATTTGTGACAAGGGCATGAGGAATAAACTCCAGATTGGGAGGGGATTATGTGGACAAAGCTAAAGTGAGACTTTGACCAGGGCTGAAAGCATAAGTGTGTTTGGAGATGATGTGAATCTGAGGGTCCAAGAGACTGGTGTGAGGACCAGAATAGTTTGGAATGGTGTGGCTCAAATAGGTGGTGATTTGAGTGTGGCAGGAGCTAGGGAGGGGTCTGGTCATTCTCCCTTTCCTGAGGTCCCCATCATCCCCTTAAGGACAAGGAAGCTTAAGACTTTTTCTTTTTAGTGGAAGTTAAAGGGAGGAGGAGAATCAGAAGAAGGAGAAGAAGAAAAAAGGGAAATGGGAGAGGAAGAAGAGGAGGAAGGAGAGGAAGAGGAAGAAGACAGATGTAGGCAAAGACGAAGTAGGAGGAGGGGGAGGGGAGGAGGAGGAAGATGAAGGCAAGACGAAAAACGAAGAAGAATCCAGAATAGGGGGATCCCAGGGTGGTACAGCAGTTTAGCGCCTGCCTTTGGCCCAGGGCGCGATCCTGGAGACCCGGGATCGAGTCCCACGTCGGGCTCCCGGTGCATGGAGCCTGCTTCTCCCTCTGCCTGTGTCTCTGCCTCTCTCTCTCTCTCACTGTGTGACTATCATAAATAAATAAATAAAAAATAAAAAGAATCCGGAATAGGAGAGGTGGTGACGAATTTTAGTGAGCAGTTCCATAATGTATTGATGACAAGGACCTTCAGGGAACGATTATGTGTTCTGACAAAGTTGGGGTGCGTTTACAGGGCTTGGAAACTGAGGTTGAGACGGGGGCGGGGGGTGGTGCTGGCAGGCTGTGGAGCCCAGTAGTCGGTAAAGCAGAATGGGGAGAGGCTGAGAGTGGAGGGGTGGGGGCCCCGCACAAAGTTGGGGAGTGCCCGAGAGTGAAGACGCCCCTGCGTGTGAGGCTGTGCCGCTGACGGGGAGCGTGTGACAGTGAAGAAGAGGGGGTGGGGTGAGAGGGTGTGCCGGCATCTGGGCTGGGGATTCGGTCTCTGGGTGCCTACGGTAGCGCGGGTGTCGGTGTGCAGGCGTCTGGCTCCAGGCCTGGGTGCGTGTGCGCGCGTGTGCGCGGGGCGGAGAGCCAGGGGCTCCTCCGCGCGTGGCTGTGCCTCGGCGCGGCCGGCGGTGTGAGCGCGGGCGCGAGCGGACGCACAGCCCAGGCGGCCCGCAGCCTGGGTTATCTGAGCCGCTCGGTCTTGGGTGGCTGCGCCCAGATCTCGGGGCGGCGGCGGCGGCACAGGCGAGTCGCGCGCTGTCGGGCCGCGGCGGAGCCGAGAAGCGATACCCGGGCCCGGACGGCGGCGGCGGGGCGCAGAGCATGGAACAGCGCGCGAGCCGGGCAGGTAAGAGCGAGGAGCGAGCCATCAGCGCCACAGGCAGGGGGCGGAGGGCGAGGTGTGAGAAGGATGGGGCGACCCAGTAGAGGCAGACCTTACTCCTATGTCCTTCTGTGCTTGTCCTATGTGTGTATGGGGGGGCACTGTAATGACGGGGACTCTCCAGCCTCTCCCCACCAGTGGGACCTCCTGGGCCCTCACTCCCAGTATCCTCTAAATCTGCTAAAAACTTTCCACTCGGAAAACGTGAGTTTTACAACTCTTGGTCTCTTTACAGAACCGGGCTTTTCCATTCTGTTGTGCCTTTAGGACTTTATCTTTCCACTTTCCACTGCAAAAATGTTTTGCACAACTTCCTCCAAGTTGGGTGCACAAGGAAGGCCTTAGTTTCTAGTGGGAACTGAGTGTGGGTGGGTGTGCATATGTGTTAATGGATGGGGACACACATGTCTGTGGCACCTGTCTGTGTGTATGTGTGTGAGGGTCTCGTGTCTTTGAGTATGAATCAAAGTGTAAGCAGTGGTGTAGACCTGTCTGATGTTTGGAGAAAAGGCTCTGCCCCCAAAATAAACAACTCAAGGGAAGACTGAGGAAAGGGGAGGGACGGCAGGTGCCAGGGGACCCAGGTGGGGAGAAGAATCTCCAACTGCTGACCCAAAGGGCTATGGGAGTGGAGGGCTGTTCCTTTTCCCCCCCTCCCTCTCTTCTCCAGGCCAGGCAATCAGCTCTGTTTGCCCACTAGGTGCCCTAGAAGTAGCGCAGGGGTGGGAAGTCAGGAACCCAAGTCTAGTTTTGGATTGCTGGGAAGGGAGAGGGTTGGATCAGTTTCCAAGAGTTTTCCAAATAATTCCACAGAGGTCAAAGACCTACTCCAGGCCCTTTTTTGCCTCAGCCCTCACCTTTTCCAAAGCCAGTCTCCCCTTTTTCATCAGTCCCCACCAGCTCAAGATCTAGTTCTTTCAGCTGATAACCCAGTTTCCACTCTCAGCATTGGTCTTCCTCTACACTTCTTGTCCCAGTCAAGAAGTGCCTCCATTCCCCCTTGGGGGCTTTGTACCTACTGGGAACCTGGGCCCCCAGGAGTGCCAACTGTGGCCTCCTGGGCTTTTAGGGCTCTGGGCCACCCCTCCGCACCAGAGGTTTAAGTAGGGAGATCAATAGCAAACAGTTGTAATGATCTAATTAATTATGGCAAAATTAAAAGCGAGTACAAAATCAATCTCTGATGGTGTTGAAGATGGAATTCAATTGAGAGCCCATCTGTGCACCCCCTCGACCGTATAAATATGCAGCCCAAGGACAGACCTAATGGCTGGGCCTTCCTGGAAACCTCTCTCCCCCTTTCTTCCTCCTCTGTACAAGGCTTCTCCCTCACTCACTGCATCTATTTTGCTTCCTACTACCTCCTGCCCCCACCCCTCTTTCTTTCCCAGTCCCCCTGCTCAGGCTCTCGACCTACCGAAACTCCCACTTTTCCATTTCCCCTCTCTGGAGGACGCTCTTTCTGCCTGGCAGGCCTGAGGTGCATGGACCTGGTTCCCAGTCCTGGCAAGTCCCCCGCAGATGCAGCCGGTCTTCCTCCCCAGAGCCTTGGAGAAGAGAAGGCAGAGAGGTGGGGGCATCCCTGAGCGCCTGTCAGGACCCTCGTCCCAAGTTTCTGGGCCCGCGGGTTACTCCAGGAAGGACCAGGGCGCTCACGCAGGGTCGCCTGCGCTTACCTGCGCCAGGCCTGATAGCCGCTCTCCACCAGCTGTGTCCCGCACTCCTTTTCGCGTTTTGGCCGGTGCGGGGATCGCACTCCTGCCAGCCTCGGCTTGGAGAAGAGTGGGGAGGAGCTGCGGAGCTGGGCAGGAGGCAGGGAATCCACCGTTCTCTTCCAGGCGGCCCCACGGAGCCCCGGAATCTTCCGCCCTCCGAGCCGCTTTCTGTCTTTCTTTCTCTTTTCACTGCCCCTCCCGCTCCTGGGTCCTAATTCCTACTTTAGGCACGTCCGTCCGGGGCACCGCTCCCCAGGGGCTTCGCGTCCCCCCCCCAACGGCCCCCACGCCCCTTTGGCTTCAGCTAGTTCAAAATGACAATGACACGCGCGCGCGAGCGAGCGTGCCTGGCTGACGCCCTGGCGCAAGCGCCACAGCCGGGTTTGCGAAGGATGCGGGTTGCATTTAGTCTCGCTGAGCCAGATCGGAAGCAGCGAAAACCACCAGGATAAGGCGAGGTATGGGGGAAGGAGAGAGAATCTGCAGCTAGGCCGATTGTGGTCTTTGTCCATCGTCCCCTGTACCCCCAGAATCATAAAAATAAGATGTTTATTTGATGTCAGCTGGCCTATCCTGGCTGGTTATCTGGCTCCCTGTCGCAGGTCCCCTGCTTCTCCCTCCTGGGGCTCTGGGCCCACTGCCTGGCCCTGAGTTCCCAGGTTTCTTTCTGCCCTCCGAGACCCCTCCCAGTCCCGGTCCTGCCGCCGGGCCCTCAGAGCCTGGGGGAGACACAGCCGACGCTTCTTCGCCTTCTCTTGCTAGGCCTCCTCACCCCCTTATTAATTGCTGTGTTGACCTGCAGGATTGATTAGCCGCCCCTCAGGAAGAGGCTGAGAAGGCCTTGGCCTCGGAACAGCCTCGGCAGAGGGCAAAGAGAGGAGGGGGAGGTGCTGGATATGGGTCCTGAGCTCCTTTCTCAGCCCCGCCTGGGACACAGCTGTTTGCCCAGACCCCCTTCTCCACCCCCTCTCACACACACCTTCCACGCACCCTCTCACACACACCTTCCACGCAGCCTCACAACACACTCTCGCGATCCTCTCACCCAGAGATGTTCAGCCCCCTAGAAGACCCATCAGAAATTCTCCTTAATTGATTTAGAGATGGACAGAGGCTTTCTCCCTCCATTAGTCAGTTTCTTCAAATGTTCGTTAGCCGCGGGTCTAGACCGCAACGCCGGTCCAGACGTGGCGGAGAGAACTACTGGGACCCAGGCTTTTTTCTGTCCAAGATTTACTTTGCATCTTTTTTATCCCCCCCCCCCCAACAGTTACAGAAAGTTAAGAAATAATCCTGGATGCAGTGACCCTTAGAGTCTCAAACCAAAGCACTTTTTCCAAAAAGAGCCCTTGTCCTGGCTCCTGAGGGATTCGGTGCAGCCCTTTTGTTTCAAGTTCGGGGAGTGAAAGGCTCTGGACCACGGAGGGTGGAGGGCGGAGGCTTTCAGCCGCCTGGGGCGGGTGGGGGGGTCTAACCCTACAGCAGAGACCCTCCCTCCTCCCCACCCCCACCCCCGCCTGCCTAAACCTGCGCGCGCGCGCGCGCACAAACACACGCGCGCGCGCACACACACATTCTTTCCTCTCTCTCTCTCTCTCTCTCAGGCCCCCACAGCCCCAGCAACACCCCTCGCCCCGACCCCAGGCCACAGGCCCACGGGCCAGGCACCCGAGCAGGAGTGAGCCCCCAGACGTCCCGGCTCTGGGCTGGGGTGGACGGAGGTGGCAGGAGTAAGACAAACCTCAGCGGGTCCCCGGAGAGACCCCTGTGCCTCGGTTCTCCCCCGTCTCAGCCAGCCCCACTCTCCCCGGTTTCCCCCTCTCCCCTCCGCTCCGGTCCTTTGTCTCCAGCAACTTCGCGGCGCCAAGCAGCTTGTCCCCCGCCTTGGCGGCCCTGCCCTTCGCTTCCCTGTTCGGTTGGCGGGGCTCCCCCTGCCTTACCCGCTCCCGGCTCTGGCGCGTTCTCCGCCTGCTCCTCACATCCACACCGCTGCTGGGAGAGGAGGAAGGGAGGGCGGGCGCGCCGCGGATGGATCCGACGGAGCAGATTTGGGGCTCGCTCGCAACTCCGGGAAAACTCGGCCCGCCGGGGTGCTCCCGCCCCTCTCCAACTCTTCCTCAGCGCTGCGGAGCTGCGCGCCCTCGCCCGCGTTTGGCCCCTTCCTTTCCGCGGACGTCGGCTGCGGCTCTTTCGCTCCCCGCTGGCCTGCCCGGCATCTGCAGTTGCGCTTCCCACCCTCCGCCCGGCACTCGGCTCCCTTACGGCTGCCCCCTGCTACCACCTGCCCCTTACTCCGCAGCCCCCTACGTCGCGGTGGCGGTGGCGGGGAGTGGCGGGGAGTGGCGGGGAGCGCCGGGGCGGTGCGGCGCTCGCCGGCACCGTATCCCTCCACCCCAGCCGGGTCAGGCTTCGGGCTCGGGGCCTGGCGGAGAAGAGGGTTAATCATTACTTCGCCACCCGCACAGCTTCACTCGCACTCTCTCACCCGGGCTTGGGGAGGAAGGGAAGAGGTAGTTGGCCGGATGGGGACCTCGGCTTCGCCTGAACCAGCCTCTTCGGGCCATCCAGAGACAGGTGTCTTCTTTCCCCCAGTACTCCTTTCATGTCCCCTTTCTTCCCCTCTTCTCTCCCCTCCTAACACGTCTCCCCTTCATCAGGCCCTCTCCCCACTGTCTCATCCCCGCTCTGGCTTTGGCAGGTTGACTGAAGGTCCTGGGAGGACCAACTTTCTTTGTTTGGAACCAGACTGGACGGGATTTCCTTTCCCGAGTCTCTGCGAACGGGCCAGCCTCCGCCCAACGGTTTTGGCAGACTGGCCCGAAGGGGACCGCGCCTGAGGCTACAATTAACCTGTTTGTTGGGGGGTAGGGGGTAGGACTTGAACGGATCCTCTAGCATCTGCGCTGACACAGCGGGGCGAGGGTGCGGGAAGAAGTGAGAATGGAGTGGCAGAAAAGACAGAGCAGAGTGGTAAACATGGACAGGGTGTCCTATAGTCAATAGAAGGGGGAAAAATCCTGAAAGGAAGGAACACAGGAAAGGAGGCAGCAAGGAATCCTCTTGTTTCCTTTACAGGATAGAAGTCGGATGGAAGCACCACCCCTTGCCCTGCCTAACCAGCCTAGGATCCTTCCTTCCCTCTTTGTGGAAGGATAAGGGTTCAGAAAACTGGGCACTTATTCCTTAATCTACCACAGAAATGTTTGGTTCTCAAAGTGCATTGGTCCATGGAGTAGGCAAGACAGGTAATCATGCCTATTTTACAGGTGAGAAAACTGAGGCTCAAAGAGGGAAAGGGACTGTGAATGTGGTGGCTGGGGCCCCTTCTCCTGGGTTGTGGGGCGAGTAGCCCCTTTAGCTGCGCAGAGGTCCGGGAGTGTCTGGGGAGGGGGGGGACAAGCTGCCTGCAGATCTGAGCTGGGAGTACCTCGGCCTCTGTGGGCCTCTGGCCTCCCACCCTCCGGCTTGTGCCCTGTTACACAGGGCCCTCCACTCCTACCCTGTAGACCAACTAGCCCAGTTTCTCCCGGTTTGACTATTTTTTCAGCTCCCCAATCGGGTGGCCCACCGGCGGCAGCCACCTGGCAGGCCCGTGCCGCTAAGAGGCCGCTTTGGTGGCCAAGTGGCTTGCATTGTCGTTTACCCTCAAAGGGGCTGCGAAGGGCCGGGCAGGTCGCTGGGACCTCTGGCGTGGAGCAGCCGGGTTAAAGGGGGAGGGGCCGGCGGGGGATAAAGGCGCAGCACGTGCGCCCGGCCTCCACAGGACCAACAGACCGAGCGGGCGGGGCCAGCCGGGAGGCGGCCTCCCCCCGGGCTTCACGCAGGGAGCCCAAA
The DNA here is from genome assembly GCF_003254725.2 of Canis lupus dingo. Classification (NCBI taxonomy): domain Eukaryota; kingdom Metazoa; phylum Chordata; class Mammalia; order Carnivora; family Canidae; genus Canis; species Canis lupus. The sequence continues at coordinate 13,557,126 of NC_064270.1, forward strand.
TATTGGGAACAAAAGCGGGAAAAGAAGAGTGAGAGCAGGAGGGAGGGAGGGAGCAAGAGAGGGAGCGAGGAAGCAGAAATTAGGGGGTCTTAGATGAAAAAAAAAAAGAAAGTAGCTTTAGGGGGAATGTGCCGTGGAGTGTGAAATTGCAGCCCATGGTGCTCCATATTGTACCAGAAGCTCTTCCAAAAAAAAAAAAAAAAAAAAAAAAAAGCCATCCTCCAACGTGACCAGAGGGCTAGGAAGGGGGAGGGGCGGGGAGAGAATGGGGAGGAGGAGGGGAGAGGGCTGGGCGGGAGCCGGTCTGGCCGAGCTGAAGAGGGGCCCGGTGCTTGGGCGGGCTGTCTCGGCTCCGGTCGCGGAGAGTTGGGCCCCAGGGTGCGCCAGGACCCAGAGAGCGAGTGGGCTGTGGCCTTCCCGCACTTGGATTGTCAGTGAACTTTCTTTCTCTTGGCTTTTTTCTCTTTTCTGGTGGTAGTAGTGGTGACTTCCCAAACTGGCACTAATTCAGAAAAGAAGCTTGGCTGCAAAGCTGCTACTCTGCTCTACCTTCCTCTCTTCCCTCCGTTTCTGCTTCTCTTCCCTTCACACTAGTTTTTCCCCCCTTGGTTCTAAACAGCTTTTTCCCCCCTGAACTTTAATGCGTTTAATTTGGTCCGCGCTGTGGGGAGCATTTCCTAGGGAGATACATTTAATTTCGGAATTTCTAATCCCCTCCCTCAGAGGCCCAGTCCTGGCTCCCTTTGCCACTCCCCAGGAGGTGGAAGGAGCCCGAGGAGGAAGAGGACCCCATGCCAAGGGGGAGGAGCACAGCTCCCTCGCTGCCCCAGGCCCCCACCTCCCAGGCGCCTCCCCAAACTGTTTGAGGTTGGGGGGGGTCTGGAGTTTGGGTTCTGGGCCTGGGCCCTGCCTGCAGTACAGTGGCAGCCACGCCTCTGCCTTTCCTCACCCCGACAGAAAGCTCTGGGCCAGGGAACGGGGAAACTGGAAAAGGAGCAGAAGGGTGGAGAGGAGAGCTGGTACAAGTGGGGGCAGCAGAAAGGGTCTACATGAACACTTCACTTCATGCACAATCTACCCAGAAATGCATCTGGTAGCTCTGAGCACTAGTCGTGCTTGGCTTGGCTTGGCTTGGGATGCCTGTGTATGTGTATATTTGGGGTGTGGGGGAGGAAGTCAACGGGGACCCTGTTTCTCCCACACCTACACCTGGCAGTGCAAGCCCTGGGCAGAGCAAGCCCTGGACAGCGCAAGAGTTAGGCCAGCTGCAGCTCAGCAGCCAGGAGGGAGGCAAGGGCTAGAGCACCGGGAGAGCCTGGCGGGGAATGGAGCGGAGACGGCGAAGGAACGGAGATCCACAAGGAAGATTTATTGGGCAGATCAGATGCACAGAGGCGGCTAATGAAGCAAATCCCGAGATGGGTATCAGAGCAACTCCCCAAAAGTTTATTTGCCTTTAAATTTCCGCAGGGAGGCGGGCGCCTTGTTTGAAGTGTAAATGCCCCTAGGTTGGGGGGTGGAAGGGCCGCTTTGAAAACACCAGAGAGAAAAGGTTCATTTAGAGGCAGACGGGAAAAGCAACCAACCCTGACAGGTCGGAGCCCGGGTTGTGTTTGGGGTTGGGTTGTTTTCTTTCTTTCTCTTTCTTTTCCTGTTTCCTCTACTTTCTTCTTCCCTTTTCCCCTTTCTTGCTTTTTTCTCCTTTACTAGATTGTATAGAAGAAAAGGAAGAACAGGAAAGGGAGCATCAAGAGGGAGAGGCCAGCGTCTGGAGAAAAATCTGTAGGCCAGCCCTGGAGCCATAGGAGAAGGCACAGCCTTGGCCAAAATGTTTCTAATCATCAGGGATCATTGCTCTTTAACTTTCTAGACTGGGGAATGGGCTGGAGTTGAGGAGAGCTGCCAGGGGCTGGCTTAGTGGGAGGGTGAATGTCCAGCTAGCGCAGTGCTGGGAAAGGGGTCCCAGAAACTGGAGGTGGGTGGGGTGGGAGTGATTCTGGAATCTCAGAGGCTACCTGGGAATTGGACTATCATGGGAGAGTCTTCTCTCCTCAGGGGGTACATGGGAAAGATAGATGTGTAAGTATAACTTCCAGCACACTTTGTGTATCAAGTCCCCAGAAGTTCCCTTTCACAAAATGTGAAATCCCTCTTGCCCAATACTTGATAATGCCTGTTGTCTGCATCCACATCTCTTTATAGTACGTGTAACACAGAGATATGTCTAGCTGGTTCTAGAAAAATCTGTGAGTCTATGTGTGTGTGGAGGTGTGGGGGGTGTTCTGGGCAGTCTTATTCCTCCAATAGTTCAGACTCCCCAAGACTTATTAACTTCCTGGACCAATATGGGGAGACCTGGGGCAAAGGGCTCCTTCATTTCTGAGCTCCTCTCAGTAAGGATCCTTCCTCTATCACCCTGTTTCCACCTCAGTCTTGGTTAATTACCTTCCTGAAGGAAGCCCAAGGCTGTACCAGGTAATACCACCTGAGAGCCGCTTTCTCCTAGGCCTGGGAGCCTTTCGCTTTAGGCTGCGAGGATCTGTATTTTCCTTTCTTTAGCTCCCCACACGAAGTTAGTGCGTGTACGTGGGGTTGTGAGGCCAAAGCAAACCCGGGAGCGCCATCTGCAGGTCTCTAGAGGAAGAGACTGACCTTCGGGGCTGGACCCTGCGCCTTCACCTTCCAGCCCAAGGGAACCAGCCCAGCCGCCCAAGGAAAGCGGGAGCGAAGGTTGAGAGGGAGGAGACTGGCGGGGAGGTTTTTTTTACCCCCTCCCAGAAGTTACTCTGCAGGTGGATTAAGCGGATCAGGCTCAGGAGGCTCCAGGAAGGGGGGCAAATGTCAGGATTCCAGCCGACTCAAACCCGTAAGGAGTGGGAGGACCAGAATCCTGTGGGACTGAGCCTGGCTGGATCCCTGCCCGAAGATTAAGGGCACTCAGAACACCCGGGTGCAAGAGGCCCAGTAGGAGTCTCCTCCTGGCTGAGTGGGGCAGGGGCGGCCCCCATCCTGGCTGCTGCCTGGGCATCCACCAGCGGGACAGCGGCGCGAGTCTGCGGCTCTTTCGCGGGCACCAGGGTCTGCAGGCAGAGGCCAGAGGCGCCTGGAGACTGGGCAACCAGAGCGGAGCGCGGGGCTTCCCTGAGCCGCCCTTTCGCAGACCCAGGGAAGCGGGGGGAGGGAGCGAAGGAGGGGGAGAGAGTTAAAACATCAGCTGAAGTGCCAAGATGATTTATGAGACGAGGGAAAATATTTCATAAAGATCTCCCGGATATTCTGTACTTAACCAGTTAGGAGACAAAGGGCTTCTCCTGCCTGGTGCGTATGAGCGGACCCGAGCGAGTGCGGACGAGGGCTGCGGAGGCTGGGCCAGAGGCTCTGGCAGGAGCGGGGCCGGGCCGAGCGCGCTGCGCCTCCTGCGCTAGCTCCGGAGCCGCCGAGCTGGCAGCGGGCGGCGCTCAGCCTCGTTCGCAGCCTCTTCTCCCCAGCCGGGAGTGCAAACCTCGTCTCCCGCGTCCTCTGCCGCCAGCGACCAGTCGCTCTGCACTGTCTCCTTCCCCAAGCCCTTCTCCCAGGCCATCCGAAGGCCCAGAAGCCAAGTCCCCGGGCTCTCCCACCGTCCGCTGGGTCCCACCGAGGCAGGTGGGTCCTCGCTGGAAGTCTCCAGCTCCATCCTAAACCGAGCGTTCTGGGCTGCCCAGAGCCGGATGGCCAAGGAGAAGAGGGAAGCCCTCCGCGCAGCCGCGCGTGGGATGAGAGAGGACAAACTGCCGGGCACTTTGCCCCGGAATGAGAATTGGGGGGTGCGTGGGTGGGGAGGTACCTCAGGAGGGAAAGGCGAAAGGGAAGGACCAGAGAGAGGAAGGAAGAATCAGGAAGGAACGGAAGGGAACTCAGGGCTGAGAGGAGGGGGGTTAAGACTAGGGATGCGGACCGGGCTTGGGGCCGCGTGGCCCACGCGGGCACTGGCCGGCGGATGGCAGGGCTGGGTGAGTTGGGACTGGGAGCCTGGCTTCGGAGAGCGGCGCTCCGCGGCACTCCGTCGTTGCCTGAATATTCATTAGACTGGCCGCTCTTTATCCTTATCTAACGTTTATCTTATCGGCGAGTTTCGTTTCTCTGTGTAGTTTTAATCCCGGGCTCCCCTTTCCCCTCCCCCTGGCCCGCTCCCCTCCCTCCCTCCCTCCCTCCCTCCCTCCCTCCCTCCCTCCCTCTCTCTCTCTCCCTCCCTCTCTCTCTCTCCCTTCGCCCGCCGCTCCCTCCCTCCCTCCCTCCTGTTCCCTCCTCCCCTCTCCTCCCCTCTCCGGCACCGGAGTGACAGGCGCGGGGCCCTCCTCGCCGAAGCTCGGGGCTCCGGCGCTGGCGAATCACAGAGTGGTGGAATCTATTGCCTTTGTCTGACAAGTCATCCATCTCCCAGCGCGGGGAGGGGGAGGGGGTCTGGAGGGGGCTTTGCAGCTTTTAGAGAGACACACACCGGGAGCCGAGGCTCCAGTCTCCGGCCGAGTCTTCTCGCAGCCGCAACCCACCTGGGGCCAGCCCAGTGCTGCCGGCGCTGCTCGGCTCCCTCCCTCCCTCCCTCCCTCCCGGCCCTTCGGCCGCGGCGGCGTGCGCCTGCCTTTTCCGGGGGCGGGGGCCCGGCTCACGCTCTCCCCTCCCGGAGGCGCCCGCTCGGACATCCCGAGGATTGCTACTTCTCTGCCAACTTCGCCAACTCACGGGCACTTGGAGCGGCCCGGCTCCCCGCCCGGCGCCCTCGGGCCGTCCCCGCTCCTCGCCCTCCCAGACCGCCGCCTCTCGGATGCCCGGGATCCCGGGGAGCGGAGCGAGCCGCCTCCCCCGCCCAGCCTCAGCCCTGGCCTGAGCCGCCGCGCACGCCATGCGCCCCCAGATCCCCCCGGCTCGGCCCGCCGCCCTGCGGCCGCTCTGCTGACCGCCCAGCCCCGCGCCCCGACGGTGGGAAGTTGCGGTCGCTGAGGTTGCAAGCTCCGATCCGCCCGGGAAGCGTCCCCGCGGGGAGCACAGCGCGGCGCCCCCCGCCCGCCCCGCCGCAGCCGGGCTCCCGCTCACCTCCCCCCCTCCCCAACGTCCCTCCCTTTTCTCCTCAAGTCCTGAAGTTGAGTTTGAGAGGCGACACGGCGGCGGCGGCCGCGCTGCTCCCGCTCCTCTGCCTCCCCATGGATATGCACTGCAAAGCAGACCCTTTCTCCGCGATGCACCGTGAGTACCGGCGCCCGGCTCCTGTCCCAGCTCGGGGCTCCCCATCCTAACCCTCTCCCGCCCTGTCCCGTCCCAGCGCGGCCCGGGGCCCCTGAAATCGGGTCCCATTTTGGAGACCGCACTGGCTTCTCCAGCCCCCCCCCCCCCCCGTTCGCTCTTCCTTTTCCACTTGTTCCCCTCTCTTCTTCAGTGTTTCTAAAGCCTCGGGTTTCTCTCTTTTGCCTTATGTCACCAATACTTCTCCCTCTACCTGCCTTCCTACCTTCCCTGGTGCCCATCACCTGTCTTCCTTCTTTCCACCTGCTCCTTCTTAGGTCATCATTCCACAGCCCCTGGCCCTCGCTCCAGCCATCCTACTCCCTTGTCACCCTCTTGCCCTGGGCTGGGAGAATAATTGGCAGGCAGTTTTGAGGGGTTTGTGTTGTGTTCTCTGTTCTCTCTCTTTCTCTCTCTGTGTCTCCCCCACCCTCCATTCATCTCTACCTTTCTCAAACTTAGAGAGTGGTCGTCCAGGAGGAGACTCCTAGCATGGGCAGCTTCGGTGTCAGGACAATCAGGCAGAAGAGTGTGGGGGTGGGGTGCCCCCATCTGACTCTCAGCTCCCAGCATCTTCAGGCCCTGGCAGCGCAGCCAGGGCTTCTTGTGAGGTGGTTTGTATTACTTCCTCTTCTTTTCTTTCCTACCTCCTTCCCTTCTCCTTCCCCTTCTCCTTGAGTTGGGACCCTGAGATTGGCAGGACATGGTGGTCATCTTTCTCTGCCTCTCCGTGGGAGATGCTCTAAAAACAAAGAGGGGTTCCAAGGAGAAATCAAGCTTCGTTTGCAGTTCTGGAGGCTCCTTGCCGGCCTCCCATTCCCTGGTGAAAATGGTCCACTGGCCAGTGGGTAGTCAAAGGGGAAAAAATAAGGAAGGAAGAAAGAACAAAAGGAAGGCAAACGCCAAAGCTAGGGAGAAAGGGAAGAGGAATCCAAAAAAGGGGAAGAAAAGAAAAGAAAACAGAAAGGATGCTACAGAGGAAAGACAAAGGGGAGAAAAAATGAAGAAGATACCAAAAGATGGAATTATTTTAATGAGATTTGAATTTATCTAATTCATATCATATGTCTTTAGCTTGGAGAACAATTCAGAGATTTTTTTGCAGGCTTCCCCCCCCCCCAGATAAATAGATTCTAATAAAAAAACTTCTCCTCTTCTGTAGATTAATAATTAAGGATGATTTGTAACTTTTCACAGGGAAACTTTTTTAGACCTGGCTTGGATCAGTACTCCGGACAAGAAAGCCAAGGAGGAAGAGCTCTGTTTTTCTCTAAGCATTTAATTAGTGTTATGGGGAGTGGGAAGGGGCTTTAAAAAATACTCCTGGGATAAAATATATTTTCCTAAATAATTTCCGGGCACAGGTAATCGGAGTCAGGGGCCTTGGGCCGCCGCGGGTCTCCGCGAGCTGAGCCAGAAATCCTGTCTCCTTTCTCGGAGCGAGTGGAACCCGGTCGACTCGCCGCCTCCGCCCAGCCGGCGGCTTCCCTGCCCCGCCGCCTCTGCTCTCGCTCCTTTCTCTGGCCAATTTCGCGGGGCATCTGCCGAGTCCCTGCCGCCCACTGGGTGTCACTTTGAAACCCAAAGGGAAGCAAGGAGAGCTGAAGGTGGTCGGAGGAAGGGAGAGACCGTGGCGCGGGCGGGCTGGCCAGCAAGCAGCCGCAGCCCGAGTCCGCGCTGGCGGCGGCCGTGGCGCATTCCAGGCCCGACTCCGCGGCGGCTCCCGGTCCCAGCCCTGGACTTCTACCGTGCCCCCTTTCCATCCCCTTCCTTTAGATTGGGGCCGGGGGGCCGGGCCCAGAGCCCGGGGAGGCTGAATTATTCATCTTTAATCTGCCCGCAGCTGCCGCCTTTTCATACGGGTAACGCGAGTTCTCCCGGGGCCTAAATTATTGATGGTCCGGGTTTGGAGGGAGGGGAGGGTGAGGAGTGGGGCTAGAGGTAGGGAGAGTAGCCGGAATGAGAGGCAAAAATAAAAGGTTCTAGCCTTCCCCAGCCTCCAGATCAGAAGCCTGTCCCCAGGGATTATACCGGCCCTTGCTCTCAGTACCCCTAGAAGGGGACGGGAAAGAAATGAGCAGAACGCAGATGTTCCCGCTTTCTCCGAAAGTCGCCTGAGGCTAGCAGTGCGGGGGCTGTAGGTTGCCGGCCAGGTCAGGCTGGCTGCTAGAACTCTCTGCGCTTGGATTGCTCAGTAACTGCAGCTGCGGGTTGATCGCTCTGGGTACAGGATTTCTAGACTGCTGTAGGCCATGGGGAATAGGGTGCCGTGCACTGTCCTCAGGCCTGGCATCCGGTGACCACTTGGGCTCCGAGGTTGGGGGGCTCCCCCGCTAGAGTCAGGTTGGAGACCCAGCGCCCTCCTCCTGGTCAGGAGAGCAAACACCTTTGCTTCGCAGTGTCCTGGGAGGCTGCCGAGGTCTAGGAGGTCAGAGGGATGGGAGCTGGCTCTGGCTGGCAGCACAGGATGCCCCGTGAGTCGTCAGCCCATCTGGGTGACCTGTACCATGCTACCTAGGCAAGGCAGTGGGTCCCAAGCCTGGCTCAAGGCGGCAGGCAGACGAGCCCCAGCAGCCTGCGTTCTCTGGCTGCTGCAGAACAGAACAGAGCGCCGTGCGGCTTTCCACTGCCTCCCTGGCTTTGAGCGCAGCAGACTCCGGGCCCCTGCAGTCTTCAGCCTTCCCTCCTCCATCTGGCTTTCTTTGAACTTTAGACACTAGGGAGACGAGTGGGAAATATGACCCCCAAATATCTAAAGATAGAAAACAAAGGAAAGGGAAAATCCCCATCAAAACCCAGAATAAAACAAAAACAAAAACACAGTGAAGGACGTAGGCACACTCCAACTCTGATTAAAAATAGATATAAGAGGTAGGGAGCAAAAAGGAGGGTGTCAGAGACTTAGCCCCTTTCTGTGCTCGGAGCCCTTTTGTTCCGAGTCAACCGGTCCCAGGCCCCCCAAAATCATCTGCCTCCAAGCGCTAGCACACACCAACGACTCCCCCTTGCTTGCGGCTCAGGCGGGATCCCGCTTCACGCTGCTTCTGTTCTCTGCTCCACCCTTCTTTTCCTTCTCCTACATTCTTTCCTGCCCGCATTAATCCCCCTTATGTCCTCTTCGCACCCTGCTTCTCCATTCCTTCTCTCACTTTCTCTCTTGAGAGGTACTGGTCTTAGAGCCGAGCTCTTCTCAGCTCTCTGCCCTGTGTCTGCGTTTCCGCGTCTCTACGGCCTGGGTTTCAATCCCCAATCCCCGCCGAGTGGTGCTCCGCAGACAGCAGACCGCTGCTCTGCCGAGAGTCCCCCATCAGGCCCCTCTGCCCTGCCTGCTCCCTTTGCACATCCTGGGCTGCGGACCCTGACTAATGGCTAATGGCCCGTCCCTGCTGTGTGTGGGGTGTTGTGTTTTTTTCTTGTCTCTCCCCAGCAGGGCACGGGGGTGTGAACCAGCTCGGGGGGGTGTTTGTGAACGGCCGGCCCCTGCCCGACGTGGTGAGGCAGCGCATCGTGGAGCTGGCCCACCAGGGCGTGCGGCCCTGCGACATATCCCGGCAGCTGCGCGTCAGCCACGGCTGTGTCAGCAAAATCCTGGGCAGGTGAGGGCCTCAGAGCTGCCCCTGGGAGTCGCCTTGCCTCCTTATCCCATGGCCCTGGGTCTCCAGACCGAGGACTTGGCTAAAAGTCCAGGACGCCAGTGGAAGAAGGGGTATCTAGATATGGGGTGGGAGGGTATCTAGAGAGTGGCTCCTTTTGGACAGGGTGCTCAGGTGGTGGCCAGGACCCCAGGAACAAGGGCGGAACAGGATCATTCAGCTCCTGCCCAGCCTTGAGCCTTGGGGTTCTTGTGAGCAGGCTGCCAGATACAAGACTTCAGAAAGGGAGGGACTCCTCTTCAAGCAGAGTTAATGCAGACAGTGGGGCGGGTGTTGGAGGAACAGGGTGGGGAGCATAAATGGGTCCCCAAGAGGAGAAAAAAGTCAGCACTGGGGAGGGTTGAGGAGGGTCCTGCTCCTGGTTCTCACCAGGGCTCTGTGCTCAGTAGGAAAGGGCTGGAGGTGGTGCCTCAGCCCTGGTGGGCCTGGAGGCCTGAAAGTGCGTTCTTCCTCCTATTCTTTAATGAAAGACTGGGATTTCAAACCCCCAGGGGCATGTATTCCCACTGGTGTGCTTGCAATCCCTGGCATGACTGTCTTCCTGGAGGGAGTGTCTCTCTCATCCTCCATTCTCCTCCTCATCCTGAAGCCCATCCCTCACCCTAGCCAAGCACCCTCCGGAAGCTGGCTCAGCCATGCTGAGTCTTTTCCCTCTACGAAGCTGCCCTGCCTCGGGTGGGAGAGTGGCTTTACTGCCCTGGAGCCTGCAGCCTCCCCGCCCCTGCCATGGCCTGTTCTCGCTGACCCCGCCGGCCTTCCCGGCGCAGGTACTATGAGACCGGCAGCATCAAGCCCGGAGTGATCGGAGGCTCCAAGCCCAAAGTGGCGACGCCTAAAGTGGTGGACAAGATTGCTGAATACAAGCGACAGAACCCAACTATGTTCGCCTGGGAGATCCGAGACCGGCTCCTGGCTGAGGGCATCTGCGACAATGACACAGTGCCCAGCGTCTCTTCCATCAACAGGTGAGCAAGCCACCCGGGACTATAGGGCAGCACTCCAACTCCCAGCTCCTGCCTATCAGGTTATCTCCCAGTTTGAGGTCTGTTCTTTCTCCAGCCTCTGCCCTGCCTCCAGGCTCTCAGCCCCCAGAGTCCTTTGGGCAGGGAGAGGGGACCTGGGAGGCAGAGAGATAGACAGACAGACAGAGCGGTCTCCAGCTCACGGCTGGGTATTCCTGCCAGGCTTCTCCCGCCGGCGTCCTGGAAATGAATCCAAGTGTTTGTGGTAATTAAGACTCCAAGATTACGTGCCTCAGTATCTAGAGACAATCACAGCCCGCAGCCTTTAAAATGACCAGTGTCTATTCATCGCTTCCAAACAGACTTCCCTTTCTAAAGGCATGCTCCCTTCCCCAGGGGCAGCCGCCTATCCTGGCTTCCCCACCCTCCCCACCAACTCCCACAAAGCTTGCATCCCAGGAGCCCTGTCCTTGCTAGGCAGCTCAGCACAAATTTCCGGTCTACATGCACGGGGATCCAGGCCTGCAGAGCAGTCGCCAACCACCAGCCGGCAATTGGCAGGAAGTAGAGAAACTGGACAAGGAGTGGGACACCAGGCAGGCAGGGAGAGCCCTGGACCTCGAGGTTCAACTTTAGGATGCTTAGGGCCAGGGGAAAAGTCTGCATGGATGAAAGGCTCAGTGACATGATGATGGCATAGGCTGGAGTCAGCTCGACATATAATTGTGCAAGATAGTCTCCCAGTCCCCAAGTTACTCCAGCATGCTCTCTGGGAAAGTATACATGCACACTCCATGTATGTATACCACACCAGTGTGCAAATGGGGCTGTGTTGGGCACAACACATACAAACAGCAATTGGATGCAAGAACCCAGGATGGCTTCAACATCACAGAACTGTACAGTCTGACATCAACAGAGACCCTGTACAAGTTCCAGACAGCTTGGCCAGCCTTTCAACCCCTGTCCCCCATTTTAAGGCAGATTCCCAAATGAGAAGAAGGCTGAGGGTTTCATACCCTTGTTATTCTTTGTACTCTTCATAGACTCATTATCAGGACAACTAATAATTTGGATAGTGCCTTTTGCTGAAACTGGCATCACGTATCAAGTTTTTTTTAATATTTTGCAAATGATATGGAATTATCCCAAATCATCCTGAAAACAGCAGGTAAAATTAGCTGGTAGAATGTACCTTGGCTAAAGAAGATTCCCTCTGCCACACTCGTGCTGTAACGTACTGCGAGGCGACCCCAGAAATTATCCCAGTGTGTGCCATCTGTATTAAAATGGTTATTCAGTTATGAACAGGGTAACATAATACTGATCAGCTAATTATACACCCTCCGAAAACCCTCCAGCTCCCTGGGCCTGGCTCGCTAGGTACTGAAAGCATAGCGGTTTGACATTCAGACACTTTCAGAAGGAGCTGGAGAAAGACTCCGGGTGGTTTGGGAGAGGAATGTGTCCTTTGCATTTAAAAGCCAGAGCAGACTGGGGAAGCTTTGGGGCTAGGGCAGGACTGGCCTTTTGGGAAGGGCTGGGGACAAAGCATTTGTTTTCTGAGTTATCTGGAGACTCAGCCCTTTGGCTGTCTGCTGGTCCTGGGAGTGAGTTGGAACAGAGATCTTGGGCGGAGAGCAGCCTGCTGAGGAGCGATGTTGCTGGGACTGGGTGCTGGTGTACTGGGGGACGTTCAAGAGAAATGCTTGTTGTCAGTGATAGGATTTGCAGGCCTTTAGAGGAACCCAAGACATGCACAGTTAAGGCAATTTGCTTTTCTTTTGGGTAGAGGGTTGGAGCAATCAAGGCACTTCTGGTGGCAGCATCCCTTGCCTACGACCCCATCTAGCACCCTGTCCCTCTTCCCCAACATATACCTTCAGTGGCTGAGGTGTTTTGGGCAGCTGGCTCATGCCAGAAAGCAGGGTAGAAGTGATCCCAGGATCAAGCTCAGAAGCTTTGGGGTGCACTCCCCAGAACTAGGAGAAAGTAGAGGAGCGAGGAGGAAAAGAGTGGGTTGAGAGTAGAAGAATGGCCTCAGCTTGATAGCACTGAGAGCTTGCAGAATCGGCTCAGCGTGGAGCCCTACCACCTGAGGGGCACCGCGGCTTCCTTTGGGCATGTAGAAATAGCTATCTGTGGGCAGGTGTTGCTGGAGATGGAGAGGGGTGGGAGGAGAAGAACAGGGAAGCCACTGGCAGCCTGGGCAGCCAGCCCTGCGTCTGCAGTTAGGCTTCCTGGTTTGTTTTGTCGTCAAGGAGTAAACAGGGTGTTTTCGATGACACTTTGGGACAGAAGCCTATCACGGTTCAAATCTGGGAAAGAATTCTGAGGGCTTCCCAGTGTGCTGCTGAGTTGGGGCTGGAAGGGTGCATGTAGGGCCCCATGTTCTCAGCTTCATCCTTGTAGGTGCTTTTCTCTAAAGGGGGAATGGTTTATCTGAGATTTGTTGTTTTACCCTGAAACATGATAAAGGCAGGATGTTTCTGCCAGTGTTGGAGGTATCAGGAACTTTGTGAATTTTCACTCACCATTGGAAGAGCCTGGAGATTTTCCTTTGTGCAGAAAGTGTGGTGCATAGGGGCACTGGTGGTTCTTGAGTTTAGAGTCTTACTGTTGGTGAGGTGCCCACTTGTCTTAGGTACTTTATAATCATTGTAAGTGTGTGCATGTCTGGTGATTGGCAAGACAGGAAGTCCACACATGCTCACCCACCTGAGCCAAATTGTGAGTTTTTTTTAATCTTCTCCTCCTCAAAACAGATGCTGTCGCCGCACTTGAAATATGCTGTTATGGTTATAAACTAAATTGCTTTTCATGCTTTAAAATTGGTTTTGGTTTTCTCTGATCCTGTCGCGATAAAGGCTCAGACATTCAATCCACATACTCCACTGGCAAATCCTCAGAGAAATACCTCTCTGAGTCAGTAGAGTAGGTCAGAGAGGCCTCCCAAACCCACTCCAGCCCCCAGAGACCACTGTCAAAAATCCAGAGGGTTGACTAGATTGCTTAGCATGTGGAATTTATGTGACTCATTCTCAATATTGGGTTACTGATCACTGAGCATGGAGTTGCCAGCTCTTCAGCTTGTACACTGCCGCTGTAGAGGACGGATGTTTATAAACAGGTGACTTGAGATTGAAACCTGGTGTGGGAAATGGCCTAGGGGGGGAAGAGATGGAGCGAGATCCATGTTACCAAAGGGGGAGAAAATCACCTCATTATATCGCTGAGCAATTGACTAGGCAGGGAGGATTTTCCTGATTATATGCCAAAGTCTTCTGGCTTGGCTGTTGCTCTGTGCAGAGTATACAGCTCCTTTGAAAGAACAGGCTCGAACTCCAGGTAGAGTCTAGGGTTACGGAGGATCCCCTGAGGGTGCTCTCTTGGAATGAGCTGACAAAAAGGCCATTGCTCTCTTAACTTTTCCAGCCTGCCCTACACTCTTGGGATCAGGGCATTCCCTGCCCTTAGATCTTCAGAGTGGACTCTTCCAGAGTCAGTTTCTCACTGATCACCTGCTACCCACACTCTCTCTCAGCCCCTTTGGCTCTAAGTAAGCATGTTCATTTTCCTAGCGGTGGCAACAGTGGCTTCAAGGGGACAGCCGCAGCACTGTTCAGGGATTCCATCCTGTGTCATTTGCAGGCCTCATCAGAGGTCTGGTGGCTTTGAGGCAACAGTAGTGGGCCAGCTGTTCATTTGAAGACCTATCAGAAAGAAAAAAAAAGAAAGAAAAGAAAAACTGGAAATGCTGAAGACATGTTCAGGGCTGGAGTTTGTGTCTCTTTTTTTGAAATTCAGGTTCTAGAACATTGCACATTTGACTCATAGACTCTTAGAACCTGGCTTGGCCTGAGTCTGAGCCAGAAGGGCAGCTTTACTTGCCACATCTCCATACCCTTGTAGCTGTTTGGTAGTCAGGGCTGTTGGTCTCATGGCAAAGGGTCAAGGCAAGTTAGTGGGCTAAGAAGAAGACTTATGTCCTCAGAGGAGTAGGAGAAATAAGGACAGAGAACTTGCCTTTTGTGGCCCGGGGCCTTACCAGACTAGGGCCACAAATATGCCAGTTTCTGTCTGGGAAGCCTGTCCTTCTCCAGAGAGGGCTCTCCGCTGCTGAGATCACCCATAATTTGACTAACATGTGAAATAGGTCCAACTTTGATCTTTCTTTCTTTCTTTTTTTTTTTTAGATTTTATTTATTTATTTATTCATGAGAGACACTGAGTGAGGCAGAGACATAGGCAGAGGGAGAAGCAGGCTCCATGCAGGGAGCCTTATGTGGGACTTGATCCCAGGACCTCAGGATTATGCCCTGAGCCAAAGGCAGGTGCTCAACCACTAAGCTACCCATGCATCCCTGTTGATCTTATTTCTTAAGTGTGCTGGCGTGGTCCTCCTGAAAAGCTGTTTTTGTTCCTTTAGTTACTTTAGGCTTCCTGGCCAGCAGTTGTATTCGTCTGTTTCCCTTGTCGGTTGGTTCCGAGTGGGCTTTCAGGCCAGAGAATGGCCTTTAGGTGAGAGCAATGGCTGGTTGCCCTGGGTTCTTACCTCAGCTGGCAACTCCAGAGAAGAGAGAGACAGGCCCGGTTGTCCCTAAGGAGAACTCCAGGTAGGTTTTGGAGGGCGGTGCAAAGAAGAAAAGAGAGGGAAACTCCTCCTAACTAACTAAATAAATAGTGTCCCAACTATTTTGAGAAGTCAATAAAACCATCACATCAAATATGAAGAGGCATAAATCTTGTGTCGGCACAGGTAACCTACTCAATTGCTTTTATTATCGTTCAGGCTGCCTCCATTTATTACCGTCCACGACCTGGGCAAAGGAGGTTGCGTGGAGGGTGGTCTCCAGTGCAATCCTACACCCCGAGAGGCAACAATCAGCCCATAGAGCCAGGGATTTCGATGGGAGCTTGGGAAGGGCCCATCTGTCTGCATGAAAACCAATCAATAACTCTGTAACCAGAGCCCTTGTCACAGGGAAATGGACAACACAACAGTTCAATACAGGGGCCACAGGGGGAATTATCCAGTGGAGATGGGGCCAGGCAGGAGCAGCCCCTGGAGAAGGGAAACAGGGTGCCTGGAGAAAGAAGGTTGGGGAAGGATTGGGCTGTGGCAGGGCAGAGCAGCGGTGCTGCGTGCATATTGGCAGGAGGAGCAAATTATTGTGCAGAGTAGGTCCAGGGGATGAGAAGCACTGTTGGAAGTTGGTGTGGGAGGAAACAGTTGGGAAACTGGCTCATTCTGGTGCACGTGAGGATAGTGTGGTTGCATATGTGATGGCATGTACTTTCAGACTAGAACATTACCGCTTCCAGAGAAAGAGTGGCAGTGGTAGTAACTGGTAGAGAAGATGATCAATACCACCCCCCCCCCCACACACACACGCTACCAAGAGCCTGCACTCTGAGGAGGGGCTTGTTATGAACCCACATGGGATAGGGGTCCTGCTTCCCCATCTTGTCAGGGCGACTGAGAAAGGAACACGGTAAGCCAAGGGCTCCCCTGTCTGCTCCCAGTTCCCTGGATCTCCAGCTCTAGCTATTCAGTAACTTCCTCTCTTAGTTCTCAGATTTGTCTTGAGTCTCTCCTTGTTACTACCTGGAGTTAGAGGTCTCATAGTAAGAGGAAAGATGTATATGTATATGTATTTTTTCATTTCCTGTTTTTTTTTTTTTTAGGATTTATTTATTTATTTGAGAGAGAGAGAGAGAACTCACACATGCCAGAGCCAGCATGTGGGGGGAGGGGCAGAGGGAGAAGGAAAGAATCCCAAGCAGACTCCTGCTAAGCACAGAGCCTGAAACAAAGGGGAGGGGGGCACTCTATCTCTCTATCTCACAACCCTAAGATTATGAGCAGAAATCAAGAGTTCGACGCTTAACTGATTGAGCCATGCAGACACCCCTTCACTTTCTGTTCTTTAAAATAGAGAGCAGTAAGGACGATCCTGGAGTCCCAGGATCAAGTCCCATATCAGGCTCCCCGATGGGAGCCTGCTTTTCTCTCTGCCTATGTCTCTGACTCTTTCTCTCTGTGTCTCTCATGAATAAATAAATAAAATCTTAAAAAAAAATTAAAAAGTGCAGTAAAGGGGTCTAAGCTGAGCTGCTACTTCTCTGAATCCCTGCTGCTACCCCCCCTATGCCCCCAGCCTGGTGTCCTGATTATTTTTTAAGATTTTATTTATTTATTCATGAGAGAGAGAGAGAGAGAGACAGACAGAGACAGAGAGAGAGAGAGAGAGAGAGAGAGGCAGAGACACAGGCAGAGGGAGAAGCAGGCTCCATGCAGGGAGCCTGACATGGGACTCGATCCCAGGTCTCCAGGATCACACCCTGGGCTGCAGGCGGCGCTAAACTGCTGCACTACCGGGGCTACCCTGAGTTCAGATTCTTACAAGGGAAGCAGTCACAGGTACTGCTATGGCCAGTGTAGCTCACCTAGCCATGCAGGTGAGTCTAGAAAAGAGAGAAGGGCCCCTGACAGATCTGAGGCATGGGAATCAGTATCTCACAACTAATGCCCAAATGACAAATGAAGTAAACAGGTGGGAAATTAAATCACATTGGGTTTATCTGTCTACCAGTAAGCCAGGGGGTTGAATGTTTTCCTCCTGTTGAACCTGTTGTTTTTGGTGCTGTCAAGGTGCGGCTTGAACATGCTTCACAATGGTTTTAGGCATAGAGGTTGACATCCTCAGTGAGTGTGGTTTTATATGTGTATACTGTGCCTGCTCTTTGGTACAAGGGCTCTGAGGCCAAGAGGAAAGGGAGGAAATTCCAAAGAATGTGTCCTGCAGTCACAGACAAAGACTGGACACCTTGTTCTTGGCCCATCAGGTCAATCAGGGAGGCAGTCATTGGGCCATTGGGTGATAACAGGGCTCCGCTGAAGATTCTTTGTTTCATAATTTGGGCAAACTGAGGTCAAATTTTCCTTCAATCTTTATTTGCACTGTAACATTCCACATTCCAGCTAGCCCCCCAAAAGAGGGGCTTGGCTGTAGTGATGTCTCCTTTGTATTAGAGAGCTGTGTAGTCAGCTGTCCATCTTCACTTCAACACTTGAGTCCGGCAGGACTAGGTAGGGACCAACTGCATAAACAGTTAAAAAGATGCTCTTCCCAGGGGGCCTCTTTCCTGTAGAGCTCTAGTGCAGAGACCCACCAAGGGGTGCAGGTCCCTCCAGCAGGAGGCGTGGCAGCAGCACGGGGAACACAGTCATTGGCAGAGTTCTCCCAAGGGCCAGTCTCCAAACCCTTCCCCAGGAACCCAAGTACCAGGGAAATAAGGAAGAGTTTATGTGTGAGAAACACATAACTGGGGGTTGGCGAGGCCTTGGAGACCAGGCAGTGCATGATGGCACCAGCAGATGCCTGGAGCCCCGAGGAGCTGTTGGGGGTAGGAAATAAGAGGAGAGTGAGTGACCTGGCATTGTAGGAGAAGGAGGAAGGCCTTGTGCTGTTCCTCCCATCCCCACCCCCACCGTGGGTAGGAGAAGAAGGTGTGTAGGAGGGAGGGAGGGAGGGAGATGGGAGAAGCCATAGGACCAGGTTCCTCTTGTAGCTTATCCTCAGCAATGACAAGAATAACCGGACTCATTCTTTTGGTTTTTGAGAGGTAACATAATAAGAAGATATTTTGTTTTTCATGTGAGAGTGAGAGAAACCAGGAGTTGTTGGCATTCTAGAAAGGTCAGGTTTATCATAGGGATGTAGAGGGAGGAAAGTAGGGCTGCAGAAGATGGGATGGTGTTGGTGAGAGCTGGATGAAAGGGCTGGAATATGCAGGCCCAGCCTACAGGCAGGAAGATTCAAGTTTTAAAAACCCTGTGCTTGGTCAAAGAAAACACAGCTTTAAGCCTGATTTGATCCCTGGGCCGTGTAACCAGACAGAGCTTTTCTTCTCTGTTTTAGACCAGAGCACTATCGATGCAGGTGCAGGGGTGCAGGTGACGCTTCCTGAGCTCCTTAGCCCACAGGCCCCTGAGGAAGACAAATGGAGGGGAGAGTCGGGTCTCTACAGTGAGGGCGAGGGAGGGTGAGGCACGAGTGGGAGGGGAGGATGGAAGTCTGAAGGAGGGCTGAAGAATGAGAAAGGAGGTGGGGAGGCCAAGGGGTGGAAGGGAGAGGCCTCTGAGCTGGCTTGGCTGGGTGAGAAGGGAGCAGTCCATGGCCAGAGGATAAAGCAGAGGGCTCCAGGAACTTGAAAAGGGGGTTGGATCCCTAGCATCTCAGCCAAGGGCCTCTGGTAGTGCTTAGAGGTGGTTGGAGGGAGCCTGAGCTCTGGGAGGCTGGTAGATCAGGCTGAGGGGGACCTCAGGAAGGTCGGCCAGGAAGGAGAAAGGTGGCAGAGCAGAGGAAGTGGCATGGGAGGTCAAGTCGCAGGAGCTGGGGCCCATGGCCACCTGTACCGGGCAGCACACCACACGGCAGGCTGGCCACGGCCGTGTAGCCACTGCGGTGTCGTTGCTGCAGCCTGGTCCCCAGCAGCAGGGAGGGTGGGAGAGAGGCCAAGAGGAAGGGGGGAGGTCCTCACTTCCTAAGTGTTCCAGATTTAGAGGGCCCCCAACTGGGAGCTTTTGGCCACTTTGCTCTGGACTTCCTCTTTTGCCTGCCTTCAGCCCTGCCTGGACTTCTCTGCAGTGAGCTCAGTCTGCAGCCATGCAGGAACAGAGGAAGCCAGAGGACGCCCTGGGCAGCTCCTGGCAGGAGTAGCACAAAGGCCCTATGACAGGGCAGCAGGCTGCAAGGGGCACGGTACCTACCTTGTAGGCATAGCAAGGTCAAGAAATCAGAGAGGAAGGCTTTATAGGTCTGGGAGAGAAAGGAGGAGGGCAGGAAGGGATGACAACAGTAGCCACAGAGCTTGAGCAAATGGGAGCAAGCACCAAGGCCGCTATCTCCTGCCTTAACACTCCCGCTTGGCCTCAGGGTCTTTACTGGGCTGGTGGAGAAAGCTGCAGGAAAACCAGGTGCTTTGTATGCAGTATCTGGCTTGACAGGCCACAGAGACGGTCAGGGAAGAGACCTTTATTTTGCTTCTTATCTTGTGATTCTCTATCCTAATTCTAGAGGCCAGGATGGTGCCTGCCTCTATGTCATACCATACCACCTCTAAGTTGGTGACTATGCGTTGAGGGGGCCTCTGCATGACTCTGTTTTGAAACAGCCTGTGAACTCTGGAAAGAGTGTGTGGTATCTAGCTGAGCCTAGCGTGTGTGTCCTGGGAAGCTGTCTAAATGGTTCTGGTATTCCAGGGAGCTCTTAAAAGGAGTCAGTCTTGTCAAACAGGGGGCTGGTGGTTTGCTCTTCAGAGAGTTTCCAGCTGAAGGGATTGTTTGGTCAGAATGAAAGTCTCTGCCAACACTTGGGCCACCTGCCTATTTGGGATATTAGCAAATGTTATCTGGCAAGCGCGGGTTGAATGGACGATAGATCTCCTGATGGGTTGATGAGTGGGAGTCTGGTCAGGTACAAAGGGTCTCAACATAGTCTGTGTGTGTGAACATGTATTTTCTCTGCTAGAGATGAGGGTGTAGTGATCGGCTGGGTCATGGGTGTGTAACATGCCTACGAGGAGTACTGATGGCAGTGCTTGGTTTATGCCTGTCGAGATCATCAAAGGGAGTGTGTATTTGAGGAGGGACACAGGTCAAGTTGTTTATCTCTTTTTATCATCTGCAGAGAGGTTACATCCTCTCCTGCCCCCCTATCCCTTACATTTTTCCTTCCTCTCTCTCCTCCTCCGCCTCAGGTTAGCTGGTTTGGGTTAGGAGGCCAATCTCAGTAGACTCTAATTGAAGAGGGAAGAGAATGTGATAAGATAAGGAAGGCCATCCTTCCTCTGGGGACCAATATAGGTTTCATGTTCCCCCACTCCACTTGGCTTCTCTAGGGAGCTGACACCAGGGCAGGCAGCCTTCCCACAGACCGTGACTGTCTGGCTTCTGGGAGAGTCAGAGGAAATGAGGTACTCCTTGGGGTCAGGACTCAGGTTCCTTTCCCCATCACCATGGGTCTGGGTATGGGAACAGTCTAATGGAACCCCTGATGAGAGGGTAAAGAGATAGAAGAGAGACAGCCTAGACAGGAGGAAAGAAGTGAGAGCTGGAGGTAACTGACACAGGCCAGCTCCAGCTAAAGCCTGTTTTTTGGCCATAGAAGTGGACTGAGTATGTATGTTGGGAAGGGAGGTCTTTTTTTTTTTTTTTTTTTTTTTTTTTTTTTTTTTTTTTTTTTTTTTTTTTAGGGAAGTGGCTCTGAAGCCTTTTGGCCAGTCTTCTGGACTGGGCACTCAGTTCTTTTCAGAGGATACAGCCCTGGTTTGGTCCAGCTCCCCCCTAAAAACAGTGGCCACCATCACTCTTACACCCCCTACCCTCCCGCCTTTTCCTCCTCCCTCACTTCCCCTTAGTTTGGCCCTGAGGATTGGGTAGTTCCTGGCTCCAGAGAGACAGCCTGGAGACTGCTTAGGAGATGACCTCCCAGGGTGGGTACAAAAAAGTTGAGAGAAATTCATTTCATGGCCAGTAGCTGCTTAGAAAAGGCGATTCCAGCATACGAATGTGATAAATGTTAACTGAGCATTAATCGCATTAAAGAGGGCCCTATAAACTTTTCATTTCTAATTAAATTTGTCCAGTGATGCTGCCCAAGCGAGTACTCTGGGCCTTTGTTTATGTGGAAAATTAAAATGCAAATACAATGGGATTTATTTCCAGGAGTGGAGTGATGGGCTGGCCCCTCTGGCTACTGGTCTCCAGGCCTCTCTGGCCAGGTAACTGCTTCTTTGGAAGTGCTGTCTCTTGGGACACATTCTAATGTGAAGGGAGAGGACAGAGTTCAAGGTCAAACAGAGTCAGAAATGAGGAGAGGGTGTGGAAAAAATTGAAGAGAGGGAGAACAAGATAGTAGATGACCCAGAAATCTAGGAAGGCATTGCTCTGGTCTCCCCCTGCCCCTGCTCCCTGCTGCCCCCTCCACTTCCAACTCACACCTCTAAGAGAAGAGAGTCCCAAAATCTCACTTGTGAGTAATGTCATCACAAGCCTCGGCTGCAGCTTGGAGATGAAGTGTGTGCGTGGGAGGGAGAATCTGGAGGAACCAGCCCTGCCAGGCATGCGTGGACCTCCTCCTAAAAGAACCAAGGGGTCATCTGCAGGGAGGGCCTGGGGCCTGGATTTATCTCTAGCAGTTTGAGGGGCTGCTGCTGTCCACATCGTGGTTTCACTGATCTCTTCTTGCCAGTGCCAAGCAGCACTGACATAGGGCAATGGAGCAGAGAGGCACAAACCGAGGATGCTGTGCAGGCACGCCCGCCTGCACGCAGGCTTCTCATGTGTAGGGAGAGCCAGTCACTCATAATGAATTCTAAACAAATGTCCCTTACAGGGAGTCCTTTAGTGCCATGATGCCTTGATAAAAAGCAGTAACCCTAAATACTGTTGAATGGGATAATCTAAAGTTCCTATTTACCAAAACATAAATTAAGTTGAATGGAGAGAAAACACGGGTCAGAAAAATCATGTGGGTAGATTAGTAGAGACACTGAAAGGTTGCCATGCTGCTCTATGGATAAGGAAGTTGTAAAGGGCATTAAAAAGTAGAGAGGGAAAGAAAATGGAAGTGGAGACATGATAAAAAGCAGAGCACTAAATCACAAATAGGGGTACACATACAAAGTCACAAACCAGATTTACGCCAAGCATTGCAAAATCTACAGCTTGGTCTGACAACACATAGAGATACTCTGTGCACAGGCATGCAGGCGTGCAGAGGGTAGATGAGGCTGTGTCAGCATGAAGAGGTGGACTTGGCCGTAACCTGGGCTCTCTCTGCTGGCCAGTGGGACTGATCCAGGGATCTGTTTGGGTCTGGTTCTGCAGACAGCCAAGAATACAGCCTTAGGGGTTTGTAAAGGTCTTTGAGCACAGGAGTCTCTTGTGAGCTGGATCCACATTCTAATGGATCTCCAAGGCTGCAACCCATTCCCAGATGGAGACTGCTTGACTAGTTTTGTTAAATAGCTTGCTACCCCTGTCCTCTTTATTCTGCTTTATTCTAGGTTATCCTTGTCCTTTTCAGTGTTCACTTATGTCCCTTAGAAATGCATGAGCACTGCTGACAAACAGGTTAATGTGACAGCTCCCAAACATCTGGATGGAAACCAGGACCCTTAGGCAATCATCTATGAGGGTTGTCAATAGGATGCCAAATATCTGGTGATTTAGAGACATCTACATAATTGATCAGATTTCTAAGTTTTTATCCAGGCATCAACACTCATTTTCATTTCACTGATGTTGCATTTCATTGGAAAACACCTGTTTTCAGAGCAAAATATTCTGGGTGACAAAGTGCTGTGGTTCAAAATCATCTTTGATGCATTTGGGTCTGGTTTCCGGCTTAAAAGGAGGTTGGTTTTGACTTGAAAGTCAGCTGGAGAGCTGGTGCTCAGAAGGTTAAGTATCTGAACAAGCCGGTGGATGCTTTCCCTGGAAAGTTGGTTGAGAGGGCAAATCACTTTCTCCAAACAAGGGTAAACTGTCTGGAGGCCTGGCTTCCATAAGGGAATCCATTTTGCCATCTTAAAGGAGAGTATAGGGTTCTTAGGAGGCATGGCCTTTTTTTGTTCATTTATACTTTAATTTGTCCATTCAGAAAACCTTTGTTGAGTACCTGCTACATGCCAGGCAATTCACACAAACCTACGTAACCCAGAAAACATAAGAAAGTGGGCTCTGGGAGAGATTGCTGGAGTTTGAGTCAAGCTTCCCTACTCACTGGCTACGTGGTTATAGGTAAATCTCACATCCTCTCCGGCCCTCAGTTTCTTCACCCATCTAACATGGGGATAACCATACAGCTCTCTCACAGGCTCTCATGAGGGTTACGTGAGTTAATCCACATAAACCTGCTTCACATTGCACCTGGCAATGCTCAATAAATGTTAGTTGTTATTATGGCAGTCATAGTCATGAAGTGTATATTTCTTCCTATATGTCTGCATCAATGTGTGTGACTTCTGGCTTGTGTGTGCATAAACAATGATTTCTTTTAAATAAAAAAGCTTGAGCAGAAAGGATATTCTGTGAACAGAAATGTGCATCATGAATGCCAGTGAGAAATACGGTCCACTACGAGCCTAGCTGGGTTTAGGAAAGGGCCTGTTCTATGTGTGTGCAGGAAAAAAGCCCACAATGTGTCAGTTATATGACCACTGAACAGAATTAGTCAGATAATTGCCCCTTTTGTTCATGTTGAGAGCCCAGCCTCTGTGGATGTGTGCCAGTGTGTGCGCACATGTGTGTATGTATGTGTGTGTGTGTATGTGTGAACTTCATATGCTTGCACACTCCTTCTCTGGAATGAGCCTACTAGTGCTTGAGGAGTTGAAGGTTGGCATTTTCTGGACTTTATGGCATTTTCATGGGTGGTGGTGCTTTGCATTTTGTCAGTTTTTTTAAAAGGTAAAATGAAACAGTAATGAAAAAAATCCTTATTTGATGGTTTTGAAGGGTTTCTCTGATTCTTAAATGTCATAGAAGGAAGAGTAGGGAGGTAAACAGGAAGAGGAAGGGAAGAGAGAAGAGAAAGTAAAGATAAGATAAAGGATAAAGAGAGGGGAGAGGGGAAAGTAAGCAAATATTTGACAAATTCCAACCAATCTGTCTACTATTGTCCCACATCTCTGGATGTTCCAGGGAGGCATGGGAGATTAATTGCAAGTATTTTCACTGTTAAGAGCTAAAAGATTATAAGGAGCAAATTTAGGAGAAAAATTTTACTTTGGGCTTAACGTATTAAGTGCAATGACTCAAAGTAACTGGACAGCTACAAATTCTATTTACTCTGTGCTCAATAAGAGCAAAGACGAAAACCAAAGTTTACCAAACTCACAATGATGTGTTCTGGCTCCCCATCTTTATGGGAAGGCCCATGGAATGAGGCCAAGGCCTGATCCCATTCTTGCCTGTGGCTCTCTCTGCCCATTTGGCCTGGGTAGGTAACCAGGTTCAGCTCAATGGACTTTCATAAGATCCACACCCAAATGCCTTAATATTCACTGATCTGATTTCTTTCTTACGCCTTCCTTATTTCCCAACTTGACCCCTAGATTTCACTATCCCTTATTTATACTTATTGCCTGACAAAGGTTCTAATTTTAAATTTTTTTTAAAGATTTATTTATTTATTTATTTATTTACTTGAGAGGGAGCACACAGAGGGAGAGGGGGTAGCAGACTCCCTGCTGAACAGGGAGCTTCATGTGGGGCTCGATTCCAGAACCCTGGGATCATGACCTGAACCAAAGGCAGACACTCAATGAACTGAGCCAGCCAAGCATTCCAGTACTGATTTTTTAAATTAGAAAGTGAATCTTTTAAATAAGCTAAATTTGAATCCTGAAAACTCAAGTATCCTTGAATTTTTTCCATAAGTATAAAATGTTTAAGGGCCACCATTTTCCTTTCTGCCTATTCATCCTCACAGGGCTGGATGCAGCCTCGGTATGGAGATGGGCAATGGTGAAATCTATCCTCTCCCAGCCCCTGCCCCTGTCCAAATGGACCAGAAGCCCAAGGAGAGAACGGCCCCTGCCTCCATGCTACCTGACTGCAGTTTCTGCACTTCTCTGCTTAAACCACACACATACCTCTACTCATCTTAGGGTTTTATGTATATTAGCACACACGTGTATATGCTTGTACACACGCATAGGCCAATCTTATGGCTGCTTTACTTGGTAAGCCCTCATATTCATAATAGTAGTAGCTAACAAGTACTTACTATAGTAAAAATCATTATAAGCATGTTGCATGTATTAATTGATTTAAGCCTCATAAACAACCCCATAGGGCTTTATAGGATTGTTTATAAATGAGGTAACTGGAGTACAGTGACATTAAATAACTTACTCAGGTCACAGGTTAAGCAGCAGAACTAGGATTTGAACCCAGGCAATACTGGTTCTAAAGCCCATGTGCTCACCCACCACGTTCTACTTCATATCACCTTTCCATCAGAGGGAACGCAGGCATGTACAGTCTCTTGTGGGGCTCTGGTAACTTGCAGTCTCATGCCCAATGATGTAGTTACACATTTCCTTACAAGCTCAGAACAAAGAGCCTGCACCCTAGTAGAAAGTCACACCTAGTGGGTGTTCCCATACTATTCCATGGTGTGTGTGTGTTGGGCGGGGGGGGGGGCTGTGAGTGCAGGTCACTGCTGAGCCATGTCATCTGGGGATGCTGGGAGGGCAGAAGGTACAGATGGCCAGAATCACAGAGACTAGTGGACTGGGGAACTAGAATTTGTGTTGGACTTGGGTTCATGTTCATTAGAATTGGTGAGTTTACTCCCATCCATCCTTCTCTTGCCACATCAGGGATCAAGACTCTCAATAGGCATTGAGTCTGGCTTTGGAGTTTGACTGCCCACATTAGACAGAGGTAGGGAGGGTGGAACCAGGACCTGTATCCGAAGTGTCCCATGGATCAGGGACAGCAGGCTTCCAACTATGCATTTGGTCATTGAGAAGAAATTTGTCCCACATCTCTAGAATCTTCCTTCTGGAAAGCAGCAGTGCAAATGACTAAGCTGGAATAAGCTAAAATAGCTAAAGGATGGGCCCTCTAACCCACCTCCCACAATCACACCGAGAAAGCAATTACCGAATCCTACACCACCACCCAGATCCAACATCATTACTCAACCCACATCACCAAGGAGACACCCATTAACCTAATCTCTGAGACATACATTACAAAAAAAAAAAAAAAGATGCTGATATGATCAACGAACACAATAATTCAAAGCAAAAACACAGACATTGCTGCTAAACAATACTTAAATTCCTCCAGCTCAGTGTTACACAAAGTGCAGGCACCTCAATACAATATCATGAAACACCAAGTAACCAACCTTAAGCCAGCTGCGGGAATGCACTGGGGCACAATGCAATGCAACGTACACCCAACACAATTCAAACTCTCCATCCTGCAGGCACACCCATACACAAAGGCTGAAAGCATGTGACTACCAGGGCAATAGTGAATGCTGGTTCGACATACACAGAGACGGAGCTGGCAGTCCAGCACCCAGCTCTTCTGCACACCCAGCAGAAAATGATCACAGCCACAGCATCCCCAAGCTCAGTGCACTCCTGATCCCCAGGCACAGCGCAGCCTGCAGAATGCAGTGGCACCATCCCATTTCTCCAGCAGGTGGATGTGTCCAGACCATCACCTTCAATAAGGCCTCCAGGCTCTGGTTGCTAGTAAGAGAATAAAATGTCCCCTGAGCCTGCTTCCTGAGACAGGACAAATCAGCTCTATCCCGGCTGGGGTTTAATAAGACTTTGCTGTTACTGAAAATGACAGAGCTATAGCGATGGAGGGAAAGGTGGGGGTGGGCTGGGAGGGGGCTCACCAAGCTGGGTGCAGGAATTCCCCCTTCCTCCACCAAACCCTGCCTTCTGTGGCCATTCGAGAGCCGAAGCCCTCTTGCTGGGTGTTCACTGAGTATCGATTCAGTCTGCAAGCAATTTTAATATTTCTTCAGGGACTTTCCAGCAACAGCACAAGTCATTAATTCACCCTCCCAAATTGCTTATTCAATAGCAGGAACATGGCTCCTGAATAAAGTCCCAGAATTTATGTGACTCGCACGAGTCAGGAGGTCAAACAACTGTTATGGAGCGAAGTTAAAAATCCAAATAAAATATTGACACTTTTTTGGGGAGGGGGAGGGGGAGAGTAAAAGTATTTAAAATAGGTTTTTGTTGCAATGCCCCCAGGATAAAGAATGGAAGGAGACTGAAGACAAGTTGGAGTTTATAAAATCAATGGGATTTATTGCACATCTACTTGGCATTTAATAATTCTCTCATTTCCACATCACCCCCACCCTGTCCTAGCCATAGACAGAAAGATACACAGGTGTACAAGTGCACATTTATGCACATCAATACCGGTGCATGGACCAATATAAAAACACAGTTGTGATGTGAGAATCCCAGACACTCTGGGAAGGGACCAGTGATGAGTGTGACCATGGCTTACATATTTGTCAGAAATAGGCATAACTGGGGCAGAAATTCATGAAGTAGGTTTTGATAAATATATCCAGTATTATAAATCTTAGATCAAAAAAACTTAGATCAAAAAAAAAAAACTTAGATCAATGCATCAGAACAGACATGAATATAAAGATACACTAATCATAGTAATGGTTTCTAGAAACATAGCAACACTTTTGTGTACAGGACCATCACATAATCACGTACATGGTTTGGAAACTAAATATAGATAGATAGATAGATACAGAGTATTTGGAAACCCTACACCCAAAACCTACAAGTGCATATAAAATACTGAACCCATAGCCACTTAACCTAAAATTGTGGTTCCTTTGTAATGTGGATGTGCTGCTCATCAAATACAGGAGAGGGGCTAAGCATGTTTAGTATCACCGCTATATGCAATTTCTGTTCATTGTCTACGCATGCATTTGCTCTGTTGTCCAGATCATACATGGGAAAATACTATGCCCAAATAGTTAATAAACACAGATAACTAAGAGGTAATAGGTTCAGCCTATAAACATTGGAGTCCCAGACCCAAAGTCTGACTCCAGTGCCATTAAGCGTGTGACCTTAGGCAAATTGCTCAGCCACTTCGTGGTCTCCTTTGTGTAATAGAGAACATGCGTATCTGATAGGGTTGTAGCTAGGATTTAAATGAGCAAATGCATTTCTCACAATGGCTGTCATTAGTGAATATGAAATAAGTTCTAGTTATTTCTTTTACTACTATTATATGCAGCTCTTCTATTCAGGCCCAGCCCCTCATAGATTTTACCTACTGTTCTTTTTTTTTTTAATATTTTATTTATTTGACACAGAGAAAGAGAGCACAAGCAGGGGGAGCAGCAGGCAGAGGGAGAGGTAGAAGGGAGAAGCAGGCCCCCTGTGGAGCAGGGAGCCTGATGCAGGACTTGATTCCAGGACCCTGGGATCATGACCTGAGCTGAAGGCAGACTCCTCACAATGAACTGAGCCACCCAGGCGCCCTCCACCTTCTGTTCTTGATATGAGTTATTCTACCCGGTGGTTAGCAGCATGGGTTCTGGAGCCAGATTCCTGGGTTTAAATCCTGATTCTGCTACCTAACAGCTATATGCCCTTGGGCAAGTTATGTTAGTGCTCCGAGCCTCAGTTTCCACATCTGCAGAAAAGGGTTAATAATCTTCACAGGAAGTTGTGAGAAATAAATTAATCCAGGTAAACTACTTAGCACAGTGCCTGGTACATAGTGAACATATATTAGCTCATTACATTCCCTAAGATGTTATCCTTATTATTATTAATAATAACATTCTTTTGTTATTCAGCAAATAGTTTTTAAGTGCTAACATTACACCAGGCACTGTTACTGGGTGCTGGAAATACAATAGTGAGAGAAATGGGTGTGACATCTGCCCTTGTAGAGTTCAGAGTCTAGGGACACTCAGTGTGAATTGAGTAAGCAAGAAAACAGGCTTTCAGCTCTGTGCTAGACCCTGAGGGGAAGAGGGGTACAGAAATAAATAGATTGGAAAGCCAGGGTGGAGCCAGATTGGGAAAGATTTTGAAGGCCTGGCTGAGGAATTTTGAATTGATTCTGTTGGTAATAGGAAGCAATTGTAGGGTTTAGCCACATCACATTCTTTCAGGAGACAGACTGATGGATTGGTTTCGAATACTGGAGTCACTGGGTAAGAGATGGGAGGGGCAAGAGGCGAGGAGGTCAGGTCCCACCTTTGCTGCTGCTCAGGGCACTTCCTCCAGGCTTCCTTCATCTTGCCCAGGGAGGTAGGCATGCCAGGGAAGGACACAGAGCATGGACAGAGAGGACCATCACATCAGGCAGTCTTCTGGACCTTCCCAAGCAGGACCATGGGGTGGACAGCTGGTGGACCCTAATTCTAGCCCAGAAGCCCTGACAGACGAGGGCAGGGCTGGTGGTGAAAGAAGCTAGTCTGGTCACGCTCTGGGCTTGGCATGCACTGCAGACTGGTTTCCAAATGGTTAGTTAAACACATTGCCCCTTAATTTTTAAACCTATGCATATCTTGAAGTTAAATCAATCCATATGCTTACCATTCATCATATAAACCATCACTATTGCCCCCTTGGGCCAACCCCATGGCCCATCTAGCCTGGTAAATTGTATCTGGCCTGGGCTCCCAGGGACACATGGTGGAAGGATTATCGCTCTTAGTGCCAGTCTTAGAAGGCTAAGTGATTCAGAATATCTAAAGAAATAATATCTAAAGTAATATCTAAGGAACCCAGTGGGAATCTATCATCTTAGAATATACAAAAACTATTTTGAAATTATTTTTATTTTTAGCCTATAGTTTAGTTTCCATGGAGGAACTGATAGCTTCTTGAATTTTGGTTACTGGGTCAGTGGGAGTCAGGATCAGCAGATGGAGAGAAATTCAATTGATAGATATGAGTAAAGAACCTTCTGAGCCTACTAAGACTTTCTCTCAACCTTCTCAAGGCTCCCTTATATAACCATAAGGATGATTTCTTCATTCCCTGGCTTAAGCTAGTCTTCTCAAATATTAATAGAGTTTAAGAATGATCGGGAGAGCCTGGGCCTGGGTGGCTCAGTGGTTGAGCATCTATCTGCCTTTGGCTCAGGGCATGATCCCAGGGTCCCCGGATTGGGTCCCACATCAGGCTGCCTGCATGAAGCCTGCTTCTCCCTCTGCCTACATCTCTGCCTCTCTCTGTGTGTGTCTCTCATGAATAAATAAATAAAAATCTTTAAAAAAAAAAAGAATGAAATGATCTGGAGAATTTGCTTAAATACAGATTCCTGGACCCTACCACTATCAGAAATTTTATGAGAAGGGCTGAGGTGGGCCCCAGGGATTTGATTTTTAGCCTGCACCTCAGGGGATTCTAATGCAGATGGTTCAAGGACAGTGGTTTGAGGAAACTCTTCTGCAAGGTTTTCATCTCTTGGGGCTCAGTCTTGACTTCTGAGAAGCAACAAAAGAGAGACTCATTTGGGAGGAGTCCTGTTAGCCTCCAAAGCTGTATATTCCAGCTCTACCATGCTATAGCCAGAATGGGAGTTCCTGCCCATCCCTTCTCCTCATCAGCAGCCATGCTCATGAATAGACCCTGCCTAACCTATGGGTGGTTGTCCAAAATGAAACCTGCAGGGCATGTGAGTGGGCATGGGCAAGCCACTGTGACCTGCACAAATTGCAAAGCTGGAGCCTAGGAAGACAAAATTTGCGCAAATCACATCTGGGCTGCCAGTGAGGAGGGGAGGTTGGATGGATGCTGTTTCCTCTGTGAGGAGGAGGTCATAAATTTTAGGGTTTTAGTTCCTGGGTGTACAGAGGGAAAATTCTAGTTATTTGGAATTCTTGGGAATAGGGAGAGGAACCGTTTTTAGGAGAGGTGAAAATTTTCTGGAAAATCTATGATATTTCACTTGAGGTTTTGCCATGAAAAGTCTCCAGCTGTTTCCATTGTTCCAACTTGACTCAAGGCTGAGCCAGGAACACGTACCTGGTAGAGGCAGTTCTTGAAGGCCTGTGTTGAAACAATTATGTGCAATCACTGGGCAAAATATCCTTTGCTGAAGCAAATATCGTTTTGTCCTCTGGAATGATCCAGCCTCTAATACCTAGGAAGCCTGAAGGCACTGTCAGAGGCTCCTCCCACCACTCCCCTGTCTCAGTGGACGGTGGGGCCAGCTAGTCTGAGACGTTCTCTAACCTGGAGTTCCCTTGATTTACTAAATCAGGAAAGACTTTCCCCTATGAGGAATTAAATATTTTCTGCAAAAACTCTGCTAAGTGGGCAGTCTACCCTCCGACAATTTAAACTGATTTTTATATGTGTATGGTACGTGTATATAGACACCTGACTTCTTGCCCTAAAGAACCTTTCAGCAAACCAGTAATATGACCAATTTGCCCAGGGCCAATCTGCCGTTCTACTAAGAAGTAATTCCATCATGAGGAAAGCAGTCTGTTCTAGGCAGCTGGACAGGATTTTATGGGGACATGCTTGGAGATCCCATGTATATATCACATTGTCAAGAGCTGGCTCCAGCAGGTATTATTACTCCCATTTTAGAGAAGGAAGACTAAAGCTCAGGGAGCCCCTTACCCTTTGTCTCTCAGAATACGACAGAAGAGACTGGAAATAGAATCCAGGAGTTTGGATTCAGGGCTTTAGGGTATTTCTTTTTTGGAGATAGGATAGCTTGGTGGCTACCAAGCATTTATACTCCTTGAATTCAAACCCCAGACTTGCCATTTATTAAATGGGTGACGTTGGGCAAATTACAACATGGCATATATACAAAATGGGTTGTTGTGAGGATTAAGTAAACTGTTTGGGGCACGTAGAACATTGCCTAACACATAGTAAATAACTCAGTAGACAATGGGTTTTTTTTTACTGGAACTCTTGCTAGGGAAGCATTGCTACTAGAAATCCTGACCAGTCTAGTCCTGGATATGCTGCCACCTAACTCTCTCCAAGGTGAGCTGTCTG
The DNA here is from genome assembly GCF_003254725.2 of Canis lupus dingo. NCBI lineage: Eukaryota > Metazoa > Chordata > Mammalia > Carnivora > Canidae > Canis > Canis lupus. The sequence goes on from NC_064270.1 coordinate 13,588,582, forward strand.
AGGTCACCTCAATGCTAATAGGACCTCCTCTTGTCTCCACCTCAGGGGGAGTTTTTGCACACCATTTATTATCATATAATACAATGCAATATAATATCATACATAACATAACATAATATGATGGGTAGGTTAACTTGGAAACCCTGAGGCGGACCGTGGATGGATGGATAGATGAATAGATACATTTGTACTAAGTATACATACATTATATCATTCTATTGATTTGTAAAAAGTTCCCGGTCTGCCTGGCTGTAATGAGATTTTTGAACTTTGCGTGGCGATCAATGAGTGGAATATTATTGGCCTGGAGAATTGATATACCTGCTCTCAGTGGCTTGTTCTGCTCTCAGGCTGCCCCGGCCCCCCAGGTGTACGATTCCAGCAGACACTTAACCTTTTTTACAGTGTCATCAGGCTAAAAGGAATCTAATAGTGACACAGGACTTGTGCTCAGCACTCTGCCACTATTGCTTTCCTGTCACAAATAATTTATAGCCTTCTATTTCCATCCCTGAGCCTGCACCCCAGCCCTGCCTCCCGCTTTCCCCCAGCTCCCAGGAATCAATAAACTCACACAGCCACAGTGGGACCTCAGGGTGCCGAGAGACAGACGGACAGACAAAGAGAAGGGAGACCAACAGATGGGCAGAGAGAGACACAGGGGAGAGAGACAGAGGGTGAAACCCAGAAGAAGGAAGGAAAGGAAGAGGAAGTAGGCGACGGAGGAGAACCAGAAGAGCTTTCTTAGCATGTTGGGAGCTCCTTGGTTTCTTCATGAGTTTAACAAACTGTTAATAGGAGACTCATTACCTGCTTTCATTCTAGCTCACAGAGCTGATGAAACTGTTTTGATCTCCAGCTTGGTGGGAGGTGAAGGCCTTCTGGGAATTTAACCAAAGAAAGAGTGACTTCACCTGCCTTGTCATCTATACTCTGAGGCGCTGCCATAGCCCCCTGGTACCTACTGGGCCCCAGAGAGGCTCCTGGTCATAATGTCTGTGGATCCTTCCCAGTGCCCCCAGGCAGGGGGCCCCAGTCTGTCTTCCTGAGAGTCTCTCTGATGCACCTCTTTTTGGGTCAGGTCATGACACCTGCTGCTGCCACTTCCTATCTTCTCAGTGCTCCATCCGGGGCCTCCCTGGCAGCTACATGGACCAGGATGGACCGTGTGGGGCTGAGAGGCCTCCTGCCTGCACCCGGCTCATCCCTAAACAGAAGGCAGCCAGTCCTGGTGGTCACTCAGAGGAATACTACTACTACTACTACTATTAGTTGTTATTATTATTAGCATTGGCATTAGTGTTTATTGAGCCAAAGGTCATACTAACCACTTGACATGCATTATCCTGTTTAATTCTCTCAACAATCCTAGGAAGTGGACAGTATTATTATCTTACTTTACAGATGAGGGAATCAGAAACTGTCAGGGATTTCACAGGTAATAACCTAGGGGTTTCACTGAGTCTCAGACTCAGGCAGACTCAACCCAGAGCCTATTCCCTTCTTCCCTTTGCCTTAGTCACACCCCTGCTAAGTTCCTAAAGTCCCCATGCTGGGCTCAGGCAAAGCCAGGAAACATGGGAAAGGAAGGGCATCCCTGTGAAGGAGAACATGCTGGAAAGAGAAGTGGGGACCAGGTGTCTTGATGGGGCTATCTTTCATGGCAACAGGAAATGGCACTTGCCAGCCCCCTAGTAGAGACGCAGCCTTTGGGACTCCCCAGTGATCCATACTTGCAGACTTGACTTGAGGGCCAAACTGGCCTGAGGCCATGGAGGCCATAGATACATCTGGCTGTCTTACAGTGCCAAGAATGAAAAAGATTGGAAGAGAAGGAAGAGAAACGGGGAAATAGTATTAGATAATCACCCAAAGCAATGCTTTACTTCATCCTTTTAACCTCTGGTGATAATCCCATGAGTTGCTGGGCTATGTACAGGATGCAGGTGGGCAATTGATGACCACCATTATCCACGATCCCAGTTCTTAAAATTCCCAAGATCAGCTCTGGGGACTTCCAAGTGCCCACTGTCCGGAGCACGAATGGGCACCGAGAGCATTAGTGGACCACCAAGCCGCTGTCAGGGAGTAGTGATTTTCCATCACTTGCTGCCTCAGCTAAATTTGCACCAGTGCCCCAGGGGTCAGAGGCTCAGAGTAACAAAGATGGAAACTCCACGAGGCCATTTGGTTATCTGAGTCAACCAGCCCCAGCCCTGGGCCTCCCTTAGTCCAGTGCTCATCAGCCCATAGACTGGAGCCACCCACAGCAGACCTGTGCGATCCCAGAAGCTTTTGCTGCAACCAGTTAAGGGCAGCTGCTCTGAGCTGCACAGCCCCCTTCTAGACTTTTCCTATAGACCAGTCTACATTGCCCTCAGCTCCCATCTTATCTTTCCCATTGTGATCATGCTCCAAACCTTTCCCTTACACTTGAGACATGACCTCCCCTTCTGCTTTGCCAAGAGAGAAAAGCTGTGAAAGCTCCTCTTCAAAACCTTTGGCTGCCTCAAAATGCACCATCGCTCACCAATCCCTCCCTGTGTGTCGTCTTCTTCTGCCTTGTTCTCTTCGTCATCCACGCTCAGGCAACTTCAGGTTCTGCCTCCCCAGCCTACCAACATATCCAGATCTTTCCTACTCTGTACAGCCTTCCCTCCACTAAGCTGCCAATTCCACCCTCTGGCTTCCACACTTTTCTCTCCTCTCCTTTCCTACAAACTTCTGAAGGCAGTAATCTACTTTCACTGCCTCCCTCTCTCCCTGTTCACTCCCTAACCCCTTTCTGTTTGGCTCCTGCCCTAGTTGCTTTGTTGAGACCACTGTCCCCCAAATTCCCATACCTATGCCTCTTCTTATTCCCAGTTCCTTCGAATATTTGCTTTGTCATTGGTGCCGTCAATTAATTATATTCTCCTTCTGGAAGTGTTCTTCTCCATTGACTTAGGTGAAACTGCTCAATCCTGGTCCTGCCATTTCCAGTGTGACCAATTCTGACCCCTCTGCAAGGTCAGGTTCTTTTCCCCAGCCTATGAAATTAAGTGCCTTCTAACATCCTCTCCTTAGGCCTCTCGTCTCTGTCAACACTCTTTTCCTTGACAGTCTTAAATCTGCATCTCCTGTGCCAGCTGGATACTCTCCTACCACCTCAAACACTGCATGTTGGGAACAAGACTAGCCACCTCCTTGCATCTTTCCTCCTGCCAGTGGTACAAACCACCAGCCTTCCACGTACACAGAATTGGGGTCTTAGGGCCATGGTTGACTCCAGTTAGTGGCTAAATCCTGGCCATTCTGCCTTCACAATGTCTTGTAGAATCTTTCCTTTCTTTCCTGAGACCTCGTGCCTGTATGTTGCTCTACCAGGATCTTCTCGTATGTGTTCTCTCTAGTCTCGAAAATACTGATGGCTTGAGACTCTCTAATCCCGGTTGCTGCATGTTGTGAGAAGTAGGACAAAGTAAGGAAAAGCACATGTTTTAGAGACTGAGTTCTGCCTCTCCCCTAACCAACAGTATGGTCTTGACTAAGCCACTTAACCTCTGTCAGCTTTGGTTTTCAATCTGCAAAATGAGGATAATGGTATCTACTTTGGAGGTTGTTGGGTGTTGGGTGAATGAACAGTAGTATGCATAAGTAATATAAATTGCATATGCTGTTGGCCCATAATAGATGATTAACAAATGGAAAATCACTATTATCATCGTCACTTCCAAGTTTTCAGCCTTATTTCCTCTTTCCCCTATACGTATCTCCACTGTTCCTGGCTGACCAGCCTGGGCTTTAACCTCTTAAACTCACTCAGCTTCCATGCTTTGCTTCAGCCTTCCTCCAGCACTTGCTTATAATGCCCCCACCCCCACCCCACCACAACTTCTTTGTTCATCTTAGTACTGTAATATTTTTCACTGGGAAAGAGACTTTTGAGATCCTGGAGTCCCACCTTTTTACTTTACAGTTGAAGAAGCAGAGGCCCTGAGTGGTAGAATGATGAGCCCAAAGCTATCGTGGCTGATGAGTGGCAGCATCAGAAGCAGGACTCAGGGCTCCTGCCAAAGGGCCTGGTGCCCTTTTCACTTTCCTCCATCCTTGGGGCCCTTCATCGATAACAGCCCTGTCCTCCTTTGAAGGTCAACATGAACATCCACCTCCTCAAGGACTTCTTTCCCAGTCCCCCTCCTGCAAGGGGCTGGATTCCTCCTCTGCCTCCTTCTAGCATTTACTGCCTAGCCCCTTGGTGCTCCTTAGCTTTCTCTGAGTGTGTGTCTTTCCTCTCCAGCTTCATCTCCAGCACAGTGAGGCAGGTGCCTTATCTCTATTGCCTGTGAGTGCTCAGTTAAACCAGAGTGGTATCCACTCATGGCCTCTGACTCACCTGGCTGGTTTTAGGTGAACTTGGCCCACATGCCTCTCTGTAGGGAGGAGCCATGTCATAGGTGAAGTTGATACCAAGGGTACCTAGTTTAACTAGTGGGCGGAGGGGAATATTCCTCTGTTTGGGCTTTGGCATTGGTTTTTTGCATCACTGAGCCCTGGGCTCCTCAGATCACTGATAAGCAGACCCATCCTCCACCCTGGGATGTTTAATCCTGCCCTCCAACTCCACAGTGCACAGGTTGAGTGCCAGGCTTTTCAACTGGGCTGGTAAAGAAGCTGTGATCCAAGTAAGAGCCCAGAGAATTGGATCATTGGGCCAGTGAGCTGGGCAGGGACAGGGCAGTAAGTGGGCTCAGGAAGAAGACGCTTGGGACCTGGCATCTGGCAAAGGTACCTGGCATTGCACTGGGATCCCAGGGACAAAGGGGCCACCTGTGACCCAGCCCTTTCCTGGCTATTTCTTTTTAGCTTAAGAAATAGGGAAATCTCCCCCTTGTCCCAACTCTAGAGGACTGTGATACAGTCCCAATAGGAAAGCCAGCTCCAAAGTGATCTCCAGCCCCAGGGAGTCCTGTTCCCAGGAGGATATTTGCATGTAGTTGAGGAGGGAAGGGACAACAAGCCACCAGGCAGTCCCCACCCCCAGAGAGGGGAAGGATGCTATGCTCTGCTCACTCCCCTGCCCCAGTCCTTGCTACTGAAAACCAAGCTGCAGTTCAGAAGATGCACATTGCAGGAGAGAATACAGACCACCTCTGTCCAGTTGCACTAGGTTGGATCTGCAGAGCCAGTGGGAGGGAAAGCTCATGCCTTGCAGCAGTCAATGAGGGCAGGAATACAGGGAGCAGATGGATGAGAAGCTGGGGAGCTTGGGAGAGCCCCTCTGCAGGGCTGGGCTAGAGCTGGTGCAGGTGGGAGCAGGTATGTGATGTGTGATGCTGTCGTGATGCTGTTGCAGGATCATCAGGACCAAAGTTCAGCAGCCTTTCCACCCAACGCCGGATGGGGCTGGGACGGGAGTGACAGCCCCTGGCCACACCATTGGTAAGAGGGCTCAGGGAAGGGAGGAAGCGGGGTCCCACCCAGGAGAGCTTGAACCACCTCCCCCCACCCCATGAGTGGGGCCCACCTACCCACCTACCTGCAGTCCCAGGAACCCCTTTCTCAGCACTTGCCTTCCCTGAGCTCCTACAGGTCGGGGTCTCCCCAAGAGACTCGCTAACCAGGACTGTTCTCTGCCTCCCGCCCACATCTCCTTGCAGCTGCCTTGTCTGTCTCTATCTCTGTCTCTCTCTACGTGAAGATTTTCCTTTAGCTTTTCTTCTCCACCTTCCTCCTCCTCCCTCATTTTCGGTTTTTATCCGATTCTGTCTCCACTTGCCTGGACCTTCTTACTGCATTTTGTAATTTTTAAAATTCTTTCTTTCTCTTTCTTACTCTCTCTGCCTTTCCCTTTCTCTTTTCTCTTCTCTGTATGTGTGGCTCTGGGTCTGTTCTCATCTCTCTGCTCCACTCCTCACAGCCTCTTTCCTCCTTTCCTCTTTTTTTTTTTTTTTAATTTTTTTTAATTTTTATTTATTTATGATAGTCACACACACACACACAGAGAGAGAGAGAGAGGCAGAGGGAGAAGCAGGTTCCATGCACCGGGAGCCTGATGTGGGATTCGATCCCGGGTCTCCAGGATCACGCCCTGGGCCAAAGGCAGGCGCCAAACCACTGCGCCACCCAGGGATCCCCCTCCTTTCCTCTTAATGGGCTCTCCTCAACCTGTGTCTCTCCCCTCTGCTCTGTAATTCCCTGCTGCTCCAGCCTCCTTATCTGCTGGTCCTTGCTCAGGGCCTCTCTGAGATGACCCAGGCCCATCAGAACACCAGCTAACAGCCCCTCCCCTATGGTCTTCCCCTTTGGCCACTGCAGCCCTAGGTGAGGCCCGAGCCGTTAAGGGCTGGGATGAGGTTATGCTCCTCCTGCTGGCCCTCTTGGCAGCTGTCCTCTTCTCTCTTGACCAGCAGGAAGTGGACACAGCTGGTCCTGGCCTTCCCGAAGTTGGCAGGAGCCACTGTTTCTGCAGCCGGGTTACAGTGTGTGCTGGGAGGGAGGGTTGGGCCAGGCTGTACCCGAGCTGATCACCACGGAGTGAATGTTTTCATGAGTCTGTGCCCTGAGGGGGAAATTTAGAATTCAGGTGATTTCAAGACCAGAAGCACCAGGGAGAAAGGAGCTGCACCCTCCTGGGGAATATCACGACTGTTGTTGTGTCTCCTAGAGGGTCAGAGACAGATCCTAGAAAGCCGCACCCTCTGAAATAGGACTGGCAAAGGCCAGCCCAGGAGACTAGAGTCAGTGAGCTGGGGTTTGTTTAGAAGGGTTGGCCCAGCCCCGGGGATTGGGGAGCTGTGCAAGGAGGCCTCCTAGGAGCTCCTAGAAGCTGGACCACTCACTCTCTAGATTGAGCCCATGTTGGTGTTTCTGTCCATCCTCAGGAAGTGAGTTTAATGGCCCAGCCAAGTCACGAGAGCTGTGGAGAAGGCCTAGGGTTAACTGGTCACCGCTTAGCCAGGGCCTGGACAGAAGTGAAGAGGGTGCACTGTATGGCCATGTGTCCCCTCTAAACCTCAGAGAACGGAAGGCGATATGGGCTCCCCATCCCTCTTATTTCCTCTGCTTCTCTCTGCCCCCAGCCTTGGGGCTTTGGCCTTCAATCACAGCTCTTATCCTGATGACATTTCCTCCTTACTCTCATCCAGTTCCCAGTACGGCCTCCCCTCCTGTTTCCAGCGCCTCCAATGATCCAGTGGGATCCTACTCCATCAACGGGATCCTGGGGATCCCTCGCTCCAATGGTGAGAAGAGGAAACGTGATGAAGGTAGGGAGGAGGGAAGAGGCTTGGCTTCCCTGTGCATGCTTTGTCCTTGGACTCAGAGCTCCGGTTTCGGCCCGGCCTCACAGCTGCTCTGCTGTGAGATCAGTTTTAGTAGCGGAACCCAGGTCCCCCCACTGCCCTGCTGGCTCCTGGAGAGGGAGGCCGGCTGCTGGTGGGGCCCTCAGCTTCACCATCTGCTCAGAAGCCTCGATGGCCTCATCTTCCTCTGCGACTGCCCCTAATATCTCAGTGGGGTGCCAGGTTCATGCCAGCGTGAACCATGTACCCTGGGAGCGTTCAGCTCATCTCTGACCCAAGGATGAAAGGCCGATCTGCCCTGGTTCTTACCTGATCCCAACCCATCAGAAGTTGGGGGCATGATGTCATATGCACCTGACCCAGGTGTCCTTTCTCTGTGACACACGGATTCTGCCCCCCATTGAAGCCACTCAGGGAGCTGGACATGGGCCCTCTGTATTCTTCTTCCCTATGGGAGGAGACGCCATGCAGGCTCCTCTCTGTGCCCCCCTTTCACATTCCTTGTAATGCCTCAAGGTGCCACCAGGTTGTCAGGGAGTTCAGAGGAGGGAGGAATGAAGAAGAGAGAAAGGGGGGAAAGGACATGAAGAGGGAGTGGTGGCTATGAGCTCAGGAGAAGGTGTTTTACAAATGTTGGGACATGAGGGGGTCCCTTCGTGACCTTCTGGTTCTCTTCTGATGAGAGAAGGGCCCAGGGCGCAGGGCCAGTGGCCCCAGACCAACAGAGACACCAGTGTCTGGAGCCTGCTTCCTGTCCCAATCTCATGGTCCCTTGTCTGGGGAGGATTATGATTTTAAGGGTATCTCCCATGAAATAGACAGAGTCTTCTAGAGATGAGCATGAGGGGGACCGCATATCCCATTAGCCTGGACAGTCCCAATTTATGCCTTTTGTCTCTGCATCTTGGCCAGTCAGCATCTCTTTTTTCTCTCAAAAATGTCCTATTTGGACAATAAATAACATGGCTATCCCAAGCATAGACAAGCCCCTTGATTGGGGCAGCATTAGAGGGTAAGAAACAGAGAAAGGGAACAAAAGTGAGATTCCCTGGGCATAGGCTGAAGAGAAAGAGGGTGTGAAAGCCCTGGCCTCCAGCGGAAGGGACAGAGTACGGGCGGGAGAGGCCTAGGTCTGGCAAGACAGTGATGACCTGGTGCTGGCCTCCTTCCAGAAGCCCTAATGGCCTCGTTTCACAGGGAAACAGCTTGTCTGGCTCTATTTCTCCTTCTTCCAAAATATTCAAACCCATTTGGCTGCCACGGCCTTTGCCACTCACTAAATTTCATTGTGGTTATTTTGGCGGCAGCCCCTGATGGGCAGGGGGAGGCTTCAGAAAAGGCATGAGGTCCCAATTCTCCCTGGGGGCTTCCCACATTCTGGCCTTAGCCAGGTGCCCTGGCACCCTGAGTGGTTTGGAAGATTCTTCCTCGGGCCCCAAGGGTTTCCCCTTTCACCACCAGCCCCTGCATTTTTAGACTGTGGGATGTCCAGCAGGTGGGGTGGGGAAGGCCACAGGACCTACCCATATACTCTCCCTTATTGGTCTGCGGTTGGGGCCAAGTATGCCCTCTGTTTCCTGGGCTCCTCTGGGCCATGAGAGGAGGCCAGGAGTAAGAAGGCACTGTATGAGACTGTGGCCACCCAGGGTCGGGCCCAGTCAGCCCAGAACAGAGTGCTCTCCTACCTGCAATTGATCACGCTCATTGTTTCCAGTCAATTCAATTCAGTGAACCTTTCCTGTGCATCAGCTGCAAGAAAAGCTTGGTGCTAGGGGATCCCAAAGCAGAACAAGATATGATTCTTGTCCTTAAGGAGCTTATAGTCTAGTGGGGCGTGTAAAACATGTGAGCCCAGAGAGCAGAAAGGCCCATCAGATAGCTGTGTTGTGATAGAGGTCTGGGCGGCAGGCCATGGGAACTCAGAGTCAAGAAGGAGTAACCTGGCAGGAGGGCTGCATTTTGAGGAGGGGCTTGACTGATGTATCAGGGGCATGTCCAGAACAATGGCAGTGTGAAATCCTATCTGGTAGACAGAGCCTCTTGATCAAAAGGTACTGTGGTGAGAAGATGCAGGTCTGCCCTGGCAGGAATGAAGAGGCACGAGGGAAAGGCTGGGAGTGAAGGCTGAGCAAGCACATGGGTTAGGGTCACAGGAGATCAGGCCAAGACCAGACCATATAAGGAGTCTGGACTTTTCTCTGCAGGCTTGAGTAGCCACTGAAAGTGTCTGAGCAGGAAGGGAGAAGAGCAGGGCTGGGTTTGGGAAGACAATCTTCTGGCAGGGAGACTGTGATGGCAACAGGGAAACAACTTAGGAAGCAGTTGGCATCTTCTAGATGAGGGATAATGTGGACTCTCAGTTTCCTCTTACTGCTGAAATACTTCACCTCCTGGACCTAGCCAGGGTACAAGGAGGATCTGAGGCCCTATTTCTTTTGGTTGGGTGGATGGGGGCGGTGGTTCTCTTGCCTTGTCTCCGCCTCTCTTCGAGCAACCACAGACTAGTTGGGGCTGCCCTTTCCCGGGTGGAGGCCAGCACCTATGAAGGAAGCCAGTTGTCCCCAGCTGGCCCCCACCCATTCCCCCTGGGCCGCCACACACACTTGACCTGTGGGATCCAGGTGGAAGGGGAAGGAAAGGAGAGGGCAAAGGCAGACCTTTCACAGCCTTGCCCCTCCCCCATCCTGGCTGCCTCCGGGTGCCTACAAGCAGCGGGGGCCCAGTTTGCATTAGGGAGCAGCTCAGATGATTAAGAATAGGAGAGATAATTATGTGTCAAGATGATGTAGCCCAAGTCTGCAGTCAGGCCAAGGTAGCACAGCAGCTGGCAGGCCCTTCGCAGGAGGCAGCCTCAGGCAGGGGCTGCAGACACCCAGGTGTGTCCTTTAGTGACTGGGCCAGCACCACAGGCAAAGAGAAAACTGACTTGGGGCACTGAGGGACGCTGGCATGGAAATGGGGATGCATGTCAAGGGACTAGACCTCCAGGGAGTGGAGAGGCCCATCCCCCTCCAGGAGGACCCAGCTGCCCTGCTAGGCTGGCCCCCACATGGCACCAGGGCAGCTCTCTACAAGTGCTGTACCCCGAGGGCAAGCTGTGAGCCTCTCTGTCCTCGAGGAAGGCGCTTCGGCTCCTGCCTCTGGGTATGGTTCGGCCTATTCTTCAGCACTAACAATGTCACGGTGGTGGGCATTAGCGAGGACAATCACTGCAGCGTGTGCTGGCATTATTGGAGACAATCTCAGCAGTAGTTATTGGTGTTCACAGTGATAATACCCAAAGCATTATTGGCATTGGCACTCGGAATATGGACAGCATTATTAGTATCTGCAGCAATCATATCTGTGGGGATATTAGTAAAGGGCCGATCAGCTGTGACTCTGGGGAGAAAGGGAACCGACAGTGACTGTGAGCCTGCTTGAGACGCCTTCTCATGCGCCTTGGCCACCGGAAGTATGGAAAAATCCCCAGATTTTCCTTTGAGAAATGTGCTAGTCAGGAAGCGTTGGCACTCTCCACCTACCTGAGTCCAGGAGCTCCCAGAATGAGACGGGTAGATGGACCAGGGTTAGATGAGGAACTATGTCTTGAGGCGCCCAGAAGACAGGCTATCCATCGGTCTGAGAAGGCAGATCGCCGTGTAGTACCCTGCTAAGATCTTTACCTCTTTTGGGCTACAGTTTTGGGTGAGTATATTAGTGTCCCTTGAAGGGACACCACTTCCCTGAATGCCGTGTACTCTGGTTTACGTGGCTGGAAGATAGAGACCTTTGTATTTTGGGGGACTGGAAACCCAAAGTCCTTTGCCTTTCACCCAGTTGCTTTCAGCTGTAGCCCAAAGCACTGCTGTCCATGTGTATTATTGGAGCACGGAGCAATGACGTCACTTGTCTAAAAATCCAAATGAAGTCATGTGGTAGGGGCCTGTTGATCTGTGTGAGGGGCGATGTGTTGGTATCCTCTCATGATGTGTGGGATCGCCAGGGGCTGTGATCTGGCATTCCATTAATTAGACGCACAATGAATTGTGCAGCTGAGTGGTGCCAAGCCAGGGCAGTTGTGCATTTGTAGACAGGGCAGGTTGCACAGCTGCAAACGGCTCAGCTCAGTCACTGCCTTTGATAGCTCCTTTCTGCTCTGGCTGAAGCCATAATTGCAGAAGGAGGCTTATTTCCTTAGTTCCTTTCCTTCCTTGAAATCCTGACTATGTTGCTCAGGTTAGACTTGGAGCAAATGAGGGGATGCGGCTGCAGCAATGAACAGTGCCTGCACGGTCGGGGGGCCCTGGCTTCAGGCAAGAGGAGACTGCAGGAGTCCCAGCGAGAAGGAGGATGCCCGGCAGAGGCCAGCGGGCAGTCCCTTGGGTGGCGTGGGTGGGCAGTGTGGCACAGTGGGGATAGGTGCTGGCTCTGGGGTGGGGCACAGCTGAGTGTGAATCCTGGTGGCATGGGCAAATCACTAGTCCTTCATCAGCTCTGTCTTCTCCTCTGGAACATGGAGATGGCAACAGTACTTACTCCAGGGGGACTGCGGAGAGGGCTTCCCAGAATCACGGGTCGAGTGTCGAGCTGCATCCACTTTGGAAGACAGGTCATTGTGTGTCTGTGGGGAAGGACCTAATAGACAACAGGTTTTGAGGGGAAATGAAGTCATGTCAGAAGGAAACTTACTTGGGCCCAGGCTCCCTAATCTTGGTGCAGGAAGCTGATGCTGGGATAAGCTCACTGGGACCAGGGAGTGGGGAAAAGATGTCAGCCACCCATGTGTGATTGGGAGGACCTTTGTCCATCTCTACTTAGTCATTTGCTCTGTGTGGTTATCCAAATGGGCCACATGTCTTCTCTTAGCATCCACAGGCATTTTATTTTATTTACTTATTTATTTTAAAGATTTATTTATTTATTCATGAAAGACACAGAGAGAGAGGCAGAGACAGAGGCAGAGGGAGAAACAGGCTCCCTGTGGGGAGCCCGATGTGGGACTCGATCCCAGGTCCCTTTGGCCTGAGCTGAAGGCAGATGCTCAGCCACTGAGATGCTCAGCCACTGAGCCACTCAGGCATCCCTCCATAGGCATTTTAGATGTGTGTAAATAAATCTAGGACCCCCTTCTTTTCTAACATGGAGGCATCCCTTCCCATATCCATTGCTGTGTGTTTCTGTTCTCACATGTAAGTTTATTTATAGATCTAAGGAAACGTGTGTTTGTTGTTTTATGGACACCATGTAATTTTTGACATGATTGATGCAAATGTGGGTACGTGTGTGTTTTCTACCATTCTGTGATCTTTGGGTGAAGAGGGGTGTGGAACGCCATGCACTGGGCAGGAATGCAATCTTCTGGGTAATGCATATACTTGAAGAGACGACCAAATGAGAGCAGGTGCAGATCCACCAGTACTAGTGAGCAAGAGAGCTCGAAGCCAGGCCTGACTATGTGACGGCTCCAGGGTCCTGAGACACAGGTGGTGAGGTGAGACATACAGTTTTGCCCAAAGGGCCCTGTAGGCATCACCTTGCATTCTGTAGGCAAATGGATGGGCTGTCCTGAGCTTGCCTCCAGGTTTGCCTGGGACCCAAGGCTGGGGAAACTGAGGCTGGGAACCCTTACACCCTCAGGCTGTGTGGGAGTTGTCACTCAGAAACCTCACAGCCCTTTGAAGAGGAGCCTGGTCTCCCAATCTCAGGGTCTTGCCCCCAGTCTTCTACCTGCCTGCCTTTCAGGATCTCTCAGTGTCTGTCTGTCTCTCATTTGCTCTAGTTGAGGTATACACTGATCCTGCCCACATTAGAGGAGGTGGAGGTTTGCATCTGGTCTGGACTTTAAGAGGTATGGGGGCCAGAGGGAACATGGTGTGGGGGTCAGGGGAAATAGTTGGGGGGTGGGAAGGGTGGCGATTAGAGATAATCCAGAAAGTGGGCTCCTAAGAGCCAGGGAGCAGAAAACAAGGTGGGTGAGGCTTCCGCTGGGAAACCAAGAGGCTAACAGAGTCTCAGGGCCTAGATCACTTCCGCCATGGGCCACTGCTGGCTTTGGGGGCTGAGGCCCCGGGTGACCTGGAGGGTCACGCACTCAGTGGATGGGGGGCACTTTTTCCAGCCCTTGGAAAAACAAAGAACAGATCGGGTAGTAAAACAAAAGCAAAGGAGACCTGGAAGCACCTGACAGCCCTAATTCATCACGGCCCAAGTTTTTTCCTGTGTTCCCATTATATTTGTTTGTAAAAGTGGAAATCAATTTTGAAGGTAATTTTCTGGAAAGAATGGAAGGGAGGTGGGAGGGCCGGATAAGGCAGAGATGGTAAAAGGAAAAATTTAGGCCAGGCACAGCCCAGGGGCAGCTCTTGGCAAGGTGAAAGAAAATTGCATATTCAATCTCCATCCATGAATCTCCCTCACTGCTGCCCGCCTCCTGCTTGAAAACAATGAAGGCTTTTTCCCAACGCTGGGCAGGGCCTCGGTATCAGCCTCACTTTAACTTCAGGATCATTAATCCCCTGATTATTGAAGGAGAAGAGAGGGTTGCAGCATCGTCAATTCCGAAGGCATACCCCCCCACCTTGTGATCGGGCCCTGGCTGGGCTGGGGGTGGGGGCAGCCCGGTTGAGGTGAGGTGTTGTTTCAGAAGAGCATGGAGGTGGGGAGGGAGGAAATGGGGAGCCAAGTGGACTGGGGGGAAGGAAGCCAGGAGGAGGGTGGAAGAAGGCAGTCATTACTGCATACCTCTGTTGTGTTGTTATTGCAAATTAAAAGTAGCATGTTCCACTCCACAGCTATCTTTGGGGAGGGAGGGGCACCAAGGGAGGTGGGGGATCTTATCATTGCTTCTTCAGCAGACCAGCCGTGGTGTCACCGTGTGAGGTGACATTTGAATTTACAATTCCGCTGAGAAAAGCCATTAATTCACAAATTAACATTTCTCCCTCTCCCTCTCTCTTTAACACTCTCTCCCTCTCTCACATGGATGTGCAAGCAATTGAAAAGACAAAGGAAATAGCCTTAAGGAAGAGACTTTACTGCTAGTCTGTCTGTGCTGAGACTGCTCCCCCTGCTTCCAGATAGATAAACCAATTACCTGAGCAGCCCTGCTCCTGGCCGCCCGCTCGCCTCCTTTTGTAGGCTGCCTCCATGGCCGGATTACACTCGGCGTATCTCATTAATGTAAACCAGGCATGCCCTGCTCACTGGTCTCTCTTCCCCACTGTCTTTCTGGAGGGGCAGCGGGAAGAGAGCTGGGGTCAGAAAAGATAGACAAGGAGGACTCTGGGAAGAGGACCCCTGGGGAAGAGGCCCTGGGACCTTGGGTGTGACTCGACTCGGTCCTGGAGGAGGCTCATGGGGGAAATCCGCAGGTGAGCATTCCCTGGAAGGCTGGCACGGATGGAGGTTGAGAGGCAGAGGCAGGAGCCAGAGCCTGACCCCCTCAGGCCCACAGAGCTGGTTTCCATGGCCTTTTGGTCCTGATGCAGAGGACTGGCAGAAGCAGAGAGCCATCCAAGCCTGGCTTGCATGGGAAGAGCTTAGGGAAGTTTTGCTGAGCATACACCATGTGAGCAGGACAGGATTCAGCCTGAAGGAACTGGGAGGGGAGCCGAGGAGTGTCCGGAAGACACCTTGAGGCTGCACCATATTACAGATTCCTTAACCTAAACCTGGTATGTTGGCACCATTATGTCTGTTTATCACCTACTCCTTCCACACATACATCCCCAGCTGTCTGCTTCCCTTCTCAAAGAATACCCCCACTCCCACCCGGGAGTGTGGAACCGGCGGTGGTCATGCTCTCAGAACCCTGGCGTGAGCTTACATTGTCAGCAGGAAATCACAGAACCTCTTTTGGCTTTCATTCTCCTCCAGGCCCTGGTCAGGCAGTCAGAAAACATTATATTGGCAGGGGGAAGCTGAGAAGAGTTTGAGTTTCTTTAAGGAAAGGTACTCTGTGGATGGTTGCTGGAATTATATGATTTTACCTGCCCGATACCACCCAGCCCCAGGTCACAGACTCTGCCCTCACGAAGCAGCTCCTATGAAAGTCCAGAAACCAAATCTACACGAAAGTAGTAATCTGTCTGGACAAGTGCCTGAGTTTAACTGTATCAACAAAGCTCAACCTATGTTCATTTTCCAACAAATAGTCAAAACCTGGCTAATGTCCACTCCAGTCCAAGAAAGAGTTAAGGTTCAAAGGTCAACAGTCACTAAGACATCAAAAAATCCACTTATGGACATACATTGTTATGATTATATCTTCTCAGTAACCTGGGAAATTAGACAGTTTGCACCTGAGGGGAGGATCTTTTCTTAGTTGGATCATATTTTTTAGCCAAATTTTCTGTCAAGTTATGGCCATGAGTGTAACACTGACTATATCGTTACACTTCTGTAGGGGTAGGTTATGTAGATATTTTATTAAGAACTTAACCTTGGCATCTGTGCACACATGGGTTTACTTTTTTCTGGCTGTGTGAGGTTGACACAGGTGCCTGAATTTGTACATAAATCCCTGTGTTTCTACTAGAGACTGGCAGCCAGATCATTAACCAGTGTAGTTTCCCAGCCAGTTCATGCTGTTGTGGATAAAGAGTTATATTTGGTTGTTTGAATAAGTTTGTTGAAATTTAGCACAAAAGAGACTTTTTTTTTCATAAGGTGCCAGAATAGATAGGTTCACCCCACCCCCCAACCAGGAGAGAATGTACAAATCTGCAGTGGATGGAGGTACCCATGTCCCTCCACCACTGGAAACTGGGGTGGGTGTAGCACAGTATCACAACTTTTCCAGCAAAGGCCTCAAGTCCTCCCCACTCCCCGGCCCCCACCCCCCATGTCTGGACATTCTTGCACACATGCATGCACACCCATCTTGTCAGAATTTGTCTTCAACTCCTAGTCTTCCACTTGGCATCCACCTTCCAGCCCTGCAGGTAGGCATCATTCTCCTTCCTCCACGGGCAAGGGCACCAGGCGAGAAATCCGCTGCCTCAGCTCTGCCCTTCTTCCCCAAGTGCAGGCTATGGATGCAGGAGGGAGGAGCCAGGTCTTGCTGCTCCTGGGCTCACCTCCCCAGAGGCCTCCTCCTCTGCAGGCCAAGGGGCAGCTGGGAAGGGCAGGGGCATGGGGAACACTTCAGAAAGGGTTTGGAAGGAAGGTAGACCAGATTGCTGCCTGGCAGAGGAGTGGGTCTGAGCACCCTCCCTGACCTTGCTGGCTGCTCATGAAGGAGCCCTGAGCTCTGAGCTTCCCTGCCTGCCTTCTTCTGAGCCATGGTGGCCACAGGGCTCTCCAGGACCCTCCCCATTCTGTCCTGTGTGGGGGTGAAAAGGCAAGGAGGGTTGGGGGAGGGCTGGGCCCTGGCTCTGGGGCTGGGAGACAGATCACGAGCCTCAGAGCCGAGTTGCAGCAGAGCCAGTAATTCAAACCATCCTGACCCTTCGGTGAACCCGAACCTGCTGACCTTGACAACACCAGACAAGGGAGGCCTCAGAAACCTCAACCTGCATGAAGGCCTCGCTTTCTCTCCCTCCCTTCCTTGGAGCCCTGTGGCCCAGCCTCCAGGTGGCTCCTAATTTGGCTGTCCCCACCAAATGTCAGTATCCCTCCCTCCCTGAAGTACCCGCCTGCCTGCCTGCCTGCCTCAAAGCACCCTCTGTGCTCAACTCCACTGGAGACAGGACGTGGGCATCTCACGGGGCCCCTCCAGGGCCAGGCCAAGGAATCCCCCTTTATACAGGGCTTTTACACCTTGCCCATTCTCTTTCCGCCTGAGGCTTCATCTTTTTCAGAAGCACTAGCTATAGTGTTTGTGTGTATGTGTGTGTGTGTGTGTGCGCGCGCGCAAGTGCATGTGCACACAGGCACGCACGCATGGGGTCTGGGTGCACACAGGGGCAGGGATAAAATGTGATCGAGACAGAGCGGACGGAGGAGGGAAGAAAAGCCTGAGGAAAGCAGCCCCAGGAACCTGCATTAAAGTCAATGCAGTTTATGAAGTGTATGCTCTCCTCCTAGGGAGAGCTGGATTCCATCCAACAGCCTCTCAGAGCCTGGCAAACAGCTCCTGAAGCAGAAAGTGCAGGCAGGAGCTCGAGCAAGCCAGTGACAGAGGGAGGGATGCGTGGACACACACACACACACACACACACACACACACATGCACACACACACTCAGTGCCCCCTCCCCTCTCTTCCACAGACTCACACAGAACTCCCTAGACCTCAGCAGACTGCAGAGTTGAGATAGATGGGTGCAGATAGTGCGTTTGGTAGGAGTGACTCCAGCTGATTGACTTTCCTTCCCTTTCACCTCCCTGCCCCCGATCTTCAGCTCCTCTGGTGGTGTGGCCAATCTAGACACTCAGGCAGTGTGGACCCTGGCGGACTGGTAGCATGGCAGATGGGACGGAGGGCAGCATGGACCACCGGCACAGCCAGTCTGTGGAAGTTGCTCTGCGTGAGGGGCAGTCTGGGGGAGGTATACAGAGTAAAAGGGACCAAAATGTGGTGTCTCAGGAAGCTGCCTTTTTTTCTGATGCCAGCATTCCTTTTCTCTGGTCCCTTGGTCCAGGCCAGCCGGGTACCTTGCAGCTAGTGAAGACAGCTGCTGGAGGCTCTGAAGGAGAAACAATTAGAGACGTATTTTTTTTCTGGGAATTCAAAGGAAACAAATGGTTGACAAGGTTAGGATATGAGCACTCAGAGGGACTTGTAAGCAAGGTGGGATATCTGTCCTTCTAGACATTTCTTCATGTGCACAGACACGTGAGTTCATGTGTGCATACCTAATAATAATATGTACATGGGCCAGAATCTTTGACTTTAAAAGAAAGAGGAGTGTGTAGGAAAGGCCTTCACCCCTACCTGTGGGGTTGGCATTCCGTTGCTTGGCAACCCCTGTGCTTCCGCAATGTGCCTCAGCTGGGGATGGCGAGTGGGGAGGGAAGTCTGCCTCCCACCTCTTCTCAGAAACTTTGTGTCCCTGTTCCCGAGTTCGGCCAGGAGCTGGAACAGAGGAGGACAGCAGAGGTAGAGGTGTCTGAAGGCGGACAGTCGAGGGAAGAAGTGTCAAAGGGAAAGTGAAGGATGGACAAAAAGTACTGATTGTGGGGGATGCTCTGAAGCCAGGAGATGATAGGCATGGAGGAAGGCAGAGAGTGGCCAAGGATGGCTTTCGCCCTTTCTCTCCCCTTCTGTCTCCTTTCCCCTGCCTCCTCCCCTCCCTTCCTCTCCTCATCCCTCCCCTCTTCCCGCCACACATCTTTATTGGTTCCGGTAATAGCGTTGATTTGCATGTCAGGCAAAGCCTTGCTACACACACAAAAAGAAAACCCCAGCCGTGGCGGTGTGGCAGTGTCAGCTCTCGCTGTTGTTCGACAGTGTAAAATTAAATTAATAAAGCCCCCAACACAGGAAAACATAACAGGAAATTAATGGCCTTTACTGTCGCTCTGATGCAGTCATTTGCAACCCTGCTTTCCGCACCAAAGACTTCATAAATGCAAGCAGTTTCTCTAAACAAGCATACTTAGGGCGGCCTGGTATGTAATTTTTCGCCTTGCTTGTGTCCTTTGAGCTAACAAAGCCCCCTTCCTTCCTGGCTCCAGAGAGGTTTCTAACTGGTTCTGGCCCCAGCTGGCGCCCAGCACCAGGCAGGAGGCCCCGGCCTCTCCGTGAGAACCCACATAGGGCTGAAGGAGGACTCAGGGTCTCACACAGACACTCAGCCAGCCCTTTCCCACTAGCGGCCCATGAGCCTGGAGCCCTAGCCTCTGCCAGCCAGCCAGCAGGAAGGCACGGTGCCTGCTCCCAAGCAGGAAAGTTGATCACTCTGGGGAATTCACTCAGACGCACCCAGTGCTCACTGCTCCCCTTTCTCTGTGCATTTCAATTCTCCCTCCATGACCTGTTAGCTCCCCTCCCATCGTTGCCTCTGGTCCCCACTTCCTTCCAGCTTCATCTCTACCTGCTCAGCCTCCTACTTCATATATGGGTCACACACACTCACACTAGCTGTGTGCTGGCTGCACGTGCCCATGCCCTTTCCTGCTACAGGTAACTGGGAGGTGTGGGAGAGGTTACCTATTCAAAAAGGGGAAAGTAACTACTGGTATAATTCTCTAGAGTTCTAGGTCTCCCCTCTACTGTTTGGTTAGGAAATATGAGGACCCTAGATGATCATTCAGGTCATCCTTCTGTCTTTGGGCAGATTTCCTATAAACCATTTCAGAGAGTTGAGAGTCTGTGGTTTTGCTTTGGTGTGTAAATAGTGGAATAGTGAGAAAACTTACACTTAACATCTCTGGGGAGCTTTGTATCGATGTGGGGCCAAGTGCCCACTGTGTTGGGATGTACGAGAGGAACAAATAACCAACCAGGGCTGGGGTCTCTAGGAACTTAGAATCTACTGGGAGAGGCAAGGCCATCACACATCAGACAATAGGCTGCTAATTAAATGCTGAACCATGTGGCTGAGCATTCAATAGGAATCCAGGGAAGTGGCTAGAAGAGCAAGCAGGAGACGGGACTTGAGCCCAGGAATGGCTAAGATGCAGAGAGACTGTCTCCAGAAACCCCTCCCATGTGGAATGAGGCCAGTGGCTAGGATGAGGTTGGTG
Organism: Canis lupus dingo; assembly: GCF_003254725.2. Taxonomy (NCBI): domain Eukaryota; kingdom Metazoa; phylum Chordata; class Mammalia; order Carnivora; family Canidae; genus Canis; species Canis lupus. Next base: position 13,608,476 of record NC_064270.1, read on the forward strand.
ACAAGGCAAGGTCTCAGATTCTTTTTTTTTTTTTTAATTTTTAAAAATTTTTATTTATTTTTTAAGATTTTATTTATTTATTCGTGACAGACACAGAGAGAGGCAGAGACACAGGCAGAGAGAGAAGCAGACTCCATGCAGGGAGCCTGACATGGGACCCGATCCAGGTCTCCAGGATCACGCCCTGGGCTGAAGGCGGCACTAAACCGCTGAGCCACCCGGGCTGCCCAAGGTCTCAGATTCTTAGAGGTCATCTGGTCTTATATGCCACTCACATAGAACTCTCCCTTCCAGCAGTTCTGCCTGCCAGGCTGCAGCCCCTGCCTGGACATAGGACATACATGGACAATTGTCATTGTTAGCAGAACTGCCTTTATACTGAGTCAGGGTAGTGTTGAGGGAAGGACCTTGGAATCCAGATGTCTGGATGTGGGATCCATCTGCACTCCTTACTGGCTGTGGGATCTTTGGCTACTTACATAATCTCTTTGAATCTCACGTTCCTCATCTTTAAAATAGACAACAGTATTCACCACTTAGAGTGATGGTAAAGATCTCCCTTTGACACCCTCTCTTCTTTCCATCTATCCTTCCCAGTTTGCTGAGCCCCGGAATGGATTTTAGTTTATCACATGATGTGGTCCCTGCACTGGAGGAGCTTCCCCACCATCCCGGTTACCTGTCTCTGAATTCATTCTTGACAGTTAAAAGTCCCTCCTTTGTGAACACTGAACTCTAGAGAGTCTAGCCAATGCCAAGAACAGTAGAACCATGCCACTCTCCTGGAGATACTACATCCATAATGTGGCCTAAGATTACATTCGATTTTTTTTTTTTTAGCAGCTCTGTCAGACTCAAGATCATATTGAGTTGGTGGTCAACGAAAACCTTGAGATCTTTTTCACATCAATTGCTATCAAGCCAGGTCTACCCCATTCTGCACTTGCATAATTGATTTTTTTAAACCTAAACATAGGGCATTCCATTTATCCCTGTTGAATTTCATCTTGTTGGTTTGGGCTCTTAATTCCACCTGATTAAGACATAAGGATGTCTTCTGTAGCATTATCCTAGTAGAGTTTTTCACAAGAATTACTTGTCTTTAAAATAAAGGAGAGACAGGGAACCCTGGGTGGTGCAGCGGTTTAGCGCCTGCCTTTGGCCCAGGGCGCGATCCTGGAGACCCGGGATCGAATCCCACGTCGGGTTCCCAGTGCATGGAGCCTGCTTCTCCCTCTGCCTGTGTCTCTGCCTCTCTCTCTCTCTGTGACTATCATAAATAAATATAAAATAAAATAAAATAAAATAAAATAAAATAAAATAAAATAAATAAAGGAGAGACAATCACCCACCAGTGGAAACGTCCCTCCTGGTTGCAATAAATGAATGCTTTGGATACTATTGGGCCCAGTAGCCATCTACCTTATCACTTGCCTTCATCTTGCCCATAACATTAGGAAGGAGATTCTTTGTGAAATGTTAACATTCACCACATCCACAGCATTTCCTTCATCAATAAAAAATGCAATTTAAGTTGATGAGCAGATTGAGCACCTGCTAGATAGAAAACATGGCAGGAGGAGTGATTTACAAACGTAAATAGAATGCAGCTCTTGACTGCAAGAAGCTTCTAATCTAGTAGGGAGATAAATGTGCACATCATTATATAAGCAGAATGTGATAGATGCTGTGATCAAGGTATAAAGCGCTATGATGAATATTTTTTAAAAAAGAAAGAGAGAGAGAAAGAGAGAGAGAGAGAGCAGTTGCTTCCAACCAGGGCAATTAAGACAGTTTTAGTGGGGTTGGCATTTGATTGAAGCATTGCTACCTAATTAATGTGCCGCACCTTCTTCTTGGTAAATGCATGCTGGTTCCAGGGTATCACCATGTTCTTTCCTGTGGCCCACAAATTAACTGTATAATAATTTCTTCTGAAAGATTTCCCAGGATGCCTGGGTAGCTTAGCGGTTGAGTGTCTGTCTGCCTTTGGCTCAGGACACAGTCCTGTATCCAGGGATCAAGTGCTGCATCAGGCTCCCTGTGGGAAGCCTACTTCTCCCTCTGCCTGTATCTCTGCCTCTTTCTGTGTGCATGTCTCTCATGAATAAATAAATAAAATCTTACAAATAAACAAACAAACAAATAAATAAATTCCCCAACCCTAGCATTACCATTTATTAGAGCATTATTTGCATAAGCATACCATCTCCACCCCCACCCCCTCCCCCACTCCCCCTTGACAGGGCAGATGGCTTGGGCTTTGTCACTGCCTCACCCCTTTCGTTGTGTCTTCTTAAGGATTATCAAATTTAGGATCCTATCTGCTTCGCCCCCTAGGGTCCTGGTAGATGAGTTATCTGGGCCTGGGAAAGTTAAGTAAATTGAAATAGTTAGGGATCCCCTGGGTGGCGCAGCGGTTTGGCGCCTGCCTTTGGCCCAGGGCGCGATCCTGGAGACCCAGGATCGAATCCCACATCGGGCTCCCAGTGCATGGAGCCTGCTTCTCCCTCTGCCTCTCTCTCTCTCTCTCTCTCTCTCTCTCTGTGACTATCATAAATAAATAAAAAAACTAAAAAAAAAAAAATAGGGAAGGAGTTAACCTGCCTGGCCCCCTCCTGCTGATCCTATTTTGAAGATTTTTTTTTTTTTTTTTTGGTGGAGAAGGCAAAGGCAAGCTGAGGAAGCACCGAGAGGTTCTACACCTTCTCTCCTTTTTTGTCTCAGTCTTACTCTGCTTCCCAAGTACTGAGCGTAAACCTACCTTCCTTCTTGGTCTTTCTTCAAACATAGCTACGAAGGCCCTTTTTTCTTCCTGATAGGTTCATGCTATTCTCATATCCATCCTTGGTTATGGGCCCTTCCTTCCTTCCATCTGTTATGTGTCCTTTTTAAGAGGGGGAAAAAAAAACTTTTGTCTGATAATAAGTATCATACATGCTCATTGTAAAATATTTGGAAGATACAGTAAATTAAAAAAAAAAATCACCCTGATCTCATCACTGAGAGATAACCACTGTTAGAATTTGGTCTATTCTTCACAGTCTTTTTTTCCCCTTCTGTGCATATATAATTTTTTTATCAAAACTGGAATGATACTGTATATATACAGCTTGTGTCTTGCTATTTTTGCTTAACATTATATAGGACCATTTTCACATATCATTAAATATTCTTTGAAAACATGATTTTTTAATGGCTGCATAATCTTCCACTGTTCGGTGTACATGATCTTTTAAAATCTAGGCTCATCATTTTTAAAGCTTATCCATGTGCAACAACCACGATTTTCCTTAAATGTCCTTCTAGTTCAGCCCCTCCCCCCACTCCAGTGCCTTTACTTTGTCAGGTTGATTATTTGAGCTTGTAGAGGTGAAATTTCATTTTTAGAGCACCCTGTCCTTAGGGAATTAGACTCCCTTGCCATGGGATCACGACCGTTCCTTCCCTCCACGTGTAGCCGTTTGCTTTCCTTGAGTTGGATTCTGTCCAATGCCTCCTCCCTTGGCTACTGTCAACTCTAGACATGGTTGCTTTCTCCCCAGATCCCCATCACTTCTCTTTTATCGGCTTTTGTTTCTCTCAGAATTAAGCAGCTTGGAATAGTGAAAAGGGCATTGGACAACTGAGAACCTCAGTTCCCCTCCTAACGATGACTAGCTGTGTGACAGGGGACAATTACTCAACCTTTCTGAGCCCTTTTTTTGGTCTCTAAGAGGGAATCAGCTTAAATGATCTGCATGATAATTTGCAGCTGTAAAATGCAATGACACTGAATCCAGAGTAGCAATTTCTTTTGTTGCTTCTTTTTTTCCTCTCAAAGGTAAATTGTTGAGGGAGGCAAGTTACAAATTTATCTACCTTTGCTTCTGGAATTCTGTTAGATGAATCAGCCAACATTTTTTTTTATCACCTCGGGCCCTACTCTAGGTTTACAGAGATGAAAAAGATGGGTCCCTGCCTTCAAAATAGTCACAGTTTAGTGGAGAAAACAAACATTAAAAAAACAACCATGCAAACAACAACAACAACAACAACCATGCTACATATAGATTCTAAATTTGGCTCTGCTTCTTACCGGCTGTTGTAGGTAATTTGGTGCAAGTTACCTAACCTTTCCATCCTTCGGTTTCTCCAGGTTACGAACTCAAGCTGCCATACGCATATTGCCTGTGTTTGCTTCTGTCTCTTCCAGTACTTGTTAGCTGTGACCTTAGGAAAGTTCTGGAACCTCTGTACATTTGTTGAGAAAACATTTGTTTTCTCAACTCCAAAATGAGGATAATAATAGAAGCTTCCTGCTTAAGTTCTGGTGAAAATTAAATGAGTTAATATATGTACAATTCTTAGATGATTGCCTAATATATAGTAAGCACTTCATGTTAGTTGCTGTTATTGTAAGAATTAAGTCAGTGTCTATATGTTACACATAGTGTCTGCTACTGTAATAGGAACTGGATCGATTTCAGTTATTATTATTATTTCTACAATAGAGGTTTGGATAGATGGCTACTGGAACACAGAGAAAGAAGAAATTAATACTGCTGAGGGAGGAGCTAGCCATCCATTGGTATAACTTTGAGGAAACTCAATCCAGAAAAGCTCATGGGACTTGGCCAAGGCCATCTAGCACGTGAGCGACAAGACCAGGATTTCAACTCCGATGTCACTCCTAGTCCAGCGTTATGTTAGGATCACTAATGCAAGTTAGTGTCCCTAGAGGCATGTGGGTGTAAATGGGCACAGCAGCCCAGGCAGCTACCCCTACTTTTCCCCCCTCCCATGAACTTCACTGTTTGTTTGTTTAAGATTTTATTATTCATGAGACACACACACACACACACAGGCAGAGACATAGGCAGAGGGAGAAGCAGGTGTCCAGTAGGGATCCTGATGCGGGACTCAATCCCAAGACCCAGGGATCAGGACCTGAGCCAGAGGCAGGCTCTCAACCACCCGAACCACCCAGGCGTCCCTCACTGAGTGGGCTCAAATTTCAGAAGCCCAGAAGCTGAACTTGGTCAAGGAGAACAGGTGGTCTGCCAGGGCCAGGCCAGGCAGAACCTGGTCTTGCTCAGAGCCTAAGCTGTGGGCCCTATTTCCAAGGGCTTCTTCATGCTCTCCTCCTGAGTGTCGCTTGGCCCGGGCACACTCGCAGGCAGGTTGTCCAGTTTAAGAATGGGAGGCAACGGGGACTGTCATCCCATCTCCTGGGACAAACGGTGATCCAGGAGGGTGATCCCAGGAGCGCACTCTCCAGCCTGGCCCTTGCAGCCCCTCCCAGCACAGGGCAGCACGGCTTGCCCCCTGCTCTCCCCACCCCCCTCCTCCTGTTTTTCCTTTAACACCCAGCATCTCCTCTTCGGGCGTCTCTCCCTGCCTTTCCTCGCGTGCACTCCTCCCTCGCTCACACTTCTTTCCTTTCTTTCCCTCCTGCCCTGTCCCCTCCGATCGCACGAATCCCGGCGCTCCTAGCTCCTCGGGTGCGAGAGCCGCCCGGCTCGGCGGGGCTCCTGGGCTCCTGCCGGCCCCCGCGCCCCATCCGCGGGGAGGGTGGGCGCCGCGTGGGGGTGGGGGTGGGGCCGGGGCTGCACCGGCGGGCTGCGCTGAATGACAAGCGGGATATTGATCGCATTCTGAACTCAGCCCAGCCGATAGAAGGTAATTAATGACTCCATTTGCCTCAGTACCGAGGAGAACAATTGAGTTTGAAACTGCAACAACTGGCAGCTGGGGGTGAACCCCTCAGAGGGGGAAGGTAGTGTTGGAGGAGCCAGCGGGGGAGGGCGGGCGGAGGCCAGCGGTCCGCACCGTGGGGAGCAAACGTCAGTGCGGAGCCCCCACCCCAACCGCAGCCAGCCCCGGCCCCTCCAGCGCCCCGGGCCCTGGCGGGCTGTTCCTACTTCCTCCATGCTTTTCTCTTTTCTTCCTCGATCGCCTTTTTGGGTCATTTTCTGCCTTCGGATGGAGTAAGACTGACTTTCCTCCAGATTGCTTCTGCTCTGCTGTGATCTTGCACACTTTCCTCACCATCCCTTAGCTTGGTACCTCATTTGTAAAATTGAACTAACGGTATCTCTTCGGCAAGTGTTCTGTGAGAACTAGAGATAATGTGTGTGAAACACCTAAAGCCTGCCTAGCCTGGAGTTAGCGTCCATAAATGATGATGATGTCCATAAATGATGATGATGTCTTTGACACGAAAGGCCAATTTGGTACAGTGGAGAGAGGGCTCTGGGGTCAGACATCCTGAGTTCAAATCCAGTCTTTGCTACTCACTAGTTGGATAATGTTGAACAAATAATTTTGCCTCTCATCTGAAAAATGAGAAGTACCTCGCAACATTGAGTGAATTTTTTTTTAAGATTTTATTTATTTATTCAGGAAAGACACAGAGAGAAAGAGGCTGAGACACAGGCAGAGGGAGAAGCAGGCTCCATGCAAGGAGCCCGATGCAGGACTTGATCCTGGGACTCCAGGATCATGCCCTGGGCCAAAGGCAGGCACTAAACCGCTGAGCTACCCAGGGATTCCCACATTGAGTGGATTTAATGAGTGTGTGTAAAAACTCTAATGTTGGTTTCCCCATAGACAGGTAGATATGTGTATTGGGTCTTAGAAAACTGAAGTTAGCATAGTTCTTTACCATGCTTTTTTTTTTTTTTCTTTACCATACTTTAAAAGAATTCTTTTCACTTGCCTAATTCCTATTTTTTGGGACTTGGGGGGTGGCCCTTGTTCATCCCATCTTGATTTTGTAGACTTTGATGAGCCTTGGTGCTTTCTAACCAAGGAAATGGCATTATTACTCCTGTCTCTGATCATCACCCAACATATCTTTTGGTCAGTGCACAAGAATCTCTCTCATCCCTCCCAGTGACTACTTTGAGAATTCAGGTAGAAAGTCATCACAAAAAGAGGACAGAACTCTTCTGTGCCTAGCCCTCATCCCTAAGACATGGTGTTCAGTGCCTTCCCTCCTGCCCAAGCTGCTGATACCTTGCTGGACAAAGTTCATGATTGGCCTGGGTTCAGAGAGGTAGAAGGTAGGGCTCTGCTCCAAGGAAGCCCAGAATAGTTGGGGAATGACAAGGCTAAGTGAGTGAGTGAGGAGAGCAGATCTTTTGCTGAGGAGTGAAAGACATTTTTATTAATGATTTTAGAAGTGGTACATGCTTATTGTACAAAGCCTGGACAATATGGAAAAACTTAGTTGAAAAGAAAACAATTTGCTCATGATCAGAAGATAACCATTGTTAACTATGCTGGTGGCTCTCCTTTTGGTCAAGACAATCTTTGGTTTTGCAGTTGTCTTCATGGAGACTGGGGCACTGCTGCTGGATCCCATGCTCTGGATGTTGGCCGGGCAGGCAGCCCCTGCTGCCCATTGCTGCTCTGTCCTCAGCTATCTGAGGATCTTCTGGTGCAAGGAACTGGAGCATCTTCTTGGTGCCAGGCTTCCTGGTGGATATGCCCTTGAGCTAGCCTCCTACCTTATTTAATCAATACTTTGTTTACTGTGAGTCTGTTTCCTCACCAGTAAAAAGGGGATTATAATCCCTACCTGCCTTGGAGAGTGGTTAGGAAACCCAGATAACCTAAGGTCTATGAAAGTTTTTGTTAACTGCTCAACAAATAGGAAGCAGTCAGAGGAGAAGCCAATATGAGTCTTTGTTCCCCTGAAAGAATACTATTCATCAAAGTTTTAGCTGAGCAGTTTGTTTAATTAACTTCTTTATATCCTGCCTTATTCCAAAAAGGACTTGTAGTAGCTCACTCTCCTTGAGAGTGCACTTGCTGTAGTGCACAAGACACTCGGAATGGGCTCTAGTTCTGAAAATCCTACTACCTAGTTGTGTGACCAGACTGGCCACCCTCTCCCCTCACTGCTCACCCTTTCTAGTTTTCCTTCCTGCAAAATGAGAAATTTGGACCATATGTCCCCTAGTTATTTTATTTATTTATTTATTTTTTAATTTTTATTTATTTATGATAGTCACAGAGAGAGAAAGAGAGAGAGGCAGAGACATAGGCAGAGGGAGAAGCAGGCTCCATGCACCGGAAGCCCGATGTGGGATTCGATCCCGGGTCTCCAGGATCGCGCCCTGGGCCAAAGGCAGGCGCCAAACCGCTGCGCCACCCAGGGATCCCTCCCCTAGTTATTTTGAAACAGTCTGTGCTCAGCCAGCTCAGGGCCATAGGCTGTGCCTTCAGTGTAGAGAGGATGCTAGGAGGGAAACCATGCCCCAGATGGAGTCAAGTGGTCCCCAGCTTAGCCCCTGGGTTTGGAACTTGGGCATCAGAGTGAAATGATGTAGTGGGCAGGCTCTGGGTGAAGCAGACCTGAATTCAAATCCTGACTGTCATTTACTAGCTGCCTAGTCTTGGCTAAGCTACTTAATGTCTCTTTGCCTCAGTTTCCCTCTCTTTCACATAGGTATCACAGTCCTGGCCTCACGGGGTTTTGGGGAGGATTCAGTGGCATGTGATAAACTGAGTACTGTGAGCTGCTAATGGATGGTGGCTGGATAGGGGACAGCAGGAGAACAGGGCTAAATCTTCCACATGTGGAGACTGACTAGCACAGGGTCCTTTCCTCACTCAGGCAGGGTGCAGGGTGAGGTCTTACTAAACCTAAGCAACTGAATTTTCCAGCTTTAAACTAAACACATGGCCTGGCAATGGAAAAGAATATTAAAAATCAGAACTGTCCCGTAGAGCCCGGGACATGTGGCCACCATACTCCAGCCCTCTTCTTGGAGCCTTGACAAGGAGTTGGCTGACAAGGGGTTGGCTTATCTCATCACGATAAAGGCCCAGGGCCTCCTCCTATCATTTTGGAAGGCCTTCTCTGGAACCAGCTCCCACCACCACGGGCCATTAGACCCATTTTATCCCAACCCTACCGTCTGTGACAGGGCCTCGGTATGGGGAGTTCAATTTAGAGACTGTCTCTGGACCCTGTTCTCAAGCGACCTCTGCTGCCTTCTTTGGATGGCAATTCTGCAGCTCCCAGGTCAAGTGCTACTCTTAAGTGGGAACACAGTGTTCTCTGTCCTTTGGGTAAAGGCACGTAGGTGGGCAGGGTGGTGTTGCTGAGAGTGATGCTGTTAGAAGCTCACCAGCAGCGGGGGTAAGAGAAGAAGGAGCATAAGTCTACCCAGGGACCTACTATGGATCTTCCCACATCTTCTGATCGCTAAGGATGTGTGAGATTTGCCTGATAAGTGCCTGGGTGTTTTGGGGTGTCAGGCCAGCCAGGTGTCCAGTACAGAAACCTTTGGCCAGGGGTCTGGATCAATCATTCAGTCAGTCAGTCATCAAACACACCCTCTATACCCACGTCCATGCCTGGCGCCAGAGCCACGAGATGCATCAGTGTGGTCTCTGCCCACAGGGAACTCACAGCCTGGCTCTTTGGTACAAGGGAGCTGTCTCTATTGGGTCAGGAATCTTCTTGGAGAAGGATGCTATCTAATTACTCACACATGGGAACCCCGGGTGGCTCAGCAGTTTAGCGCCTGCCTTCAGCCCAGGGCGTCATCCTGAAGACCGGATCGAGTCCCACGTCAGGCTTCCTGTGTGAAGCCTGCTTCTCCCTCTGCCTGTGTCTCTGCTTCTCTCTCTCTCTCTCTCTCTGTATCTCTCACAAATAAATAAATAAAATCTTTAAAAAAAATAATTACTCACACTTTTCATTCCCCACTTACTCTGAAACCTGGATCAAGACCTGGTCTTGCCTCCTCCTCTGTTTTGGCCCAGCTCTGCCAGAGCCAGTGACCATCCAGGCCTCGCAGTGGTCTCCTACTGTAGTTTCATCCCTCTTCTTGCTGTCACCTCTGAGGGTCTCCCCTTGAGAAGTCCCACCCTGGGCACTCTCTCTCCATCATCCTGAGGACCTCCCTGCCAGTGGTCAATGCTGATGACCGGTTCATGCTCTCTTCCTTTTCTGTTCTCATCTTCCACATTCTCTTTTTGTGTCTGCCTGTCTTCCTCTCCTGTCTTCTCTTTCTGCCCCCTCCTTGCCCTACCCTCCAAACCTACCCCCATCCCCGCTCGTCTTTAGTTGGATAGCCAGGTTTCCTGTCCGAGTGCCTTGTCTCCAACCAGCACTTCGGAGGGCTTCTGGTGTGGGGAGCATCTTCCCTTCTTCCTCTCCCTGTCTGCCTCTTCTCTGCTTCTGCCTTTCCTCCTTCCCCGGGCTTCTTCTTGGACCTCTGACCCCAGGCTTCTCCCAACCACCTCTCCTCACTCCTTCCCCCTCTTTCCTTGCCTTCATCCCTTCCTTCCTTCTCTGGCTGAAGGAAGGTGGGTGCCACCGTGCCTCTAGAGAAAACCTGCCAGAGCTCCCTGTCCCCATCATGATGTCACTGCCCGCTCTCTGTCCCGACACCCTGGACTCCCCCAAACCCCCAGAACTTTCTTTGTGCTCCTTCACCGTTCGTCATTACCACTGCCTTTCCTGCCTTCTCATTGCCTTCCTTCTCCCCTGGGGGGTTTCCTCAAGCCTCCCATGGCCTCTGGTGGGGTTCTCTGCAGGCTTTCATCACACCACCTTGCTTCGCCAAATCCTCCAGCACCTTCATTCTCTCCATCACCCCCCCCATGCCCTTCCTCCTGCTATTCTCTTTGCCCCGCCTCCTGCTGCCACCTCTTCCAGAAGCAGCCTTCCCTTTGCCTTCCCTTCCTCCCTCCCCCTTCCATCACCACCGCTGCCTCTGTAACCTGTCTTATCACCAGGGCCTGAGTATACAAAAAAATAAATAAATAAAAAGGTCAGTGAGTGGAGGGAGCGGCAATAACCCCTAAAACAGTACTATCAGTGGAACATGATTGATCAATTGAATTCCATAGCGGCTGAAAAATGTGGGATTAAGTAGTGTATTATACGCACAATGAGTTGAGGCATGATGTTCATTTCAAGTTCATTTCGCCGGCCTCTGCCACCAGATCAGGCAATCAATAGGGGCAGCAGATATCATATATCACCTCTCTGCGGGCTGGGGAGAGAGCACCATAATCTCTCGCAAATTTAGAGTGACAGATTTGTCAAGATCTGAAGGGCCCCTGAATAAATGAAGGAAAAGAGACTCCTCCAGCCAGTGACCTGAGGACAAAGCTTCAGTTCAGCCCCTATACACGCACACACACACACACACACACACACAAGGTTGAGCCAAGCCACACACAGGCTTATATACAAATCCACACAGAGGCACAATATGAGCCTTCCCACACATGTGCACACACCCATGCACGTAATGTATGAGCACATGCTCACAGACAAATGCACACTTTCTTTCCCAGGGCCCATTTGGTGACACTGCAACAACCACACACAAAGACACTGCTGCCTCCCTAGGCCCTAACAGCAGGGCTTCCCAAAAGGTAGGAAGACTCCAGCAAGAGAGGATTAGACACAATGGAACGTGCAAATAGCTTTGAGGGGTGGAATTAGGATGATGGCACATCCTTGAAAGAAAAGCAGGCACAGAAAAAACATGGGGCACATGAGCTCATGCTCCCCATACAATCACACATGTACACACACACATTCTTTGAGAATAGTTCTCACTCTGTCATTTACACATACACAGATGCATATTTATCTGGATGTTTATAATATAATGTTTGTAATATTACAAGTGCATTTACGCAGAGAATACCCACATAAAAGGAAAAACTAAATATGCCACACCCTAACTCATGTAAGAGAGACACACACACTCTCTAAGACAGAAAAACATTCCTGAGGCTTAGACAGTAGAAAAACACAACAACCAAGTTTTGTGTCTCTAGGAATGCCAGGAACATGGAAATACCATGGAGCCTGCTCCTGTGTCTGTCTATCTACCTCAGACTCAATCTTGGGCTTCATTTCTCTCTTTCTTATACACACACACACACACACACACTTTTTTTGCTTTCCCACCTCCTGAGGAACAGAGTGGAGAGAAGACAGCAGGTCCCATTTGGACAGCAGACCCCCATGCTCCATCTGGGAGGGCAGAAGAGAGGATGGCTGCAGGATGAGGTTAATCAATATGTAATATTTTCTATGGTCTCCTGAATGATACTGTACGGTGTTACTGTATATAATGCAATATTGATTATATCATATCGTATAATCACCTATAAACTGATATATATAATAGTCCCAGAGGAATACCCTGAGGCCTACAACGTGGGCTGGCCCCAGGCCCAAGGCCCCGGTGGCTCTTGAGCTGAAGGAAGCCAAGGAGCGGCCACACTGTGGCTGGGGAGGACTCAGCTTCGGCCTGGAGAGTTGCTGGGTAGGGGTTCAGACAGAGAGAGAGAGCAGGCACTTAGCTCACTGTGTGCTCTGAAACCCTAACAGAACTGATGCAGGGGTGCCAGGATGGGGAGGGAAGGTAACAGAAAGCCTAGGTCGAGCTGGACGTGGACAGAATTGGCCTGCAGCCCCAGGGAGCGGGCACTAGTGTGGCACCGCCATGGCCTTTCCTTCGCAGCGTGAGTCTCAGCTCTCTGTGAGAACCACAGGAGGAGCTGGTGGGGCTCGAGGGGCTGGCCTCCGACAGAGACCTAGTCAGAGTCCGGGTCAGAGACAGAGGCTGAGGAGGACAGTCTGGGCACAAGAGTACCCACAAAGTCTCTGCCCAAGGCCGTGTTTCACTGCTCACATGCCACCTGCTGTCCTCCTGCTCTGCTCGGAGTCCTGGCCCCATGCAAGCAGAATGCTTCAGCTTGACTTTCAGAATCCCTCCTCCCTCGGCGGTGAAGTTAATTACCTCACCCAGCCTCCAGGTTACACTCAGCCTCGGAGATTTGATGATTTTCCACCCTTGGAGTCAGTGGAACTGAAATTCATCTCAGAGCCGAGTTCAATTCTCCACAGGCTCAATGATGCTGGTCTGAGCCACCCAGCTCCTCCCCCAGGCTGACGCAGGCCTGGGGACAGCAGGGGTTCAGGGGAAACATCTCCAAGGAGACCCCCAGCTGTACCTCTGCCCAGTGTTCCCGCAGTGCACCCCCCCTCCCCTCCCCGCACACTGGGACAACTTCCCATTCTCCCCCGAGGTCCTTCAGAGGCTCTGGCTCCCCCAGCCAGATCTCTGAGGCATGGTCAGCCCCTGGGCCAGCTGCTCCAGCCTAGAAGCTGGGAAGGAGGGGTCCCAGCAGGGGTAGGAAGCCCCCTCGACTTGCTGTGCCTCTGCTGGCCCATGCTGATGTCCCCACTGTGCCTGTGTCTTCTAGATGTGTCCGAGGGCTCAGTCCCCAATGGAGACTCCCAGAGTGGCGTGGACAGTTTGCGGAAGCACTTGCGAGCTGACACCTTCACCCAGCAGCAGCTGGAAGCTTTGGATCGAGTCTTTGAACGTCCTTCCTACCCTGACGTCTTCCAGGCATCGGAGCACATCAAATCAGAACAGGTGAGAAAGAACTTTCTGCTGTCAGGAGTGGACAGAAACTGGGCAGAACAGGCCTCTGGAGAACGTGCGTACCCAGCATTGCAAATGCTGCATATGGGTGCACCGTGCGTGTGCTGTGTGGGCACACTCACATAAGGACATTATGGTAGAGTTAGGAAAAGCCATTATGGTACATGGCTGTCGGAAATGATAAGTTCTGGGTGCTAGGATGGTCTTGGATAAGCCTTGTCACCTTTCAGAGCCTCAGTGTCCCCATGTGTAGAACGGAGGACTTGGGTAAGGTCTAACAGGTCCCTTCCAGCCCTGCCATTCCATGCGTCTGGCATGGAATACTCAGGAAACGTCCTTATCCCCTTGCCATATCCCAGAGGCCTTACAGAAAATTTGTGCAACCCCGGGGTGCTCTTCTCGCCTGATATCAGAAGGAGAGGCCCCAATGCTTGCTTCCTGCCCCCAAATCCAGCTGTCCAGCATGACTTGACAGCCTACCCCGCAGACCCCATACTTCCTCCAGATGCAGAACAGCCCTGCATGGGTCACAGCCCACAACACATTAGCACAATACACAATGTAGGAACATATCTCCTAACTCCTCACATTTACCCATGTGCACGTGTTTATACACCACACAGACACCTGCTCCCTCCCCCCACTCACAGCTCACAGGACTCAAAGCACAGCCCCCAGGTCAGTGGGAAGAGGTGCCTTCTCCCATACCATAGCTCCGCACACCTCCAGCGCCACCTCCAGCGCCTGCCTCCACCCACACATCCATAGAGGCCCCCCATGCACACACTTGAAGATAGGAGCACACACCCATTCCTCCCACGCCTACAGCCCAGGCCTGACCCACACTGCCACACAATACAGTCAGCTGGGCTTGCACGCGCACACACTCATGCACACACTGCGCACTCGCACACCTGCGTGGCCCCGCAGGCTCTGCACGGCACAGTTCCACTCTAGGACTCCAGCAGCTCCCAGCCACTCGCCTTCCTCTCTGCCTGTCCTTTTATCCCATAAGCTGTTTGTCTTCATAAAACAAAAATCAAAAGTCTTTTTAAGGTGCCCTGAGCCATAAACCAACAAAGGAGGAGCCGGCCGAGGCGGGCGGCTCGGAGCACCCTCCACGAGTCCCCGGCTGTATTACAATGAATAACCTTTATTTACTTTCATTAGACTATTAAACACCAGCACAGTCATTTTTCCCCCTGAAACTCGAAGCAGGGCCCATAAAGCAAATCCGAAGCCTAATTGAGTTCATTTTAATTTCTCTCCGATCACAGCGAATTACTCTGGTGATAAATCAGGGGGCAGCTTCACCCCCAGTAGAAGGCCTAATTTGCAGCTAATTACAAAACTGATTTCTACAGGAAGATCAATACGAGAAGGAATTGGAAATGACGAGGCAATCCCGGCCAGCCAGGGAGGGGAGAGGGCCCTCTGGGGGGGCCAGGAAGCGGAAGGGAAAAAAACGGACCCGAAAGAGCAGAAAATCAGTTTTAATTTAACGTAATATTAATCAGAGCAACTTTTCCTGCTTTGTGCAGGCTCCTGGTCGGCCCAGCTCCGGGGTCTGGCTGAGCGGTGACGGCAATAAAAAGGCAATTACCCGAGTGTTTCGGGCAGGACACCCTTTCAGAGGCAATGACTGGCCCCCTCCCACCCTTCTGTTAGCCATGTGGACTCTCCCCCTCCCCAATTTCATACCCCAGTGCACAGGCAGAGAGCGAGGGGCCCGTGGGGCTGTCTTTGTTTGTTTTTTAAAAAGGGGGCACCAGCACCCGATCAGCCAGCCCAGCAGTGCCAGGCCAGAGGCCCCCATCGGCCCTTCCCCCAGCTCTTGCCTGGGCCATCAAGTGCTGGTTCGCCCCTCCTCCCCAAGACTCCAGGGGACCTGGAAACATCCCTTGCCTCTCAGCAGGGGGGACCCAACTGCTACACTCCACCCTTGGGGCTTCTTAGGCAGGAGATGCTATAGCAGTTTAAAGGGTGCTGAGATCACCACCAATGATGTGCAGGCTGCACCTCTAGCTACCCAGAGTCAGGTGTGCCCCCACCCACACAAAAATCTCCATCATCCGCTGAGCCCGCCCCTCCCTTTCTCCCCTCCCTCTGCCTGGCCATCTCCTTCCACCCCATCTGGGAAGGCTCCCTGTTCCTCCTCCCCATCTGCACACCGAGCCCTTTCTCCGCATGTGCGCATCAATAGAGAGCTGTCTCTTTTCTCTCTTCTCCCAGGGGAACGAGTACTCCCTCCCAGCCCTGACCCCTGGGCTTGATGAAGTCAAGTCGAGTCTATCTGCATCCACCAACCCTGAGCTGGGCAGCAACGTGTCAGGCACGCAGACATACCCCGTTGTGACCGGTAAGGAGGCTTTCAGGAGGGTGGGGGCACTGCTTTCAGTAGGGGCACCTTAGCCCTTGCCATCTGGGGCCCAGTGTGACAGGTGGGCCCCCTGCCATGATATCTGCAGAGAGAGTGAGCACCTCCAAAAACCAGGGTGCTTCCTGAACAGATGTGTGCAGATGTGAGGAGCAGAAATTGTGGTCAGGGTCTCTCTGTGTGCTTCAGCCGGGGAAGGTCGAAGCTAGGAGGAGCTGTTGCTGGTTCCTTCTTTTTGCTTATCCTCTTGCCTCTCTCTTTGCCGTTTCTCTTGCCTCCACCAAGGTGCCCAGAATTATAAGCCTCTTGCTAGGACGTGCACAGAAGAATGCAGAGGGTCAATAGGCCAGGCTGGGGAGAATGGGGCAGTGTCCAGCCTCCACACTCCCATGCCTACAAGGCTCCTAGGGCAGGGGTGGGTGTCTGCCTTTCTCTCTCTCTAGGCACCCTGGGTAGCTGGGGCTTTGGGCTTCAGAGCATGGCATTCAGCTCTGTGGTTATAGATAAGCACAATTATCCCAGTCCTTCTCCTGCTTCCCAGAGAAATCACTGAGATGAGGCTTGATTTCAAGGCTAGGTAGGGTCAGGCCTGTCCCACAGCCAAATGCAGGGGGAGAGGACATCTAATTCAGCTGCTCCCATGGATGAGGAGCAGTGGAGACATCTAGCAGGGTAGCAGGCCGAGGTGTGACACAGCCAAGGGCCTAGCTGAAGAAGCTCTAGGCCGCAGAGCTGAAGGCTGTGGAAGGCGCCTGGCACCGCAGAAGGGTTTTCGGGCCAGGAAAGTGCCCAAGTGGGAGAAACACACATTGAGGTGTTATTAAAATTCACCTAATTATTCTGGAGACACTAAAGCCAATGTGCCGTTTGTTCCTTGGGAGACAGAATGATTGAGAAGGGTCTCGGTGGGGATTGGGAGACACTGAGGCGTTACCTGCCGAGCGAGGCGGGTAGAGGCGGCCCAGGGATCGGCAGCAGGACTGCCAGCAGCCAGCGTCACAGCCAGGTGCAGTGGCGGGGAGCAAGGTCCTGGTTCTGACTTGGTGCTGATCTGAGTAGGGCTCAGGCCTGAGATGGTGTGTGAGTGGCCTTCCAGCCTCCACGCAGGGGCTTGGGGGAGCCCTGTCCTTAGCTTTCCCTGGCTCTCCTCAAGGGGTGTCCAGGTACTGCTGTTTCTGGCCCAGATAGGGTTGAGCTCTTTGGCTAGGCAACCAAAGTTTGCCTAGGGGTTGAGTTCTGGAAGTGTCAGAGAACTGGATGGGGCTTCTGGGAGTGACAACCTTAGCTGTCTCAGGACACGGCCTGTTATCAACTGGCCCTCGACACCAGCCTGCCTTAGCCAATGTGGGAGCCTGCCTTAGCCAACATGGAAGCCCTCTGAGCTGCTGGGTGTTCTGACCCAAGGCAGAGAGGTGGTACAGGCCAGGCCACCTTTCTGAGCTGCTGAGTGTTTCAGTGGCTACTTCCTGAAGGTATCCCACCGCAGACAGCTGACAAAAGAGAGCCTAGGAGACTTTTCTAATCCCAGCTGTGCTTCTCTGGGCCCGGGGCCACAGTCCAGAAGGCAGGGGGCTCCCCGGGGGTGGAGAGATGGATCTTCGGGTAGGGTTCCTGCTGCAGGAGAACTCAGGGCTGGTGCAGAAAAGTGCCTCCACCTTGAGCATCCCCCGCCCGCCTCCCCCCCATGGCCCTGGAACAGTCCCAGCTCAGCCTGGGAACATCTCCGGCTGATCCATCTGGATCCAAGTGTGAGAAAAGTTCATTTCAGACCCAGCTTGACATTCCCAGGTGGCAAGTTAGCACTAACATCTCAATCTGTATGCGACATTTCAATCAAGCGAGGAGTAACAAAAGCAGAACCATTAACATTCGGAGCTGTTCACCAGTGGTAATGACGGGAAACTCACTCAGAAACTGGAAATTACCAAAAAGAGAGAAGTGTGTGGAGAGGTGGGGGAGGGGAGGTGGGAAGAGGTGGGGGCAGGGAATGATTTTTCTACACTTAGGCCAAGATCCAATGTTTGGATTAATGGTGCCATTACCAGAGAAAGGGCTGCAGATTATGCTCATTCTTAAAATGTTTTTGCTGGCAATTAAACGGCTGCAGTTATTGATCTTTGTTGATTTTATGTCCTCCTAATTTGCATAATCTATTAAAGATGAATGATTCATGATGTGTTTATTATGGGGACAAACAGAATTTGCTGGAGGTATTGTCAAGGTGAGAAACGGGGCAGTGTCCAGAGACTTCATGGGCCACCTCGGTAGAGGGTCCAGCATGGTGGCCTTCAGGCCAGGACTCTGTGGGTAGCAGTGAGCAGTAATGCAAGGTGAGCAGACACAAGAGAGGTGGACTTGGGCTGTGTTCTTCTAGAAAGATCTTGGCATCTGTGAAAACTTCAAGCACAGCTGGCATAGGGGAGAGGCTTTTGGTGTATTTGTAGAAATTCCCCTTGAAGATTCTTAAAAAGCTTATTTTGTTGAAGAAGATGAAGGACTTTGGTGGGGAAAGAGAAGGGGAGGCTCTTCCCGGCCAGGTGTGTGCTAAAAGCAAGGGAGCAGGGAGGTCATCTGTGTCCGCACCCTGGCTCAGGTGTGCTAAGGCGTTTAGCCCCTGTGTCTCGGGCACCCGGCTCATCTTCCTCCCCGGAGACCGGCAGCGGAGGCTATAATTCAGGGATCAGCCCTGGGGAAACCGGCCCAGCAAGGCCCTAGCCCAACCTGAAGAGCCAACCTTATTGATATTCCTGCCACCTCCTGGCACTGGAGGCTGATTTCAAACTTCACCAGCCACTTGATACAGCTGTTCCACAAGGTCAGGACTGAGAGGAGAGAGGAGCCTGGGCTATTGTGTGGAGGGGAGAGTGGGGCCCAGTGGGCCAGGACACAGCTAATCACATTGCAAGCAAGGGTGGCTGCCAGTGGCCGGGGCTTGGCCTGATAGTCTCCCCTCCCTACCTTCCATCTTGGAACCAGAGAGAGAGACGGCTTTTTCTGGGTAGTGTTTGCAAGTTCTGCCGAGATTTTAATTTCACTGCATCACAACTCAGCAAGCTGCCAAGTCAAGCTGGTTATTTAAATTTATCACCCACTTTCCCTTCCGCCGCTGGGCTGCTCTAGCTCAGCGGCATCTCTTCTCTCCAGCCCACTGCTCTAGGCTGCTGGTCTGGAACGGAGCCGAGTCTCTCCGAAGTGATAAGGAAAAAGGGACCAGCTAGATGAGAGAGTGGGTTGGGGGTACTCTGGCCCCAGACCTCCTCAGGTCGGCCAGCGGTGGCTGGAACCTTTGTCATGTTCTTACCCTTCCAAAGGACCCCAGAGGGGGCTGTCATCGACCCCTTGGTAGCCCCAGAGACCTCTGGGTCAGGACTTGAGTGAGGACTCTGGCTCTAGCTGTGTGCTAGTGCCTTCAAGTCTCCCATCACTGGTAGAAAAGGGCCCCTCATCCCCATGACCTTCACCTCGACCTCTCCCTTCCTCTGCCTGTCCCCGTCTACAGTCTACAGCCACAGAGGAGCATGAGGGGACGCTGGCAGCCCCACTGATCTGGGAGAAGATGGATTCTAGTTTCAGGATTCCCTAAGTCCCTTGGAGAGGCGCCTGAGCACTTAGAGAGTCCCTTGGCCTGGTGAAAGTCCACCGTGAAGGTGAGAGCAGGCTCCCTACCCTGGAGGCCAGATGCAGTGAGACGGGGATTGTGTGGCGGCTGTCCATGCAAACCCCAGTAGCCCCCGAATCTGTCAGCCCTTCCCTGGCCTCTGTTGGGCATCACCACCGAGTGCCGGGAGAGCTCGGAGTGTAGTTCTTGCCGTCCTCCTTTTAGTCCCAGAGAGGTCCTGGAGGAACAAGACCGATGTCCAGGAACAAGGCAGGCTACACTCACCAAAATGCAGCTGGCTAAAAATGTGACAAAGGAGTTGTTAACACACAACGAAACCTCACTCTCTGGGCCACAAGTAGAGGGAAACTCAAAGTCAGAGCAAAATGTGAGAGATTGATGGAGGTGGACCCTAAGTGGGGGAGGCTGCGGTTGTGACCCAGCAGACAGGAGCTGTGACCTGGGGTGCAGGAGAAGCAGGAAGCTAGAACTCAGTGCTGCCCTGCATAAAGCCAGGCACAGAGCAGGACAACACTATCCGTGAAGGGGAAACACACAAATTATGCCAGTGATCCCGGGAAGCAAGTGAGTGAAAAATTGTCTCCATGAAAAATGGAGCCCCCAAGCCTGACCCTGGTTCAGAGTCCAAATTTATACCTGAGTATGTGGCAGGAACCCCCAGCCAAGAACTGACATAAAAATTTGTCTAGGATAATAACCCATTCAGAAACCCCAGCGTGAACAAGGGCAAACCTTCTCTGCAGAGGCATTCCCCAACCTGGGGCATGTGGGACTCCATCACTAAAGATGAGCTCACTACAAAAAAATTATACATCTCCTGTGAATACAGACTTATCATGAGGGAGAGTTAGCAGAAGTAATGAATAGGACGATTAATACCCCCAAGAACTGGAGATAATAGAACAGTCCAAAAGCAAGTATAAAATAAGCATATTTCATATTCTAAAAAAAGATAAAAGAAAAGTATCAGGGGCTCCTGGGTAGCTCAGTCAGTGAAGTGTCTGCCTTGGGCTCAGGTCATGATCTCAGGGTCCTGGGATCGAGTCCCGTGTCAGGCTCTCTGCTTGGTGGGGAATCTGCTTCTCCCTCTCCCTCTGCCACTCCCCCTACTTGTGCTCTCTCACTCTCGAGATCTGTCTCTCAAATAAGTAAATAAAATCTTTAAAAAAAAAAAAGAAAGAAAGAAAGAAAGAAAAAAGAAAAGTACCAGTTTTGTGTTTATCAGTGATCTAGATCCCATATCCCCTTCCCCACCAAGCCTTAGCCAGTTGTGGGGTACTAAAAATCAGAAAGGACAAGGAATGAAGACCACATCTATAGCTATTGTTTTGAGGTCCAGGAGCCATGGATAGAGCTGAGCGTCAGGCAGCCCTGGCCCCTGCTTATCCAAGATCCCAGACTGAAGGGTCAGCAGAGAATATTCCCTTTTCTTTGGAAAAATGAATTTTGGAAATCTAGGGACAAGGAAAATACAGTTCTCCTCAGTGAAGAAAGAGCCTTGTTAGCTTCCTACCCTGGGTGGATGACAATGGGAGGAGAAGGTGGTTTTATTCAAGAGTCTGGGAGAAACTTCTCTTGATGCCTTAAGGCTACAGCTCTGAAGGAATCTATAGCTAAGATCCAGGAGGAGATGTGGATGTCATCCAAGAGGGGAGTGCCCAAGGTAGGGAGAGGGAGCAGAAACTTCTGGAAGCTGGTAAATTCACGGGAGATCAGTAAAGCAAAGTTCAAAGCTGAAAAGTGGGGCTGACCTGCTCCAGGTCTGGAGGCCTGTGAGAACTGTGCAGGCTCAGCTTCTGAGAAAGGATTGTGAGCCCTCAGAAGCTCAGGGCTCTTTGCCCACATCTGGGATGGCCAGCAAAGTGGCCTTTTAGCAGACAGAAGTGTGAACCCTGGGAAACCCTCTTCCTCCTACTCAGGGAGTCCTAAGGACCTCCAGAAACTGCCTCTTTCCTGTAGTTAACAACCCCCTTCCAATGCAACTGCACTTCCCTCCATAAAACAAACAGCTTAGCCCTTGGCCAGCCCCTCGGGGGAGGAGAGGGTAATAAAGGCTGAGAAATGTTTCTAAAGGAGGCTAGGAGTCTCCTAGCCTTGTCTGTCGGCTCAAAGCCCCTGATTAGCTAGAGGAATTTAGGGCACAGACATCAGAGTTCCTCTCCAACCTTGAAAGGAGGGGGCTAGGGCAACTTCTGACTTACAGCAAGTCCGAGCCCTTTGCTGTGGAGGCCAAACCAAACCAGAGGGCTTCTCCACAGCACCCATGCACCCTGGACACTTCATTTAGGCCCAGAAGCACCAACAGTAGGAAGCTCACTTCCTTCAAACATCCCTGAGGCCTTCAGCCACATCCCCAAGGACCTCCAGCCCCCAGACCTCAGCTCTGATTTAATTACAGGGGCATTTCCATAGCAATGAGACATTGACAGATAATGCGGGTGCCCTGGGCCTGCAGCCTAGGGAGTCATTGGATCTGGGCTCTTTCCCTTCCTCCTTTATCCAGTTCACTCTAGAGGGAAAGGATATTGAAAAGAAGAAAGCACTAATCCACTCTAGGACTGAGAGAGTCAGATGGAATTGGAGCAGAATAAAAGCTATACCACCCCAATCTCCATCCTAAATCCATGTCCATGTCTATGCCTACCAGCAATCCCCAGTGGTGATGGGCTCCCCATCCCAGCAGGATGCCTTAGACAGAAGCACATGGGGCTGCTAATGGAGCTGCAGAGAAGAGGAGAGTCATGGGGAAGACGAAGAAGGTGTGAAAGGCTTCCGGTATTTTAGCAAAGATGCGATACTGTGGTCTTCTAAGCTGAGTTCAAACTTGGCCCATTACCTCAGGCCTTCCTCTTGACTTCTCCCTTGTTTCTTCCCACCACTCATGAGACCCAGAGGCTGAGCTCCCCAAATGGACTACACTCAGTCCTCCACAGCCAGGGCTCACTAGTCCATGTAGGGATCAGGGAGAGGGGACAGTTTTAATATGATTTAAAATATTTTTTAAGGAATCAATGATCTTTATTTCAAGTGCATATAGTAGCCATCTCAGGCTAACAAAACGTTGCCTAATAGAAAACACTGGGTACCATTTTCATGATAACCTAGGTTATGGAGAACCTTTGGCTGCTATATAGATGTTTAGAGATCCTTGGGGTGTCCCAAAGGAAAATTCTCCAAAAGGGGGATCCCCTGGCACTGAGCTTATTTACTCCATTCTTGGCACTTTCTAAGAAGAAAAGGTTGGCTAAGTAAAAGTAAAATGAGTCAACTCAATAATTTCTGAATGACCAGAAATCCTAAATGGTGGTGTATCCAATGAATATTACAGATGCACATTGGGACCAAGGGCTCAGAAATGTTTTGGTGGCCTCAAGGCCACCTAGGTAATATCTGAAAGCCTACTTCCCCCCAGAAAGCCAGCTGCCCCCCTAAGGGACAGGAAGACACCCCCCCCACACACACACACACACTTCTTCCCTAGGGTTATCAGAATCCTTCCTTCCCAGCTATCAGCCTCAGGACAAGCTAGTACTTTTTCAACCCTGAGCTTTGGGAGGCAAGCCCTGCCACTATTGTTACTTCTGAGAGGGCTTTGCTCCCTTCAGCTTGGAATCCCCCTCTCCTCCCCAGTGGCTGGGAGGCTGCCGGGCAGGGAGGGAGGGAGTCTGAGGGCTCGCTCCCAGAGCAGCCTAATGCTCCAGCAGCTTAAGTGGCCGTCTTCCTTGGGATTAGGGTTTCACTTACACAGAGCGCCTGAAAAACGCTGCACTTTCGGAAGGATTAGAGCTGACAATTCAGTGCTCTCAGAGAACAAAATAAAGCCGGAGAGGAACTGGGAGACCTGGAGTATCGGGAGACTGTGCAAACAGGCTTAACCTCTGCCCACCCAGCATGAGGGGCTCTTGTGCTCTGAGCCCATCAGTGAGCCGGGGGTGGCCTCCAGAACACCGGCACCCGCTGGACTCCAGTCTCCACTGGAGGTTTGCTAAAGGAGCTATTGAAGGCAGCTTGGAGAGGTGAAGGAGGGGAGGGCTGCTATATCTTCCCCTCTATCTAAGCCTCAGTTTCCTTCTCTGTAAGATGAGGAATTTGACTAGAAGATAGCCAGACTCCCGTTCAGGCCTTTGAAAATGTGATTCTCCCCAACACTCCCTAGCCTCATTTCAGGATCCTGAGGCTGCAGCTCCATCCATGGTCCAGCTGAGTTCAAAGAAAGGAACCTCTTGGGGGGCCTTGGCCAGCAGGCTCCCACGGCCCAGCCAGGTTGAGGGCAGAGTGCTGGAAGGAGAAGGGGTGCAAATAGCATGACCGGTGGCATGAGCTAGTTGGCTGTCAGACCAGCTGAGCCCACCCAGATGTGGGCAGCATATCTGCCTAGGACACAGCAGGGACGAAAGGTCTAGCTGTGTAGGAAGCAAGATCAGCTAGGAGAGCAGCCACCTGAGCTGCCGGCACAGCCCCCTCTGCTGGAACTCAGAGCAGACAAGGCTCAGGAAGAGCTCTGAGGCCAACACGGTACTGGCCTGGAGCTGGGAGCTCTCATGCAGATGCCTCTGCACTGCACCCCCTGCACCCCCCTGTACCCCCCCAGGAGAAACCTTGGGGAGGATTCAGAAACATGGGAGATATGAAACAAAATGCAACATGTAGAAAATTCTTTTCCTCTCCTTTAAAAGCAGCTTCTCCAGATTTAAAGTTTGTTTCTTTGGATTGGTAATAAAGCGATCATAATTGGTACAGTAAATGTAAATGTACAGTATATGTAGGCAGTAATTACAAATTTAATAACTGTTTTCTTAGAAGTATTATAAATGCTTGTGTCAAATACAGGCACAGACTGCCAACCTTGGAGCGATTTAATGTCTTCATCTTTGCTACCTTATGAGAAGCAGACAAAACTTGAGAATAGGATAGTAAAACAAGAGTTATGTTTTCTGGCCTTAGGGTCCTCCATAGTGTCAAGTGGATAGCAGGAGTGCTCATTTTCAGAGAACGATGCTGAGGAAAAGCATCTCTACACTCACTGAATAGAACTTTTGCTGTATAAATCAATGTCTAATAAGTCTTGTGGTCTGAGTCATCACTGAGCCCCAACATCTCTGCTGCTTTGGCAGCTGCCTTTTTATTATTTCCTGGGTCTTCTGGATGCTGACGTTTTCCTCACTTGTGATCAGCCTCTCTGCTCCTTCCCCTGTTATTTGCTGTTCTTTATATGAGCTTGTCTATTGGTACAATTCAAGTACTTTGAAACAAATCAGTGTCTCTCTTATGCCAAAGAACGGGTTCTTTTGGTTTGTGGTAAATAGTGTTTATCAGTCTTCGAGTCATGAATACTTCTGAGAGTATGATAAAAGCCATCTAGATATTACATATGTATACCTATAACATTTGATGTATGGCTTTATATGGACTCTGTGAAGCGCATCTGTGGAGTCCTACAGAATCAGTGAACCCCAGTTTAAAATCCTTGCCGTAGAAAATGGAAGAACCTGAAACATGCAAGAAACAAGAAGCAACAATAGGTTGTTTTAGGAAGAATTCACCTACCATAATCCCAGGTTACCTTCCTGGACCAGATACCTACTTTCTGGGTCTCTAATGTTCAAGGATGTCCTTCTAGAATCACTTCCCAAGTATATGCTGCCGGGTTTATCATCCAGGTTGTGCCACCTACTATCTGTGGAACCTTAAACATAATACTGAGCCCCTCTGAGCTTCAGTTTTTCATCTATACAGTGGGGATTAAAAATATCAACATCAGGACACCTGGGTGGCTCAGTGGTTGAGCATCTGCCTTTGGCTCGGGTCGTGATCTCAGGGTCCTGGGATTGAGCCCCACGTCGGGCTCCCTGCATGGAGCCTGCTTCTCCCTCTGCCTGTGTATCTGCCTCTCCATGTCTCTCATGAATAAATAAATAAAATCTTAAAAAAAAACACACACAGATCAACATCATTGGTTGATATGAGGATTAAAAGAGATAAGACATAGAAAATATTTAGGATGGTGTTCAGTGAATGCCAGCTAGTCTAGATTAAGTAGAAACACAACTCTGCCCTTGAATCTAAGAGCTGGCAAGATAGCATAAATTATCTGGTGACTGAAATTTTCCAATTTCTTAATAAAGTCATTCACTTTGCTGTTCTCTGTACTTGTAAGAGGAACTGCACTTAGAGTCTCCAAAACAGTTGATTTGATCTGGCCCATTTGGTAAGGAATGTCTGACAAAAGTGCACTGTCTGATTCAGATGCAGTGATTGCTGTAGAAATTGGCTGTAGACTCTTTGGGGACTTCCACAGTTGAACTGAGAAGACACCCTCATCAAGAGCTGTGCTTCTAACACTTCTGGGTACTTTAAGATTCTCAACTACTACTGTTTCTTGAAGAGCCTCTTTGTTTTTTAGAAAACTCTCCAAGGAGATTAATACTCCACCCCATGGAGTTTTACTGCAGACTTTCACTGTCAGTATTTTATTCTTTATATCCTGTTTTTCTTGCCTCGTCTTAATGATGACAGTGATGATAGGATATTTTGCTTGTTGGGTGACTTTTCCTTTTCTTTGGTCCTTTTGGGGGTTATCTGGCTTCATGTTGTCATCAAAGGCAGAGTGGTGCGACATAGCTTCGAACTTTGGCTCTCTTGTTCCCCAGCTCTGTGGCCACAAAAAGTCATTATGCCTTTGTACCTCCGTTTTCTCAACTTTAAAACAAGGAAGTTAGATCATCTCGAAGGCTCATCCATCTTTAAAACTTTGTGATCTTAGGAAGCAACTATCCCACACGAAATGCCCACCCCCTGGTAATATGTGGGTTTTTTTATACATTTGTTGATTCTTAGTGCTGTTGTCTTGTTACTGGCCTTTGGGGGGGAGGGGGGAGCAGCAAAGCACCTTCCTACCTCCTCTCTCCTGTTGGGTGCTACATACTTTATAACTGATGTATTTTGCCATATAGCTCTTTTCTCCTCTTCCTGTGCTTTTCCTTGTTTGTTTTTAGGGGGTGGTTATGCTTACAGTCTTAGAGCCCATCTCGCCTCCCTTTTGTCCATCCATCTGCAGTGCTCTGTTGATTCTTCCTTGCACACATTCCATTACCCATTCATATCTCTCACTAAAAGAGGCTTGCTCAAAGAATGCTGCTGGGCAAATGGTATGATGGTCTTAGTAATTTGAAAACTTCCTGCAGTATGTGTTTTCCATTATTGACAATGGTGTTCCAGAAGAATATATGGCTCTGGCAAGAGTTTGGTCAATTTTTTCCTCCTCTTCAAGTGTCACCTGTGTACTAATGAAGCCATTGAGGGTGCTTTGTATGCGGTGGCTTGCACCTCTATTGGTTCAGGGGTCCTGATGGGCACCTCTTTGTCGTGATACTGATATTACAGGATACAGCAGCATGGCTGTATGAAGAACACCAGGAAGCTCGTATGCTTCTTCCTCATCATGGGCCTTTCCTCACATTTGACAAATGTCTGAATAAGCACTTCCTGTATTAAGTTTTTTAACTAGAGTTTGGAAATGTGTCTTTCAATTAACAGTTCTCTGGGTGACTTCCAGCACGCAAAAGTTTCTGTATGCTGGAAGTGACCTTGACTGTTTTGTGAGGGGAAAAGCCAGTGGAAATAAATATTGCAGTAGGGTAACTCCAGGTTAGCTAGAGACACCTTTCCAGGCATCTGACCTTTCTTCCTCTCTCCTAAAGCCAGGTAGGGAATTGTATGACAAAACCTTAGATTACTAGGAATTCATGTGTGACAGGCTGTAGGAACCAAGCAGCTGAAATTTAAATTCCTGGGGTTTTGTTATTGTTGTTGTTTGTTTGTTTGTTTGTTTTAAGAAAGAAGCATACTTCTTTTCCTGGCTACTTTGTAGGCATTAAGAGTACAGGACCAGGAGAAATTGAGTTTCTAGATCTTTTTCATTGCAAAACTTCCACCTCTTCCCTAACTCTCCTCTGTCTTGGGGCCATTTGACCAATAAATACCATATTATTAATCTCTCAAGGAATTGGTAGATATTGCTGTCCTTGTCCACTTCAGACCCGCTCCACTGAAAGACGCTCAGGAAGAGTGAAACTTATTAACAGTAGAAGTCAGTGAAAGAAAACCCACAACGAAACAGACACAGATTCTTTCTTCTGTCTCTCTGAGAGTCTGAAGTGATCTCTTGTCTGACAGTTCCACTCTGTTGTCTGTTCTTGAGTTTTAAGAAACATAAGATCTTAGCTATATTAGACAGGTACAGAGGAGAACCATTCTATTGCATGATAAAGCTGAGTCACAGTATAAGTCAGTTATTTTTTCTCATCCTATAACAATTCATGATCCCTTGTTCAAACTGTTTTTAGAGAAAAAGCAGCTTTCAGCATTTACATTTTGTCCCAGCCTTCACCTCTTCAAAAGAGACCAATAGGGATACCTGGATGGCTCAGCAGTTAAGCATATGCCTTTGGCTCAGGGCGTGATCCTGGAGTTCCAGGATCGAGTCCCACATTGGGCTCCCTGCCTGCTTCTCCCTCTGCCTATGTCTCTGCCTCTCTCTGTGTGTCTCTTATGAATAAATAAATAAAAATCTTGAAAAAAAAAAGGAGACCGACACAATGGAACAATTAGAAAACAATACAACCCACTAGAATTGGCTAGAAGTATAAAAGAGTGATAGGGAATCAACCAGTAAAGTATTTACTGAGCATCATTTATTGATTTCTCAACTATGTAAGATAGCAGAAGCCCTGCCCTCAGTTTGATTATGGTCTATTTCAGGAAACAGGTCTGATGCCTTACAAAATATAATGCATGGTCACCCATGCAGTGCAGACACTATAGAAGTTTAGAAGAAAGAAACTTCCCTGATGGGTAGAATGGTAGGCATTTTAAGGCTTGAACTGGAAGGAGAGGAAAACTATGAAGAAGGAGAAGAAAATGATATGGCAAAAGCACAGAGATTCCACGGCATACATGCGTATGAAAACAGTCCAACCAAATCAGGTGGAGTGAGAATCAGAGCTAAGAAAATCAGGTGGGGGGAGTACCCAGGAGGCTTTGAAAGCCTGGCAGAGTGTAGATTCCAACTGTGGACTGCAGAGAATCAGTGATGGTTTTCCCAAGGGAAGGGATATGTTGAAATCCAGGCATCCACAGCTGGGATAGACTGGAGGGGGCAAGCACTGTTATGGCAGACTAAGGACAGGTGCTCAGGAGCTGAGCTATAGATGGGGTAGAGGAAACGGGGATGGGGCCAATATGACAGACATTGCTAAGGGGAATTAGTAACACTTGGTGACTGACTTCATCTGTAGGGGAAGGATAAAGGCTATATCAAGATGGATTTCAGAGGTGCCTGGGTGGCTCAGTTGGTTCAGCATCTGGCTCTTGATTTTGGCTCAGGTCATGATCTCAGGGTCATGAGATTGAGTCCCAGGTCCCGTGTTGGGCTGGATGTGGAGCCTGCTTAAGATTCTCTCTCTCCCCTACTCCTTCTTCCCCCTTCCCTCTGTTCTGCAACTTTCCCCTGCTTGTGAGTGCACTCATGCTCTCTAGCTCTCTCTCAAAAAAAAAAAAGAAAAAAAAAGGATTCCAAAGGTATCTTTTGGTTTGGTGGTCTTCAAAAATGTTGGTAGACCTGATCAGGGGGAAGATGAGTTGGCTTTTATTCCCGTTAGGTTTGAGGTGACAGTGGGACAGCTAATAAAACTGTTCAGCAGGCAGCTTCAAATACAAAAAGCTGAGTTGTAGCTCTGTATACTTAGAGAAAGATGAATCACTCAGATGTGTTGAGGGAGGAGTGAGGAAATTCACATCTCAGAAAAGTAGGAGAGGAGGTGAAGTTCAAGGAAAGCGTAGCAAGGAGAGTGAGGGACGTTTTGGAAAAGTCATGGGGAGAATGAAGACTAAGACAACTGATGAAAAGATAATGAACCGGGCCAGATGTGCATAGTTCTGTGACTTCCTCCGGCCACCCTTTGCCTTCTCAGGGTCAGACAAAGGCACTAGAATGGAGAGTAGCACAGGCTGAAGAGGAGGACCAGGGGAATCTGGAGACGATAAATGGGACCCAGGAGAGCACCACGTTGTCTCTAGGGCAAGAAAGTGTGGGAGAGGGGAGAGGGCAAATTATTGTCACTAAAGATTGGGGCATAAATTGCAAGGCAGGTGGTGATTCCTTCATGGTGATGGAGGAGGCAGGCAAGGAAGGGAGGGCACTCAGGTGTAGCTGCGTCCCAGACATGTCTGTGGACTGTGGGTGGCTCCCTAATATTGGGTTGCTTTACCTTCACTCCAGGACAGGGCTAAGGAAACTCCTGCCTTCCACCATCCAGACTCCAGCTAGTAGAAGTTTCCAGCAGCTGGAAGTCCAGCAGCTGGTAGGGGAAGCCGGTTTTGCTCAGTGGAACTTTATCTGATCCACCAGAACTGTTGGCTCTCAAAGCTCCTGATTCACTTCAGGGATGGTTTTCTATCATTTAAATGCCATAAACACTAATGGCAAAATAGCCCACTGGCTGCCCGCCCCTTCCCCTGCCAGGCCCAGCACCTGCAGCTCTACTTGGAGAGGACAAGACAGACCCAATAGCCCAGTATGGTGGGGGTGGGAGTATCCTCCAAGCCTGAAGGAAAGATGGTGAGAGGTGAGCAAGATGACAGAGGTCCATTTGGCTACTGGAGAAACCACAGCTGAATATCTTGCTGGAAAGGAGGAGTAAAAGCAGGTCATCTCCCTCCCTTCTCCATCTGGGTTTGGGCTTCAAAGAGACATGAGCAAAGGTAAACATACACACGTAGACGCCCACAGAGAGACACAAAGCGCTACACAGAGCAGAGGTGCGTGACTGATCATAGGACAGACGTTTAGGTAATAAGCTTAAACACATGTAAAGGCACACTTGGACTTGCTCACGCAGATGTTCTCCCACGTGTCGGCACACAGCTCTTTCCTTCCCATGAAGTACCCTGGTGTGAGCAGAGGCAGGCCTCTCTTTTCCAGGCCTCACCCCTTCCCCTTTGTGTTTTTCCAGGTCGTGACATGGCGAGCACCACTCTGCCTGGTTACCCCCCTCACGTGCCCCCCACTGGCCAGGGAAGCTACCCCACCTCCACCCTGGCAGGAATGGTGCCTGGTAGGTGACAATGCTGCAGCTACCTAATTTAGGTGGGGGTGACTAAATTGTGGGCGAGCTGCTGAGTGGTCTGTAGTCTGAGGCTGGGGTGGGAAGAGACCCAATATCCCCTCCCCCCCACCCCTCTCTTTCCCTAGAGGCTATAGTGGGTCCCTCAGCCTCCCTCATGAGCAACCCAGGGAGGGAGTTTGCAGAAGTGGCTCTCATATGCATCCCACTGTATGTCATGGCCCCTCCCCAGTGCCCACCCACCGGAGCTTGTGCCTGGGGAGCACTCAGCCTCAGCTCCCTGCTCAGTGCCCCAGCCCACTCCTAGCCAGCTGACACTGCTTAGAAGAGCCTGCCCTGGTTTCCATGGAAACTTGGAGCCAAGAGTCATTTCCAGGGGCATTGTCCATCACTCAGACAAAGCCACCCTGGTCCAAACCAACCCACAGGGACAACCAGTGTGGAGAACTGACCCCACCCCAGGGAGAGGAAGGGGCTAGTCCCTAAGGAAAGAAGAGCAGAGGAAGGCTATGGCAGGACCCAGAGAGACAAGCTAGAGCTCTACGTCTCCTCAGAGGTACCTAGGCCCCTCGTTGCTTCTGAGAAGAGTTGGGTCTGGACTGTGTGGATTAGGGAGGTGGAGGCCAGACTTAGGGTCTGAGGACTGCAGCTGGAGGTTGTACTCTCCCCAACCTCTCACCCCAGACTGGGAGCTGGGCTTGAAGCCAGAGAGTTGAAGCTTCTATTCACAGAAACACCAAAAAACTCTTGTCTTAAAGAGGGTGAGATTCTCTGGGCCTGCAGCCCACTCCTGCTGGCGACCTTTGCCTGACACACAACTCTCGTGGTGGGGGAGGATGGAAGAGGGTGCCTGGCCCCATTCCCAGATGTCCATTCAGGGGCAGCCCTGGCAAAGCAGACCTTGGGGGGGATGGGCTGTGGCAAAGAGGGTACCAGTGGGGCTGAAGGGAGCTAGCTCCTGGGACTGGCTAAGGAGAGCTGGGATGTGTGGGTGAGGGGATTCCCACCCAAACCTGGAGTGGGGTAGAAGTGTTGGGGACAAGGAGATTCTTCTGGGAAGGTCCCAGCAGTGAGCAGGTGGAGGCTGGAGAAGGTCTTGGAGAGGTAGGGGTGAAGGAGGGGGTGTCTGCAAGGAGGTGGGGATGAGGGGAGCTGCAGAGAGCTCATGGTGGCAAGGGGGGAGTCGTTAAACAGAATCTAGTGCTGATGAGGAAATTACACTTGTTTCATTAGCGATGGGGAAGGAGATAGCTCAGTTCCTCTTGGTCACAGTTGAGCTCAGAAGCTCATTATCCTGCTGCACGCATGCTTTCCCTCCTCGTCAATAAACAGGCTTTCCAGTGGCTGCATCCCCCACCCCCACCCAGCTCCCTCTCCGAGAGGGGCCCCTTCTCCTCTACTTAACCCGCGGTTAGGGATCACTGTAAACAGTCTGGGGTCATCACACAGGAGAAAGGGCGAGGGGGAAACCCGGAGGCCTGGCCTTTCTACCGAGGAGGGAGGGAAGCAGCTTCCGAGGGCTCCCGGTCCACGGGGCCCTCCGCTAACCGCTCACGGACGGGTGGGCAGTCCACCTGCTTCCCCCACCCCAACCCCCGCCCCCGCCCCCGCCTCCTTCTCCTGCTGCTCCCCCCCCCCCCCATCGAATCTCTGGAGGGAAAGGCGGAGGGGGTGTTTCCCAGCAGAGTCCCAACCCCTTGCATTGGCACGGTGCTGAGATGCCATTCTTAGGACTTTCTGGGACAAAGTGTCCCGAGGGCCTTCCTTCCCACCTTCCAAGGCTTCCACCCTATGGGCTAGCGCTCCTAGAACCAGAGTATCCACTAAAAAGGCCCTGGGGTAGGGCAGCGGGGTGGGTGCGCCTGACCCCGGAACAAGCCCTTCCCGGGTGGCCCAGCGCGCCTCCTCCGGGCAACCCCAAGCCCCCAGGCCGGCGTGGGAGGCCCATCAGTGCTTCTGCACCCGCCCCGCCACGGGCTGTCCCCACGCAGACCCGGCGGATCGCTCTGCTTCCGTCTGCCCGCGCGCCCCCAGCCGGCATTGCCCTGCCCGCTGCACCTGTCCCTGCGACCCCGGGCGAGGCCGCTGGCTGGGGCACGTCGGGTCCAACCAGGCGTTGCGCGGGTCTGATCCCCACTCCCCCGCCCTCCCGCAGGGAGCGAGTTCTCCGGCAACCCGTACAGCCACCCCCAGTACACGGCCTACAACGAGGCTTGGAGATTCAGCAACCCCGCCTTACTAAGTGAGTACGCCACCTGGCTGGCCGGCGGCTCAGCGCGTCAGCCCGCGGGCCGGCTCCGCCCGGCTGCTTCGGGGCGCCGGTCCGACTCCCCGCGACCCGACCTTCGGGTGCAGGCCGGGCGGGCTTGTTAGTACAGCACCGAGGCCCCGGGATCCCTCGAGGACGCCCGCGCCTCCCTCCCCTTCCCTCGTTTTCTCTCCCTCCCCCGGGGCTAGGAGGCTCTGCGCCCCCCCCCCCCGTGTCCCTCTGGAAGGTCCCCCCAGCCGGGCGGCGGCGGTCACCGATCGACTGGTCCCTCTCCCGGCGGTGAATGAAGCTCTCCTGGGGGCGACCGGCCCCGTAGCCCAGCCAAGGTGTCCCTGCCCCGATCCCGCCAGACCCCAGCCCCGGGGAGGTCTTTGCTTTTCTTTCCTTTTTTGTTCTCCTGTTTGTCCTCTCACCCAGCCCATTCTTCTCCTGTGTTAACTTCCAGGTTCCCCTTATTATTATAGTGCCGCCCCCCGGGGCTCCGCCCCTGCCGCTGCTGCCGCTGCCTATGACCGCCACTAGTTACCGCGGGGACCACATCAAGCTTCAGGCCGACAGCTTCGGCCTGCACATCGTGCCCGTCTGACCGCCCACCCCGGAGGGAGGGAGGACCGACGCGACGCGATGCCTCCCGGCCACCGCCCAGCCCCAGCCCCCCCCACCCGAGGAGCCCTGCAGCCCTTCACACCACTCCGTCCACGGCCCGACAGGACGGGTGGAGCCGCGGGCGGGACCCTCAGGCCCGGGCCCGCCGCCCCCAGCCCCGCCCGCCGCCCCTCCCCGCCTGCCTGGACTGCGCGGCGTCGAGAGGAGGGCGCGCCCCAGCTCGCCGCGGCGCGGCCCGAACCGGCCCCGGAGCCCACCACCCACACCGCGGGACCCTGGCCGGGCCGCCGCTGCGCGCGGGGGACACGTTTCTGTGACACACAATCACCGCGGACCGCAGCGCGGCCCAGCCCGGGAGCAGCCCGCCTCGGACGCTCCGGCGCCGGGAGGCTTCGCTGGACGGGCTGGGCGAAGGAAATCAAGAACAAAACGATTTTCTGCAGAAGGAGGAAGAGCCCCCTGCCGAACCCTCGGGGAAGAGTCCTTACCCTCGCGCCAGCCGGACTGCCCCCACCTTCCGAGTGTGCCCTGCCCCAGGAGGTGGAATGGAATGGGGGCGTGCGGCCCGGGCTCTTGGGACAGGGTTTGGGGTCATCAGGTCTTTCCGAAGTTGGGACCCAAGGCACGCAGGCCCCAGCAGCGCGCACCCACCAAGCCCTCCTCTGGGCTCTTCCCTGCTCCACCTGAACTGCCTGGTTCCCCAGGGTCCAGGCACTCCTGCTAGTGACCGGACTCTCAGTCCCCCCTTTTGCCCCTACCTCAGCGTCTCTTCCATCCGCCGACCTCTCATCCTCCCCTCCTGCCTGTCCTCCTCCTCCCGTCCCACGACGCTCTGCATCTCTCCCTAGCTCCCGCCCCTTCGGAGGCTCTTCAGTGCCTGCCGCAGGACCCGTTTCCGTAGGCCGCGGGCACTGGTCTGGCCGAGCAGCTACTGGGCGTCCCCTGCCCCGACACAGACTCGCGATCTGCGGGTGGCAGGAGCAGGTTCTGAGCTGGCATCTGAGCTGCGGCCGAGGGACGCGGGGGCTGCCCAGTCCACCCCCACCCCCACCACCACTCCCCCCAACCCCAGCCTACTCCTCCGGCAGGAACTGAACAGGACCGCGAAAAGTCTGCATTTATTTAGTATGATGGTCTTTGCAAAAAGGATAAGCAAAACAAACTCAACAGGCTGCTGCTTTGTAGAGAGACGGTGTGTGTCGTGTGAAGGCGAACCCCTGTGTATATAAGCCCGCCCCACCGCTCCGCCCCGCCCGGTAGAGTCCCCGCTGCCGCCCGCCCTGCCTGTAGATACGCCCCTGTCTGTGCTGTGAGAGTCGCCGCTCGCTGGGGGGAGGGGGGGACACAGCTACACGCCCACTAAAGCACAGCACGTCCTGGGGGAGGGGGGCATTTTTTATGTTACAAAAAAAAATTACGAAAGAAAAGAAATCTCTATGCAAAACGACGAACATGGTCCTGTGGACTCCTCTCGCCTCTGTTTCGTTGGCTATCTCTGTAATTCCGTGTTTCCGCTCTCCTCGTCTCTCCTCCGCATCTCTCCCCTCTCTCCATCTCTCTCTCCGCCCCGCTTCTCGCCCCCTCCGTCTCTGTCTCTCGGTCTCTGCCCCGCCCCCGGCCTCTCCCCCGGCCCCGCCCCGGCCGCCCGGCCCCAGCAGGCCAGCGCCCCGGCGGCCACTCCAGCCCCGGGCTCGCCGCTCCGGCCGTGCCCCTCGCGCCCCGGGCCGCCGGCGGCCGGGCCGCCCCGCCCCGTAGTAGCTCTCTCGGTAGCGGCGACGCGCCCTGCATGTCTCCTCACCCGTGGATCGTGACGACTCGAAATAACAGAAACAAAGTCAATAAAAGTGAAAATAAATAAATAAATAAACAAATAAATAAATAAATAAAAATCCTTGAACAAATCCGAAAAGGCTTGGAGTCCTCGCCCGGATCTCTCTCCCCTTCGAGCCTTTTTATTTGAAAAGGAAAATGAGAAAAAAGAACAGTTTAATTTAAGGGAACTGCCGGCGCCCGGCCAGGCTCCGTGGCCCGAGCGGGGCGGCGAGGGCGCTGAGGTCCAGACGCCTAGGCTCGGGCCATCCCAGTCCTTGTGGAGCTGGCCGGGCAGGGGCCCCAGACCCAGGACCCAGTCGAACCCTCGAGAGATCCCCTGACAGCTCTGGTCTCCTTAGCCACTTTCAGCGCGTCGGTTCGTTTTTTGTTGTTTTTTTTCTTTTTCTTTTTTTTTTCTTTTTTTTTTCTGTGCACATGAGAAATAAAATAATAATAAATAATAATAATAAATAATAATAATAAAATTTTGTATGTCACTCCCCATGGCTCCAGGTTTGTCTCTCCCTGTCTCTGGGACAGGCCTCCCCTCACACTGGTCGATCCAAATAACCCCTTCAGGGGTCCTCCCAGCTGCACCCCCACTGCGACTGGCCTCCCACCCTTTCGCCTCCCACTCTTTCGCCGAGACCCTCTCGAGTGGCGGCTGGTCGGAGGCAGAGGCCCAGACGGGTGTGCCCTTCGGGTCGCTACCCTTACGGCCCACCTGCCCTTGGGGCAAGGAGTTTCACTTTCCAAAACTTCAGAGTAACTTCGAGTGACTCGTCTACACCACGCCGACTCGGCCGCCCTGCCTCTCTACCCTCACTCAGATTTAGGGTTCAGACTCTCAGAAGGCTACGTCAGAGGCGCTCTCCCCACGGTGGAGGTCATCTGCCAGGCAGTCTCCTTCCTCCGCCCGTCGCGCAGCCGCGATTTTATGACCCGAGGCCACACAGAGACCCCGAGACCGCACACGCTGTCCACCGGTTTCCTCGCTATCGCTAAGCGTTTACTTCCAGGCCCGGACACAGCCCGGCCCCGCGGAGACCCGCGGACAACCTGCTGCTCGCCCATCCTCGCGCCTTTGGGTTCGTCCTGGAGAGGGCGTGCAGGCGCTTATGTCTTATGTCTGTGTGTCCGTCGGTTGGTCGGTGGCCTGGATTTCTGTTTGCGTGGGCCTATCTGTCCTGGGGAGGGTCTGGTGGTGGGGAAGTAGGAAAACGGGTTTTTGTGTTTGGTTTTTTGTGGGTTTTTTTTTTTTTTTTTTTTTTGACACTCTACTGTTCTTATCCCTGAGGTCCAGGGAACGATCTATCTGTGTGTCTGTCCCTGTGTCTGTTCCTGCGTTGGGGAGGAATGCATCTGAGATACTTCAAAAGGGTCCCACTTCTGTCTCTTCAGCAACCTCCCAACTCCAGCCCCACTACAAAGGCCATAGCGTCCACGTGGTCTCTGCTCTTAGAGACTTTCTTTTTCGGCCCTTGGGAAACCTTCCCCTTAGCTCCCATCTCTGGCTTTTCCCACTTGAGAGGCTGCTGAAACTCTGAGCTGTCAAGGATGGAAAACAAGGCCTGGAGGCTGACTAAGGAATGACCTTCTCCCTTGGCTGGTGCCTCCCAGATGCCTCCTTCCCACTAGGATCCCAAAAGCTTTTCTTTCCCCAGCCCATTTGCTCAGGTTCACCCACATCAAGGGTCTTCGGGAGGGTATGAAGGGTCCTCAACAAATCAGCAAGCCCCGAATCAGGTCTATCCCCTTCCTCCTCTCTCTCCACCTCAGTCTCCTCCCTATTCCCCATCTCAACAAATGACAGTCCCATTTTCCACCCTGCCTGGTGCTGCTTCTGTTGATCACAAGTCTCCTGGAAGAGTAGTCTTCGAACTTCTTTGATCATATACGCTATCAGTAAAGAGAATTCTGAATATGTACTCCTAATATAAGTATGTTGACTTATTTAGCAATTCCGTAAATATACTATCAGACTAACGTTATGATTTTTATAGGACATAAAATAGAAAAAGGATGTGATTGGAATGCATAGGAATAAGTTCTCATGTTCTCATCTCATGCCTAAATGGATTATTTTGCACTCCCTGGAAAATGTACACCCCACTTCAGACACTCTGCTAGGAATCCATCAAAACCCAACATGGCAGAGCTCCTGGCTGTCGCCTGATACCCAGTGGATACGTTCTTGGAAG
The DNA here is from genome assembly GCF_003254725.2 of Canis lupus dingo. Classification (NCBI taxonomy): domain Eukaryota; kingdom Metazoa; phylum Chordata; class Mammalia; order Carnivora; family Canidae; genus Canis; species Canis lupus. Next base: position 13,645,904 of record NC_064270.1, read on the forward strand.
TGGTCAGTACACTGGATTGGCCCAGCCAGTGCTGCTCTCATCATACCTCGCCCCCAGTGCCTGGCTTTGCCTCCAGGTGCCCTAGACTGAGAACCCTGCCCTGCTCAACCCATTAAATTGGAAGTCAGGGCCTCCTCTGGGTACCCCCGGAACTCCTTACCTTCTGTTCTACTTCTGGTCACCTTCAGACCAAATTGGACAGCGAGGATCCCACAGTCTATGGTGACCACCTTTGCCCAGAAGCTCTCATGCTGTGCCCCTCCTGAGGTACTGATATCTGCCTGGAAATCTGAGGGCCTCCCAAGCATGTCTCTACTCTTTGACCAGTTTCCTGTTCTAATTGCAGACCCATTTACCCTCCCCAAACACAAATAGGGCCCGTTCCACAGCTTCAGCATTCCCCAGAACTCACCTAATTCTGACTCTGCAGGTCCTGTCCTCCCCCACTCCCACAGAGTTCCCAGCTGAGGTACACCAAGTATGACAATTAGAAACAGATGAAGAAAGGTGTCCTGGGTTGAAGGAACAGCAGGAGCAAAGACACGGAGGCATGGAAATCTACCAGATAAAATGTGGCTGGAGTATCAGGTGCCTGGGGAGAGGCAGAAGGGTAGACAGAGATGGCAGGAGATGAAGCGGAAAAGTAGTTGAGAGCCAGGACACTGTACTGGAAATGTCAAAATGGTACCCATCACTCATGCAGCTCCTTTAGGGAAGCTGCCCCACTCCCAGCCCCTCCTGCCCCTGTGGACACCATATCTGTACCAGTGACTCCGCTACTAGAGGTGGACTTGAGCACAAATCCAAGCCGAGCCAGTCAGGACAGGAAACAGGATGCAGGAGAGGATGAGGACATGGGGGGAGCAAAGCCCAGGGGAGGCCCTGAGGGGATTCCCCCTCTTGGTCATCACAGTAGAAGACAGCTCCAGTCTGCCACTCACTCAGGCCAAAAGCTCAGATGTGCCCCGATGCCCTTGTCTTTCCCATCCCACATTGAATGCACCAGCACAGACAGCTCTACCTTTAAAACAGGCACAGAATTGGACCACGTCTGACTACCTGCCCTCTACTGTCCTAGTCCAAGTCACAATGACCCTTTACCTGGACTCACAAAAGAATGTTCTAATTGGTCTTTCTGCTTCCATCTTTGCACCACCCACCCCTTAGCAGCCAGAGTGATGCTCCAATGTAGAGCGGATCGTGTCCCTCCTCTGCTCAGAGCCCTCCAGTGGCTGCCCTTCTCCTACAGAGTCAAAGTCGGGACCCTAAAGCTGACCCACAAAGCCCTGCATGTCCTGGTGGCCTCCGCTTCCCCCCAGCCCTATCACTGCTGGTGACTTAGCCTCCATCACCCGCTCCAGCTCACTGTGCTCTGGGCCTGCTGGCCTCTGTACCATGCTTCCATTGCTCCAAGCATGAGCCTTCTCAAGCCATTCATGCTTCACATGGCTTTTCTCCCCGGACAGCCCCCTACTTCCTTAAGGACTCTGCTCTAACGTTACCTTATCAACCAGGCCCTCCCTGATCAACTTAAATAAAATAGTGCACACACACCATCACTCTGTTCCCTTCCCCGATTATGTTTTGCTGGTCCTGTCTTGTCCTCTCTGGTTAGAATGTGAGCTCCATGAGGGCAGAATTTTTTTCTGATCTGTTTGCTGCTCTATCACCAATGGCTGGACCGTGTTTGGCACACAGATGTTCAACAAATGGTGATGGACAGAGAAACGAATGGAGTGATGTGAACAAGAAATCATGAGTAAGTGGGAGGCTGAGGCAGGGGAGAGAGACAGGAGAGAGTGAGAGACGGTAGGAACCCTCAATCATGTGGAGAAGGAGGGTGACCTGCAGAGAGCAGCTGAGTGGCTAACAGAAGAGGTGAGAAAGAGCAGATGCTGCTCCTACTTCTCTAGAAACCCAGTGGTTTGATGTGATCACCCAACTCCTTGAACAACTCCCTCCATTACCTAGACCTAGGGTGACTTTTCCTTACAACCTGGAAGCACCCACCATTGTCCCCATGGGGGCATCATGAAGGGGCACACCTTCATCCATTGGGAAACTGTCCCTCTATCACTCTGTGTAATACTCGTGGGACTGTCAATCAGGGTGTCCCATCAGTTCCTGACCAGAGATATGGGCCTGAGACCCACATCTGGCCAGTGGGGACCTCATGTCATGATCCAAAGCACATAGTCCTCAAGTTAAGAGCAGAGTCTTCTCAGAAGGCTCATTTTTGGGGACCGGAAGAGAGAAGTTCTCTTCTCTTGGACTATGAACTGAAGTGATCGAGGACTTTGGGCCCCTCGGGACTATCCCTACCACAGGGAGAGTGCAGACCCGCTCAGAATCAGGCAAGAACACACAGAGCTGACAGAGGTAGAGAGGAAAAAAGCTCTGCTGGTATTATCCAAGCCTCTGGAGCCAGTTAGGCCTGAAACAAGACCGATTTTGGACTTTAAGGGTCATCAGACAGTACAGTACAGTCTCCTTTTCATCTAAGCGAAAGTGTTGACTGTCAATTGCAATCTAAAAGGTTCCAACTTAAACAGTTCTGGAATGCACGAATGCTCTGTTAAGGACTTTGGATTTTTTTTTTCTATAGACAGTGAGAACCACTGAAAGTTTTAGAACGAGAGAGAATGGTTTAATAGGTCTACATTTTTGGAAGCGCCCTCTGCCCATAATGTGAGGAGTGGGATACGAGAAGAGACAGTGGGTACAGAGAGACCTGTATGACCTTACTATGGTGGCCCAGCCAAAAGCTGGTGGCGCTCCACCTACACTCAGGATTCACTCAGGAAGGACCCTGACATGGAAAATGATAAGGTTATATTTTTAGTAAGAAAGGAAAGTGCAGGGGATCCCTGGGTGGCGCAGCGGTTTGGCGCCTGCCTTTGGCCCAGGGCGCGATCTTGAAGACCCGGGATTGAATCCCACATCGGGCTCCCGGTGCATGGAGCCTGCTTCGCCTTCTGCCTGTGTCTCTGCCTCTCTCTCTCTCTCTCTCTCTGTGACTATCATAATTAATTAATTAATTAATTAATTAATTAATTTAAAAAAAGAAAGTGCAGAACAGTAGATACATCATATAAGAAAGGGGAAAAATAGAAACAATTTGCAATTCTATACATAAACATTGGAAAGATAAACAACAATCTAATAAAAATGGTGATCTCTGGGTGGGGAACAGTATGGATGCAGATCCAGTAAGAACAAGTGTCTGTGAGAATATACCCTTTTAATGTAATTTTAACTTTATTGAAAAATGAAATTTAAATTAAAAATGTAAAGAGGCAATCAGGTCCTTGACACATATAAGCGTAAGTGTTTAGTGAATAAACCAAATTTTGCTTTTCTGCTGTACAACTGAGGGAGAGACCATTGGATTTTTTAAAAAGATTTATTTATTTATTCATGAGAGAGAGAGAGGCAGAGACATAGGCAGAGAGAGAAGCAGTCTCACTGCAAGGAGCCCGATGTGGGACTTGATTCCCGGACGGGATCACGCCCTAAGCCAAAGGCAGATGTTCAACCGCTGAGCCACCCAGGCCCCACAAGACCACTGGGTTTGGTAGATAGGGGTACGTGGTAACCAGAAAGCTAATGCTTTCTAAAGAGGGAGGGAGGGCTGGGGAGCAGGGAGAGGTGGCTAAGACCTGAGGAAGCAAGAGGCAGAGGGTATACAATACTTTGGAAAGGTTTTGAAGGGGAGGGGCTTGAGATGACATGGTTGGTTAGCTCAAGGGAAGGTTGTTGCAGGCCAAGGGCTGTGGACAAGCTTGCTGGCTAAGCTAGAGGGTGGAAGGCAGGGGTAGGGAGTGAAGATGTTTGGAGATGGATGTGAGAGGCTTATGGAAGGAGATCTGAAAGAATGGGGCCGAGGTGTAGGGGTGAGGAGTGGGGAGGATCCAGAAAATTCCACTGGAGAAAGGAAGATCCTAAGGCGAAGGGAGCTGCTGGGGTCACTCAGAGGCTTGCAGGAGGCACAACTGCTGTCTGCTCAGAGTGTGGGGAGCAGGGCTAGGCCCAGCCTTAAGGAAGGTAGAGTTCTAGAAGACTCTCTTGGGGATTCAGAAGTCTGAGAGCAGACATGTGCTGCCAGCCAGTGGTGGGAACACACATGGGTGGTGGGGCTCTGGCTCCCCTCTCCCAGGTTCATTCCATCTCTCAGGACACAGCAGCTGGACGCCCAAGATTACCTTGCTCCTCCTTTTCTGACCTGATCCACATCCCCCCAACTCCATGTGGCCTCCCCACTTGACAGAACCCCAGCAGCAACTCTGGCCCATGGTCGGGGTCTGATTTTTGTGTCTGTCCATCCGCAGGTCCTCTGGCGTGGCCTCTGCTGCCCTGTAGGAGAGGCCCAGAGGGGAGCCATCCCTGTAGCCGGTCCCCCTCAAGGAATTCTCAGCCGCCATGCGCAACCCAGAGGCAGAACAACAAGCACATGTGCACGGAGGCATCTCTAAGCCAACAACAGAAGGAACCCAAAGGTTGGCTGTGTGGCCTGCAAAGAGGCCCCTTCCTCTCTCTGTGCCTCAGTTTCCTCATGTGTAAAAACCAGATGGCCTCTGGGACTCCTTCCCACTTTGACATCCTAGACCTCTAGAGTTGTATACTTTGGATGCTAAGGCAGTCCTTGTGGCTGGAGGAACTTGAGAACACTCCATGGGAGTGGGGTGGGTACATTTGGATGGTGAGGGGATGGAGTGTTTTTTTAAACTGTAGAAGGAGGAGGCATGGATTTATTTATTTGTTGCCATCTCTCCCACTGGGAGGGAGTGCCGCCTTTTCCTAGCTCTCTTCCCAGTGTCTGCCCAGAGGTCTCTAGGGACAGGAGCTGCCAGCATTGAGACAGGAGAGTGGTGGGGCGCATTGGGGGTGCAAGGTAGGGGACTAAGGGAGGAAGACAAAGGAACAGCCATTTGGGGCCAACTATATTCTCTGCCTCCCCACACACCCCCACCTGCCCAAAGCATCCCAATACCCTAATTAGCCAGTCCCTTGGGCCCCTGTTAGCCAGGCCGGCTGAGCGCCCAACTCCCTGGGGACCAGCCCCCTTACCCCCTAGACTAATCAGTCCTTTGCTCCTTGAGTGCATGAGTGTGTGCATGCATGTGTGAACACATATACACACACACCCTTATTCTCTCCCAGAGCCCCGGGCCCCATTTTAGCCTTCAGAGGGTTAATTTAGGGTGGTACTGAATTCTCCAATGAAGACACCCCATTTGAGATGATTGAAGAGTTGAGGAGAATCCAGGCAAAGTTTCAAGGGGTCTTTTCCAATTGGGGTTTTCTCTCAAACTTGTAGGACCAAGAATGTGTAGCAAAGGATGAAACCATGAGTGGGGGTGCTCTGTGGCACCCCAAGCCCTTGGACTGGCACCTCTCAGGCCCCTATCTATAGCCAATATTCACCCCCACCCAGACCCCCTCCTCTCCTTCATCTCCCACTCGTCTCCCCACCCCCTTACCCCCCGACACCCGCACTGTCAGCCCAAACACATGATAAATTGCCCTGTCAACAGAATTCATTCAGGGACCAATTAATTCCACAGAAATGAACCAGGAGCCATCAGTTGCTGAAAAACTCAGAGTGCAGGGAGTGGAGGGAGGGGGTGCAGGCGGGGGGTGGGCGGCAGAGGAGGGGACGGGGAGGCTGGGGAAGTTAGTCTGACAGAAATTGGTCATTTAATGCTTAAGTGCACGCTAGACAGCCCTGTCATCGCCCGCGGCCCCCGCGCGGGATTAATTATCAGAGGAGGAGAGGGCAGCCCAGCCCAGCCCAGCCATCTGTCACCGACCAAGGCTAGAGTCACCCAGGACTTGGGCCACCCTGAGTCCACTTCCCAGTCTTTGGGCCTCCTGCTTCCTCAGCTTACACGTGCCCCCCCACCCCATCCCAATCCTAGGTCCAACCTCATATCTTATATTCAGCTGCATATATTCAGGCCTTGCCATCAGCTAGCCCAACCAGGAAGCCTTCTGTGCCCCCTTGACTGGGTTAGGGTCCATAATTCCTGTACTCCCCCATCATTATCCTCAACCATCTTGGGTGACTTTGTGGGTGGAGCCCAAGATATGATTGTCCCACTCATTGATCCTAGTGTGAGGGAATGGCACCATCTTCCACATAACTGCTCAAACCAGAATCCTACTAGTTGTCCTTGACTTTTTCTCCCTCATCCCTCTCACCCAATCAGAATCCAAGTCCTGTCAGTTCAGCCTCCTCCTGTAAACATGTGAAATCTGGGCCAGTTGCTTCTAGCTCCTCACCACCACCCAAGGCTGAGCCATCAGTAGCTGCCCCTGCTCTCTTGATTTAGGCTCTTGCTAGTAGTTAACATTACCTTTAAAAATACAAATAATACACACACTACCTTCCAGTTTAATACTCTTTGGTTGACCACCATGGACCTTCAGGGTGTCAGGTTCAAACTCTTAACTTGACTCACAAAGCCCCAGCCTTACCTCCAGCATCCTTCCCCTGCTTTCTCTGCTCCAGTCCCACTGACCTTCTTTTCTGGCTTTGCGTACTCTGTTTTTCTCCCAGTCTGCAACAGCACCTCCACCCCCATCACCAATTAACTTTACTAACTCCTATTCATCTTTGAGATCTCATATTAAATGTCACTCCCTCCAGGAAGCCTTCCATAACCCCTCGATGTGCTTTTATAGCTCCCAGACTTCCTCATTCATCAACATGTCACCTTACTTCTGCATTGTCTGTCTTTTCACCAAAATGTTAATTTCATGAAAATAGAGTCCATATCTTTATCCTTCTAGCCTGGCACTTAATGGATACCAGAAAATATTTGTGGAATTAATGAGTAAAGGCCTAACCTTGTTTTGGCTCTATCCCTGGCCTGACTCTAGGGTTAAGCTCCCAAGAGTCAGATCTTTCCTGGAAGCCCAAGACATGCTGGGGTGGCTGGGGAGATAAGAAACCCTCAGAGAACACTCAGGAAACTTGTAAGCCCATAAAACTACCCAAACCAGCTATGTTATGTGGGTTCAGATGAGGCTGCCAAAAGATGGAGGTTAGAATGGCCATAAGTACTTCCTAGAAGAGCAAAGCCCAGGGTCTGGGAGAAGAATACTCTGTGCAGGGATATCAGTTGGCTAAAGCATGAGGCTGACCAGAGAAGAAGGGGATATTTTGATATATTTACCAAAGGTTGAACTGACAGAACTTGGATGCTGATTGAATGAGAGGGATGAGGGGAGAAGAGACCAGTTTGTGAAGAGCAATGAATGCCTTTCTCCTGTCTTTGATGGTGGGGGGAGAGAGGGTGTTATTGATGGCTTCTAAAAATGGCCAGATGCAAAGTTTTATTTTCAAAATTAACTCAGGCTGCCGGACAGTGTGGTTAAAGGAGAAGTCTGAGGCAAGGAAATCATTAGGAGGCCAATGCAGTTATGAGAGAAAGAGAGAGAGACGTTGATCTGTGGAAAGAAAGTTTGTGATGGAGAAGTCTCCCATGACAGAGGGGAACGAGGTGAGCTACGTGATCACCATCTCCAGGAAGACCTGGTGGCAGTCTCACTGAGATAGCATATCTGGACTCGGCTGCCAATTGAATCTGAAGGTGAGAAACAGAGAGAGAGAGAGCAAAGATCACTGTCTCCAAAGTTCATGTTCCAAGACCCTGGATGGCTGATGAAGCCATCAGTGGTAAGAAGAGAGGCTGACTTGGTTCTAGAAGCAATGAGCTTGACTTTGTATATGTGCCTAAGTTTAGCATGCCTGGGCATGATCCAATAGACAGAATTACAGAGCAGTAGCTCAGGGGTGCGAGTTGACCTTGGGGTGTAGAATTGGGAGTATGTCTTCCTATCTTTGCTCTCCTATCCTCCAAATTTGCATTTCAGTTTGGATAAGCCAATACAATTTTGTGACAAAGTAGTAGTATAATTTTCTAAGTGATCCTACAATAATAAGTATAATGCAGTAAAGATTTGTCATCAGGTATAAGTGATAGTGTAGGACTGTAATAATGTAATCTAGAAATAAAATAACTATATGCCAATTTACTAATATCAACCAGGAAATGATGGATCAGTATATTGACTAACAATATGGGTTGTATTGTGGTAATGAGATAACCATGTAATCTGTGATACTGTAGTGCTGAAATGACTCTAACAAGGCATACAACCCAGCAATAAAATGACAACCTGACAGTGTAATCATGTTAACTAGGTAATGAGGTACAGATACAATGATGCCATGACTTAATGGTGGAGTAGTGGTGATGTCACACAATAATAAAGCATCAAGGACAGTGGAAGGAAAGAGGATAGAACTCTTAATCTGAGCCCTGAGGCCCTGAAAATAGAGTGAGAGAACACTGTTTGAATAGTAGCTTCCTCAGGATGCAGCAGAGGTATGGAAGCAGCTGCTGGAGGGATGATGCAACCTGGACAGGATGATGCAACCTGAACCAAGAAGGAAAGTTGGCAAGCCAAAAACGATGTTGGCTTTGCAGGACAGGACACAGCTCCATGGAGCTGGCCAGAATAGAGGGGCCTAAGCTGGGGTCAGAAGGAGGCAGCCCCTGATTGCAGAGTAGTATCTGAGCATCCCTAAAAGCATTCGGTGCTCTAAATGCTCATTTGGCCCAAGAGGTGTCTACTCCCTCACGAGCTAAGGAGGATGGTAAATCACAACCAATACACACAAGACCCTTGGAATCATCAAATTGACAAAATGTGAAAGAAGACCCAGATCTGATAATAACACAATTAAAAACAGCTCACATTTACCCAGTCTTTAGCAAGAGCTAAGCACTGTGCCCAGTACTTTCCCTGCATTATCCAAAATAGCCCTGTTAAGAAGTTTTATTATTTCTATTTTATAGATAAGGATGATAAGACTGGTTAACATATTTGCCTGAAGTTACATGGCAAGTAAGGGGAAGAGCTAGAATTCAAACCCTGGCCCATTTCCCTTAAAGCACACCATGCTCTGGCCATTTGGTATCTGCTTTAATAAGTGTGTGTCCCTAAGCAAGAAGCAAACCAGGGAGCAGGTTGAGCCATGACAAAAATATGTAGCATATTCCTTAACACTAATTTTATTAAAAGACCAATGTTAATGTGGATGAACATATGTATAACAAGCAATTATTTAATAAAGGAGGAATATGAAATAATATATTTATTTACTTACATTTTACAAAATGGAAAGATAAAACCAAAAAGACTTTTTAAGATGTTCATCTATTGAAGAAGGAAGGAAATAAAAGAACAGGAACAGGGTAGAAGGTAGACATAACTGATCATAGCTTATTTTGTAGATTTGACTTTAGAACCATGTAAATATTTTACATAATAATATAATAAGATTAAGTAAATAAATAAGCAATCCTCCTCAAAAAAAGCAAAAGCAAAATGAATCAAATGAAACTATCTATGGAGTTGGTGTCATAACCACATAGAAACTATTTCAAGTAATTTAAAACCTACTAATTGACTGTACATATATTCCCCAGTGGGACGTACACCATAGAGCAAATAAATAGTGATATCAATATTCATAGAGTTTTTCAGTGTGAGAGAAACAAATAAAACCAGATGGAAGATCGAAGACAAGTAAAATCCCCATAGCTTTGTATTTAATTGGACATATTACTAATAACTCTTGATGCATTTTACCTTTTTTTAAAAAAACTTATTTCCTGGATCTGTCCATGGAAAAAGGACAAGAAAATGACTACCTCAATACCGATAAGCACCTCTAGTCCCCAGATTGTGGTCTTTAAATACCACTTTACACCAAAAGGAGCCAGGACTCTTTGGGGAAATGGAAGATTCCAAGTCTGAAATAAGAAATATAAAAGATGATTCTGGGAATCTTCTGATCTCAGAAAATAGAAAAGCTATGAAAGACTACTAGGGTCACAAAAAAAAAAAAAGACTACTAGGGTCACGTTAAAAGGACTTAGTCACCAATTAGTCCCATTGGCCAATGACTAGATAATTGAGCATCAATGAGAATAATAACTGCAATTAACTGAAACTCATCAAATATGTTTAAATTCATGAGTCCATAATTATACCTGAAAGAAAAGCCTTATTGATCTTCTTTGGAGGATGCTAGGTAATCAACTAATTATTTGGGAAACTGATAAAAAAATCAAGTACTTCTACTGTTTTTCTTATAGAACTGTACCTCAGGAAAATCAAATAATGGGTGAGGGGAAGTTTCTCTCTATAGAAGTCTTCCAGCTAATAAATGAAGAAGGAATGGATAGAATTAGAATATCATCATTTTGTAACCCCTAATGGAATAATAGATCTAGATAACACTCATTGATGGTTGTTAATTTCACAAAAAAGAAACAACAGAACATTATGTGCCTCTCGATGAAAATACAAACAAAACAAAACCTATTAAGTAGTATTTCCAAAAAAAATCACACCTGAATCTAAGCAAGCCACTAGATGTAACTATCATTTTACAGAAAATATTATGAACAGAGGAACCACAAGGATGCAATCTGATTTAGTTGCTTACTTGTATAGTTTCCCCAGACTCTGAGAAACTTTAGTGCAAATAATCTAGTTTCTTCAGTAAGGAAACTGCAAGAGGGAAAACAGACTAAAAGAGACTTGAGAGACGTATCAGCTGATTATGATACATTTGAATCTTGCAAGTAGTTAAAAAGGAGAGGAGGAACAGGAAGAGGAGAAGGAGGAAGAATAAGAAGAGAAGCTACTAGGTAATCAGGGAAATGTAAACAGTATACTAATGGCACATTATGAAGTGTTTTTTTATTTTATATTTATTTTTAGCTCCAGGAGTAGAATCTAGTGATTTGTCATTACATATAACACCCAGAGCTCATCACAAGGGCCCTTCTTAATGCCCATCACCCATTTAGCCCATCTCCTCATCCACCTCCCCTCCATCAATTCTTAGTTTGTTCTCTATAGTTCTCTATGGTTTGCCTCTCTCTCCCTTTTTTTCTTCCCCCTATGCATTGTTTTGTTTCTTAAGTTCTTAAGTTTCTCCTCCCCCCCCCGTTCATTGTTTTGTTTCTTAAGTTCCACACAGGACTGAAATCATATGGCATTTGTCTTTCTCTAGCTGACTTATTACACTGAGTATCATATACTCTAGCTCCATCAATGTCCTTGCAAATGGCAAGATTTTCATTCTTTTTATGGCCGAATAATATTCCATTATATGCATATATATATACATAAATCACCTCTACTTTATGTCTTCATCAGTCAATGGACATATGGGCTCCTTCCATAATTTGGCTATCATTGATAATGCTGCTATAAACATTGGGGTGCACATGCCCCTTTGAATCAGTATTTTTGTATCGTTTGGATAAATGCCTAGTAGTGCATTTGCTGGGTTGTAGGGTAGTTCTATTTTTAGCTTTTTGAGGAACCTCCATACTGCTTTCCAGAGTGGCTGCACAGTTGCATTCCAACGAGCAGTATAAGAGCGTTCCCCTTTCTCTGCATTCTCACCAATATCTGTTGTTTTCCTTAATTTTGGCCATTCAGACAGGTGTGAGGTAGTAGCTCATTGTAGTTTTTTGACTTGTATTTCCTTGATGATGAGTGATGTTGATCATCTTTTCATGTGTCTGTTAGTCATCTCTATGTCTTCCTTGGAAAAATGTCTACTCATGTCTTCTGTCCACTTCTTAACTGGATTATTTAGTTTTTGGGTGTTGAGTTTGATAAATTCTTTACAGATTTTGGATACTAACCCTTCATAATATATGTCATTTGAAAATATCTTCTCCCATTCCATAGATTGCCTTTTAATTTTGCTGATTCCTTTGCTGTGCAAAAGGTTTTTTTTTTTATCTTGATGAAGTCCCAATAGCTCATTTTTGCTTTTGTTTTCTTTGTCTCAGATGTGTCTAATAAGAAGTTGCTATAGCCAAGGTCAAAGAGGTCACTGCCTCTGTTCTCCTCTAAGATTTTGATGGTTTCCTGTCTCACATTTAGGTCTTTCATCCATTTTGAATTTATTTTTTGTGTATGGTGTAAGGAAGTGGTCCAGTTTCATTCTTCTGCACGTTGCTGTCCAGTTTTCCCAACACCATTTACGGAAGAAATTTTTTTCCATTGGATATTCTTTCCTGCTTTGTTGAAGACTAGACCACATAGTTACAGGTCTATTTCTGGGTTTTCTATTCTGTTCCATTGACCTGTGTTTCTGTTTTTGTGCAAGTACCATACTGTCTTGATGACTACAGCTTTGTAATATAGCTTGAAGTCTGGAATTGTGATGCCTCCAGCTTTGCTTTTCTTTTTCAAAACTGCTTTGGATTCTTGAGGTCTTGTGGTTTCACACAAATTTTAGGACTATTTGTTCTAGATCTTTGAAAAATGCTGGTGATATTTTGATAGGGACTGCATTAAGTGTGTAGATAGTTTTGGGTAATATAGACATTTAGCAATATCTATTCTTCCAATCTATGAGCATGGAATGTTTTTTTTTTTCATTTTTTGTGTCAATTTGATTTCCTTCATCATTTTTTAATGGTTTTCAGAGTAGAGAGCTTTTACTTCTTTGGTTAGGTTTATTCCTAGGTACCTTATGGTTTTTGGTGCAATTATAAATGGGATCAATTCCTTGATTTCTCTTTCTGCTTCTTCATTATTGGTGTCTAGAAATGCAATAGATTTCTGCATGTTGATTTTGTATCCTGTGACTTTACTAAATTCATGTATCAATTCTAGCAATCTTTTGGTGGAGTCTTTCAGATTTTCTCTGCAGAGTATCATGTCATCTGTGAATAGTGAGAGTTCGACTTCTTGCTGATTTGGATGCCTTTTATTTCTTTTTGTTACCTGATTGCTGAGACTGGGACTTCCAGTACTATGTTAAATAACAATAATGAGGGAACGCCTGCATGGCTCAGTGGTTGAGCATCTGCCTTCAGCTCAGGACGTGATCCTGGGGTCCTGGGATCAAGTCCCGCATCTGGCTCCCTGCAAGGGGCCTGCTTCTCCTTCTGCCTATGTCTCTGCCTGTCTGTGTGTGTGTCTCTCATGAATAAAGAAAATCTTTTTAAAAATAACAATAATGAGAGTGGACATCCCTGTCTGGCTCCTTACTGTAGAGGAAAAACTCTCAGTTGTTTCCCATGGAGGATTATATTAGCTGTGGGTCTTTAATATATGGCCTTTATGATGTTGAGGTATGTTCCATCTAGCCCTACTTTGTTGATGATTTCTATCAAGAATGTGTGCTGTATTTTGTCAAATGTTTTTTTCTAGATCTGTTGAGAGGATCATATGATTCTTATCCTTTCTTTTATTAATGTGGTATATCACATTGATTGATTTGTGAATATTGAACCACCCTTGCAGTCCATGATTAAATCCTAGTTGATCATGATGAATAATTTTTTAATGTACTGTTGGATTTGACTTGCTAGTATCTTGTTGAGAACATTATGACGTTTTTAGATGTGTTAATGCTATTGTGATCATTTTAGAAGTCTTTTTATTTTAGAAATATGAACTTAAATATTTACAGATTAATGATATAATGTCTAGGATTTGCTATAAAATAATTTGGAGGGTGGAGTGGTTGGGATTATGTGGAATAAGACTAGATATAAACTGATCATTGTTGGAGCTGGGTTTGTTATACTATCCTCTCTATTTTTATATATGTTTGAATTTTTAAGTAATAAAAATTTTTAAAGCATCATTATATTGAAACAAACTAGTTAAATTTGGAAGTAGCTATCTCCCCCACCTTGTTTTTCAGAAAGCTGACCTCTGTCTTCAATTACTTAGCTATTCAAGCTGGAGATTCTGAAAACAAAAACAAAAACAAAAACAAAAACCTGACCAGCCCAAAAGAAAATACTTCTAGATTCTTGCAATTGAGGTCCCCCACAAAAAGTTTGTGTCCCCACCTTACTACCTTTCAGTGACATCTACTAATCAACATATCTCAAACACCCACACAGAGTTTCCAAGCAGTCTTTTATTGCCTTACTTCTGCGTATTGATGGACAGGAAAGGATACTAATTATTTTAAATGAGCTTCTAACATAAGAGATAAAGATCAGAATTGACGGCCACAAGAAAATGAACTTGAAAGAATCAAAAACAATTCAGGGAAAAGAAGAAAACTAAAAACAAACCACAGAAACAAAAATCTATCTATAATTAATAGCCTCAGAGAGGTAAAAGAAACGCATCCATGAAACAAAACTGTATATTTTTAAGATACATTTGGAGAATAATAATAATTGTTAACCCTTTGGAAATTAACATATATGTATGTTGCATATATGTATATCATAATATCAGAAGTAAAAATATTTAATAGAAGATTTTCAAGGTAAAGTTCAGAAAATATCCAGAAAGTAGAATGAATAGCCACAGACATGAAACTAAGGAAAAAAATAAGAAAACAAGGGATTCCTTGGAGGCGCAGCAGTTTGGCGCCTGCCTTTGGCCCAGGGCGGGATCCTGGAGACCCCGGGATCGAATCCTACGTCGGGCTCCCGGTGCATGGAGCCTGCTTCTCCCTCTGCCTGTGTCTCTGCCTCTCTCTCTCTCTCTCTCTCTCTGTGACTATCATAAATAAATAAAAATTTAAAAAAATTTAAAAAATAAGAAAACAAGAGAATAGATACAGAAAGAATAAACATCTGATTAAAAGGAGTCCAAAAGGGCGGCCCAGGTGGCTCAGTGGTTTAGCACCACCTTCAGCCCAGGGCCTGGTCCTGGAAACCCAGGATGGAGTTCCATGTCGGGTTCCGTGCATGGAGCCTGCTTCTTCCTCTGCCTGTGTCTCTGCCTCTCCCTCTCTCTGTATGTCTCTCATTAATAAATAAATAAAAATAAATAAAAGGAGTCCAAAAAAGAGGACAAAGAAAATGGAGATGAGAAAATTATTTAAAGTAATTCCATAAATTTTCCATTAATGAAGAACATAAATGTCTAGATTGAAAGGATTTGCCAGATACCCAGAACAATGGATTTACAAATTCCCACACAGAAGAACATAATCATAAAATCTTAAAACACCAAGAGATAAAGAGGTGCTTCCAGATTGAGAGAAATAAGGGGGGAAAGAATTTAATACAACAGTTAGGAAAGAAGAATGGCAGCAAACTTCTCAAGAGCAACAATGGAAACTACTAGATGATGGAACAATATCATCAAAATTCTTAGGAAAAATGTTTTGAATGTATTGAAGCTAGAATTCTCAGCTTCAGAATTAGTGAAGTATGAAACCAAAATAAAGTCTTTCTCACCGTTGCAAAGTCCCCCCACATTCCTTTGTATCCTTTCTTAACAAATTACTGGAGGGTGTTCTCCATCAAAGAATTAATAAGAAAGAGGAATATTTGAACCCCAATAAGCAAAAGATCTAACACAGGAAAGAGGTGAAGGGAATTCCTAAAAGGAAATTCCTAAAAGGAAAATTTTATAATGACAGTTGTGGGACATATTCATGAAATAATCAGTACAGACTAGAACAGAAACAAGTACCCCACATACAATTATATAGGTTGTTTGTGACCAAAGATATCTAGCTTGGTGGCCATAAACAGGAGCCAAAATTCATCTTGCACTCTGCTTTCCAAGCCACATTCCTGATAAAGGATTTCATCAAACCTAGAGGAAGATACTCTTACTAATTGATCTTCCCAAAGAGAGAAGTATTCTGTAACTTGTCATCCCAGGAAACTCCTTTTTACAATCCATTTGTCCAGAAGGGATGCTTTTTTAAAGAAATTGACTCAAAAAGGCCATTTGTGCTAGTGGTGGCCTTGCCTGGGAAAACGGTAGGTCCAGAAAGGATGCCGCCAGTAAAACTATGGTAACAATGGATTGCAAAATATGCTTGACAAAAATAAAAAGTTTCATATCTCTGTTGGGAATTTGGATGTGAATTATAACAAATAACTAGAAAACAACAAATAACAACAAAAAATAAAATAACTGAGGCAGTTTTTAGCTCCAGGGAAAACACAACAAATAAATAACGTGGCTGCCTCTGAGGCACATGACCGATATGTCAGGGATGGGATTTAGTGGAAAAAGGGAGAACTTTTTTTTTTCTGTTGAACAGTTTTTATTTTTATCTTACAAATTCTTATGCCATGCGTTAAACACTTTACATTCATTTAATCCTTAAAACAGTTCAAGGTGGATCATCCTCATTTGACATGATAGTTGGCTATCATTTGAAGTTTTTTCAATGAGCAAGTGTTCCTTTTTAAATTAAAAGTTTTAAAAATAATAAGCCACAGAAATCTCTTCTCCTTCTTATAGGACAACCATTTGGTTATTTGAATTCTTTTCTTCCCTAGTATAAAAAGTCCTAGTTCTTCCAATGATGTCTCAAAGGTAGAATTATCGTGTATTACAGTTATTAGTAACACTTTCTTTTACTCTCAAATGTGTCCTAGTTTAGGTAATAAATTTTATGGTCATAGTACTTGGTGTTTAGATTCTTTACAATGGGGGTTGCCTCCCCTGGTCAGCACTCTTTAGAAGGCTCCTCAGCCCTCAACCTAACAAAATATGGAAACTAGTAGAACCATTGGCCTTTCTTATTCTAAGCTTTCTACATTTACTAAGGCAGCTTGGGAGCTTCGGAGTTATCATACTCCTGGCAGTGCCACACATTAATTCACAATGAATTAACTGTCAAAAGTTTTTGAGTGACTCATTATTTTAAGATTTTAAAAAAATATTGGATCTCTTTATCAAATGCTGCTTGATAACAAAATCTTATCACAGTTTTAATCTGAAAGAAAGAAAGAAAGAAAGAAAGAAAGAAAGAAAGAAAGAAAGAAGAAAGAAGAAAAAGGAAGAAAGAAAGAAAGAAAGAAAGAAAGAAAGAAAGAAAGAAAGAAAGAAGCTAAACAGTTTTTTAAAATATTTTAAAATAATTTCTATATCAATGTGGCTTGAAAATTCACACCCTCAAGATCAAGAGTCATATGCTCTTCCAAATCTACTTCTAGGATTCCTTTTTAAAAATTTTATTTTTTTTTTATTCATGAGAGACAGAGAGAGGCAGAGAGACACAGGCAGCAGGAGAAGCAGGTTCCCTGTGGGGAGCCTGATGTGGGACTCGATCCCCGGACCCAGGATCATGCCCTGAAGCAAAGGCAGACGCTCAACTGCTGAGCCACCCAGGTGTCCCCACTTGTAGGATTCTATATCCACCCTCCTCCAAATGTCACTTGTTCATGTAAGATCATCGTTCCGCCTGTCAAGATCATTTCATATCTCAATTCTGTCATCCAACCTATTAGTGATCCTGTTCCTCTTTGTGACATTTGGAAGTATGATGAGCTGGATACCTACATCTTCATCTGAGCCACTGATAGAAACATTGCACGACCAGGGCCTTCCACTGGCAAGATCCCTCACTAGCAAGACATAATCCCTATCATAACTGCTCTTCTTTGGGTATAGTGAGTCACCAGCTATGAATCCTCCAAGCAGGGCCATCATATAGCCCACGTGTCTTCATTGTATGCACAAGGATTATATGACAAACTGCTTCATACTCTGATGAAAGCAAAAAACAGTGTCTTCAGCATTCCCCTAACCTCCTCATTCAATGTCCTAACCAACAAAAGAAGCATGATATTCTGCCCTTTGATATGTGTTCTTAGAGAACTCATGCTGGCTTCTGCCAAAAAGCAGACACAGTTTCCTTGGTAAGCACTGCCATACTCCATACATAATAATCATTTCCAGAATTTTGCCAGGAATCAACATCAATCTTGACAGTCTTTAATTTCCAAACCCGTTGTCTATGATGAATATAATGGCAATACTTGTCCATTTCCATCCCATGGCACCCCTCCCACCCCCATGATTTCCCAAAGGTCACTGAATGATCACATATGATCTTGACACCTGTCTGGACCTGGACCTTTCACCATGGTTTTTTCCCTACTATTTCTGATTTGAAGTCATTCTCCTTGACACCTTGGAAAGAAGGGAGCGAGGGAAGGTAGCAGCTCTTCCCTGTCTTTGGTTTAACATCATACCATGACCTTCCCCTCCAAGGGTTGTCCTGGGTATTAAACACATTTTATTCATTTATTCACTTAACTAATGAGTAAAGTCCAGCCATTTGTTCATTCACTTATGTTTAATCACACAAGTAATACATACTCATTAAAATGGAAATATTACAGATAAAGCTAGAGCTGTCATCGACCAGTCCTCTTAATTCTAGTCCTTTTTTTTTAAGAGAGGGGGAGGGGAAGGGGTAGAGAGAGAGAGGGAGAGAGAGAGAGAGAGAGAGAGAGAGAGAATTTTAAGCAGGTTCCAAGGCCAGCACGGAGCATGATGCAGGGCTCAGTATCACAACCTGAGATCACGGCCTAAGCCAAAATCAAGAGTCAGTAGCTTAACTGACTGAGCCACCTAGGCACTCCATAGTCCATTCTTTATTGTTACTGCCTTGCTGTATACTCTTGTATGCATTTACACACATATATATGTACATAAAAAACATATGCTTTGGGCTTTTGCTTAACTATGTTGGCATATCCTGTAGAACATATCCCCCATCAACATTTTCCTGGCAGAGTATCTCTAGGTTTTCTGCACCCAGACTTTATAGAACACATGTATCTCCCACTAATGTGTTTCAATTGTTTATAAGGGAAACATATATAGTATTTGCATCCCCAAAACTCAATATGGCATTCTAAACATAATGGTGTACAGGGAAAATCCTGAGTTCCATTTCGAATAGCATTGGTAGAGTGTCAGAATCGTGTGTGGACGTTTTGAAAAGTGTCAACAAAGAGGATGTGAGTCTAGAGTGTGGCTGATGCTGAGGGGCCTTATTATTGCTAACAAAGCAGCCATTTGTCACAACCATATTCATTGTTTGGTAACCGGGAAGCAATGTTTTGAGTATTTTTCCATCCTAGCATAATAAATAATTTGTTATTTACATGGAGGCATTTTACTGGGATTTGGTTATATTTTAGGAAATCAGTTAAGGGATCTGAGTTGGCATATAACCTGTTATCATTTTTCCCATTTAAAATAATGGAAAACAGGCTCCCAGTTAGCATATGCAAAAAAGAGCACTTGATCTGAAGGGATAGATTTCTGACATTAAGAGAGAAAATGCCTGTCCATTGACAGATGCAGAGATGAACAAAATGTGGTATGTACGTACAATGAAATATCATTCAGTCATAAAGAGGAATAAAGTTCTGACACCTGCTACAGCATGGATGAATCTTGAAAGCATCATGCTCAGTAAAAGAAACCAGACACAAAAAGACAAATATTGTAATGATTTCATTTATATAAAATATATATTTTTTAAATTTATTTCTGTATTTGATATAGAGTGAGAGAGAGCATGAGCAGGGAGACTGGCAGAGGGAGAGGGAGAAGCAGACTTCCCGCTAAGCAGAGAGCCCAATGAGGAGCTCAGTCCCATGACCCTGGGATCATAATCTGAGCTGAAGGCAGACACTTAACTGACTGAGCCACCCAGGCTCCCCTATATGAAACATCTTATAAGCAAATTTAGAAAGACAAAGTAGATTAGAGGTTCTCGGGAGCTTATATGGAATAGAGGGTAATGGCTTAATGGGTACAGAGTTTCTGTTTGAGATGATGAGAAAATTTGGGAAATAGTGATGATGGCTGCACAATACTGTGAATATGGTTAACGCCACTGAACTGTGCACTTTAAAATGGTTAAAATGGTGAATTTTATGTTATATATATTTTCCCACAATAAACAAGGAAAGGTATCAGGTATTAAAAAACAAACAACAAACAACAACAACAAACAACAAAAACAACTCTTGGAACGCCTGTGTTGCTCAGTCAGTTAAGTGTCTGACTCTTGGTTTGGGCTCAGGTAATGATCTCAGGGTCATGAGATTGAGCCTGGAGTCGGCTCTGCACTCAGCGGGGAGTCTCTCTTTTCTCACTCTCTCTCTCTCAAATAAATAAATAAATAAATAAATAAATAAATAAATAAATAAATATTTTTGAAACCCCTCTTTTTAGCACTGAGATTCTTTTTTTTTTTTTTTTTAGCACTGAGATTCTTATTTACATGGAGTCCTATGACGATTAACATATATATGGAGAAATTCAAGGATAATCTTGTTTTGCCTTATTAAGCTTTTTATTTTGCTTGAAAAAAAGAGGTAAGATGACAAATGTCTGGTTATATAGTTTTCTTTTCTTTCTTTTTTTTATAGTTTGCTTTTCTCATTCAACAGTATGATCGGAAAGCCCCCTGTGCCAGTACCTGGATTTTTGCAGAGTCCTGTATAAGATACATGTGATGGGGTTTATCTGCCCCACTGCAGTGCTGGGTAGTTTTTAGCAGCATCCCCTGTTTGGGGGCTTTAACCTTGCAGATGCTTCTCACAGTGTGTTGACAATGTTCCTCTCTCAGTCACTCTTCCTTCCTCCATGATCTATGTAAGCCCTGGGCCAATCTGGCCTCATTAGGACCTTCCCAGGTAGTCACATGGTATGCTCCCATTCCTGTCCTGGATTTAGAGATCCATGCTCTGAGATGTTCCTTGCATTATTGTTTCCAGAGTAGAAAGCATCCATGTCCATCAAGAAGAGATTACTCAATGGCATTATCCTTAACAGTAGATTCCTATGCAAGCATTAACAAGGCTTGTCCCTCCCACTATATTTATTGACATAAAAAATTGCCTACAATTGTTAAGTTTTAAAAAAATTTAAAGGAATATATTATACAACACCATTTTTGTAAAAAAAATTGATTATGTACATAAAAATAAAGTCTGGAAGGCTGTACACCAAAATGTGAACAGTGGTATTCTGGGTGATAGGATGGTAAGTGATGTTTTATTTTGCACACCTGAATTGTCCAGTTTTTCTTCAGTTAACATTCATAACTCATGGGCAAAGAATATCTTTCTTTCTTTCTTTCTTTCTTTTTTTCTTTCTTTCTTCCTTTTTTTGGGGGGGCGGGGGACACCTGGGTGACTCAGCGGTTGAGTGTCTGCCTTCTGCCCAGGGCATGATCCTGGAGTCCCAGGATCGAGTCCATCAGGCCCCCTGCGTGAAGCCTGCTTCTCCCTCTGCCTGTGTCTCTGCCTCTCTCTTTCTGTGTCTCTCATGAATAAGTAAAATCTTTTTAAAAAAAAAAAAAAGGAATTTTTTTTTAAAAGTCAGGTTTTTTTAAGTCAAATGTCCCTGACTCTGGGAATTGTATGAAGCTATTTTAGAGCACGAATAACATTTCTTTTTTCTTTTTTTCAAGATTTATTTATTTATTTGAGAGAGAGAAAGAGAGAGAGAGAGCATGAGCTGGAGGGGAAGAGAGAGAGAATCTCAAGCAGACCCTGTGCTGAGTGCGGAGCCTGATACCAGGCTCAATCTCACAACCCTGAGATCACAACCTGAGGGGAAGCTAAGAATTGGAGGCTTAACCAACTGAGTCACCTATGTGCCCTCACAAATAACATTTCTTACATTCTTCTCTCTTTCCCCCTGACAGTTGTGGTCTCCACTCTAAGGTAGAGGGAGGGGAGGAGGGAGGAAGCAGGCCACCATTCTTAGGTGCGCTGCCACTGGCTTTATAGCCATCCTCTCATTTAATCCCCACAACAGCCAAGAAGGGGTAGATATTATTAGGCTTTATTTTACAGATGAAAAAACTGAGGCTCTGAAATGATAAATAACCCCCTTCAACCATGCAGCTAACACATAACTAAAGCAAAATCCAAAGCCAAGTTTGCTTGACCCCCAAAGGCTTCTCCTTTCATGGGTCCCTATAACACTAAGTTTTACAGATTTATCTGGGCTTTGCTTTTCCTGGCACCCAATCATCAACTTACAGCTCTTTTAATGAGGGAGCAGGTCTCTTCCCAAAAATTCCCTGACTACCCCTGCACAGTCCTCCAAAGCAAATCCTAGCCTTTAATCTTCAACACCATTTGTAAGCTCACTTTCACATCTCTTTATCCTCTCGGCAGAAGCATGAACTCCAAATGCCAGAAGAAATGAAAAGTCATTCCCCACACTCCCCAGTGGACCCAGATCTCTTCAGTGTCTCCACCTAGAGCTGCAAGGTTCTGCAGACAGCATCTGGGAGTTCCAACAAGTCTGGGCAGGGTCCTGCCAGACCTCGGATACAAACCACAGAAGGTCCTCTGGGAATCCCTATCAGGGTCTTTTAGGATGTCCCTCACCACCACATTAGGAAAGTTTCCAAGACTCTTCCTACTTGCTCCCTTAGCTTCCCTACGTGAGACAACCTGGCCCTACCTAGCACCTGTGCGATTCCCGCGTGGTGGGCTATCTCTTCTCTGTTGGTCTTCTTACCCCAGCTTGGCCTCCCTACCTTCCTTTGGGTGTCTTTTCATTGCCAGATTTTTCTCTCCTTCCTTGTCCCAAGAAGATGGAGTGCAACCAGATGGCCCTTTGACCCCTTTACCTTCTCCTCCGATAGAGACACCAGTTTGCATTTCCAGCACCCAGAGCCAATGGCAAGCTCAGTCAGGTAAGCACAAGCTCTTGTCCCTCCTACTCCCCTTGTCCAGTGGTCACTTTTGCCTCATGGTCCTGAGGGTCATTCCTGAGAAGCAGCCTAGAGCTCCCTCTCTTCGCAATATTAAAACCCGTTCTGCTTGATATTTCTGCTTAATATCCTGTTTCCTGCAACTGAACTCTTGATGATGCATAAATAATAACTCCTCCTTCTTTTTTCCAATGGGGCTGACACTATGTCAAAGGCTGAACATCCATTACCTCATCTAATATACATAGCGATCATGTGGATTAGATATTGTTTTCCCAATTTGCATGTGAAGAAACCAAGGATCAGAGAGGTTGCCCAACTGTGCATGACCAGTAAGTTGCAAAGCCTTGGCTTGAAAACAGGTCTGCAAACTCCAGAGCTCATGCTTCTAACTACACACCATATGGCTTCTCACAGGGTTCCTTGTGAGAGGCACACAGAACTCCAGAACAGGCAATATCCTCAACATACCTTGTAGAAGATGCAGAAATGTTTTATAAATCATAAGTGATACTGGAAGTGATAATATATATAAATATAACCATAAGTTACAATGACTTACTCAAGAATTCTGCTCTCTCTCCACTGTCTTCCCCACTCCACCCCTTTCCTTCCCTTGGCCCTGCCTCCCTCCAGGCCAAGAGCCCCTAGTCTCCATTCCTGTCATCACCACACTTTCTGGAAGAGCACCTGCATTGTTCTTTCCTCTCCCACACTCATTCCCACTGTCACCTGGCTTCTGTCCCCACCACCCCAAGGAAATTGTTCCAACCAAGATTTTTGTGTCCTCTCATTACAAATTCCATAGCTGCCTCTGAAGCCTCATCCTCTTCATGTCACTCTGCTGCTTACCCACCACACCTTCTTGGAGCTCTTTCCTCCCTTGGCTTCCTGATGACAGTCTCCCCTGATTTTCTTCCAGCCTTTCTGCTGGTGACTCTTAACCTTAATCACTGGTTCTCCATTGACCCTCAAATGCTAGTGTTTTCCAGGATTCCACACTTAGCCCTTGGCTCTGACCCTCCCTTCAGGCACCATAATCCTTCCTAGAGTGCTAACAGCCATATACGTGGATTGATGACTCCTAACCTCTTGTCTTCAGCTCAGATAATTCCTTTGCTCATATTCTCATCTGCCTAATAGGCACCTCCAAATGGAAGTTCCCCTGGAAACCCCAATTCAGTGTGTTTAAAATAAATAGTGCAACATGTCTCCCATAGTGCAGGTATGTGCATGTGCATGCACACACACACATAATTATGGGTGGTAGGATTACATGTGATATTTTATTTTGCATATCTGAATTTTCATTTTTCTTCAATTAACATTCATAACCCATATAATGAGGAAAAACAGCTTTTTTATAAAAATGTCAAGGTTGACTTCCCAGACTCTGGTAATTGAACAGAGATATTTTAGAGCACAAACAACATTCCTTGCACTCTTCTTTCTTCCTCCCTAAGTTTCAGTCTCCCCTCTAAGGAAAAGGGAGAGGAGAAAAGAAAGGAGGCGGGAACACCATTTTTAGGCACAGCCCCAAACTTTGGCCAGGGACTTTATCTTTGTCATTGCATCAATCCTCACAACAGCTAAAGGGAGTGGATATTATTAGGCCCATTTTACAGATGAAAAAACTAGGATTCTGAAACAATGAGCAATTGCCCTCAGTCTTGCAGCTATAGATAACTCAAGCAAAATTCAAAGCCAAGTCTGCCTGACCCCAAAGCACTCGCTTATGCTTGCTTGCTTGTCCTCTCATTCTCTCTCTCTCTTTCTCTCTCTCTCTCTCTCTCAGACACACACACACACACACACACACACACTTTCTCTCTAGAAGTACCCCGGAGTTTTTAAAATTTTCCACAAACTCTCCCTCTCCTCTCTACCCCTTCATTTCTGGCAGGGACCAGAAAGTGGGTGCCTTGGAGCAGAAACACACTCTGATGTTCCTAACATCTTGTGCAACAGCACCATCATAGCCCTACCCTAACACAACTACCATCTTCATTTCTGTTAGAGAAGTCATTTACCCTCTTGTTTGACTCTACACTCAACACCTCTTATATCTCAGACTAAAAGGCAGGCACTTGGGCAGCCTGGGTGGCTCAGCGGTTTAGCACCGCCTTCAGCCCAGGGTGTGATTCTGGAGACCCAGGATCAGGTCCCTCATCAGGCTCCCTGCATGGAGCCTGCTTCTCCCTCTGTCTGTGTCTCTGCCTCTCTCTCTCTCTCTCTCTCTCTCTCTCTGTGCCTCTCTCATGAATAAATAAATAAAATTTTTTAAAAAAGAAAATGTATCACTAACAGTGTGTGGACACTAAATAGAGAACATGTGTGCAGAAACCTACACTGAGAAGCCATAGTCAACGGAGAAATAAAAGGGGAAATTAGATGATGGAAGCCTGAAAAGAAACTTCTAGAGCTTGGTCCTGTGACTCCATCCTTGCCCCTTCCTATTCTCCCGCTTTAGTTAATGACCTCCAGGCTCATCAGATTATCAGAAGATATAAAACTTAAATGACAGAGGATAAAATTAGCACCCCACAGACAGCTTAGAATAATGGATCAAAATTAACATAATGTCATTTAAGGGATAAGTGTGAAGTTCTGAATTTGTGTTACAAATCAACTTCCCCTGTGCACTTTGAGACAGTCCAGGTTAGTCAGGGGCTCATGTGAGAAAAAGCAGGGAAACTTTATCAGCCTGTGAACTTAGTGTAGGTCCACAAAGCCAACCTACTGAAAAGATAGAACGCAGATGTGGGCAGCCCTGCTGGAGCCCAGCAGAGGCTGGAAAGACAGACGCTTCCACTGTCCTCAGGGCTGCTGAGAGCCCCCCCCACCCCCTCCCCACAGCCTGGCCTTCTGGGCGGATGGCAAACGTCAAAGACGTGCAGCCTCTCTGCAGGATTATGTATCAGGGCTATCTGTTCCATCCTCTCCTTTACAGAGCAGTCAACTGAGGCTCAGCAGAGGAAGGGGTCTGTCCAGTGGGGTCAGCTACTTGGGCAGAACTGGGACCACTCTTGGCTATTTTGAGTAAATGAATGAATGAAGTATGTGAATGAGGATAAAGTACCTAGAGGGGCAGTGGAGGAGATTAGGAACATCCATTTCATCTTCTTTGAGGCATCAAAGAGGAATTAATCAAAGTGATGTGTTCCTGTTGATTTATGCACAGATTCTTTGTGCTGAGTATACAAGGTATGCCCACACCATGCCCCCAAGGTTCTGCTGTGACCTCCCACATACTTTCCTCCCTGCCCCAGGCTAGTACTGGAGACGATGGGGAAGGCATTGCTCAGCCCTAGTCCAACCCCCTGGGTTTTCTTTCCTCTTTCCAAGGCCTCTCCTCTAGGAAGCCCTCCTGAATTCGGGAGGCAGTGGTGCTGGCCTCCCACCCAGTCAGAGAGCCCTGCCACCTGCAGCAGCCCCTGCTCAAGGCAGTTATCTTAAGCTCTTCCCAGGGGGGCAAGAACCTAGAGAAAGCCTCTGTTTGAACCCTTGCACCGCCTGTTTCCCCATATACTTCTGTGCCCCTGGCCCCTCATCTTCTCATCCTCAACATGGCCCCATTCGCGAACCCAGGTCTCCCTTAGACCCCAGACTCCCAGTTCCCTTTCCCTCCTCCTGAACCCTCCCCCAAGAGTCTCTGTCATTGTCTCTGGAAAGTGAGGCTTGTGCATCATCATTAATGGGCTAAACAGCAGGGTCAGCGAGGCAGGTAGCAGTAAACGCAGCAATTACGGCCGCGCCTCCATCCGAGCGCCTTCGCTCCCAATCCATCTCCCCTCATCACCAGGCGGTGCTGAGCCGGCCCTGCCTTCATTACATTAATCAGGTTAATTCCAAGTTAGAGTCCACATTCTAATCAAAAGGCAGTCAACAGGAGTGGGGTGCCAGGAGAAGTGGGAAGAGCTGTCCTCCCAAGGCCTGGACACCTGACAGCCTGGTCTCTGGGGCCCCATCCCTTCCAGGAGCAGCTCTTGCTGTGTCTGAGCCTTGCTCCTGAGACCTCTCTTGCATCCTGGATTCAAGCCAGGGCTAAGGCTCTAGATATGTCATTAGAGGCAATGTCATTCCTTGTTTCTCTAAACAGGCCAACCATGCTATCGTGGATTGCTGGCAAGGTTGTTCACTGACAATGCTGAGAGCACCATATTCATATTGTAGTCTACGTGAATCGTGTCCTTAGAGTTGTACAGTGTACAACCTACACAACAGTCCAGAGTGACCCTGCAGTCTACCTCCTGAGAAACTAATGGCCTAGGGAAATAGGGGGATAGTGGAAGAGAAAGAGTAGAGGCCAGAGAGTCAACAGTGGAACTCAAAGAGCTTGTGAAGAGGAAACAGAGATCAATAGACCTCTACTGCCAGCAACAACTCCATCAGCTCCAGCACTGGCATGTCCCCAAGGTTCTGTCCTCACCCTCTGCCAGGTAAGCTTATCTGCTTTCACAGTTTCAAATGTCACCACGTTGATGAAGAACCTCTTTCCAAAACTCTTTCCCACCTTGGCTTTATATTCCACAGGACTAGCTCCACATAGGACTAGGTCCCTCCAACTATGTAAAGAACATGGCTAAAATAGTTCAGAAGCCTCTCTTTCAAATTTACTTCTCTTTCTTTTCTCAGTTAGTCCCTCTCTATTTGACCCAAACTATAAATCTTGGAAGTCACTCAAGAGCCTTCTTTCTTGGACTCCTCATTAGTTTTCTATTATTGCTGTAACAAATTACCATAGACTTACTGGTTTAAGATAACAGAGATTTATTATCTTCCAGTTATGGAGGTCAGAAGTCTAAAACAGATCTCACTGAGTTCAAATCAAGGTGGTGGCAGGGCTACAGAGGCTCTAAGGGAAAATCTGTTTCCTTGCCTTTTCCAGTAGCATAGCATCTTCAAATCTTTCTTTGACTCTGACCATCCTGCCTCCCCTTTCACTTATAACAGCCCTGTGACTACATTGAGCCATCCAGATAATCTAAGATAATTCCCTGGACATGATTAGCAATCTTAATTCCATCTGTAACCTTAATCCACCCTTGCTATATAACATATACATGTGTAGGTTCTTGGGATTAGGATGCAGACATTGAGGGGCCATTATTCTGCCCACCGCAAATCCAAATGCCTGGTTGATCTTCAAATTCTATTAATTCTATGCTTCCCAGATGATCCTTCTATCCACTCTTCCATACTTCGTCTCGGTTTGTCTGGACATTGCAATCATCTTCTAACCAGTATCTTTACCTCTAACGTTGCCCTTCCTGATCCATCTCCCAAGTGTCAGAGTGTAGCAGATACTTTTATCGTCTGCAGCGTCTCTTCCCCTCACCCCCTTCTGATTGCCGTGTAGCCAGCCTAAGTAAGACAAGGGATGAATGGGCCAGGGAGCAGCTGTCAACCAATGGGAGACCTCAATCAGTACATAATGCCCAGCTTCCTGTCCTTTACAGGGACAATTCAGAGGTATATTCTACATGATTCTTGACGTGTTCCCAAAGATTGATCATCATTTGCCCACAGGGACAAACCAACTTTCTTCTTTGTTTCCTCTCTCCCCACTCCCTCACTACTGCTCCCTGGGATCACCTCCCAAATAAACTGTGTTCACCCAAGTCATTGTCTCAAGCCCTGATTTGTGGGGAAATCAAACTAAGATATAGAGTGATGTGTCTAACATGAAAATCTGATCCAGTCATCTTCCTTATTAAAAGACAGTCAGTGGGGCACCTGGCTGGCTCAGGCAGAGGAGCATGACCCTTGATCTCAGGGTTGTGAGTTTAAGCCCCACATTGGGTGTAGGGATTACTTTAAAAAAATCTAAAAAAATAAAGAGTCAAAAACTCCTGCCCTCAGATTAAAGTACCAACTTGCAGGTTGGTATTCAAAACCATATATACTCCAATTCACTTCTCCAATGTCATTGTCTTCTCCATCCATCTGTTCATCCTGCACACCAGCCACACCAGGTTCCAGCACACACTACCACAACCCCAAGCCCTCACTTGTGCTGAAAGCCCAGAGTTCTAGATCCTGCCCCCAGGTACCTCCAAATGAGCATCTCCTAGCAAACCTCAAACTCAACATGTCTAAAACTGAACTCACCTTCTCATGAAAGCACTCTTCTCTTTCCAAACTTCCTTTCAGTTTTCCTTTGCTTTGTCTGCTCCTTTGTCATCTTTCCCTGATTCTTATTCTTCCTCTGGTCTCATATACATGGGTGATCTCCAGGCTTTTGCTCTTGATTCTCTTTTTTCTCGATCTCAATGTTTTCCCTGGATAATTTAATCCATTTTTATTACATTATTTACTACCTACACATGCTGCTGATTCTTCTCTTTTTGTCACCAGGCTTGGCCTCTCTACTGAGCTCTAGACTCATGCCCAGCTGCCTGCTATCATGACTTCAGCTCAACATGTTCAAGACCCTCCCCTACCACTTGCTCTTTCTCCAATATCTCCTTTTTTATTTTTTATTTTTATTTATTGTTTTAAAGATTTCATTTATTCATTCATGAGAGAGGCAGAGATATAAGCAGAAGGAGAAGCAAACTCCCTTCGGGGAGGCTGACACAAGACTCAATCCCAGGACCCCGGGATCATGACCTGAGCCAAAGGCAGATGCTCAACCACTGAGCCACCCAGGTGCCCCTCAATATCTCCTTTTGTAGAATCACCTATTACCTTGAAATTCATAAACCTTCAATACTTTCTGTTCTGTCCACCTCCTTCAAATTCTGCCTGTATTACCTCATTTGTTCTCTCCTCCCTCAGACCCTCACCCTCTCTCCCCTGGAGTTTGCAATGGTTGTAACTGGTTTCCTTGACTTTGGTCTTACCTTCTCCCAATCCATCCTCCACTCAATAGTCAGAGAGGCCTTTCTAATGCTCAAATCTGGCCGGTTACTTCCCATTTGCAATAATAATACCCTACAGGAAAGGTCCACATTTCTTAGCATGACCTAATGCTTCTGCTCTGGGAGCTGCCCTCCTGAGCAGTCCCAGCTTCCCATTATGCTCCACATACTGTTCCCTCTGGTTGTAATGTCCTTCCTCTGTCACAACCCCATCAATCCCTTCTTAACTTGGAAACTTTCTTATCTTTTAAGCCCTCTCTTCTCAGAGGCCTTCCAGAGCAGTGTTCCTGGAGTGGAGCAATCCACACAGCATAGCCCTGTAACACTTATTTACTAATCTTTCTCCTTTATTAGACTTGAGTCCTTGAGGGCAGAAACCCTCTCTTAGTTATCTTTGCCCATCAGCCCTATGTCTGGCTCTTAGCAGGAATTTATTCAGTGCTTGCTCAACAAATGAACTAACAGACGTGCAGTTTCACACACAGCGAAATTCTCACCTACATAATGACACACACATAGCCACTGAATTCATGATCACACAGGCAGACACAGCCATCTTCATTCACACTGCTAGTCCCATGTGCAAGGAGTCTTCAATAGTCACGCACCTATGCCACCACTTACCTACAGCCAAATACTAGCATCTACCCCCACACCCACTTCCACGTCCACCAAGTCCTCATAGTCTCACTCACACAAACATGCCTAGTCACAAACACTCTTCACAATTGTACACACAAATTCTCACAGAGCCACATATACGCAGCCACACACACAGCTCCAAACACCTCGAGGGCACACTTCATCTCCACTTGTGAGCAAATGGTGTTGGTTTTCATTAATCTGCAGACTCTGTGTTTGCCAGTCTCTCTGGCTCCCCCTCTCCCTCTTCCCCACTCTCTCTCTCTTTCTGCTCGGAGGCAGGTGAGCGCATCAATTTTCTCCTCGTCTGTGGCAGTTAAATTAAATGGAATCGGCCTGATTGCTGAAAATCAAAGGGAAGGCTGATAAAGCAATTAAATCCCTCTAATTCCTCGTCCTGAAAGGTGCAGCGGCTCTGAAGCTAATTAACTTCATAATGAAAATCCTTCTTCACCCTTTTAGGCTCTTCTCCCCGGGTCTCCTCTTCTTCTCTCCTTCTGGGGAGAAGCTGGTTACTGAGGAAAAGCTGGATCAGCAGCATTAAGAGTCATAACCCTAGAGAGGTCTCAGAGGGCTCTCCACTATGCTCCAAATCCAGCATCCTCCTTCATCCCTTCCCCACACACCTGCCCATCCTCAACACCCAGCCTCCTTTCTCCTACACCCAGTTGCCCACTTACTTCTCAAAATTGCATTTTTAACATCCATCCCTACACCAAGCAACCAGTACGATGCCAACATCCCATCCTCCAACACCTAGCCGCACCTCCAGCAGCAGGGCTACCCCAACACTCAGGCCCACCTCAACAACCATCTCACCTCCAGCACCCACCCATTCCACCTCTAACACCCAGTCCTACCTCCATAGCTAGCCTTACCTCCCAACCACCTCTGTCTCTAACACCAGCTTACCCAACACCCAGCCCCACCTCCAACACCAGACTACCTCCAGTGCACAACCTGTAATTTTGAGCTCCTAATATTTTTAACTTTTTTCTTGCTTTTTAATTTCATTTTAATTTTTTAAAAATGTTTTTTCTTTTTTTTATATTTTTAAAATTTAAATTCAATTTGCCAACATATAACACCCAGTGCTCATCCCATTAAGTGCCCTCCTCAGTACCCATCACCCAGTTACCCCACTCCCCCCACCTACCTCCCCTTCTGCAATCCTTTGTTTCCCAGAGTTAGGAGTCTCTCATTGTTTGTCTTCCTCTCTAATTTTTCCCACTCATTTCCCCTCCTTTCCCTTACAGTCCCTTTCACTATTTCTTATATTCCACATATGAGTGAAACCATATGATGATTGTCCTTCTCCGATTGACTTATTTCACTCAGCATAATACCCTCCAGTTCCATCTACATCGAAGCAAATGGTGGATATTCATCTCTTTTGATGGCTGAGTAACATTCCATTGTATATATAGACCACATCTTCTTTATCCATTCATCTGTTGAAGGATATCGTGGCTCCTTCCACAGTTTGGCTATTGTGGACATTGCTGCTATGAACATTGGGATGCAGGTGTCCCGGTGTTTCACTACATCAGTATCTTTGGGGTAAATACCCAGTACTGAAATTGCTGGGTCATAGGGTAGTTGAGCTCCTAATATGTGTCCAGAACTATACCAGGCACTGGAGCTTTAGAGATGAATTTTTTAAAAGCCCTAAAATATCTCCTGATCTAGAAATAGAAACAGGCAGGCAAAAAGACAATCACCATATGAGCTAATAAGACCTTCCTAAAGAGAAGTCTATGATAGGGGCCCCTACGGGGCTCTGGCAGGCAGAGAAGGCTCCCAGATGAGAGACACTTGAGCTAAGTCATTAAGAGTTAGCTGGGCTGTCTGAATGGGATAGGGAGATGGTATCAACAAAAGGAGTATGTGCAAGGTTTGGAGGTGGGGCAGAGCAAGGGCTGACCAGGCATTGGGATTGGAAAGATAGCCACTGGGGCATCTAGGAGTCTTGGGAGAGGTGAGGCTGAGTAACTGGGCAAGGCCAGTTCACAAAGGGTTTTGAAGACCATAGCAAGGAGCCTTGGTTTCTTTAAAACAATGTCAGGAGCTAAAGGATTACATGGCAGATCAAATCAATGTCTGTTGGACTTGTCTTCTACTACCCCACACGTGGAAACAGGGCAGACATAGGGAGCCTGGATGCCTCACATACGGTATCCTTGGGCACACTGGCAGGAGATAGGTCTGGAAAATGGAGACCACAGGAGACATCCAGTCAAAACTTATCTAAGAAGGTAACAGAGCAAGTGTACTGCTTTGTCTTCCATGATTAGAGAGAGACAAGAGGCCCTAGTTCTTCAGCTGCCCCTCTTCTAGCTTTGCAATGCTGGCACTCTAATGTCCTCCATTCTTTACCCACTGGGAAGATCATCCACTCTCATGGCTTCAGATACCACCTCTCCATTGATGACTGTGAGCCCCACCAGGGAAGGGTGTTACCTGTCTCATTGACCATCACAACCCCAGGCTGATCTACCACAAATGCTCAATAAATATTTGTTGACTAATACATAGAAATGAACAATGACTTCCAAATCTGTAACCCCAAGCTCTAGACCCTTGTGTTCCACTGTCAACTAAACATTTCCACTTGGATAATTCCATCTCACACTCACTATGTCCAAACCCAAAACTCAGCCCTTCTGCCACCCCCTCCCCAATCCTGCTCCTCTTCCAAGTTTCCTATCTCAGTGAATGACATCCCCAGCCACACCAGTGACCAAGCCAAAGGCCTGGTGGCTCCTCCATCTCTTCCAGCCTCACCACATCAAACTGGTCCCAGTCATTCTGTCTTCCCAATGGTTTCCATCTCCCTTTTCCCACAGTAACATTCTAGTCATCACCTCACATTGCCTCTCTCAGACTACTGCACTGATTTCCTAACTGGTCTCCCTGTCTCCAATCCATCCTCCAGAATAATTGTTCTAAAATGGGAAATATGATCACACCATTCACCTGTTCATTACTCTCTAGGGTGGCTCTTCATTGCCCAAAGAACAAGGGCCAAAACCCTCAACCAGCCTCTGGAACCCCCAGGCTTCAGCCATAGCTCTCAAACATCCCAAATTCATGTTAGGGTGCCTTGACTCCTGCCCCCACCTCTGCTGGGGATGCCTTCTCCAGCACCCTCCCCCACAGCGTCCTCATCACCACATCATTCCCTTGGTAAAACTCCACTCATCTCTCGAGACTCTCTGCAATTTTCTTTAGAGACTCTTTTATTTCTGTTTTCCTTTGAGTTTTTTTGTGCCTTTTTGGCATTCTGGATTGAGCAAGTATTATTTTTGTAAGTAGAAAAGAAAAATGATTTTATTGCAGCTGAGAACGCCCCTGCCTATAATGTTTCTCCCCTGGCTTCCACACCCCTGCCCATAGAATTCAACCTCCTCAGGGCCTCACTGGGCCCTTGCTCCCACTCCCTAAAACACCAGCATCCTTATTTGTTTTCACACCTGTCTCCCTCAAGAGAGGGAAGCCCTTGAGGGCAAATTCTTGCTCATATTGATTAGCACAATACTTGGCAGGTCAAATGAGTGACATGATTATTGAATGAATGAATGAATGAATGACCAAATGACCTGGGAAGGAGCTCAGGATTTGATCCAACCACAGCATTCCATGGAGAGTAAGAGTGTTGGGAGCACTTGATCTAGGAGATGTGAAGAGCAGCCAGCATGCCCACCCCTGATTAGAGCCCTGTCACAGACTCAAGCACCCACCACTGCCACCAGCCAGGACTCCTATCTCCTTGCCATGAAGGGAAAGTGTAGTAATAGAACTTCCCAAATGGAGAAGACCACTCTAGGGGCCTAGGCCCCAGCCTTAGCCCAGCCCTGATCTCCACCATCATAGGCCCTCAGGGGAATGGCCAGAGGTACCAGTTGAAAAAAATGGTAGGCAGAGAGGAGCAGGGATGCAGAAGAAAGGCAAAGACCAGGAGAGTAGCAGAGGAAAGGTGGTACTCATGAAGACAAGGGGAAAAGACAGAGATAGAGAGAGACAGCAGCAGAGACACGGGAAGGGCAGATGGGCAGCAAGACCCCAAGCACAACCCAGGAACTTCGGAGCACACAAAGCTAACTCTGGGGTTGGGGCATAGGGCCCCAGGGGGGCGGGAGAGGAGAGCTGGTTCCTAGTCTCCTGCAGGTGCTCCTAGGCTGGCTTCCCACTGGTTTCCAGAGCTGGCGGGCACACCCAGCAGGGGGGAGATGAGCCTGCGACGTGAGTGATGGGCACTGATTGGGGCCCAGATTCGCGGCGCTTGGGGGGCTGGCACAGCTCCGAGACCAGGAGGAGGGGTGGACTGGGGCATTTGGGAGCCAGACCAGTGATCAGAAGCGGGTATCTCTCTGGAGAAGCCCCTGGATCTCTTCTTTGAGCACCCAGCAGAGTTCTGATGACCAAGGACTCAGGGCAACAGCCAGAGGACTTGAGAGGGGCGCTCTGCAGAGCCTTTGATTTGCAGAGAGTGCAGGATGGACCTGCTGGAGGAGTGGTCACAGGCAAGCAGGCAGAGGTATGTGGGTAGCCCCCGGAAGTGGCCAAGGAGTGCGTGCACACACACCATTCCACAGCCCAGTATGCACGCTTAGAACGCACCACTGTGAGGTGGCTGGATGGACATATTCAGCATCACTACTTGGGCACCTACTGTGTACCACAGCCTATCTGAACCATTCCCACACTAAACCACACCCACACAACTCCCCACAGATCAATCTAACATGCATCATGCTCTCCTCTATGGTCACACGTCATCACACCCTCACACCCTCATTGTCACGTCTCAGTCACTCACACTCCAACAAGTCCCAAGGCCCACTCAGACACCACACTCAGTGAGACTCGCTCAGTCACAAAGAGCCACCAATACTCATTCACTGCTCTCCCAGTTGTTCAAAGTGAAAGTTAGGCAATCCTCACAGACGTAACCCATCTCCCAAGGGATCTCACAGCCCCTCGCTCAGTTCCCACATTAGCAAGCAGGCATACATGTGTGCACATACGTGCAAGCACTCAAATTACCCAATTTGGCAAAAGATTGGGTATAACCCCAGAGATTAAGAGCTGGGTGTCTAGGTCTTGCTTTTGAAGAGAAAGAGACACTCTCAGGCTACTGTGAGACAAATCTATGGCCACCACCTGAGAGGACCCAAGGAGGTCAGCCTCGGGGCTGCTGCAGGTCCAGGTCTCTCAGGGACAGGCTTGTCCCCATTGACTCAGGCCTTGCCCACACTGTCTCCAGCCATCCTCCTGCACCCTGCCAGGGTCCGGTCCCCTTCAGTCCCTATAGTCACCCCCTCCCTGGCTCCCCTCCTGTCAGCTCATTCTCTTTCCATCTGCATCCCCTTCTCTTCCCCCTCTCCGACCCCCCCATCCCCGCCCCCCCCAGCCTCGGTGATAAAAGAGCCAGATTGGAGCGGGTGCCACGCAGCTTCATTCCCCACCATATGGGCCCAAAAGCCAAATCGTCAGCTAAGCGATTAAATCAAGTATGTCGAACAAAATGTTATGAACTGACATTATGGGTATATAATTTTATGCCATTTGTTGCCATCTGTTTATCCAAACAGCCCCCATTCCACACAGACACACAGACTCACACCTTCTCTCCTACCCCCCCAACCCATCAGGATCCCCCCACCCCCCTACAACCGGAGCCAAGGGTCAGGGACAGGAAGACATGTGCCTGAAAGTTGGAGAGATGGGGCCTTCAGGGTTCTTGGGGACCAGGAGGGATTGTGAGGCCAGGAGTCCCGGGGGGCTAAGGGATAGAATAGGGATCAGGCTCACTCACTGGCCTGAGGGGGACAAGGCCCTGGGGCAGCAGGAGATTAGGGAGCCAGGAGCCCTGGGTCTAAAGAATGTGACCAGAGCCCTGGTACAGGAACATGGACCAAAGCCAGGGGAGACTCACTGGCAAGCCTCCAGCCTGGCACGTGGCACATATGAGCAAGTGCGGATGTAGGGGCAGGCGTGAGAGCAGCAGCTGGGCACAGTGGTGGCCGTGGGCGCTTTCTCGCCCTCTGCCCCATGTCTGCCCTGGGGCCCGAGGCTCTCAGAGCCTGGTGGAGTGGGCTGGCTCCCCTTGAGACCGCAGACACAGACCAGGGGTCCCGAGGCTTAGGCTGGAGTTACTCATGTCTCCTCCTCAGCAGGAGGCCCCGGGGCAGGGCCTCATCAAGCCCAGAGGATGGAGAGCCCCCCTTCCCACAGCCCTTTAGAGCTCCTCAAGCAGCTTCAGAGTCTGGAATGGCCCCTCAAAACTAGGCCTGTGGTGTCTGTGAGCATAGGCTGTCCCTCCCAGTAAGGCCCATACTGTTTGGCCCCTGACCTGTGTCAGTGGCTGTGATCTCTCTGCTTGTCTCGCTTGTCCACCACCTCTGCTCAATCTCGCCTCTGCCATAGTGTCTCTGGGTGTCTCTCTCATCTCTCCTTCTTGTTCTGCCTGCCTCTGGCTCTGTTGGCCTTTGGCTCCCCTGCGAATGTAGGCTCAGACCTCAGGGATGCCCAACCAGAGAGGTACAGGTCAGAGTAGGGGTAAGGGCCTGGACAGGGACATAGCAGGGAAAAACACGGAGACCCCAGGGACTCCACAGAGGACAGTGAGATGATCCTGGGGGCAATGAAAGCCTCAGGGCTGTTCGGGAGCTAAAAGGAGAGTGGCCTGCGGGTCAAGAAGCATGAGGAAAGCCAGGGAATCCTCATGCCACCTATGCGGCTAACCCAGAGCGGCAGGAGGAGGAAGCCCTGCCCGAGGGTATGCTGGGCAGAGGGCAAGGAACTCTCCCAGGGTTTGTTAAAACACTACCCCAAACCCCCACACACGCACGCACAGGTCATATCCACACCCACGCATACACCCTCATAGCCACACACACATACAAACAGGGGGGCACAGTGATGCTTCCCACATAAGCAAACACCTCAAGGTCACTCACGCAAATAACATCACAACCAGGGACAGTGTTGCTGGCAAAGCAGTAGCTCTGCAGTTCACTGAGGGGCAGGCCAAGCATTCCTAGGCGCAGCCTCTTCCAGGGCTCTCCGGGACAAGCACACCGGGGGGCATCCCGAGCCTGGCTTCACAGTCCAAGGCCCCACACAGCATCACGCATCCAGCCGGCATTTGCTCCAGGTCCCCGTCCCTCTGGCAGGAGGAGACAAGTGAGCAACAGAAGCCCAAGAAGGGAGAAAGAAACATCCAGGAAGACTCAGGAGAAGACTGAGGCAGAGAGGAAGACAGGGAGAAGGAGATGAAGAAACAGAGAGAGGCAGAGACACCGGGGAGAGGACGGAAAGACAGAGACAAAGACAAAGAGAAGCAGGAGACTTGACCAAGAGGGAGAGAGCGGGCAGCAGAAGAGCGAGGGGACGCTGCGGGCGGCGGGTGGGAGGGGGCGCGAGGCCGCGGAGGGCCAGGGAGGCGCGTTGGTGGCGGCGGCGCTGAGGATGGAAAAGCTCATTTTGCTGGTAATTTACTCTCCTGCTTTTGGGCCGCTCCGCCTGCCGCTGCCGCCCGCCCGGGCTGCCTGTTCCAATATTAGATATAAACAAGTAAACTGTGTAATGGATCACATTAAGCAGGCCTTGCGTCTTGAGGCAGGATTTAATTTGCATGGCAGATTAGCTTGTCTTCCCAGCAAGGCACCCCGGGGCACCCCGAGCTGTAATAGGATCCCGCCTCTTAGAGCCCATTAAGGCAATTGAGAGCGCCTCTTAATCTCCCTCCCCGCCCTGCACCAGAATCCCCTCCTGCCGGACCCCCATCTTCCAACCCCCATTTAGGCCCCACCTCACCCTTAAAGCAGCAACTCCAAATCTCATGGGTTGCACCTTTTCCAACCTCAAAACTTTCTCTCTGCACACCCTAACTCTGCTTCAGAGACCTCCAACTGCCTTGAACCCCTTTTTTCCCATCTTCCCAAAGTGTCCCCAAACTCCAGGTCAGTGCTCTGACCCCAACTTTTCTATTTCCCACGTGGCTCCCCAAAACCCTCCACCAATCAGTTGGCTTTTTAGCTGAAGTCAGGTATTAGAGTATGTTCCATTCCTTTTTTCTTCAATTTTTCATTGAACGGCTTCTTATATCCTTAGTAATATTGTCATCAGCGCAGGATACAGAGCAGGACTGAGAATCTGTGTGAAGATTGATGTTCAAGGCACAATTTGGTTTCATACTGAGGCTGAGGTAAGTAGTTATAACGGCCCTCACTTGTGGGGTGATTTAAAGTTTATAAGTGTTATACCTATCAGGTCACAAATCCTCCTAGGAGCCCTTTTAAATCAGCCTCACTTTAGGATAAGGAAACTGAGGCTCAAGAGGAGAAATGGGTCAAACAGCTGCTCAGTGTCCCTTCCAGGACTTAAGCCAGGTCTTCCCAACCCTGGTGTAGCAGCAGCCTTTCTGGCCCATCAGTGCTGGGGTCAGCACGAGGCTCCAGAGAGGGACAGTGCAGTCTCCAGGTTAAGAACCATGCTAGGGTCGGTATCGGGGTCAGGACAGCCACGGATTTCCATCCCCTGCCTCAGCTCGGGACTGGGGTGGGTGGAGCCCGCACCATGGTCAATTTCCCCACTCATTGAACAGGACGTGCTCCTGCAGTGGAGTGACTGAATGCTTGTTAAGAGGACAAAGCGACCAAAGGCAAGGGGCATCAGACGCGAGAGATATTAGGAGTAGGCCTGGAGAAGAACTTGCAGTCTGTGGGAAGCTCAAGCAGGGCTCACTCGGCCTCGGCATGGGAGGCACCCTGAGCTGGATGGTGCCGTGTTGCGGAGGGGGGGCTCTGGAGCCTCCGGGCAGTGCGATGGGGCCCAGGGCGGGTGAGTATGAGGCCAGGCCAGTGGAGAAGGGTCAGCTCAGCCCTGTGGAGCTCACAAAGGGTCCTTGTTGTGGGTAATGGGACTCCCCTGGCAGCTTTATTTGCTGTCAGTGGCTTTTATTAAAGTCTCCAGTTTCAGACCCTCCAACCTCCAGCCATTGTGAGTGCTCCCCCAGGGCCCTGCCCCCAGCTGCTGGCTAGGCTGATTCCGAAGAGCCCCTTTGCCCCATCCCTGGGGCCCCAGGCCCCCCAGATACCAGGATCCCACCTCCACCTCCCAGAGAGACGGCAGAGAGGCTCTGCACTGGAAGAGCAATGTCCCGGCCTTGGCCCTCAGCACCCAAACAGACCCTAATCTCCCAGATGTTGTGACTGGTGCCAGGGCGTGGGGCTGTGAGTCAGCCTGGGTAGAATTCACACAGAGTGACACACACGTGTGCACATCTATGTGCATCCATGTGTGTCCTCGAGGGGTGTGCCCCCATCTGTTCCCTCAGCTCATCTCTGCACACAGACACGCAGACACTCTAGGAATAGTAGCGTTTCAGGATGGAGTTGAGGGGGGCTACAGTTTGATTTCATAAACAGTTAGGGACACCCTCTGGCATCACCAGATACCTGGTCACTGCTAGGGGCTGGGAGGCTGGGGGAATGTCTCCCACTCCAACCGTCACCTGTGGTATTGGCTCCCCCACTGGCTTCGTTCTTCCAGAAGGCCAGAGAAAGTGTTTGCCAGGGGAAGGAAGGAGTGAAGCTGGGCCGTGATCCTGAGCGGAGAAGGGACTCAAATGCACTGAATGCCAACACAGAGTTCAACCTCATTTCACCCAGATCCAAACTCTTCATCTCCCAGAGTCCGGCCCTGAACTCACAGCTCAGAGCCCAAGGAGCCGAGGCCCAGAGAACACACTTCCTCCCCAGAATACATACTGGGGTTGGAGCATGAAGAGACCCAGCCGGGCTCTGCAGGGTGACACTCCCTCCCCAACAGACAAAAGTTTGGAGTGAAAATGAATAGTCATCCCAGGAAATGCTTGCTGATCAGAGGAAATAGAAGAGGGGCATATGAGGAGGCCAGAGAGCCACAGGTGGCAGCTAGAGGGGCCTCAGATCCCACCCAGAGCTTCTAGCCCACCCTACTCCTTGTGGAAGAAGAAGGAAAAGGTGCTGACTCCTGCCTATTAAGCCCAAATGTGAGATCTGGTTAGCACGAGTGCAGGGCCAGTGATTGTATCTGTGTGTAACCGGGTGTGGGCCACGGGAAGTCTGTGGACATGTGGACATGTGGATGTTGGAGGACACTATCAGCATGAATATTTGGAATCAGGCAGGGAATCACTTTGCATGCCTGTATGTTTCTTTTCTGGGGGTGTCTGCAGGGGGTAGGCAGCTGAGTGGATTTATATGAGAAGAAAGCGTCTATGTTTGAAAGTGACTACATGTACTGGTTATGGGATGTTGGTCCTGCACATGTTCATGTGCATAAAAGAGGGAGATCCAGGGGGTCCACAGCCTTCCCCAGGGTCCTCTGAGCTCCTGGCTCGGCTTGTGCCAGGCCATTTGGGGAGCGCCCGTGCTTTATGGTGCGCGGGTGAAAAATGGAAATGCTAATAAGTAGTCGTTAAGTTGTCTTGCAAAAATGTTAAATGATAAATTGGGTAATGTTATTGTTGAAATGAAATATGTAAAATAAATGAGTTATTTATTTCTAATAAATATTTTGTTTACGATATATTTGTAGGGGTGTTAATTATTTTCCCCCTCAATCGGGGCAACGTATAAATTCTAATAAAGTGCAAGCTGTGGTGAAGGCAGTAGTGGTGAGGGTGGCGGCTCCTCCAGGCGGGCTGCTGCAGGACCAGGCTGTGATGGATGCCCCAGTCGCATGTGATTGTTCTACTGGCTGCTGTTGCAGGTTCCCCAGTGTGGCCTGTTTTCTTTCCTCAAAAAAAAAAAAAAAAAAAGAAAGAAAGAAAGAAGGAAGAAGGGGGGGAAGCAAAGGAGAGAATGAAAGAAAGAGGGAGGGAAGGAAGGAGGGAGGAGAGAGTCCAGGAGGAAAACAAATAATAAGCTAGGGTCTCCATGATGAGATGATTAAATTTCCCTAGGCCAGGTCTTGCTCCTTAGCTAGCTGCATAGGCCTTGGGGATGCATGTGACTGCTGGAACCAGATTCAAGGAAGAATAAATAAATATATAAGCAAATCAAGTGGCAAAGAAGACATTTCATGTCCCTTAGACGCATTTGCAGCACTGACCCACCGCAATAACCCTCCAGGCTGGGTGCCCTCAGTTACTCCCACTCTCCCCTACTCCAGCTGGGAGGTCTCCAGGGAGGCAGATAACCCCATCTCCCACTGTTTCTAAACCTGCCCTACCAAAATTTCCCCCTTCCTCCCACCAAGAGAAGCCTGACCCTGCCTCTTCTTCCGCTCTTGCTTTCCCTCCACCACTTCCTTTTTTTTTTCTTTCCAAAGATTTTATTTATTTATTCATGAGAGACACAGAGAGAGTGGGGTGGAAACTTAGGCAGAGGGAGAAGCAGGCTCCCCTCAGGGAGACCGATGTGGGACTCGATCCCTGAACTCCAGGATCATGCCCTGAGCCGAAAGCACAGTTTAACTGCTGAGCCATCCAGGCACCCTCCACTCTTTCCTATGGGGACCTCCAGATCTGTTCATGGCCTCTCCGGGGAACCCTAGTTTAGCTCCGCAGAATCCAGCAGACCAGAAACTCACCTAGGCCCTGGCCTGGCCCCTGAGGCTGGGATGGGTGGAAGGGAGTACATTCCCCTTCAGAACAGGCTGCCTTCCCCCAGGGCGTTATCTCCCTCTGCGTAATAAAACTACTGAGGCAGGACGGCCCGGTGGGCAGGGACAGGTGGCAAGGGCACGGGATGCAGGGCCGCTCTGTCCCTGCCGCAGGCACCATCCACCTCTCCCTCCAACCCCCTCTGCCAACTCCTGGGGCTGAGCTGGGCTCCAGGTTCTCACCACAGAGCTCTAGGCAGACCTCCAATCAGGGATCTCAAGCACTTAGCACACCCTTCCTCAGGGTGGGGGAACTCTGTGGGGGGTTATATCCCCAAGGGATCTGGGACTCCAGGGATTCAGGAAGTTCCTGTATCTTTAGCATTGGGATGCGGAAGCCAAAGCTTCAGGGAATGCCTTCCAGGCGAGGATCCCCCACAGTAGGCCAAGAAGGGGACCTATCCCTCTTCCAGCCACCTACCACTTACCATCACTTAAAGCTAAGCCATGGGGGAGGGTGGCTCTCAAAAAGTGGCCCACTGCACAGTGTGATCTGTTTGTGCGGTGCACATGCCATTGCTTGTGCAAGAGTAATAAGGTTATTGTACCCTATAATAATAGGGAGACCTTCAGCACTGCCCTGAGAGGAAGGTGAATAATAGAGGCAACAGAGACACGCAGCATACCCTAACTAGCCCACGCAGGTGCACACTGACGCATGCGCAGATACTGGGCTGGCCTGCAGTCACACGCAATGCCTGTTTGCACGCATCCAGGTGCCAAGCCCAGTACCGCACAATCACAGCTCCACAAAAATAAGTGCCTCCAACAACACTTTCAAGGGAATTGACAGGTCCTTGAACAGGCAAAAAGGGACCTGAAATCATCACCTTTCTGTGGGGCTTTGATTAGGTGGAGGGAGGGGGGTATCAACACCGTGGGGAGGGGCGCCCCCTACTGGACAGAACAGCTGTAACTCCCCACACCCCCACCCCCACAAGCCCGCCATGTAAACCTGCCCCTAACTTACCCCCACCTGCTCCTACCTCCTACCAAGTCATCCACGCACCTCACACTTGCCTGCCACACTCTGGATAAGCCCCCAGCCAGGCTGCATAACCCTGGGTTGTCTTCAAAACGAGTAAAATCTTTGATCATCATTTGTTTAAACTGTATAAATAATCCACCCGGTTTTAATAGGATTTTTCTATGAATCGGCAACAAAGCATGAAATGTGATATTTTCACCATGAGTAGTTGGGAAATTAGTCACCTCTGTCCATGGCTCTCTGCTGGCTGGAGACCCCTATTATGTCTGGTCCCTCCCTCCCCTCCATGTCAAACTGCCCTGGGCCCTTCAAATGCTACCCACTCAGCTCCCACCTTTTGGGGGTAGTGGGGGAATTGTGCAACATTGCTCTGAGGAGCCCTTGCTGGGTGTGTCTGGCCCTGAGACCAGAGACCAGGCTGCTTCAGGGCTCTGTTTCCCAGACTCCTCATCTGACATCAGAGCCCCACTATGGACTCCAGTGCACTTTAGGATAGGGTTTCAGGATGACAGTGAGCTGTGGGAGAGTTATTTGGGGCAGAATGCCAGTATGAGGCAGAGAGTTGGGGTCATTCACCATCTCCCCAATAACCCAAAAGTGTTTCCACACTGGCCTACTCCCTAGGCTGTTACACACCTGTTTGCTGTTATACACTCACAGAGGCAAGACTCACATGCATACTGGAGAAGCCAGGCCTGTCTTCTGGGGCTGACAAGTTGCCCACCCGCTCTGGGAACAGAGGATGCTGAGTCTGAGAGAAGAGCCACTGTTGACAACAGGGAGGGTGGCAGGGGGATGGGAGTTAGATCTGGGGAAGTGGCGGATGGGAGCATCAGAGCTAAGCTTCAGAAATAGGAGCCATACAGGAATCAGAGATCAGGCCAGGACCAGGGAGGGATAGGAAGAGCCAGGATGGTGGAGACTGCCCAAACATGCAAGAGAGCCTTTCAGTCCCCCTCCCAAATGACTCCTGGCCCTGGCCTCCACCACCAAGTACAGCAACCCCAAAGCAGCCCTCCTCTGCCTTGGTGCCACATTGAGAAAAGAGACCAAGGGACCAAGGGCCTACAAAGCAGGCTGGTCTGAGCCACCCAGCCAGGCCTTGGGCCTCCCAGGTCTTAGGCCACAGCCTGACGGGGCTCAGCCACAGACGTGGGCACAACCATGGGGGAGGGCCATGCGGGGTCCCCCTGCCCCCATACTGCAGGACAGTCCACGTGCTCCAAACTGAGCAGGGCCCCCTTCCTTTCTGCCCCCTGCCCCTGGCCTGAGATGAATAAAACTCAGGGGGTGGGGGGAGCTATTCATGGAACCAGAGAATGTGTGAGCCTCCCAGCAGCCCCCTCTCATTAGGGGACCCCCGTCAGGTGGCGCTCATTAACTTCAAGTTGTCTCTTGTTTTAAAACTCCGGTGAGGGGGGCAGGGTGGAGGGGCACATTGTCTGGCTGCTGCCCCAGAGAGATTAGGCGCCCAGGAGGAGGGGGCAGGCAAAGGCCCTTTAATTAGTTACTTTCAAAGGTTCCCTGTCCCCTTTCTCTCGGGTCCCCCTCCTGCCCCCGGCTGGGCCCAGCTTCGAGGGGGGCGGTCTTTTCTGCTTGGCAGAGCCGCCTGGTCACTCAGCTTAAATCCGCAGTCTTTGTTCCTGACTGGACAATGGGCCCAGCACATCAGCCACAGAGGCCACGGAAGGAGCAGGGCCTTCTTCTGTAGGCCTGGAGCCAGCTGAGAGGGGTGCACCCTAGCTCAGGGTGCAGCCTGGGGCTCCAGATAGGGGCCTGGACACCAGGGGGCTTTCTGGGCTAAGGAGAAAAGGGCGCGCGCGCGCACACACACACACACACACACACACACTCACCCTAACCTGAAGACCTTGCTCTGACAGAGGAAAAAGTTGGGATGAACCTCATGTCAGGGACTCTTTCACATAGAAAGTTTCTAGGGAAGATACCTAGAAGCTAGCTCAAGGCTGGTCTTCTCCTTCCCTCTATACAGATGAAAAAACATGTTTTTAGAATCAGGCAGATCTGAGTCAATGCCGATCTTGTGTCTACTACTCATTAAGTAATTTATCAGGCAGCCCGGGTGGCTCAGCGGTTTAGCGCCGCCTTCAGCCCAGGGCCTGATCCTGGAGA
This sequence comes from Canis lupus dingo, assembly GCF_003254725.2. Classification (NCBI taxonomy): domain Eukaryota; kingdom Metazoa; phylum Chordata; class Mammalia; order Carnivora; family Canidae; genus Canis; species Canis lupus. The sequence continues at coordinate 13,690,719 of NC_064270.1, forward strand.
CCCAGGATGGAGCCTGCTTCTCCCTCTGCCTGTGTCTCTGCCTCTGTGTGTGTGTGTGTGTGTGTGTGCGTGTGTCCCTCGTGGATAAATAAATAAAATCTTTTTTTAAAAAAAGTAATTTAGGGCAGCCCCAGTGGCGCAGCGGTTTGGCGCCGCCTGCGGCCCAGAGCGTGATCCTGGGGACCCTGGGTCGAGTCCCACGTCAGGCTCTCTGTGTGGTGCCTTCTTCTCCCTCTGCCTGTGTCTCTGCCTCTCTCTGTGTCTCTCATGAATGAATAAATAAAATCTTTTAAAAAAAAAGTAATTTATCATTCCAGCCTCAATTCCCCTCGTCTTTAAAATGGGGGAAATAATGCCTGTCTCTTGGGTCATGAGGATTAGAAAACTGGGTAGAAGTGTCTAGCACAGTGCCTGGCAAACAGGAAGCCCTCAGCACGGTGCCTTGTACAGTTCCCACAGCCAGAGCCAGACTCCACATCCCCCACCACCAGGCCGCAGGTTCTGCGGAGTGCTGGTGGCAGACATGGGCTAACTGCCTTACCGAGTGCGTACTCACCTGTGGGTAAACACTTGGGAGTCAGTGAGTATGTGGACGGGAATGAGGAGGAAGGAGGATCCCTGGGAGTGATGGGCTGGGGGAGGCTGGCACACAGAAGGGGTAAGCAGGAACAGGAGGAAGCAGGGGAGAATGGGTCAGCCTGGGGAGGGAGGGTGATTAGCAGATCCTGGGGGGTGGTCCAGGGGGGATGAGTTGAGAGGCTGAGTTGCAGGAAGAGTTGGTGATTTGCCTGGGTCAGCAGATTAATGGTACTAACGAAGTTTCCAAGAGCATGGTGAGTTGGGGGGCCGGGGGCGCCCATGTGGAAAGGCACATGACTGAGGATTGATCAGGCTAAAGATGAAACAGAGAAAGCTTCCCCGGGCAGGAGAGGTAGGAAACGCCAAAACCAATTACTCCCCAACCCCTCTGGCCTCCAGGTCCCTCCCCCAGAGAGGAGGGAAGGGGCTGTGACCTCTCTCTGTGGGTGCCTGCACTCTAGGCGTGCACACACAGACCACTCATGTGGGTAGGCATGTGTACCGGGGAAGGCCCACGCGTGGGAGTGAGCAGGCCCAGGATATGATGATGTCACATGTTGGTCTGTGCGCTCACCCCCTTGTGTGGAGGTCATTTGACCTCTCACAGGTGTCCCTGTCACAGATGACTCCTCTCAGGTATCCCTACATCCCACCCAAGCGCCCCCATGTGACAAGCACATGTGTCACCAGGAGGAGTCAGGGACCCAGGGGTGACAGCAGAAGTGGAGGGGGGTTGCTGTGGATCATCTTCATTCAGTTTTGGCCTTAAGTAACACCTCCACACATTTGCTAGTTTGGGATCACCCCTAGTTTTCAATCAGAGACTACCCTGGATTACCATTTCGGTGGTGAATTTCCTGTGCAGATAGTTGACAATTTAGCCTCTGGTTAATGGGAGTGTACCCCACTTAGGGAAAATCCACCCTTTCAGAAAGAATCAATTACACACAGGTTCCTTTTAATAGCCCCTGATGTTTGTTGAATGAATAAGTGTGACAGATTGGGCATCCCTCTTCAGCTCCAAGAATTCACAAAGGATATCAAAGAACTAGATCAAAGGGCAAGCAAACATCTCCTACAGGACCGAAAGAAGCCCTTAGTTAAAATTCAACAGTTAAGAGGTGATTAGACATAAGATAAGGGCCCTTCAGACTCCTAACACTAACCCAATAGTTGTCCACCTTGGGGGTCTGGAAGGAAGATGGAAGTGGGGGAGGGGAGAGAGACTGCAGTGGAGAGGAGGCCTGTATCCAGCTCTTGCGGGTGGGGGTGGTGGGGAACCGCTCCCTTCTGAGCAGTAGGTTGTGTTGTGCAGTGTTTGCACCTCCAGATTCAGGACAGCATTTGTGTTTCATGCCATATGTTGAGTGGTGTTATTATAGTTATTAGCAATTATGTTTTATCATAAAATCACTTTTCCTTTAAATATGTGAGTAAAAAAATATCAGCTGTTCTTAGAGTAAGTTCTAGCCTATCTATTTCTCTTGGAAATTACTTCTGGTTTTATCACACATGCCAACAGGCAAACAGGATAGGAGCCCTGGATGTTTGCACGAGTGTGTCTTGGAAGCCTAGCTATTCCACACTGCTGGACCCAGATGGTTGGGGGTGTGGGCGTCATGCTGCAAAGGTACAGTAGTCAGTGCCCCTACCCCAGACCCAGGTCTGCCCCCTCACCCTTCCCCAACCACCAACCCAGTGACCACCTTACTGAGGCTGTCACCTGTATTTCCTAGCCCCAAGATGCCTCCTCCTGCCCCATCCCCCCCATCCCCACCTTGTGCCCTGCTGCAATGTCTACGAAGAAGACCGGCTCCTCTTGGGGCCTGCAAGCTTTTGTTAGCGTTATGTGAGCCCCTAGTGACAAGGGCCCTGAAACCCAACTCGACCAAACTCATAAAAGGGGTCACTGTCTCTTTAATTAAAGTTCCCTGTTTGGAGGTTAAAGACAAACCCGTTTGATGGTGCAGGTGTGTGGAGGGGGGTTGGAGGAGAGGGGTGGAGGGGGCTGGAGGGAAATGGAATTCTATCCTTGGAGGGGAACAGGGAGGGGCTCACTAGGGCCAGACTGGCTGACCATGGAAAGTCTGATGGGGGGCCCTAGGGGTCCCCAGGGTGGTAAAGGTCACAAAGGGAGAAATCAGGCAGGGAGGCCTGAGGCCAGCGCGTGGCTAGCTCTGACTGCCCTGGTACACGTGCCTTGCTCAGGCTGCCCGCCCCCCCACCCCCCACCCCACCGATCCCCACCACCATCATGCCTAAGGACTGCTCCCCTCGTCCGCTCCTTGATTCCCCCTTCTCCACCCCAAGAATTCTCCCCTAAAGGAGGGCTCAGGGCTTAATCCCATCTCCACATAGAAGCGACTTCATCACAGTTTAACATAAAAAGATCAGCTGGTATCGACCCGTAATTTGGACCCACGCCACGCTATTGGCAGGAAGACAGAATAAGTTAGGGTGGCCATGTTTCAAAAATTCTCTGTGTGCACTCAATCACGGCCCAGGGAAGGCGGGCGGGTGCGTAATAACCCAGGCGCGCTCTCCATTTCCCCTGTAGATCAATGCTAATACCAGGAGGCCCCGGAAGATGGATGGAACCGACAGGAACCTTGAAATCCCTACACGGGGGCTGGTGCCTCAACCGATAAAGGATTTCGCTGCTGCTGGGGCGGGGACACAGAAACCCTAGGGGCCACAGGAGACAGCCTGGCGGGGGGCAAGGAGGTGGGGAGACAGAGCAGCCTCTCTTTCACACATACACACACACTCATGTCCTCACTGACACCCACAGTCATTCACATGGCCCCTGACTGATGCACGCTCCTGAGTCACTGACATGCACGCCAATGGCTGGCACACACCATCACTCACACTCTCCAGCCCGCAGCACCAACACCTCCCTAAGAGGCCTGGACTCCAAATAGTCACTCACACAGGTCCTAGGACATGTATGCACACACAGGCACAAACATGCACACAAACTCAAGCCCACACACCAGAATCATGGGCTCTGACACAGACATTCACTTGACACATGGAGATTCGGACACACCCATTCACTGGCATCTACATGCTGCTATGGTGCAGCATAAAGAGACATGCACCCACACCCATAGATACATCCCTGCCTTTCCATTCTTCCTTTCCATCCCATCTCTTCTCCCCATTACCTTCTTTTTTTTAAATTTATTTTTTTAATTGAAGTTCAATTTGCCAACATATAGCATAACACCCAGTGCTCATCCCATCAAGTGCCCCCTCCCCATTGCCTTCTGATTCTGCTCAGAACCTTGCCGGCTGGCGATCAGTAGGGGAGCATCCCAGGACCCATTGAAAGTAAAACACTAAGACAGAAGTATACCAGACACACAGCCCTGGAGACTCCAGATGGGAACCCGTATATGTACTGCTGGAAGGCAGGAGACCTGGGTCCCAGGGACAGCTTTGTGGCTGTGCTCTCCCAGCCACAGACTTGCTTACATGGCCTTAAGTTAAGCCCCCGCTCTTTCAGGGCCTGTATTTCCTTATCTATGAAACAAGAATTGGACTGGGAAATTTCTAAGGTCCTCTTCCAGGTCTGAACGACTGTAGCAAATATAAATTCTTGCAAAGACACACATACACACACACACACACACACACACACACAGGCGCCGGCTTTTGAGTGCCTGGTGGCCTGAGGCCACACCCACGATGACACATAGGATCACACCTGCAGGCGTTGCTCTCCCCAACAAGGGTGCCTGCAGCAGGGACAAAGCTCCTCATCCTTCCCAGAGTTGCATGTCAGGGAGCTTGAGAACCCACTTTTCCGTGAGCAAAGAATTGGAGGCAGAGCAGGAGATGGAGCATTGCTGTGAGTTTAAGGGAGAAGGTGTGGGAGGGCTAGTGTTGGGACCTGCAGAGGGGACAGAGAGAAAAGCACAGTGCTGGCTGCCAAGACTGCCCCCCCTCCCACCCGCCCACCCCTTTCTGGTCGCTGATTTTCCTTCTGAGCTCAGCCCTAGTACAGGAGCCATTTCCATGGCCTCACACTGACATCTTGTGGCCATCTCTAGGATTGCGGGCATCGCAAGGGAGCCCTGGGTCCCCTGCGGAGAAATACAGCTCTACCAATCACCCAGCCAATATTTGGTGGGACAGTGAGTCTGATCCCTGGATGCCCTGTTCTAGGCTCAGCAACCAGGAAAGGCACAGGGAGCTGACATGTACCTCGAGCAGGGGCCAGTGTCAGAACAGGAAGCTGCTTTGGGAAAAGGCTTCAGGGTCCTTTGATGACAAAAGAAATTGTAGAAAAATGAACGTGCAGGGGAGCTCCAGTCTGTGGAGGTGACGTAGCCCTGTCACCTGCAGCCCCAGTCTGAGGCAAGGAAACACGACCCTCATCCAGGGGCTGCAGTCCAAAGGAGGAGATGCAACAGTTCCCCAGGGAACCCCCACCTCAAGAAAGAGACAGCCCTGGCCTCATACAAGCACCATCTGATGGGAAGCTCTTAGCCTCACAGAGAGACTAAGCCTTTAGGAGAGGAGACATGGCTTCCCTAAGGGAGCCTCTAATCTTGAGGAGGGAAAAACCCCAGCCTCATCAGGGCTGCCAATCCTGAGGAGCATGCAATGTGAAGCTGCCAGTTGTCCTAGCCTCCCGAGCCTGGAAGTCTGAAAGGAACACAATTTCTGTGTCTGCATCAGCAGCCTAGGGCTTGGAAGAGGGTTGAGGAAGAAGTTTGGAGGCCGTGTGGCTTCAGAGCCAGCCCCATTCATTCTGAAGAGGCCTAGTGAAGGGTGGGGGAGAACCACATGTCCCAGATCCTCACAGAGGTAGCCATGACTGAAGTCTCAAGCCTGTCCCAAGACTTCTCTGGATCAATTCCTCTAGCTGGAGTCTCCTGTCCCTCCTGGAGACAGGTTCCAGGCACCTAGAGATGACAGATCACACACACACAAGGCAGAAGCCATGGGGTCTTAGCCTGGAGCCAGGGAACCCTGGAGGTACTAGGCTGATGACTTTGTTATAAATTAGAGACTCATTAAGAGAAGGTTGAGAAGGGCTCAGTAACAGCTTTCGGGGCCCATCTTTTCGATTTCTTGTTCAGTTTGTTTATTGCGATTGTTCCTGTCTCATAAGCTTATTGCAAAACCAATAAAAATGATCTATTCAGAGAGGGGAGCTGCTCTTTTGACTAGTAAGCTGCCGCCTGGTCCTGGGCCCCGCCCCTCCCCCTCCCCCTCCCGGTGGCTGCAGCCCCAGCCTGGTTGACCAGCTGTCTCCTGCCGCGGGGTCAGCAGAGGGTGCCAGATTCTTGCTCACCAGAAACTGTGTCCACCTGCCATGCAGCCGCCCTGGGCCGGCCTCAGGCCTCCAACCTGGCCCTATCACCTCAATGACTGCTATACCCTAGCCCTCCAGCTCATCGGGTCTGAGATGGGCACATGTCGGGGCTCATTTATGAGGAGATAAGAGGCCAGGATGGGACCCAGGAACAATCACTGAAGCCTGGAATTTCAGGTGGAATTTTGGCTCAGTTTCCCCCCTATGCCTCAATGAGGCTGTGCCCTTAACATGGGGTTCTCTACCCTGAAGCAGCCCTGAGGGCCAGTGAAAGGAGCAGAGGAGGCCCCAAAGGTTCCTTAGAATCAGAAGTCCTGCCCTTGACCTTGATGACAGAACAGAATCCTCTGGCCTCTTGCACACCCAGGACCCTGTCTCAGTTGGGTTCAAGGCCCCAGCAACTCCTCTTCTCAGGGAACTGGCTCTGTTCTGTCAGTGACGTCAGTTCCATTTAGTGACTATAATATTTGAGACATCTTGGATTTCCTTATGGCACTTAGTTTCAGAGACTTTCAGATGATCATTGTGGGGAGCACAGGATTGAGGGGAGTCAGAAGCCAACAGACTCCTTACTGACTGTATAGAATTTGAGTGTCGGAGCCAGGACAAGACTTCTGAGATGGTTCTATCCAACTCCTTCATGTCTGGGATACAGAATCACAGTCAGAGATATGAAGTGACTCGGCCAAAGCCCCACAGCTAGGGAATGACAGGGCTGGGACTGGAACTCAAAGTCACAGACCCTGGCACCATTGTCTCATGTCTTCCTTTGTGTACCTGGCTCGTGTCAGAGAGCTCTGCCTCTCTCATGGGTCAATCCAATGCAGGTAACAGGCCACCCGCCCACTCCACCCCACCACCCCTGCCCCCACTATCTAATAACAGGCAAGTCTTCTCTAAAGCAGAGTCAATGACTCTCTTCAATGCACTGGCTCTATCTGAGGCCCCGAAGGAGAGGAAGAATCCTGCACAAAGGCCTTTGGAGTTTCACTGTCATTTCAAAGAGATAGCATCAATTGATTCTTCCTTCGTCTGTTTATTTTGGATGGCAGAACAAGACGTGAAGGCGGGTCAGAAAGAGCAAGTTTTCAGGAAGCAGAGCATCTCAAGGACTTGGCACATCTTCAGAGAGAGGCACATCAACATTCTTCCTTGATCTCTTTGTGTTTGCTTATTTTAATACTCAATATAGCAGTTACTGTGTGTCAGGCACCATTCTAAGAGCTTTACATATTAATGTATTAATTTAATATATGTCATATATTCATTTATTGAATACTCTTCATAACCCCATGAGATGCATATGACTATTAGCCCCACTTTACAGAAGAGGAAACTAAATCATAGAAGAGGCAAGCAGTTTGCCCAAGCCCTCACATCTAGGCAGTGGAGACATCAGCATTCAAAACAGAACAATCTGGCTCTTACCCACCACGCTATGTACCTTCTCTTTACAGAAGCCCCAGGCCAAGGACAGCTGGGGCTCCTGTGACCTGAGGAGGAAGGAAGACTCCAAACGTTCAGAAGGGACAAGACGTCCCTGGAGTCCAGTCCAGTATCTCCTCAAGTCTATCTCTTGCTAACCACCACCCCAGCCATCTCTTCTGTTAGCTTGTTTGAAGGCCAATGCTTTATGGTTAGAGTGGCCAAATGAAGTATAGGTAGCTAAGATCCCAGGTGCCCTCCCACACCAGTCCCATTATGGGGTGCCATCTGCTGGAATCTGAAGCCAGGGTTCTGGGTGTGGTGCCACGTACCCACCGCCCAGTTGCTCACTGAGCCTTGCTCCCTCCCACACAGCCGCCTGTACTGACATCTCTGAGAGGGCCTTTGATTAAAGAGACAAGTGACTTTGCCCATTCTATTGATCAGAATAAATTACTAGGAACTAATTTATGGGCCTCCCCACAGCCGATGACATGGTGGATTGTGCGCTATTGGTCAGTAAATTGGATTGTCAGGCTAGATTATTGGTTCGTATACAGTTATCTCTCATAGCAATATCAGGCAGCCCAGGTAGAGGAGCAAAATCCTTTCTCTGCTGCCAGATGCCAGGATATCATGAGGCCTTCTTGAGGTCTGGCAGGGAGGGGCTGGGAGAGCAGAGGAGGAGAGGGGAAGGGAGGCAAGGCAAGGCCTCTGTGCAGGATGCTTATTAATTAGTGCAGCATCACAGCAGTAAAAGAACATTAGTGTGGAATCGTCTGCAGAGTGATGGGGAAGTGACATGGTGGGCCTCCTCCTGATTCTCCAGCTATGGCCCTGCTGGGTAGAGGCAGGGAGGGGGTTGATGAGCAGATGGGGGGGATAAAGGCTGGGGGGAATAGGGGGCCAAGAGGAGGGGAAGAGGAAGGAGAGGCCACATTTGCTGGGAGTTGCAAGCAGAGCAGGTCTGCTGAGTGCCAGCGTTGCTGAGCCCCACGCAGGGGAAATGGAGCTGCCGTTCTGCTCCGTACATCACAGCCAACGATGAAAAGTTCTAGAGCTGGGATTTCTCAGGCAATTTGGCCAGTGATGCATGGGGCAGTAGATCCTCGCGCACTCTTCCGTGCTTCTGCCAAGCCAGCAATAACAAAAACTTATTTTTTGCCAGGGAAACGGATATGAGTCAGGCAACCCATCAGGAGTAAGGGGGGCTTTACCACGCCGCTGCGATTTGTACCGCTCCGCTGTTTCCCCGAGCTCTAAAGACCTGCCAGGAGGTGACAAAGGCGAGACAATTTCGAGTTCACAGTCCTGTGTCCTCGAAGCATAACAGCAAGCCATAGATGGGGACTTTCAGGGGCTGTGGGTTGCAAAGTCAGCGGTCTTTTCCCCCAAGCCCACTGAGGAGGGGGGAAAGAGGGTGAGCGAGAGGGGAGAGACAGAGAGCTAAGGCCCTGGAGAAGTCTGCAGCCCTTCCCCTTGCTGGGAATTCCCAGGACAGACTCCCGAACAGCTCCTTCCTCACAGGGGGCACAGTGGGAAGAGGGGCAGGGGGCAGTGTTGGAGTGCACAGCTGGCCCTGGGGGTGGTATCACAAACATTCCAAGCAAAAGCTCTCTGTGCCTCCCTTGTACCACAGCCTGCCAGGGTCTTTGCAACCCATGCAGACCCTGGGGTCCTGCAATCGCTGAAGAGGCAGGTCTGGAAAACCCATTTGATTCTGTTTTTTCACTCACTCTGTTGAGGTGTGAGCCCTGGGGAGGCCTGCACTTTCTCTGAAGCTTGATGAGGAACACAGATAACCTGTTCTCTGGGCTACAGGCCTCAGGGGAAATGTGCGGATGGTGCACGAGCCCTTCCGACTCCAGCTATCACTCATCTGACACTGCCAGTAACCCCGCAAGTAAACACCCGCTGGCAGGGACCCAGGGCCTCCAGCTTGCTTGAGTTGCCACTGAGAACAACAGCAAGGAGGTCTCATCAGTGTCACAAATACACAGAGATCACCCCCACCCCCACCCGGTGCTGCTTAGCAGACAGGGGTATGCTCATGTAGGGCCTCGGAAAAGGCCTAGCACCATGGACTAAAAATATCCTGCACCTTCCACAAGATAAAGGGCAGAGGTTTAAAAGTGAAAGACCCCTTCCCTGGCCTTTGGATGCTTTCCATGCCACCACCACCCCACCCCACCCCCGCCCCGTCACTGCTCGCCCAGCATTAAAAAGCTGCCTTTGGCCATCTCAGCTGAGTTTTCCTTCTGGTCCCTCTCCCTTTCTGCCCTGCACATAAATATGAAATTAAAAGGAGGCAGACCCTCAAAGTCAGAAGAAACAGGGTGGAGTCCAGACTCTGAAGCTTCAAAGTAGTGCCACCCTCTCTTGTCTGGCACTGCTCTGCCCTGGCTTCTGTTCAGCAACTATGTGGAAGCAAGCGCACAGCCCCCAGAGTCCTCAAGCCTCCAAAATGGAAAAGTTTGCAAAGCTTGGAAAAAGAAAAGTGGTCCTGCTAGTCGGTCTATAAATTAGAGACTCATTAAGGAGAGGCGGGAAGGGCTTTGGGGGCCTGTGCCTTTCGATTTCTTGTTGAGCTAGTTTATTGCTATTGTTTCTATTTCATACGTTTATTGCAAAACCAATAAAAATTATCTATTAAGAGCAGGAAACTCATCTTTTGACTTGTTGGTTGAGGTTTCTACAGAATAACCTTTAACTGGTCCAGCATGTCTGCAGGACAGGAGCAGGCCTGCAGAGATAACTCCAAAGGTCAACCAGGCAGAGAGTAGGCATGCCCAGTCCTGCAGGGAGGAGACAACTCCCTCTCCAGAACCTGCAAAGAGCAGAGGTTGTGACTCTAGCCACCAGGCAACCGTACTATATTTCATGAACTTCACATTTTAAATGTTTTAATTTGTTGAAAGCATTTAAATTTGAGACTTTTCACCAAAATATGCTGACATCTGGCTCCTATTAAAACATGGAAAGATCATTCCAGGACTCATTCTCACCTGGAAACAATAGACATCAACTTCTCTTCACAGGCTCTTGGCCTCCTGTCCCCCACCCGGTGTCCAGCCAGCTTATTTATATTACCTGCCTGGCACCTGTGATTATGTAAGTTTGCAACTCCTACCTTAGAAGAGAAATAGATTGGAAGGAGGAATAGCTAAACATTTCATTTTCAGAATTAGTCTGAAACAAAATTTTTTAAGAATGCTTCCAAATCAGACTGATAAAATTTCTCTGCCAAGATCCCCGAAGGAAGGCCTGGGTCTCATCCCAGCTGGACGGGAAGAGAGCTAACACGTGGCACATGCCTACATGCCAGGCTCAGCCCTTCCATCGTTCTGTGCATTATCTCCATTTCACCAACAGGGAAATTGAAGCTGGGAGATGGTCTGTGATGTGCCTCCGGGCAAAGGATAATATAACCCTCAACCTAAGAACACCAGCCCTAGAAGAACCCGGTAACTATCTCTCTAGTTTTGAAGAAAGAACAGAAGGTCCCCAGTGTTACTCTCTCAGCCTGAAGAGGATGCCCTCAGGGAAGATTCACAACTGATTGCAGGGGGGAAATCCACCCAACTGTGACTCAAGTTAGAACTTGTCTCCAGAGTTACCAACACCCCTAAATCTAGTGAAGGGGAACGACAGGGTCTTTAATAATCACTCTGTCAGGTCATGGGATGGTGACTAATGGGCCTACAGGAGGAGACGGTGAAAAACACTCTAGGAAATAAATTTGGGTGATTAAATTTCAAGGCAGTTCATGGAACAGCAACTCGAGGCCTAAACTAAGCCATCAAGTTACCAAGAGAATCAAGATTTCAATTTAACCACTGCTGCCCAAGAACCAATCCTGAGCCTTTGAGATAGTGGGTTTGGAGAAGGTACCCCTCCATACACACAAAACTTTCTGAGTGGCTCTGACATCTTCCCACTCTAGCCCTTCCTTCCAAAGGGCTAGCCAGCGATAAGTCAAGGAAATCATTGTCTTTGTCTGATTATTACATAACTCCGAGTCTATAAGTAAAAAATCATTGTTCATCCAAGTCAGGAAGACAGGGGTGAGGAGGGTCTCCAATCAGATGCAGGCCAGAGCAGTGCACACATGTCTGAGAGACTCTCGGTTTACTAAACTAACAGAAGAGGCCCAAATTCCTCCAGTTTTCTGCTATTTCAATTGAATGCCAAGTCCCCTGATTGGATTTCAGGCCCAAACAGTCACGGTCTGGTGTCTGGGGCATAATCCTTCCCCCACCCCCACCAGCTGAATCACACCCAGGGTGCTGTTAAGCTTTGCCTGGGAATAAACCTGGGCTCTAATGTAAGAGCCCTGGGTCTGCTTCCCTGTCAGATATTGTCCATGTCTGCTGGTTCTGGTCTCTGGGGCATCACTTTAACTTGTTTATTTCTTTTTTTGAGAGAAGTCAGGGTGGGGAGTGTTGGAGCTGAGAAGGCCCCCCATGATAGAGGGGTCCAGGAGGGAAGAGCTTAGCAACTGCAGCTGCTCCCATGGCTCTCCCTTTTGCAATCTCTTCCTCTCTCGGGGCTTCACCTCTCCCTGCCCTGGCTCTACCAGCTGTTTCCTGCAAATCCAGCTGAGACAGCTGCTGGCCCACCATGCTAAATTTCCAGGGGCCCTGGAACCCCTTGACTCTCTTGGCCCAAATGTGGGCAAATCTCAGGCGTCCAGACAAGGCTGAGATTGTTCAAAAAACACTTCACTAGGAACGTGGGGGGAAAGCCAAGAAAGTAAATTACAAAAGCAGAGAAACGGACAGCTGCGGATTCCTTCTCCCAGAATGACTCAAATCTAGTCCCAGGAAAGTTTGTTGCAAGACTAGGTGAATAAGGAGGGAGCAAGGGAGGGAGCAAGGGAGGGAAGCTTCAGCTTGCTGGCCACCTACACCTCCTTGCTCCTCACTCCTCAATTCTGTAAGGCTTAGATACAGAACAAAGATGTTCACGCTCCAGCCAGAGATAGAGGTTAACACCATCACCATGCCTGATGGAGCTCTTAGTTGTTTGACATGCTGCCATCTAGGCCGCTGGCTTGATCAAGCCCCCGATCAGGGCTGTGCTGCCCGCCTGCATTTCCTTTTGGTGGGGGCTCCTTACCAGGCCCCCCAGCCAAGGAAGTCACTCCTCTGTCACCTTCTTACACAGGCTCCAGGCTATCCCTTACAGAGAGTTCAGTGAACAATGCCTTCTACCTTTCCTTAAAGTTAAGATCTTGGTCTCTTGGTCTGGTTAGGTGCTGGGCCTCTTGGGTTGATGGCAAGATGGCATTGGGAGTTGCTACACCAGGAACCTTTCTCCTCTGAACTCCTAATCCTGGCAATTCTCTCAGGTACCCTGTCCTACCCTATTCAGATGCCTACCCTGCCCAAAGGACCTTCCTGCATTCTAATACCACAGTGGAGTTAAAACGCACAAATATTTACCCACTATCAATAAGAATGTCAAAGCTTTGATCTCAGAGAACCTCCAGAAGAGGAAAGGCATATGCCGGATGATGCCACTAATTTCTGTCTCTAGATCTTGGCTCAGCAGAGTTCTGCTTCCACACACCTCATCATTTAGAGAATATCTCCACCTGGCTGATTCACCAGCACCTCAGTATCCATTATCCAATTCACCTTCACCCAAATTTGCCACTTCACCACTGCCAGGTAGCTGGGATCTATTAGTCCCACCATGGGCTTCTCCTTCTGGTATTGGTTCTGGTACTGGACTTTTCACCAAAATATGCTGACATCTGGCTCCTATTAAAACATGGAAAGAGCATGCCAGGACTCATTCTCACCTGGAAACAATAGACATCAACTTCTAGATGACCTCAGTTAAGTCTTTTAACCTGAACGGCTTTCTTTCCGTGAAAGAGGATGAGTGCTTGTAGCGCCCTCTCATGGCTTATGTGAGGAATTGATAAAATTATGTCTGTAAAACATGTAGCATTTTGTCTGACATACAGCAAGAATGTTACAATAGATCTAAGTGTAGAAATAGATATAGCTCCCTTTCCATATTAACTCTCCAACACTCTTCAGTGATTCTGTCTTTTCCAGAAAAGTCTGCCTCCTCAGAGATGGTGATGCCTGCAGGAGTCTCCTGGATCCATGTGACAGACTGCTCATTATAAATTAATAAATTCACATTCTGGTTTTAGGCATCAATCTTTCAAGCCTGATTAATATGCTTTTGTTACCAGACAAGGATCTGTTTCTCATTGCAGATAAAATGAGTTTTCTGAGCCCATAAGGCTGAGGGTCAGATCTTGGACCAGAGAAAAGTCTCCAAGTTAATGGCTGTCCCCTGAGAAACCTCCCAGGAGACAACCTGCTCACCTTCCCTGGAACAACTGGTCACCTCCATCTCTGACACCTCTGGCTTTGCTGCCTCTTCTCCCGTTTGGAATTGATCTACACTGGGCATAAGGGTTCACATATGTTAGGTATTTAGGATCCACTCATTTTGTCAGTGTGTGGGTGGGTGGACTGTTGAGCGGGTCACCAGGAATTTGCCTCTTTTTGAGGCAGGGAAGAAGCAGTGGTGGCCTAGCAACAGGGGAATCTGCCTAGCAACAGGGGCGGGAGGCGGGGCCTGCTGGAATCCTGTAGAATGGCTGACGGGAAGGAGACCTTTCTGGATCTTGTCAAGCTGGGGTCTCAGGCCAAAAAGAGAGAAAGCAGACCCGCAGAGATCAGGAGAGAAGCGTGGGAGGCAGGGCAGGAATAGAGTCAGCATATTTGGAAACGTTACAAACCTAAACTAGAAAAAGCCTCCTGCCTTTCTCAAAATGTGCTGAAGAAAAGAGCCCTCCCCATCCCCACCCAGAATGAGCTGATGCCCCGAAGTGGACAAATTTGAAGAGCATAACACCTTTTCTACACTCCAATTTGCAAGGGTACAACAGGATACACTTTCACATGTGCTGTCAAGTCTGGAATTTGCTCTACCACCGGCCCCCTACCCCCACACCCTCCCCAGCCCCAGAAAGGATAAAGATCTATATTCACTTAAAATCAATCCAGAGGCAGATTTAGTAACTTTCCAACCCAATCTGTCTAGGGCAAGGAACCATTAAGGACTCAGGACTGATCTGGTTTGAATCACTTCCCTCCTTCCCTCCCTTCCACCCATCACAGGACAAGGGCTTGGACATCCCCTCCTGTGAACTTTCAAGACCCTCCCCTGAAGAGAAGAAAAATTGTCATCAGCCTTTGACCTGATTAATAATTAAAACTGCTGAGTCTGAGCTGCCCCTAACAGCGAGGTGTTCCAAAACCCCAGCAAACTTTAACAAATAACCAGCCCGCTCAGGGGAAAGAGGAAGCTTTTTTCACTAGACAAACTGACAATTAGCCGCTATTCAAATCCCCCTCTAGTCTTAGCATATTGGTTCTCCTTTGAAAGTGGCTCGGCATGGGGTAGAATTTTTGGCCTTGAGTTTAGAACTACTGTGCATAAAATCAAAGCAAGGAAGCCAGCAGTTGAGAGAATAGAGGCTATTTGGGGATTAGTGATTTCGGAGTTAGATTTCTAATAACTTGGTGAGTGGTGGGTTAGGAATGTCCTCCAGGAGCATCAGGCAGTCAACACCGTGGGACATGTCCTCACATTGAACTGGAAAGCAATGAGTCACTACCATAGAGGGTAGAAATACAAAATGGCATAAAATAACTGCAACTCAGCAGCACTGCATGGTAATCTGCCTTTTGTAACCGCTGCAGGCTGCATCCAGCGCTTGCAGTCTTGGGGTTACATGTGAAACCCCAACTTGGGCTCAAAGTTTTCTCCCCAAAGAGCCACAAACACAGGCACCCCCATATTAGGAACCATTTATGGAGAACAAAGGGAAGAGAATGGGGGAGATGGGAGAAGGGGGAAGGAGGGGGCAGGCATTCAAACTGCTCATTTTCCCCTAGGAAGCATAAGGCCCAGCCACTACGGTGGGTGAGCAAAGCAAATTGGTAATGGGTGATCCAGATTGCATCGCAGAGTCTTGCTTGCTTTCTAGGCACTTACTGAACTTTATAACTCTTTTGGGGGTAAGGCACAAAAAAAAACAGGGTTTCTTATTGACCAGTGGGGGAGAGGGAGTTTGAGCTGGCTGGTCCAGGTTGGATGCTTTTCCACAATACTCTACTGTATTCCATTAAAAGATTTTTTTAAATATATATATTTTTTAAAGGGGAGGAAGCTGGAAAACTGTGATGTGAACAGCAGCTGCAGGCACTTCAAGATTGAAATAGCCTAGCCTAGAAAGCACTAGAAAGCTCAGTTTTTCAGAGATGAAGAAAGCAGAAGACAGAGGTGGGCAGATGGCTGCTCATCCTAGGCACCAAGAAAGGGAGGAGGGCATTCTGTGAGGATGAATTCCCTTTTATTCTTTTTTGTTTTAACTGAAACGTAATTTACAAACAGCAAAGTGGATGATTCATAAATGAATGGCTTGATGGATGTAGATATGTATTCATGCAATCACTAGCCAGATCATATGTGAAGCATGACCACCACCCTGGGACTTTCCCTTGTATCCCCTCATGGTCATTATGCATCCATCCCCCCAAAGTGGCCATCATTCTACTCTATGTCTAGATAAGTTTGGTCAATTTTTAAACTTCATGTAAATGGGATCATAGAGTATGTACTTTTCTTGTGTTAACATCTGTGAGATTCATCTACAATGTTGTGAATATCGAAAGTCCATTCTTTTTCATTGCAGTGTGGTGCTTCATTGTATAATTTTGCCATGATCTATTTATCCATTCTATTTTTTTTAATTTTTTTTGTATTTATTTATGATAGTCACACACAGAGAGAGAGGCAGAGGCACAGGCAGAGGGAGAAGCAGGCTCCATGCACCGGGAGCCCGACGTGGGATTCGATCCCCGGTCTCGAGGATCGCGCCTTGGGCCAAAGGCAGGCGCTAAACCGCTGCGCCACCCAGGGATCCCTATTTATCCATTCTAATGTAGGGACAGTTGTGTTACTTCCAGTTTTTGTCGATTATACATAAAGTTGCTATGAGTATTCCTGTACATGTCTTTTTGCGGATGTGCACTCATTTTTTTAAAGATTTTTTAAAAATTTATTTATTCGAGAGAGAGAGAGAGAGAGAGAGAGAGAAAGGCAGAGACACAGGCAGAGGGAGAAGCAGGCCCCATGCAGGGAGCCCGATGCGGGACTCAATTCCGGGTCTCCAGGATCAGGCCCTGGGCTGAAGGCGGCGCTAAACCGCTGAGCCACCCGGGCTGCCCCTGTGCACTCATTTCTGTTGGGTATATACATAAGAGTGGAATTGCTGGGCCATTTACTTATTAAAAACAACAACCTGGGGGCGCCTGACTGGCTCAGTCATTAGAGCATGTGACTCTTGATCTCAGGGTTGTAAGTTGGCGCCCTACATTGGGTATAAAGATTACTTAGCAATAAAATCTTAAAACAAAACAATAACCTGGACTCAATGAGGGCAGAGATCACGTCTTCTTCATTGCTATATCCCCAGAGTGTGTCACAAAGTACATACTCAGTAAATATCTTTGGAAAAAATATTGATAACGATGTCAATTTTTCCAAAATTAATGTACACATATGATGCAATTCTAATTAAATAACAAGAAAGTTTTCATGGGTTGGACTGAATAAAATAAGTTTAAATTATATAGAAGAATAATTGTTTTCAATGGCAAATAAAATATAAAAAAGAAAAATAAAGGGTGAGGTTTGCCTTACCAGATATCAGAACTTACTATAGAACCACTGTAATTAAATCAATTTCGTATTGGCATAGGAATAGATATATGTATCATTGGAATAAAATAGAGAAGCCAGAAATAGACCAAGTGTATATATGAGAATTTACTATATGACACAGTTGGTATTTCAATTCTGTGAAAAAGGACAGATTATTTAATAAATAGTGCCAAGGCAACTTCCATCTGGAAGAAAATAAAACTGGACTCCTAGTTTATACCACATACAAATTTAAACTCCATGTAGATTAAAGACAAGTGTAAAAATAAGACAATAACAATCTTAGAAATTTAGGAGTTTACATGTTCAATATAGGAGTCAGCGGACGGGGGCTTTGTAAAACAAGGCTGGAGTCCAGAATCTATACAAGAAAATACGGACATATTTTACCTGGTAACAATAAAAAAAAAACTTGTATAGCAATAGATAAACAAAGTCAATAGATGAACAATAGATTTGGGGAAAATATTCATAATGTACAGGACAGACAGATAATGGAAAACAAAAATAAACAAAATGGCTTTATAAATGGACCAGAGGCAAATAACAGCAAAATGGGCAAAAGCTGTTGGGAGAGCATATTTCCAACATTTCAAATATGCTCACAAAAGGGCATATTTGAATGGCCAACATGCATAGGAAAAGAAGCTCAAAATTATTAGTACTCAAAGAGATGCAAATTAAACTACAGTGAGATATTGTTTCATACCTTTCAAAAGCAAAAATTAAAAGGCTACAACCCTTTACAATCTGGCAACATCTTCTGAAACTGAAAATATGTATTCATTTTGACCCCTCAACAGAAATGAAAACACTAGTGCATAAGGAGATACTTGTGTGTGTATTGTGTGTGTGTGTATTAACATTGTTTATTTGTACTGGCAATTCTCTCTCCACATCTCTCCCCCAGAAAAAAGCTAGACACAACATAAAATCCATGAATAAGGCTCAGTGATGGGCTAGTTAAAACCAGGAAAAAGCTGTGGTTTGTAGCTTTTGTAAATTCCTAACATGTAACCAGTCCCACCACGCCTAACTTCATTCAAGCTGCCAACCTGATGTTACTGAATGCTGGGATGAGAACAGATGTGAACAATCGCCTGGGAGCTCTAGCACAGCCACACCTGGGACTATTATGCAGGCATTAAAAATAAGATGGTCCTACGGAAGTTTACTTGGTAGATTTCCAAGAGCTATTGCTGAGGAAGAAAAGCAAAAGGCAGAAAAGTATATAAGGTGACATCATTATATTTTTGTAAAACATATTTTGACCAAAAAAAACTATGTGTGAATGTGTGCACACAAGTGTGCTTGTGTACATTCTGTTTATACATGATTATGTAAATGTGAGAAGAAGGAGAGAGCCAAGGGGGAAAAAATAAGGAAAAGGACACATTTATACATTATATGTATGTGTATAAAAGTAAAATTCATTTTAATTAAAAAAAACATAAAGAGCCTCTGATACATGCCAGTTCTGCAGCAGGCTCTTAGAAACACATGAGATATAGTTTCATTCCAATATCTAGTTGGAAATATAAAAGCAAATCGTCACAGGGCAATTTATTAACTCCTATTAGGCATAAAATAAGCACCACAATAGAGGGATAAGTAAAATGAGGGTAGGGGTGAGAAATCCCACAGGGGAGGCTTTTTATTTCTTATTGCTGTTAATGTTCTGTGTTTTTTGTTGTTTTTTGTTTGTTTTCATTTTTTGACTAAGCCCTCCAGGCAGGCTCTCCTTCCCCGAGACTTGCTGCCAGGTCCAGATCTCCTTCCCCTTGTCGCAGTGAGTCTTGGGCCAGCCGCCTTTTTAGTCTCCCTCAGGAGGTGCCTTTGCCAGATCCCCACTCCCTCCTTCTCTGCTGCCCCCAAAGACAAACACATTTTATTTTAAAGCTTTGGCTGCTTTCCTGTTACTGATTACTGCTAATCGCCATGGAAACAGACCTGGAAAAACATAAACTGGGGAAGCCACACACATTAAGAATCATACAGGTGTCAGGAGGTTTCGTTTCCAGGCCTGGCTCTTGCCTCTTTCTAATCTGGTAACGGAAGCACTCACTGGGCTGCCACACTCCCCTTCCCTGATCCCATTCTCTCTCCTGGGGTGGCCAACCATTCATGAAGCAAGAGCTTTACCTTGGGGAAGGGTCCTTCTACCTCAGATAGTCGTGTTCTTCCAGGCTTCCCTTTTCCTGGGTGTGGTCTCTGTATAACATACCAACAAATAGGCCAGATGGGTCACCTGTGAGTCTCAGAGCCAAGAATTAGCTAAAGCCCAGTAAATCCCAGTTGGTCCCAACAGCCTTGTCTCCAGGAAGCTCCAGACTCTGATGAATGAATTCCCCACCCAGCCAGCCAAAGCCCCCATCACCACTCAATACACCCACCTCCTTAGATACTGTAATTGCCTCACTGCCAGTTGGCCACTTTCTGTCCTGCTCCTCTGTTCCAGTGGTTTAGCCTTCATCCCTAGACTGTCAGGAAGCCCGTGAGCATCCTCCATCTGGGAGAGGCTGCCTTTTGCTCCTGTCTTTGCCTTCTCTCATTCAAACAGCTTTATGAAGGACACCTGGGTAGCTCAGCAGTAGCTCAGTCTGCCTTGGGCTCAGGGCAGGATCCTGGGGTCCTGGGATGGAGTCCCACATTGGGCTCCCTGCATGGAGCCTGCTTCTCCCTCTGCCTGTGTCTCTGCCTCTCTCTGTGTGTCTCTCATGAATAAATAAATAAAAATATTTTTTAAAAAACAGATTTGCAAACCCATGGTGTTCAGTATCTTTAATGGATCGTGCCCACATTTTACATTCATCCGGCTACCAAGAGCATTTTTTGAATCATGCAAGAAAATGGCAGAAGGCTTGTTTGTATAGGAAAGAGAGTTAGGGTTTTATTAGAAGGTCTGAGGTAATATCCAAGGGGTCAATCCAACTGGAAAAGAGAAACACAGTTGGGAATCTTAACAATCAGATGAATGTCCACCGAGGTCAGTGGACAAGGGGACAGGTAGACCATGGCCAGAGGTCAGAGGTGGCAGCAGCAGGACACAAAGAAATCTGAGCGTATCAAGGGCAAGCCTTTGTGGGAAAGATTTTGTTCCGGAGTTTGACAGTAGGATCTCCATAGCTGGAAATAGGCAGTAAAATCACATAACCACACAGTTGATGAGTGATATTCCCAGGCAAGGCCCAACTGCACATTACCTAAAACTAATTTGTTTTCTTTTGTTTCTAATCTTATTTTCCTGATTACAGAAGTAACTCATTGTAAAAATGTTAAAAGTTACAGAAATATGTAAGGTAGCAATCAAAGCTCTATCCTTCACAGATAAACACTTTTAAATTGAGATGTATTTATCCAGATTGCTTTCTCTGCATATATGAACATTTAATATATATATACACATATATGTAAAGTTTTACAACATTAGTCTCATAAAATCACAGCCAGACTTAGAACTTCAGCAGCTCTAAGCTTGGAAATGGTTATGGTGTCCCCCTACCTCACCTGTGTTTCACTCAAAAAGAAAAACACTAAACAGTAAAACAAGCATGTGGAAGTCAAAGTTTTGATTTTCCCTTTCTCTGTTATTTCAGCACTTTAAAAGCTATACATATTCTTACAAAACTTTTTTTTTGCTTTCTTGGCACCCCAAGTATTTGCCTAGTTTGCAATTAAATCATCTAACACTACATACAATACACATTGTCTTGCAACTTGTTTTGTTTATATAGGCTATATCTTGGTCACCTGTCCATGTCAGTATCTAAACAACATTGTGACTGGCAGGTGTGGGATCTTTTCCAAAGAAAAACAAGATCCTTCAAATGCTGGTGTCTGTAGCCAAATGTTAGGATCTTGGAGAAATTTCATGGCTTTAATACATCAGTGTGACAACCACTGGCAAGGAAGATCCCTCCATGTTGAGCTTGAACTCACAAGGAACTGAACTGCCTTCAAACCTTAACAGAAAGGAATGAGATATAAATAAAAAAATTGACTTGCTCACTTATTCACAGCTAGTTCACCTTAGAAGCAGCAAATATCCACATCATTACTAAGGGGAACAGTAAAAATCAGAGAAAATTTATTAATATAAGATTTCCTTGTTATCACTGTTAGAGAATTTAGAATTAGACTACATCTTCAATTGGTATTTAACTATTTCTTAAACATCGTACTTCTGTTACTGATTTCTAATTTTATTACACGGTGGGTGGAGAATGTTTATATGTTATCAGTTCTTTGGCATCTTCTTGAATCCTGCTGTGACTTAGAACATGCTCATTGTAAATATTTGGCATGTGCCTGAGATACTGAAATTTTGTCCACCATCCTGGGTGAAGGAACAGATAAGAAAACTAAAGTCTATATTCCTATTTGAAATTAGCATCCAGGGGGATCCTCAGGTGTCTCAGCAGTTTGGCGCCTTCTTCGGCCCAGGGCGTGATCCTGGAGTCCTGGGATCAAGTCCCACGTCGGCCTCCTTGCATGGAGCCAGCTTCTCCCTCTGCCCGTGTCTCTCTCTCTCTCTCTCTCTCTCTCTCTCTCTCTCTGTCTCTCTCATGAATAAATGAATAAAATCTTTTTTAAAAAATTAGCATTCAGGGACTGGTTTCCAAATATTATAAATCCTGAAATTTGCCCACCTGAAACCCTGAATAGCTCTACAAAAAAATACTTCTTAAAAATTATAAACAGCCTTTAAATTTTTCAAACAGAATAAAGATTATAAAGTTGAAAGTAATAATTCTCCGATGTCTCCCTAAGTTGAATCCCAGGTGGGTGTGAGGCATGGTGAAGAGAACAGTTTTGTGAACTTCCCCAGACGCTATCTTTGTATGCACAAGATTATGTAAATAGGGGCACCTGGGTGGCTCAGTGGTTGAGCATCTGCCTTTGGCTCAGGTCGTGATCCCTGGGTCCTGGGATTGAGTCCCGCATCAGGCTCGCCTCAGAGAGCTTGCTTCTCCCTCTGCCTATGTCTCTACCCCTTTCTCTGTATCTCTCATGAATAAATAAATAAAATATTTTTAAAAAGAATATGTAAATACATCATATACACCCATCCTTAAAAGGAAACAATGTACAGAAGTAGGATATTACTATCTGCACACTGTTCCATGCTCTGCTTGTTTCACTTAATGTATCTCAAGTATCTCTTCATATCAGTAAGCTTATATCCTTCTCTCCACTCTTTTTTATTCGTTGTATAGTATCCCCTAGTAAAGCTAGGCCATAATTTCTTTAGCCATCCTTTATTGATGGCCACATACATTGTTACCAATGTTCTGTTACAGACAGTGCAGTTCTGAGGAACCTCATTCACACACGCAATTGCTGCTGCTCCGCTCTGTCCTTCCACAGGAAGAGCTGACCCTTCTCACCATGTACCTCCCCAAAGCTCTCCCGTCCTTCTTTGCTGCAGACCCAGATATTCAATCTATTTTCCTCTCCTTTGGAGGCCACCAAACCATTACCCACGTGAGCTAAGGAGCAGCATTTAGTTCCCTTAAGCTCCCTATTTGGCTGGTGGTCCTGATGATCAGCACGCAGGCCTGTTTTGGCTGTAAGTGTTTTCTTCTACTGCTCCAAGAAGCAAACAGGGAATAACAATAAGAACAAATGTGGGGTGGTACAAAGCTTACAAAGTGTTTTATTTTGCAGTCCCTGGCTCTGGTTTCTATTCATGAAGTGGCTAATTTCCAAAATTCACCAATTCCATTTCTGATCCTCAAATTAGAGAAAGCCATATTGATTCTTTTTTTCCATGGCATTTCTTTCTCCTCCCCAAACTGTCATATTTCAAAAGGGGACTTCGTGGCTCTGAGGACCCTACACTGGATTCTCAAGTCAACAGTTCTCTCTGTTCTGTCACTGCGGCCACCCATGGGCATTTGCCTCAATCATAATTTTTGATTCTTATACAACATCTCTAGGTAGGCTGCAACATTCAATGACTAATAAACAGCCTGAAAATGTCAGAACTTTGAGTCCTGAAGCCAGCTAATTCTGAGTGAGTCATACAAAACCTCCTAGTACCTGTAACATAAGGCCAGCAGAATGCATAATTTCCCAAGCCCTGCAGATATTGGGTGAAGGAGGCCACACAGAGAGGGTAGATTTCATGAGAGAATTCAATCCCAAAGTGAGCTTTGGGTATGAATGTCTCGTGGGTCAGTCCATCTGTGGACACCTGTTGTTTTGCCATTTGTTATGTTGAGTTGTAGACACCCAGAATCCTCCAGGCTGATCCCTTGACTCTTACACCTGTCCACATCTGAATTTTTCATTTGTGATCTAAGCCAGCAGCACTCTAAGGGCCTCTAGAAAATCAGGCATGGCATTTCTAGGCTATGCTCTACAAAACAAAAACAAAGCATATTTTCCTGCTCCCAACTACCCAGGAAAGGTCTGTTTCTGCTCTCGTCATAAGAACACAAAGTGAGAATTTTGTGCTTGAAAGAGTTCAGAAAGAGAACGTTACAGTAAAGACCATCTGAGTCCCTACCATGGGAAACTGTGGATTCTGGGGGACTCTTAGAACGGATGGTTTGGGTTTATCACACTCTGAGACCTCAGACTGAAGCCTGCTTCAAGGGTGAAGAGAAGAGGGAAAAGGCGGATTTGGTGAGTGGCTTGGAAAGGACTGGGGTGGAAGTAGCATAAAATGGCTAGCTAAGGTTTTTTAAATGCAAAAAAATGTTCCCAGATTCATTTAATGTAATGCATTTTTCAAATGCATTTTCAAATACCAGAAACAGCTATTTCTGTTGTGTCTGGAATGGAGGAGCTGGGTAAGAAGGGAAGAAGAACGGGTACCATTGAACAAGACCCACTGACCAAAACAGGACTAAATGAATAGTGAGGATTACTCCTGAAATTTTTGTTGGGGATGTCCCTGTATCACCTAGGCTAGCACTGCTCCTACACTAAGTATATCCTCTTGCCCTAGGAATCCCTTTTTGAGGAATGGGCCCATGTCCAGAGATAAAAAGAAACCAGGACTGGCAGAAGACAAACAGGGGGAACTGAACCCACATGGAGGATGTAATGCCCCAAAGGCAGTGGACATGTGTTTCAACATTCCGGGTACTGATTCTGGAAAAAGCATTAAGACGTACAGTGGGGGTAGACAAAGCATTCGGGTAAATATACCAAATGCCTACCATAAATACATAATAGCTATTAATAATATGTTAATAAACATAGGCCATCAGAATTAACCTTTATTGGGCACCTATTATATGCTATATACTGTTATAAGCACTTTATGTGTATTAACTGATTCAATACAAGCCAGTTAGATAGATTGTCCCTGCTTTACAAATAAGGAATCTGAGTCACAGAGAAGTTAAGCAACTTCTCAAATAATAACAGAGCTGAGATTCAAACCCAGGTCATCTGGCTTCAGAGCCCATCATTCTAACCACTCTACTATTCTGCCTCTTGTGACAGACAGACCCTGGCCAAATGAAGTTCTCAACCATAAAGAAGACATGTATACAACAAATCATTTCAATGCAAGGTCATAAATATTATAGTGGGGTCATAGCATATATAGGTCGAGCAAGGAGTAACCAGGTCTCTTTAGGAATATCAGGTAAAATTGTACTAGGAGGACAAGATAGCAGTTCAAATGAGGTATGCAAAAGCCCAGAAGCATGAGTGAGGCCGATGTGTTCAAAGAATAGCCAATACCACTGTTCTGAATGGCTGGATGTAAGATGCACCAGGAAGAACAATGCGATGGCCTCACACAGCTAGAAAGGCATCAAATCATGGAGTACCTGGTCTGGCCTGCCAAAAAATTTAGTTGTAGATTCAGTGCTTTAAAATTTGTTTGCTGGGGATCCGGTTGTTGTTGATGATGATATTTTTGTTTTGTTATGTTTCCCAGTCAATAATGAATTTGAGGGTGGCATACTTAGATTCGCTTGTTAGAAAGATAGCTCAGGCTGCAGTGGAAACATGAATCGAAGGAGGACAAACTGAAGGCAGGGGGGCCAGTTTGGAAGGTCTTTCAAGATACTTTGCAGGGGATAATTAGGACATGTATTGGGGTGCTACAGGAGGGATAGAAAGGATTTTTGAATATACAAAATATGTAGTTTTAAATTCTACAAACCACTAAGAAAAACACAAACAGCTGAAATGAGTGAAATAAGGAAAATGCACAATTAACAAAAGAGGAATCCAGATAGGTTTCCCCCCAAAAATGAATAAAAAAATAGTCAACCTAATAATCAAGGGAATGCAAAAGCAAACAATGAGAAGCCATTTTCACCTTCCAGATAGGCAAAAATAAAAAAGGAGGATGATATCAAAGATTAGAGGAGACATGAGGAATGCAGAACTCTCATACATTGCTAGTGAGGCCATAAATTAACTCAGCCATTTATGGAAAGCAATTTGGCAGCATACAATAAATTTGATAATGCAAATACTCTATGACCCAGCAATTTCCCTTCTGATTATATAACCCACAGAAATTCTTGCACATGGGCACAAAAAAGTCTGCATAGAAATGTTCATGACAGCATTGTTTGTAATGGATAAAATGTGGCATATGAACTACATACACAAATAGGATGTATGCAAATCTTTTAAAACATACAAAATAATCCTATATATTCTTCATGACTAAATATTGATATATGTAAAAAATAATGAGCCTGTGGCACAGATTTGAAATCCACAATAGTGGGGGAAGAGGAATTAAACTGGGGTGTTGGTTAAAAAGGTCTCAGCTACTTCTGTGACATTTTGTTATAAAAACAAAAAGGCCAGAGAGGCTCCTGGGTGGCTCAGTTGGCTAAGTTCAAGCTTTTGACTTCAGTTCAGGTCATGATTTCAGAGTCCTAGGATGGAGACCTCCCTCAGGATCCCCACTCAGCGGGGAGTCTGCTTGCTGCTTTTCCTTTCTCTCTGTTTCTCCCCCTACTTGTGCTCTCTCTGTATCTCTCTCTGAATCTCTGTAGATTTCATAAATAAATGAAATCTAAAATTAAAAAAAAAAAAAACAGAAAAGAGGAGAGGAGAGTAACTGAATAAAATGCTAACAGTTTGTGAGTCTGGAGGGGTGAATATGTGTTTGTCACAGTCTTCTTTGTATTTGTCTATATCTTTTACATTTCTAAAAAGAACCAAATATGTGTGTGTGTATGTATTTTTTTTTAATTTTTATTTATTTATGATAGTTACAGAGAGAGAGAGAGAGGCAGAGACACAGGCAGAGGGAGAAGCAGGCTCCATGGACCGGGAGCCCAACGTGGGATTCAATCCCAGGTCTCCAGGATCGCGCCCTGGGCCAAAGGCAGGCACCAAACCGCTACGCCACCCAGGGATCCCATGTGTGCATGTATTTTTAAGACAAAAGAAAGATACAAGTGGTATTTAAAGTACAAAATCACTAAGACTCGGTGACTGATGACACGTAGGGCCTGAGGGTGATAGAGAGGATAAAGAGGAGGGGTTAGTAGGATTCCCAGGCTTCCGGCTTGGTTTATAGGGGAGGGGAGATGATTACACCATTCACTAAGATAAGAAATACAGGAGGAGAGAGCATTACATTTGGAGGTTAGGGAGGGGAGATAATGAGTTACATTTAAGACACATAGAGAACCCAGCATCAAATGTTTGTACTCCCAAATTCCTCCTTGGGCAACATAACCAAATGGCTTCTACGTAACACACAACAAGCAGAGAGGAGTAGGGGTGTCAATGTCAAGGTCCAACGAAGGGAGATGAAGGAGAAATGGGCAGAGGCTACCAGAAATAGTGGCAAGTATCTGGCAGGGTCTTCACTGAAAGCAGTTAATATAATAGCATAATTTTTTAAATATTTTATTTATTTATTCATAGAGATGCAGAGAGAGAGAGAGAGAGAGAGAGGCAGAGACACAGGCAGAGGGAGAAGCAGGCTCCATGCAGAGAGCCTGATGTGGGACTCGATCCAGGGTCTCCAGATCACACCCTGGGCTGCAGGCGGCGCTAAACCACTGGGCCACCGGGGCTGCCCTAACAGCATAATTTTTATCTGAAATAATTGGTCCTTTTATTATGTGTAGGTGAGAAAGAGATATGTTTCTTTGGAAATGGCATATATATAACTGGTAAAATACAAATTTCACAAGGAGGGGAAAAACTCTCCAGAAGCAACCATTGTTATGAGCTTCTTTACCTATGATCAAGATGGCCACTTAACAGGACCAATGGGCTCCCACATGGGGAGGTCCAGGCAGGCTGCAGGCAGAGAGAGCAGCAGGACCTGGAGCACGTGACTTTATAAGGGTCCACAGTGGAATCCTTTGGGGTGCCCAGGAGCAGGCTCGATTGGTCAATTCAAATTAAAAAGAGGTGGATTGTGGTAAACTTCATGAAGGTCTTATCAAGGGAAGGCCCTGGGAGACAGGAGAGACTGTGGATCACAGGGACTATGGGGGGGGGGGGGGCGGGGAGAATCATATCAGGAAATTAGGTTTACTTGTTACTCTGCAGGCTGTTATCTTGGCATGTGCATGGGAGGGCAAATGTCAGTTTAAGGCCCCTGCGGGCTGCTTGGCCATGCAAAATAGATGCCAAGGTGGCAATATTACAGAATTGTTTAGCTGAATTCTCTACACTGGTGAACAATATAAACTATTATGGAATATTTTAGAAGATGTATTAAGTGAAAAAAAAATAAGTTGCAGAGCAGTATATGCTACTGTGTATACACAGATGATGTTATTGCTTGTATAAATAAAAGGGGTTATTTGCATATATATACCAAGACTCCCTGGAAGGATGCTGTGCTTTCCAAGTGACTTCCTAACTGCAGCACAGTATTTTACTGTATGGATGTACCATCATTTGTTTTGTCTCCAACTACTGGGCTGGTTAGTTCCTTTTCAGCCTTATACAACTGATAATGCTACAACAAATAACATTATAGATTCATCTTTGTGAATGTAGCGGTATATTTCTAAGAGGCATTAGAAGGGGAATTGCTGAATCAAAGGACATATGCATTTATATTTCTGATAGATACTGGCCATTGGTTCCTTGAAACGCTCACGGGTATTCATCAGAGATAAAGTGTGGCAATTTCTTTAAGTAAGAACCCCTGAGTGAGAATCCTGTTAACTCCCTGTAATACTCCTCTGGATACCAAAAGCACTATGTCCTCCTCTTTTGGTTCCAAGAGACATTTGCTTGAACATAGTATTCTCTCCTAGGACTTAAAAAAATATTAAGGCATATATTAAGACATCTAGGGTAGCTCAAAGAGGAGGCTGCAGGCTTTTATTGCAGTGCTATATCATGTCTCACCTCCTCACTGCTGGGCATTTCTTTCTTTGATGCTGAGAGAAGAGGAGGAAACACAAGGCCTACCTGCCCATATAGAAACTGTGGTCTAGAGAGGTGTTCTCCATTTAGTGGGGAATGTGACACCCAGGTCCCCCAGAGCCTCACCCCTCTACTCACTGAGGCTGATTTGCACTTGCCATTTATCATTGTGCTTCTGCAAACATTGGGCAAATGCCACCATTTTCTAACTTGTAGGAAAGTGACAAAGATTAATGAACAATCATAAAGTGCTTAGAACAATGCCTGGACCCATAGTAAGGCCCAACAGGAGCTTGCTACCATTGTCATACAGACATAAGAAATATTCCTCTGCTCCCAACTCTCTATAAGTCAGGAAAATGGACCTGATTCATACATTTATTTACCTAGTCCCTGCAGGCATAATTGTGAGGCCCCTCTTTGTATCTGTTAAAGCCAAAAATATAGACATTTGTGTGAAATCTCCCCCTCCCTTTTTTTTAAATCCCTTGATTTTTAAATGCTGCCTCTGTGTCTCTAACAAACTCTTTGCGAACTCAGGGAAGCATATCTTCAGGAAGGCTGGCACAGAAGGTTCAGTATTTTGGTGTTGTGAAAACTTACAGCTTCAGGATAGCGTTGGAAGAGAATGACTGAAGAGGCAAGTCAGATCCTGATAATGTAAGGGTCGTGATGTGAGAAACTCTGGGAAGAGCACTGCAAAGGTGTGAGGTCAAATGTATTCTCCCTCCCAGACCCTCTCCAGTTCCAGATGATGGGGTTTTATATGAGAGGCAGGTTGGAGAGGGGATCCTTCTGCCTGTTTGCACCATTCTCCCTTCTCCCATTTTTACTCACAGTCCCTAGATCACTAAGGACAAGGCTGGACCTTAGAGGGCCATCTCTCCCATCTTGAAGCTAATACAGCACAAGAAAGGTAAAGGCAAGCTCCTTTGGAAACACAGTCAGCCTCCCTCTACACGACTCCCCACTCCTGGGGGAAATGGCCTTAAAATGATATAAGGGGAGCCTGAGGGATGCCTGGGTGGCTCAGTGGTTGAGCCTTTGCTTTTGGCTCAGTGCATGCTGGGATCATGTCCCACATTAGGCTCCCTGCATGAGCTGGTTTCTCCCTCTGCCTGTGTCTCTGCCTCTCTCTGTGTCTCTCATGAATAAATAAGTAAAATCTTTTAAAAAAAGGGGGGGGGGAGCCTGATGTGTCTCCCCTCCCTCCCCACCAGCAGTGGTGAACAAAGGAAGCCCACCTTTTCTCCCTCAAGCAGCTTCCGCTATTCAGTGCCACCAATAGACAAAGGTGAAGTATGAATACAGATTACAGCAAAGACTTTCAAAAGTTTCCACCACTGTCCACAGTGGGAGCCACTGAACTACCTCTTGCATCATTGTCATATAAAAAATTTGCATACAATTGAAGAAGTTTGGCAAAATAACATTACTATAAACTATGTGCAGTGCACTGATATTCTCTATTCCATTCACTCGCCCTTTTTTCAGTATAGTCTGTGATCCATTACATCAATTTCAAAACCCTCTAATGGGTTGCTAACCAAGTGTGAAAAACACCTGGTTAAAACTAGTATTTCCCTAAGACTAGTATTTCCCTAAGAGTCTCTTGTATTTCACACATGTATAAATAATACCTATGCCTACCACCACTAGCAAACAAGGTGACCATAGGAGAAACATGGAGAGATATTTTTTCTAGTTCTTATTTAGTTCTTTATTAGTTTCTACAGTTTGCTTCCATTTTCCAAGTGATACTGATTTTTTAATTTATGGAAATGATTTTAAGGTTTCTTCCAAAATAAATGTGTTTAAGATTGATTTATAATGATACAGGAAGGGATCCCTGGGTGGCGCAGCGGTTTAGCACCTGCCTTTGGCCCAGGGCGCGATCCTGGAGACCTGGGATTGAATCCCACGTCGGGCTCCCGGTGCATGGAGCCTGCTTCTCCCTCTGCCTATGTCTCTGCCTCTCTCTCTCTCTCTCTCTCTGTGTGACTATCATAAATAAATAAAAAATTTTTTTAAATGATACAGGAAATTTTTAGGTATGTCAAAAATCACAAATATGTTACTTGTGTTTAAAGTTTAGGAAATATTATCTGGCATCATTCCGTAATGAAATAGCAAGAAACGTACTTTCCCTAACATCAGATCTGCTTTTTCAAAGTGTTACTAATTATTCCCAGGAAATTTAGATTATGTGACATTACATTATATTACATTTGGCATTTCCCTAGCAGCCCCTTAAAACCAAGCCAGTGCTTTTTCCAAACACGCTTGTTGGGCAGTTTTGAGTTCGGCATCCATTTGCAAAGTGAACCGTGTGGATCTTGAAAAGCAGGAGCTCGCCTTTCCTTCTTCAGATCATCACATGGTCTTTCTCTGTCAGGCATTCAAGTTAATTATTTCCTGTTTCTCTGGGTCTGTTCCTTATCCTCCTTCCCAGGTCCCTCTACCCTCCCCTCCACACATACAGTCTTGGTCTTCAGCAGGCAGCTCCCCAGTAAACCCATCTTTGTCTCTGCCTGCCCTAGAGAACCCTCCAATAAAAGCCTTGAAATTTACCAGAGGGTAGCCATCTCAGAGCAAAAGTGCATCATTACTGTAGAACCAGAAGTTACTCTTACTTTAGTTCTCTTTAGTAACATTCTTTGTAACTTACTGACCTTTTGTTCTTCTCCTCCTTGCCTGCTAAGGTAGGGTGTGAGCCAGCTTTGTCCACTTTGTTTTCTTTGTGACTGCTTGCAATCGCTGGCATCAGTTGTCCAGTCACTCCTCCCAGGATTCGCATCACACTCCCAGCAAACTTGATCTGCTGTTACTGTAACATTGTTTCAGGCTGCTGCTCCATCCATTCCTGGCAAGGCCAGAGTCTGCATTCTTCCTTAGGGTCTTTAACAATTCAGGGTGCCAGACTGAGCTGAGATGCCCCCCACAGAAGCTTCATGCATAGACACCACTCCACTCTTATGATTTTTGCTTCCTCATCCCCACCTGTATTCCTAGGAATCTTCTCAAACTAGCCTTTTATGGTCATCTGGCCTTAATTTCTCCAAATTCTTTATCCAATCCTGGCTGAAGTTTTGTCTTGAGTCTCTAATTCAGTTTTGTCTCCTTTATTCATCATCCTCTCTCCCCAGCCCCACTCCAGTTCTACTGTCCTCATGCCTCCTCACATGCAAACACCTGATCTTTCCCCTGGTGTACAGCTCCTGGCTACCTATTTCTGGCCCACTATATGAACCCTACATGAACAATCTGTGCATGCAGCATATGTACACACTCAATGTGAGGAGAAGGGGCAAAATTACAAAATAGACTGCCCGATGTTACTGGGGGGAAAAAGAACCTGAAAGGCTCCCAGCAGTTCTACTTAGTATGTTGAACATACTTCACCCTGTGGCCAAATCTGTATCATTTTCAAACACAGCTTAAACAAAGAAGAGCCTTGATGCTTATTGAGGATTTAGATAACTACTTCCCTGTTAAGAAGAGATTTTTAAAATTGTGTTTTCATTATGACTCCATCTCCATTTATTGATCAAGGGATTTCTTGCCTCACTTAACTCCATAATCTGTTGCTCAGATTAAGAAAATGTGAAAACTATTGTTTGGTAGCATGAGTACAGACTTTAAAGTGATAGCTTGGAGGTCAGATGATTCAAATACAATAATCCAAGAAAAGCAACTGATTGATCATGTAGTATATTGTTTTATTATGCATCGCTCTTTCTTATGGACCAAGCATGCAGTGAAATGTATCAGAGTAAATGTTTTGTAGATGTGCCATTATAGAAACAAGAATTTACTAGTGTAACAACACCCAACAGAAAGTGCTAATACAAGAGATAGGAAATAATACATGTAAAAAGCCCCAAATAAACAAATGTGCAAATCATTATTCAACACATTTCAAGCATCTATTATATTCTTTGTTAGGTAAAGAATGATGCTAGGTACAATAACTTCCCACTTATTAACAGAAAAATGCCCCTTATTTATTTCCTTTCTTGCATTCCTGTTACATCATATATAGCTGCGTATATATGTGTTTTTTTTGATGTATGAGAGATCTGTATATTCACTGTTTATCTTTTACCCTATACTTCACAACTTTGTGGGCCATTTTTATTCCTCATTAATTCTTCCTCCTAAGGGCTAAACAGAAAGGAAAAGAGGTGAACCTCAGGTCAGTCAGCCTTACTTAGCTACAGAGGCAGTCAAATCTCAGTACAATAAACTATCTAAAGACCTAAATTCTTTTCTGTCATTTGAGATTTTCTTCCACCCAGGTGATTGAACAGGCCTGCCAATCAAAGCTTGGACATCTTGAAGATTGGTATTTTGGTTTGACATATACGTCATAACAGTACATTACAACTATTAGTATAT
Source organism: Canis lupus dingo (assembly GCF_003254725.2). Taxonomy (NCBI): domain Eukaryota; kingdom Metazoa; phylum Chordata; class Mammalia; order Carnivora; family Canidae; genus Canis; species Canis lupus. The sequence continues at coordinate 13,723,540 of NC_064270.1, forward strand.
TACATATATTATATGTCTGTGTATATAAGATGTCAATATCTGATCTGTCTCTGGGAGATTTTATAGTAAAGTATGTAAGAGTAGGTCTAAAGAGCAAAGGAAAAGGAACGCTAATTTGCTCAATACTTATTAAACGACAGACTCCAAACTGTGAAGTTTACACTGCTTATCTTATAGTTTACAATTTCCCAGAAAAGTAGAATAGCCATTTTATAGATGTAGAAATTGAGGCTCAGAAATATTCTGACCAGTCTCCATTTGTAAGAAAAACCCTGGCTGACAGCCTCCAACTCACAAGCCCATTACAAAGGAGATTTGGAGATTGCTGGCAGCTTTCACTAATCTATGCTGTCCACACTTAACATGGGTAATTGAAAGCTGACCCTATGTTCCTTTCAAAAATCTCCAAGGAATCGGGTTGCAGACTTCATGGATAACTCATTTCAACAGCTGAGAAAATGCTTCTGTGGAAGAAAAACAGCCTCTATTTCAGTGGGGTTTTTTCCCCCTTAAGAGAAAAAGCACCCACCACAACACGTTAACAAGAACTCTCACAGAATGGACAAGACTTCAGATCGGGCTGTGCAGATTACCAAGGAAATGGTGACAGCATCAGGGCACTTTGGCCTAAGATGTTAAAGAGACGATGCAATGAGCAGCTGGGGATTTCTGAGGCACAATTGTAGGACACAGGAAGCCCAACCGTTGGCCATCCTCACTGAGGGCAGCTGCCGGGCTCGGGTTTGCTTCTGCAAACCTCGACCTTCGTCCTCGAACAGGCGGCTGTCGCCAGCTGCCGCAGCGCCCGCAGCCGCCCGCGCCGGTTCGCCCCCGCGTGCCTGCCGAGGCCGACGCGGCCCGGATGCGACTGTGCGCTTCCCCCCCCCACCCCCCGCCGCGCACGTGACGGGGGGGGCAGTTTTCCTACCCCCTCCCCTTCTCGAAGCCCCGCCTTCTCCCGAGAGGCTGCCGCTTTCTATTGCTCCACTACTGGAAAGACCGGCGCGGCAGCCAGTCAGAGTGCGACCCTTCAAGTAAGACCCGCCCCCTGTTGGTCCTCAGGTTCCTTCCCGCTCACACAGGAGTCACTTCCGAAGAGAGAGAACCGCCATGAAGAGAGAAGGGGGTGCCGCCCAACTCTGCTCCGACAGCCTCCCCGAGTCCCAGCAGCAAGACGGCAACCACGCACCCAACTTCTCCAGCCACAGCTCATGCCGCCGTCGCCAGCGGCGCCGACATGACAAGGCGCTGCATGCCCGCTAGGCCAGGTTTCCCCTCATCCCCAGCCCCGGGGTCGTCGCCCCCGCGCTGCCATCTGAGACCCGGTAGTACCGCCCCTGCTGCAGCGGGAAAGAGAACAAAGAGTCCTGGGGACAGGTACCGTGCAGAGGGTTGGAGAAGGGGCCGGGTCGCGGGGGCAAGGGTATGAGGGAGGACTGCGGACGCCCGCTCTTTCAGTTCCCGCCATCCTCCGCGAGCTCAGGCCTCGGCGTTCCGGGGCCTGGCAAACCCCTGCCCCGCCTCCGCGCGGGGGCTTCTGGGACTTCGAGTTTCTTTTTCTGTAGTTGGGACGCAGGTCTCGGTGTAGGGACCACAGCCTGGGTGGCTACGGAGAACCCGCCTTAGGTAGACCGTGATTTTTGTCCTTTCCGAGAGCTGGACCCGGGGCCCTAACTGCTAAGTGCATATTGAGGTGGTTTTTTTGTACGTTCAGTTCTGCTAATCGGAGTAGCATAATAGTCTAAAATCTTTTCTAAATTGTGGGTGGAATTGTGTACGATGTGACGAGGGAGACCCTTCCATTAATTACTTAATAGTCCAGTATGCACGATAATTCATACTTAAAGAACATGCAGATTTGGAATGTGATATGTTTTTTCCTCGGCAGCTTTCCGCCTCTCCAAGAGGCTAGATTTTTTTGTGAAGATTTTGTGGGAGCTTTGTAACGAGATGGGGAGTTTTATCAAATGACATCCTCTGACAATAAAAGATGTTTAAATTCTCTACGCACTTGGTACTGTCTTTTTTATTTTAAGTTTTAAAAAGCTTGTAACTTAAGTGTCACAGTAAGTTTATCTTCTAATGTTGTGGTACAGGTCCACAATCCCTTATCTTAATTGTGGAAGCCAGGATGCTATGAAAATCAAAAGTTTTCAGTAAGTTTGGCACCACATCTTACTTGGCAGCCAAATCTGACTAGAAGTAATGGAAGACTATATATGGGCTTTATCACACTGAGTGTATTTGTAAGCTTTGCTGGAGAAATATTGGTGTATGCTTCGGGGTGCAGTGTCAGACCCCACTGGGGGCTTTATGTAATGCATCCGAGTTACCCCCTTTCTAAAATCCAGTAAATTCAAATTCAAAAACATTTGACCCCAAATTTTCAGGTAAGGGCTTGTGAGCTGTTATAATTTTAAAGAGCTAGTTATAAATAACTAATGGACATTTCTGTGCATATGAAATTAGAGAACTGTTCCTACTTGAAAGTTACATTCATGGTTATTTTACAGGTTTCTTGTATGTTTTACCCAAAACCATTTTCCCTCTGGTGTATTACTCGAAAAGGAGCCTGGGATCTAAAATTTTAAGATATAATATACTTTCTTTTAGTAATTACTGTAAAAGCATATTTAGTGTTCTTTTGAATTAGCCACTTCTTAATCCGTTCCCATCTCTTTCCTCAACCAGTAATGGAAGGCATCGTCCTTTACCAGTTTGCAGAACCTCTAGCATTTCTTCCTTTATTCTCCTGTGGCATTGATTTTTTTAGATTTATAAAAACAAATGCATAGATTCTTCCTTAGTCTGGCACTGATACTCGTTTCATAACCAGTTAGCTTTTCTACCAACATCTCACAAACATTGTGGACTCTTAGTAAACCATTAAAGATGGGTGTTGCTCTTCTTATGTGACCTGTGAAGCATACAAAGGACTGGGATTGTTCAAGTTTTGTCTGAGCATTCCAACCTCACTGTGGATAATTGTTTAGGGAAACTGATAGTGTACTGCTTCTCTTTAAGTAAAATGAATATGTTTTACCAGAATTTTGCCAGGAAGTTAATTTTTTACACTACATATGATGACATTCCTCCTTATGCAGCTGACAATTCTAAATACATCAATCCGAATACAAATTCTGGTAATATGGTTCACTTTTGTGTTACTGTAAGGTACAGATATCCTTAAAAATTAAAACAGTTGGTTTTTGTAATTGTTCACTTTCTTCCTTTTCTCTTGTTTTGTGTTTTCCCTAGGCAATATGTTATTTTTGCAAATATCTTAAGAATTTTTATATAAAAGTTAAGATTTTGAAACACTAGTTGTGAAGACTCATTCTAATTTCTGCTGTTTAACTTAGATTAACATCATACTGTAGTGTACAAAGAAGATAATACAGGCTTGGCACTTGATCCTTTCTGTCTTTTGGCCAGCATGCACTTCAATTCAGCTGCCTCCCTAGATAGGCCCAATCACTGATATTGCCATTCTGTCATCTGCTCTTGTTATGAATCTGTTTAGGTTTTACTCAGTTTTTATAATCTCTGTTTATTCATTCAGCAAACATCTATTGAGCATTATTTTGTACCAGTCATTGGAGATACCAAGCAATAGGATCAGATCCCCTCATGATTTTCAGTCGTAGGAAGTACTGTCAATTCCCTGGATCCATATTCCAATGTTAATCATTGTAGTACTATAGGTTATATAAGTCTCAATTGTGCTTTTGTAAATTTGCTTCTACAGGAAATGGTAAATTATATTTTCAGTTTTTTATAATCAGCTTAGGAAAGCATTATTGCCACTGTCAGAACTTGATTAAATCCAATCTGTATTCTATAAATCTACTATTATTCTCACCTTAATCTGAATTATTGAGGTTTTAATGTTTGCTTGTGTGATACCATATTAGTTATGCTTTTATTTTCAGGAAGCAGTCAATTATAGATTTCTTCAAACCAGCTTCAAAGCAAGGTATGTATACTACTAATGCATTTTTTTTGCAGGATCTTTTCAAGAGGGAGATGGATTCAATTTTCAAATTTCTCTAAGCTCTTACTTGATTAAGCATAATGTTCAAATTGAAAATATAATGAAGATGCAGGGTTTTTTTCAAAGATAAATTCTAACCATCATGAAGCTTTTTGCTGTTATTATATTTAAAATATGTCAGTCAACAATGTTCATAAGGCATACTATTTTGATTCTCTTGATACAGTAACATAAATAGAGCCATGGTGATCTTACAAGAAATAGCAAAAGGGAGTTTATGAAAGTAAGGTTATTAAATAGATTGTGTCTTAATTCCCCCCATAAAATGTGTATCATCATTTAAATATGAATTTGAAAATTTTTGTGATAGCTTAGTATTTTAAATACTATTAATTTAAAAGTATATACAAAATGTAATAGTTTGTTATTTTTAATAACATGCAATTTGTGTTTTAATTGGCTATTTAGACAGACATATGTTGGATTCTCCACAAAAATCAGACATCAAATATGGAGGAAGTGGATTGTCCATCACTGGGACAGAGCAGTTTGAAAGGAAACTATCCTCACCAAAAAAGTCTAAACCCAAAAGGGTGCCATCAGAAAAGGGCACTATTTTAGAGGCTTTTATGAAAGGTGTTAAAGAGCACCATAAAGATGGTGGTATACATGAATCACGTCGGCCTTGTGTGTCAATAGCCACCAAATATCCTAAGGCGGTTACAGAAGTCTATGTTCCTCCATATTGCTTATCAAAGGAGATGAAGGCACTGAAGAAAAAACATCGATCTCCAGAGAGAAGAAAGTCGCTGTTCATTCATGAAAATAGCAGGGAGAAGAATGATAGAGATCGAGACAAGACCAGTGCAGATTCCAAAAAGCAGGCCACAGTGACAGAAGCTGACATCTTCAAGAACAGCTCTAGAAGTCTTAGCAGCAGGAGCAGCTTATCCAGGCACCACCCAGGAGAAAGTCCACTGGGCGCTAAATTCCAGTTGTCATTAGCTTCTTACTGCAGAGAAAGAGAACTAAAGAAGTTGAGAAGGGAACAAATGGAACAGAGAATCAACTCAGAAAATTCTTTCTCAGAAGCAAGCAATCTTTCCTTAAAATCCTCTAGTATAGAAAGAAAATGTAAACCAAGGCAGGAACAAAGTAAACAGAATGACGTCACAGCTGGAAAAAGTAATCTTTCAAACCTGGTATGTGTAATAATTACTGAATTAGTTTCGCTATTGCTTTATTATATTTAGAATGCTAAATTTAGAAATAATAATTGTTGACATCATACTAGTATCTCTTGTTAAGGAAATGCTGATATACAGTTTTTTTAAAACCTAAACTCCATTAGGTTTCCTCCAGCTGTCCATAGGACTCAGTAGTGTTTCTTGCCCTTTTTTCAGACCATGAACAAAGATCTTTCTTAAGAAAGTAAACATTCTTTTTTTAAGCAAGTTATAGTCATTTTTAAATTAGGCTGTGCTGAAGGAATGGAAAATCTAAAACAGTAGGAAATGGTTTAGAACAGAAATTTCCGAAATGTGGTCCCTGGATTAACAACATCAGCATCACCTGGGAACTTAGAAATGCAAATTCTTAGGCCCCACCTCAGACTCACTGAACCAGAAATTGGAGCCAAGAGTCCAGCAGTCTGCAGTTAACAAGCCTTCCAGATGATTCTGATGTACTTTAAAGTTTTGAGAATCACTGGTCCTAAATACCTGAGAATGGGTGGTAGACAACTTAGATGGTAATACTTAGAAAGCTATCCCAGAGAAAAGACTAAAGCTAAATTATCATAAAAGCTGACCCTCTCCCCTAGAAAAGACAAGTACCTTTGTTTCAAAGAACTTCTCTACATACAGTGTTTCTTGGAAGATCGGATATCAAGAAAGGCCTATGTTGATAAGATACTAAGAGATTTTAAAATCAGACCAAAAGTAAATCAAACCATGACATTTTAGGAGTAAATGGAGAGTGTTGCCTTGTATGTTGCTGGAAAACATACTTGTAAACTCTAGGGTTTGTTTGCAAGGAGTTTTGGTGTCTTCCAACAGTGAGATTTGCTAACCATAAAGGTTAGTAACATCTGGTCCTTTCTTAGAAGATTTCAGTGTTTGGTTGAGCATCAATCAGTACTTGAACTGCAGTATTGAAGAGTCCATTGTGTCCTTTTTTTTTTTTTTTTTTTTTTTAAGGATTTTATTTATTTGAAAAAGCACACACATGCAGAAGAAGGGGGATAAGCAGACTCCCTGCTCAGTGGGGAGTCTTTCACCTGCTCAGTCCTAGGACCCTGAGAACATGCTCTGAGCCAAAGTCAGAGACTTAACTGACTGAGCCACCCAGGCACCCCTGTGTTATGTCCATTTAGTTGACAAATATTAGAGTTACTATAACTTTATCAAAATCATGGTATAGTGTTCTAATACAATCTTGAGTTAATATAAATCTGTAAATTTGCATTTGAAAACTGTATTTTTATACATCCTTACGTTTTTATAATATAAATGCTCTTCATTTTTATAAAACTTAAGAGTTTAAAATATTTTACTACAGAAGTTTGAACTTACCTCCAAATATAAGTGCTTGCTTTATTTGGTCTAGAATCTGTTTAAAGTTATGAAGAAAAGTTCACATTCTTTACTGGCCCCCATTCCTAATTAATTTTTTCTCATTTTGCTGATAGGAAAATGGACATTTTTCAAGGAAAAGGTCCTCTTCTGATTCATGGGAACCTGCTTCAGGTAGAATCAAAATTAATTTATCAATTTTTAAATAAAATTATATCAGTGGCACCTTTTTAAAACAAATTTGTTTAAATATGCAGTTTCCTTCCTAGAGGGAAATCGAATGTCTCAGATTTAGTTAAGAGTTTGGTAAAATTGGGGCAGCCTGGGTGACTCAGCAGTTTAGCGCTGCTTTCAGCCCAGGGTGTGATCCTGGAGACACAGAATCGAATCCCACGTCAGGCTCCCTGCATGGAGCCTGCTTCTCCCTCTGCCTTTGTCTGTGCCCCTCTCTCTCTGTGTGTCTCATGAATTTAAAAAAAAAAAAAAGTTTGGTAAAATTACATTCAAAAAGTATAGTCCTTGAATTAGTATGTGTAACCTGTGGTTTGCCTTGACTTTTTTTGCTTTTCCTAGCAACATGTTTCTCATTTTGGTATTCAGTGTACTACTACTGAATCTTAGCTATAGTAAGAAGCAGTCTTAATATTGAAATTGTGGACTATCTGAGATTTTGGTATTACAGATGGTTTGTATAAGGTTGAAACTGTTCTCATGCTCCAAAACAGTGTTTTCTAATATTTCATATCCAAAGAAAACTTTTTTTTTAAAGATTTTATTTATTTATTCATGAGAGACACACAGAGAAGCAGAGATACACAGGCAGAGGGAGAATCAGGCTCCATGCAGGAAGCCTGATGTGGGACTCGATCCTGGGACTCCCTGGGCCGAAGGCAGGCACTAAACCATCGAGCCACCCAGGTGTCCCAAAAATAACTTTTTAATACCAAATTTCAAGTACACTTATATTTAGTTTGTACTTTTTGTATCTGTCGGTTGAGGAAATATATAATAAATACTACCATTAATTCAGTAATTCTTAAGATATCTTTATCTTTTTTTAACTAGGAAATAGAACAGTGTAGAAGTCAAACATTGCAGAAATTTATAACACAGGAAATGAAAGGCTCCCAGAAATAACAACTGTTAATAGTCTGTTACATCAGATTTTTTTTTTTGCCATGATTGCAAACATTGCAAAATGGATTTTACAAATTTCCACACTCAGTAAGATAGAGTGGACATAATGGTAATAGCCAGCATTTATTGAACACTTATTGTGTGTCATGCCATGTTCTCTGTGCTTTTAATTCATTTGACTTTCATCCTTATAAGATGGTTACTTTTAAAGATGAGGAAACCGGTACAAAGAGACAGATGTGACTCCTTGTTCCTCAGGTTTCATGTAAAACTATATATTCCAGAGGTGCGTTGCATTTTGAGCAGGCAATCTCAAGTGTTATAATCAATGTTCAGCCAAGGCTGAAACCATAGTTTACCATCGTAGAAAGAGCTTCTAGGATACAGGAATAAACTTGAAGTTTTATGTAGTTTTTTAAATTTTTATTTAATTTTTATAGTGTCATTGATTTTTAGTGATCAAATTTCATTGAATTTTGACATTTGAAGTACAAAAACAAAAAATTCTCAGGCATGAGATTGTCCCTGTACTCACTTTATTACACATTTGTAATAAATGACCACTTTCCAGTGAGGTGAATGGAAAAACAGAATATTTTTAGGCTTGCTCTGCCAGTATAAAGGGCTGCTGGTGGTAGTTTTGCCACCAAGCTTTTCAGCTTTTTTTTAGTAATGATTAAAATAAAAATTCTCTTCAGTTCATAGGTTTGCTGATTTCATTAGTGGTGAATGAAGTAGTTTCATTTCTACAGTTCCACATATTGCAGTTTTTGAACAGTGCTTGAAAAAGATGTTTTCTGCATATTTTCACAAGCAGATTTAAGAAGTTACCTTCACTTACATTTTTATTTCTAATATTTTTCAGGCTTCATAATTCTTTTTTAATTATCATACTGTGCTTTTTAATAAATACACATATATACTGCATTTCACTGTCAACAGAATATAAAGGACATAAGAGGCTGTTTCACTCTAGATAACCTGAAGAATACTTATCTTTATCTGATAGTAAATCTTAATAATTCAAATATATTGTCTTGTTCAAATTACTGCTATTCTATTTCTCAGTTGTGATCATGATACACATGATCACACATTTATTAATCACACACAAATTGAGGATTTCAGAAATGTTGGTAAAGGCATTTAGCTGTTTAGTCTTCCAGAATCCTGTCCTTGGGCTTCATTCTGAGGTCCGAATTAATTCATCCTTTGTTTATTCTATAATTTATTAGTAACCAATCCCCTATTAATGAATATTTGAACTTTTACTTTTTTTCTATTTACAAACTCAATCCCTGTCTTCTCTGAGTATTTTATATATGAATAGATACTTGAAATGTTCTTAAACAGTCTACAGTTTGTACAGGTGATGCAAAAAGAATCCTGTAGTTAGCCCGCTGCCCTAGAGAACTTGCAAAAAAGAGGAGCTTACCTAAGTACCAGTTCAACCTCCTCTAATTCTAGATGTCAATACCTCTTAATAAGCTGATTTTTCCTAAACTTTGCCCATAAACAGTTTTTCTCTCCTCCTGGTAAGGTCTTCAATTCCTGAAAAATCAGGAATTTCTCATTTCTTCTTTTTTTTTTTTTTAAGATTTTATGTATTTATTCATGAGAGACACACAGAGAGGCAGAGACATAGGCAGAGGGAGAAGCAGGCTCCATGCAAGGAGCCTGACGTGGGACTTGATCCCGAAACTCTGGGATCACGCCCTAAGCCAAAGGCAGAGCTCAACTGCTGAGCCACCCAAGCATCCCTTCTCATTTCTATCTGTATATAAATTGACTTCTTTAGGAACTGGAACAGAACTCAAACTGGCAGCTTTTGCCTTTTTTTGTAACCCCAAACTTAATCAGTGTAAGTCCATCCCACATCTTTTTCTTAGTTTGATTTCTCATCCTATACTACTGTCCTTTTTTTACAAGACATTTAACCCCAGTAAACTAAGTGGGCATGCAATGATTTCTTTAGGTAATAGGAGATATCTGTAGAAAAATGGAGATAGAGATATTTGGTTATTGATTGATTTTTTTTCTTTTTTTCTTCTTTTTTAAGATTTTATTTATTCATGAGAGACACAGAGAGGCAGAGACACAGGCAGAGGGAGAAGCAGGCTCCATGCAGGGAGCCTGACATGGGACTCGTGGGACTCGATCCTGGGTCTCTAGGATCAGGCCCTGGGCTGAAGGCGGCGTTAAACTGCTAAGCCACCTAGGCTGCCCATTAATTGATTTTTTTTCTGTTTATAAAATTTTTCAGATTATGTACTGATCAGGCTATCCAAAAAGTTGCTTAACTCTTGAGTTCCTTTGTTATTGTTTTAATCAAACTGTTGGGGATTTGAGGACATCTGCCCATATGCAGAAAGAAATTTGATTTGGGGAATATTTGATTACAGAAATAGTAATCTTTAATGAATAATGGGTTTTAATTAATGATACACCACATTTTTATTTTATTTTATTTTTTTAAGATTTTATTTATTTATTCATGAGATTGAGAGGGAGAAGCAGGCTCCATGCAGGGAGCCTGTTGTGGGACTCGATCCCAGGACTCCAGGATCATGCCCTGGGCTGAAGGCAGATGCTAAACCACCGAGCCACCCAGGAATCCCTACACCACATTTTTAAACACCATAAGAAATTTTAAAAATCTGGTTAATGCAAATATACGTGGTTTATTAAAGTTCTCCTGGATGGAGCACCTAAACCTAGGTGGCTTAAAACAACAGAAATTTATTTTCTCATGGTTCTAGAAGGTAGAAATCCAAAATTAAGACTATCATCAGGGCCTTGCTCTAACAATTCTAGGAAAGAATACTTCCTTGCCTCTCCTAGGTTCTGGTGTTTGCCTACAGTTCTTGGCATTCCTTGACTTGTAGATGCATCACTCCTATCACGTGGCATCTTTCCCCGGTGTCTTGTCTTGTCTTTTCTTTTCTTTTCTTTTTTTTTCTTTTCTTTTTTTTTTCCCTAAGATTTTATTTATTTGAGAGAGAAAGAGCACGAGCAGGGGAAGAGGGAGAGGTCCCAATCCCAGGATCCTGAGATCATGACCTGAGGTGAAATCAAGAGTTGAACACTTAACCAGCTGAGCTACCCAGGTGCCCCCTTCCCTGTGTGTTTTCACATCATCTTCCCTCTTTAAGTCTGTCTCCATGTCCAAATTTCCCATTTTGAAGTAAGCCAAAGAGAAAGGTACTTACGTTAACTGAAATAAAATGCCAGCCTGCTCCACCCAGAGAAGTACATTTTGTGAGAACCAATGGAAAAGAGCCTGAACTGCTGCCATCCATTCCCTATGAATTCATGGTATGATAGTATAAACAAAATAAAACACCTCAAGACTGGAAATTTCCCCTTTTAAGAAGCCAAACATAACTGGTTTAGGACTCACCCTAATGACTAACTTGATTATCCCTGTAAAGACTCTATTTCTATTTCTATTCTATTATTTTATTTCTTTTTAGAAAATTTCTTTAAGACTTTTGTTTTGTTTATTTGTTTGACAGAGAGATTTAGAGAACATGAGCAGGGGGAGGGGCAAAGGGAGAGGGAGAAACAGGCCCTCTGTTGACTCTGTTGAGCAGGGAGCATGACTAGGGGCTGGGTCCCAGGACCCTAGGATCCTGACCTGAGCCGAAAGCAAATACTTAATTGACTGAGCCACCCAGGTGCCCCTCCTATTTCTAATTAAAGTCACATTCTGAGATTCTGGGAGTTAGGGTTCCAACATATCATTTTGGGAGCCACAGTTCATAACACAGTTAAAGACTAGAAGGATACACAGGAAGGAATAAACAAACACTGGAGAAGAAAGCCTTGGATGGATTTTTTTTTTTCAATTTTTATTTATTTATGATAGTCACAAAGAGAGAGAGAGAGAGGGAGAGACATAGGCCGAGGGAGAAGCAGGCTCCATGCACCAGGAGCCCGATGTGGGATTCGATCCCGGGTCTCCAGGATTGCGCCCTGGGCCAAAGGCAGGCGCCAAACCTCTGCGCCACCCAGGGATCCCTGGATGGATTTTTTTTAATTGAAAATTTTAAATTTGCTTTAAACTAGTTATCGTGTATGTATTTTAAGGTATTATAAGCTTAGATGTAGAAGTAATACATTTCTGGAATCAGTCCTTGGTCTAAGGAAGAATATATGAACTTTTAGGAAAAAGGATTGCTTTTGCAGTCCTTTCCATGATACAGCTTTTGTGCTTTGGGGAGCAACACCTTAAATTTTGTTCGTGTACTAAACCTTTAATAGCTTTGGAATGAAAATAAGCACTGTCGGGGGATTCCTGGGTGGCTCAGCGGTTTAAGTGCCTGCCTTTGGCCCAGGTCATGATCCTGGAGTCCTGGGATCGAGTCCCACATCAGGCTCCCTGCATGGAGCCTGCTTCTCTCTCTGCCTGTGTCTCTGCCTCTCTCTCTCTCTCTCTCTGTCTGTCTGTCTCTCAGGAATAAGTAAATAAAATCTTAAAAAAAAAAAAAAGAAAATAAGCACTGTCATCAGCTTTAAATTTGGACGCCCTTACTTTATTAGTTAATAAATAAATGGTAGTATTAACTTTTTCCTTATCCCACATACATTGAATGATCTCAGCTTAAACTTCAACAATTTAAACGTTTTGTCAGAGTGTTCTAGACACTAACTGAATAAAACTTTACTAAGATAGGAAAATATATTTTTCACTAATCTGGCAAAAATTAAATTTTAGCAGGGTCTAAGCAGAATAAATTCCCTGACAAAAGAAAAAGGAACTCTGTGGACTCAGATCTGAAAAGCACAAGAGAATCCATAATTCCAAAAGTAAAAGAGTCCTTCCTTGAGAAGCGTCCTGACGGACCACATCAGAAAGAGAAATTTATAAAACATATTGCACTGAAGACACCGGGGGATGTATTGCGCTTGGAAGATATATCTAAGGAACCCAGCGAAGAAGTTGATCGCTCCTCTGGAGGCTTGGCACCTTCAAATTCTGGCCACCATTCTTCCAGGAATAGTGACCAAATCCGTGTGGCAAGTACCAAAGAGACTAAGATGCAGAAACCCCACTTATCTTTACCTCAGGAAAAGTCTGCAGTTAGAAAAGCTAGCAACCTTCAGAAAAATAAAAGTGCTAGCTCTGTGGCATCAAAGGAAACAAAACTTCTACCTTTACTTTCCCATGTTCCAAGTGCTGGTTCCTCTCGGGTACCATTAAATGCTAAAAATTGCACTCTTCCAGTTCCTAAAAAAGAAAAAGAGCGTTCCTCATCTAAAGAATGTTCTGGGCATTCTACAGAATCCTCCAAACACAAGGAACACAAAGCAAAGACTGATAAAGCTGATTCTAATGTATCTTCAGGGAAAATTTCTGGGGGATCTTTGCATTCAGAATATAGCACTCCTACAAAGTCTCCCCCAGCTGCTTTGGAAGTTGTGCCATGTATCCCAAGCCCTACAACGCCTTCAGATAAAGCCCCTTCAGATAAAGAGAGTTCAGGAAATTCCAATGCAGGTAGCAATGCACTGAAAAGAAAACTAAGGGGTGATTTTGATAGTGATGAAGAAAGTTTAGGTTACAACCTAGACAGTGATGAGGAAGAGGAAACATTAAAATCACTGGAAGAAATAATGGCTTTGAACTTCAATCAGACTCCTTCATCTACAGGAAAGCCTCCTCTTTCCAAGGGGCTTAGATCTCAGTCATCAGACTATACAGTAAGTAGTTCTGTGACATTTATCTTTACTTGAAGAGGGAAAGTTGGATTGATTAGTGAAAGAGGGTTAAATTGCTAGAACTTACTTGAAAATTCAGTATTTGTTATTCATAATTGGACTGAAACTGATATAGTTCTTGTTTGGTTAATGGGTTTCCCATATCTTTAGTTTTATTACTGTAAATCAGTGGTCTCCAAACTTTTTTGATCACACACACTTCTAATTAGTAAAAAAAATTTTTAAGCATGTACTCCAATATATATGTATACTTATAGATAATATACATGTACCACTATACTACTATGTACTTTCTAAAACATAATGCAAAAACAGAATTTAAAAGGAAGAAGAAAAAAGTATTTTCCTATAGAAGTTATATAGAAGTTACTATAGACTAAGTTCTACTGGAGTTTCTATAGAAGTTCCATATAAATAGAAGTTCTATTATTTTCTTCCTGCACCCCAATGGATCACCTTGCACACCCCCTGCTTTGGAGACCACTGCTGTAAATGAAGGTAGAGTGTAGAAATGTTGTTAATTGTGGTGTGCAATTTTATTTCTAAAGTGCTTCATTCTATCTTGGGAATAAGCTGCATTAAATTCTAATAATATGTCTGTAAAATTTGGTGGGGAAGGTGTTAATGTTCCATGGTAACACCTAAAAATTAATAGTTTGATTCCATTAAAATAGAATTTAAAAATAAAAACAGGGTAGCCATGGAGCCCTCGGGTGTTTGCAGTCAGTTCATAAGACTGGCAGGGTTTTATAAGTAGTGCCTTTCCTAATAAGTGGTAAAATCAAATTGCCTGCAGTACAAAATACTAGACTTAAAGCATGATGGTGAAAATTCTCTAAGAAAGGTATCCTCCTGGCCTAGGTTATTGAAATAGAAAATATTCTTTAGTACTCTGAATAACTCAAAACATCCCAGTTCTTCTACTAAGATATGTTATAAAGTATCCCTAAATTTTCTTCTTGTTTTAGGAACATGGTCATAGTGGAACTTACACAAATACTTTAGACCGGCTAGTGAAGGAGATGGAAGACACTCAAAGGTTAGTAAGATCATGACTACTTTGGTAAATTTAAGATACTGCTTGTGTGGCTGGCTTTTAATTTTCCTTTAAAAATCATGAGAAATTAACATGCATTTTGTGTTAATACTACAGTAAGTTTTGCTGTCAACTATGAGGGAGATAAAGTATTCTTGTTCATAGGCTGGGTCAGAAGATCAGGTTTTTATGGTTTACTGCATTCAATAATACAAATTCCTTTCTGCTTACCATAACAAGTATCTTAACTGGTAGCTGAAATTCTTGATCAAATGTACAGGAAGAACTTTTTGTGTATATTTTTTTATTGTAATAAAATATGTATAATTTAATTTACCATCCTAATCATTTTTAAATGTGCAATTCAGTGGCATTAAGTACATTCACATTGTTGTGTAGTCATCACCACCTTCCATCTTCAGAACTTTTTTTCAGCTTCCCTAACTGAAATTCCATACTCATTAAATAATAATTTCCCATCCACCTCTTCCCCCAGCCCTTGGCAAGTACCATTCTACTTTTTGTCTTTATGAAATTAATTATTCTAGGTACCTCATATAAATGAGTATTCATCCATTTAACTGGCATATTTCACTTAGCATAGTGTCTTCAAGATTTGCCCATGTTATATAGCATGTGTCAGAATTTCCTTCCTTTTTTTTTTTTTTTAAAGATTTTTTATTTATTCATGACAGGCAGAGAGAGAGAGAGAGAGAGAGAGAGGCAGAGACACAGGCAGAGGGAGAAGCAGGCTCCATGCAGGGAGCCTGATGTGGGACTCAATCCCGGATCTCCAGGATCACACCCCAGGCCAAAGGCCAGCGCTAAACCGCTAGGCCACCGGGGCTGCCCAATTTCCTTCCTTTTTAAGGCTGAATAATACTTTATTGAATGTATATATCACATTTAATTTACCTGTTCATCCTTTGATAAACACTTGGGTTGTTTCTATTTTTTGGCTATTGAAGTATTGCTGCTGTGAACATGGATGTACAGATGTGTCTTCAACTCTGCACTCATTTACATATATACCCAGAAGTAGAATTGCTGGATCATATGGTGTTTCTATACATAATTTTTTGAGGAATTGCCATACTGTTTTCCACAATGACTGTACCATTTACATTCCCATCGAAAGTGCACAAGGATTCCAGTTTTCCCACATTCACCAACACTTGATATTTTCTGGTTTTTTGATAATAGCCATCCTAAAAAGTATGAAGTGGTACATCATTATGGTTTTGATTTTCAGTTTCCTAATAACTAATGATGTTGAACATCTTTTCATGTCCTTACTGGCCATTTGTATAGCTTCTTTGGAGAAATGTCTATTCAGATCCTTTGCCCCCCCCCCCCCTTTTTTTTACTGATTAGAAAGTGTGCACGAGATGGGGGAGGGGCAGTGGGAGATGGAGAAGCAGACTCCCTGCTGAGCAGGGAGCCCACCCTGGGGCTCCATCCCAGGACCAGGATCATGACCTTAGCCGAAGGCGGATGCTTAACCGACTGAGCCACCCAGGTGCCCCTTGCCCATTTTTTAATTGAGTTGTTTGGGGTTTTTTTGTTTGTACAGGTAGAATTTTTTTAAAACATTCTTATGTTCACATAGTCCAAATTTTGAAACCAGCATAGCCAGACATGGTATTTCTACATCAAGTTACCCTTGACGAAGAAGTCTGTTCATTTATTTATTCTTTTAAAGATTTTATTTACTTATTCATGAGAGACACAGAGAGAGAGAGAGAGGCAGAGACACAGGCAGAGGGAGAAGCAGGCTCCATGCAGGGACCCCAATGCAGAACTTGATCCTGGGACTCTAGGATCATGCCCTGAACCAAAGGCAGACGCTCAACTGCTAAGTCACCCAGGCGTCCCGAGGAAGAAATTTAGAATTACGTTTCTCTCTCCTTCTATCTCTGTGTCTTTCTCTCTGCTACACACACACAGAAATCAAAAAGTTTGAAGATCATAATGGACCTAATAAAATTTGTGTCACTAGTTACAAGCTGCTGTTGTTAATGAGGGGGAAAAATACATTCCTTATTTAAGCAATATGCACAAAACTAGCCCAGAAAACTTCACTAAAACCTCAACTGACGTTGGGCTCCTGGGTGGCTCATTCAGTTAAGCATCTGACTTTGGCTGAGATCATGATCTTGGGGTCTTGGGATTGAATTGGGCTCCACACTGATTAGCCCTCTCCTTCTGTCCCTACCCCCACTTGTGCACGCTCTTTTCTCTTTCTCAAATAAATAATAAAATCTTTAAAAAAAAAATCTCAACTGACTTGAAGTTGGTATGTATGTGTCTCAAACTTGATAGACAAGGAATTATAGAACGTAGGAATTATAATTAGTCAGAAGTGTTCCCCTTTTTATTTTTTTATTTTTATTTTTATTTTTTTTAAGATTTATTTTTATTTTTTATGATAGAGAGAGAGAGAGACAGGCAGAGTGAGAAGCAGGCTCCATGCCAGGAGCCCGACGCGGGACTCGATCCCGGGACTCCAGGACCGCACCCTGGGCCAAAGGCAGGCGCGAAACTGCTGAGCCACCCAGGGATCCCCTGTTCCCCTTTTTAAATTAGAGAAATTCTCTTTATTGTAAGATTCTTTAAACTTCTCATGAATTCATGTGATATGTAATGTCAGACCTGAAGTTGTTTATTTAAAATGAGCACTGTACAGACCAGAGGTAGAGATGCTAGTTTGATCTGATGGTTGACTTTTTCCTGTATTGATCAGTATATTTACCAGTCACTTACTGTTGTATTATACTCATCTACTGTGGCGCTGGAGCTGGGAATAAGGACCTTGGTTAAAATAACTTAATCTTGGCAAACAGTATAAGGAAGGACTCCAGAGCTAGACTCTCTGGCTTTGAATCCCAGTTCCTGCATTGTGAGCTTGAGCAAGTTAGCTTTCCTAATAATGTCTATTTACTTATACGTCAAATGGGTAATAAACTACACATGGGGTTCTTGTGAAGGTTGAAAGATTTAATACGTAAAGTTCTCAATACAGTGCCTGTCACATAGTAAGGGCTCAGTGTCAGGTGTCGTGATGGTAACCATGATGACATTGATAATGATTACTGCTGCTAGAAAGCCTAATTAACATTATCAGGTTGTTGGTCTACTAGAAGTCAGCTGAGCATTAAAGATTCAAGGGGATGATCAAATTATTCTTTGCCATTTTTCCTTCCCGTTTCTCTAAATGATTTGGATATCCTTCTTGAAGTCCTAGTTATAAAGAAATATTCAAGTCTGCTATGTGAAGGACACTATTCTTTTTTTTTTTTTAAGATTTTTATTTAATTATTTGAGAGAGAGCACAAGCAGGGGGAGAGGCAGAGGGAGAGAAAGAAGTAGACTCTCCGCTAAGCAGAGAGCCAGACATGGGGCTTGATCCTAGGACCCTGAGACCATGTCCCAAAGGCAGACACTTAACCAACTGAGCCACCCAGGTGTTCCAACTAATACTATTCTAATATCATACCAGTAGCTGGGTAAAAGTCTCTTCTACATCCTGATGTTCAGGGAAACATAATTTGGCCTGCAATGCAACAAAGTTTGTCATATAACAAGGTACTTTAATAAGAGGTTGGGTTTTTTGGGAAGGTTGTTTTGTTTTGTTTTGTTTTGGTGCTGCTTTTAGACATAAACTAAAGATTATTTTTAAAGTAAACTATCTTTTTCAATTCTCAGGCTAGATGAACTGCAGAAGCAACTACAGGAAGATATAAGGCAGGGCCGAGGTATTAAATCCCCCATCAGAATTGGAGATCAAGACAGTACAGATGATGAGGATGGCCTTTTAGAAGAGCACAGGTATAGCATTTTTCATAATATATACCCTATTAAGTTTACATTTCTAAATTTTGTTCTTGTGAAATAAATGGACCATTGATGGTTATTTACTTAATGAGTAGTCTATGATCATTTCCTAATCCATCTATAATGTATTTGAAGGACAAATGTTAAGGCCAAGTTACATATTTTTTTCTCCTGGTTATTGTTTCTTTTCACACAGACCCATTTAGTGGCTATGGATTACTAGCAAAAAGTGGGAGGCGCAAAACACATGTTCCCATGATAAGTCTTCTTATGTGGGATAGTCTTATGTGGGATTAACATTCGTAAGAAAAGTTTTCTTTGCAGCAAAACCTTTAAACACAAAACCATATCCAATGTAACTATTTGGTATTCAATAACTTTTTTTATTCTAGGGAATTTCTAAAGAAATTTTCAGTTACAATTGATGCTATTCCTGATCATCACCCAGGTGAAGAAATATTTAATTTCCTCAATTCCGGAAAAATTTTCAATCAGTATACCTTGGATTTAAGAGACTCTGGTTTTATAGGACAGAGCGCTGTAGAAAAGCTTATTCTTAAGTAAGTAGAAAAATAGAAAAATATTTTACTTTTTCCTATTTAAAAATTACCCTAAAAGATTCCTGACTGACATAATCTGATTTCTATTATGACCTGTCCAGTTTCCTAATCCTTATTACCGTTGCTTTTTGTGTTTATTATTTAATTATAGGAATCAGTGTAAGATAGTTGCTTGGTATATTACACACCTTTATTAATTAGGGTTAATATCAGTGTATAATAACAGCAACTGTCAAAATAGTAGCTTAAAACAAGAAGTATATTTCTTTCTAATGTGAAAGAAGTTCAGAGATAGGGAGTCCAGGGCTGGTGTTTTGCCATATAGTCTTTCTTCTCCACTATCCTAAGGACTTAGCTTCAGGTGCTACTGGTACTCCAGCCTTTACATTCAAATTCCCAGAAATCCTACACATTTCTACTTATGGTTAGCTGGATAGAACTCAGTCAGTATGGTCACACCTAGTTACAAGGAAGGCTGGGAAATGGTTTCTGTCTCAGGCAGAGCCAGTGTACCGAGCTAAAAATCAGGGTTCAGTTGCCAAGAGGAAAGGCAAGAATAGATGTTGGGATGGGCAATTAGCAGTCTGTATCACAGTGCCCGAGTTGATCTAATTTCTCTCAATGCATGATATCTCAGATCCAGAGAGATCACATTAATTCTGGTGCTGAGTTTTATGGAAGTACAAACCCAAGCTGGCAAAAGCAGACGATGCTCTGAGACTTAATAGGAGCCTTCTCAACACTGCCAGCTAATGTAAGTTTATCCACTAGATCAATCTGGAGACAGGACAACAGATCAGCATTAGACCATCATTTGAATTTCCTTTATCAGTAACTCATCCATATTGGAGTAGAGTCTACTTCCATGGACTGAGGATGGTATGCTTGCTCATTTCCCTGGTTATGTCAGATGTGGTGGTAGATGTTTCTTGCCATAAAGTAACAGTCATTGATTTCACTTTATTTTTTCAGATCAGGAAAAACAGATCAGATTTTTTTGACAACACAAGGCTTTCTTACCTCTGCTTATCACTATGTCCAGTGTCCTGTACCTGTGTTAAAGTGGCTGTTTCGGGTAAGAAAAATGTTTGAGAAGTATAGTTGTCTGCATTTCCTAGTCAAAAACAAACTTAAAATGTAATTATATCTACACATTACTAGAGAAAAAAATAATTAAGCACAATCAAATTCATGATTTCAGTGGGTTAAAATGAGGCAAAAAGAGTCTATGTAAAGAGATTATAAAGGAAATGCAAATGCAGATTATGTGTGGGATAGTAATGTTTATTGTGCCTAAGACATTTCATCCCACTGGCAAATCACTATTATAGTTAGTTTTAGAAGAGTTCTTCTTATTCTTACATTACATGCTTTTTAGGGGGAGAGGAGGGAGACTTTGTGGGTTTTTTTTTTAATATTTTTTTCTCTCATTTTTATGGAGATTCTTGCATATGTATTTTTAGTATTTGACTTGTATACTAATATTTCCCCATTTGTGTGTGTGTGTGTGTGTGTGTGTGTGTCTCTGCAACCAAATTTTTTTTCTTCATTCAGATTTATTTTTTAAATCCACTTAATTATCTGCATAACTATAAATATCGGTGGTATCAAAAATATGACTATTAAAAAATATGTTGTATGAAGTGGGGAAAAACATAAGTTTCTGTTTTGGGCTTTAAGATAGCATTTCAAACAATCTCATATTTGGCAAGAACTAGATATTCCAGTACAGCCTTTTATTCATTTTTTTTTTCATATAACTGGCTTTTTTTTTTTTTGAGTGCCAGCTGTGCCAGGTACTAGAGAGAACAACAATGAAAAAATTTACATTTCTGATGTCATGAAAGCCATATTCTAGTACTATAGAGGAAACAGTAAATTTGTATGTCTGTGAATGCGTATTTAGAGGTATATTATGTTAGATGTTAAGTGCTAAGAAGAAAGAGTAGGCTAGGGTAGATACAGAGAAGTATCAGGGTGGGAGGAAAACTTAATTTTTTGAATGTTTATATATGATAATTGATAATGAGGGCCTTATTGGTAAGTGAGGTCTGAGTAAAGATCTAAGAAAGTAATGGAGTGAGTCTTGCTACTTTATGGTAAAAGAACATTCTAGGCAGAGGAAAATAACGGGCAGTGCAGACTCTGGGGCAGGAGCCTTTAATTCCAGTGGTTAGGAGCTTACTCTGACCCTAGTAGATTTTTTTTTTTTTTTTCAAACAGTCCTAATTAAATCAAAACTTGCCTCCCTGTGGTTTTTATATAGTAGTACTAATTATCTTTTCTAGAGCTTCCCAAAATATGCTTCATCTAATAGCTTTTCATTTATTTTAAAAGATGATGACCCTCATCTCCCCCCAACACTAAACTTTCTCCAGTCACTAAATATCTGGTCCCTTTACTGATCATCTTTCTAAATGACCTTTAACTCTTAGTGTTTACCCCTTACCTTAAATGGATATATGCTCTAGATAAGGTCCTTCTTTTTTTTTTTTTTTTTTTTTTAATTTATGATAGTCACAGAGAGAGAGAGAGGCAGAGACACAGGCAGAGGGAGAAGCAGGCTCCATGCACCGGGAGCCCGATGTGGGATTCGATCCCGGGTCTCCAGGATCGCGCCCTGGGCCAAAGGCAGGCGCCAAACCGCTGCGCCACCCAGGGATCCCGATAAGGTCCTTCTAAACAAGTTTCCAGTGAGACTCTTACCATCTACCCACTGACATATTCCTATTACTGCAGTTCAAAACTTCCATTTGCTGTCATGCCAGGGCTTTGTTATTCTCTAATTATGTAATATATCTTTTCCTAAACTTACAAGTAAGACTTTGCATTTATCTGTGTTAATTTTTATCTTGTTGATGTGGGTCTTCATTATAGCCTTCAAAACCCTGATTGTAAAATATAAGCATGTCTTCATATAAGTAGTTTTTATACTCTTCATATTTATTCTTTGAAAAACTAAACTAATAATTATTCATTAATCACTTTTTCTGTGTAAAACACTTTGTCTCATCTCTCCTTTTCAATTGCATTTTTCATGATGGAGAGATGTGCCAATTTATGACTTTCTTTTTTAGAAAGTATGTCAATTTATTTTAATGCTGTGGTTCTCATGTTTTTTTAAACCCTTCTTACCCAAAGAATACAAAAACACTAATTCAGAATGATATATACACTACTGTATTTGTTGCAGCAATATTTACAATGACCAAATTATGGAAGCTGCCCAAGTGTCCTTCAGTAGATGAGTAGATACAGATGTACGTGCACACATGTGTACATGTACAATGGAATATTATTCAGCCATTAAGAAAAAAGAATGAAATCTATGGTCCTAACGTTTTGTAAATTTAATTGTTAAAATGTAATGAAAATGTTTGCATTTTCCTGATTTTATGCGTATATAAAACTAGAAAGACATTAGTTTTTAAAAATTTTTTCAGGGCAGCCCCGGTGGCACAGCGGTTTAAAGCTGCCTGCAGCTCAGGGCGTGATCCTGGAGACCCGGGATCGAGTCCCACATCAGGCTCCCTGCATGGAGCCTGCTTCTCCCTCTCTCTCTCTCTCTCTCTCTCTCTCTGTGACTCAATAAATAAATAAAATCTTTAAAAATAAATAAAAAAATAATAATAAAAAATAAAAAAATAAAAATAAAAATTTTTTCAAAGGGAATTCACATTTTTTTTTTTAAAGATTTATTTATTTATTCATGATAGATATAGAGAGAGAGAAAGAGGCAGAGACACAGGAGGAGGGAGAAGCAGGCTCCATGCACCGGGAGCCTGACGTGGGATTCGATCCCGGGTCTCCAGGATCGCGCCCTGGGCCAAAGGCAGGCGCCAAACCGCTGTGCCACCCAGGGATCCCAAGGGAATTCACATTTGATTGTGCGAAGTTCAAGTAAAATGGAAAGAAGAATTTTCTTAAAGGCTTACTGCCACCCCAGTTTCTGGGGGCTCTTAAATTTTAGTGTTTTCTAGATTTTTCTCTGCATGTACATAGATTACTGTATGATGATATGAACAGAATATGTGCTGTTTTGTAACTTGTTTATTTCTGATAACAAATTATTGAGTATTTTTGTCAGTAGAAATGTTGTCATCCTTTTTAATGGCTTTATCATATTCTGTTGTAGTGTTATACTATGATTTATTTAACCCAGTCTCAATTGATAGACATTAGATTGTTATATACACCTCTTTACATATTTATTTATTTCCATGAACTGTGTTGCCTACCTTAGAATTCATTACTGCCCAAAAAAGATTGTTACCAAAGCTTGTCCTGTTTCCAACATGCCTTTGAATGTTGCTGCAACCTAGTGGCAAAACATAACACAAACATGTAACAGACTTTTTTGACAGAAGTTGATTTTGAAAATGGCACAAACATGCAAATGATGCAAATACAAACATACGATGATACAAATATGCCTGATTGAAACCAGAGTTTGGGTTATTCTCTCTTGCATTTTAGATTTAAATTTACTATAATCATAATCTATAGCTTCAAAGCAAAAGGGAAAGAGAAATATTTTCCCCTACAAAACCACTGTAAAATTAACCTTCAAAGGGACGCCTGGGTGACTTAGCGGTTGGACATCTGCCTTCGGCCTTCGGCCCAGGGCGTGATTCTGGAACCTGGGATCGAGTCCCACATCGGGCTCCCTGCATAGAGCCTGCTTCTCCCTCTGCCTGTGTCTCTGCCTCTCTCTTTCTGTGTCTCTCACGAATAAATAAATAAAATCTTTAAAAAAATAAAATTACCTTCAACATGTCACATAATTCTCTTTCTTTTTTTTTAAGAGTTATTTGAGAGAAAGAAAGCATGCACACAAGTGGAAGTGGGAGGAGAGGGGGACAGGGAGAGGGAAAATCTCCAGCAGACTCCCAGCTGAGTAGGGAGCCTAACCCAGGGCTTGATCTCACAGCCCTGAGATCATGACCTGACCTGAAATCAAGAGTTGGAGGCTTAACCAACTGAGCTGCCACCCGAGTGTCCCTGTCATAGGATTTTTTTAAATGTTTGTGTTTTTTTAAGATTTTATTTATCTATTAGAGAGAGAAGAGAGACAAAGGCAGAGGGAGAAGCAGGCTCCATGCAGGGAGCCTGACATGGAACTCGATCCCGGGTCTCCAGGATCACGCCCTGGGCTGAAGGCGGCGCTAAACCACTAAGCCACCGGGGCTGCCCTTAAATGTTTTTTTATTTTTTATTTTTTTATTTTTATTTATTTTTTTTTAATTTTTATTTATTTATGATAGTCACAGAGAGAGAGAGAGAGAGGCGCAGAGACACAGGCAGAGGGAGAAGCAGGCTCCATGCACCGGGAGCCTGACGTGGGATTCGATCCCGGGTCTCCAGGATCGTGCGCTGGGACAAAGGCAGGCGCCAAATCGCTGCGCCACCCGGGGATCCCTTAAATGTTTTTTAAATTGAGATTTTGTTCCCCCAAAATGATCTTTTACTGTAAAATTATGTTAATTATATGCTTCTGCATATAAATTTCTATATGTAAAAAGGCTGACTAGATCAAAATATAAGGACAATAACTTTGCATAAATACTACCAAATTACTTTTTAAATTTTACCAAATTATACTTACACTGGCCATGCTACCTCTTTCCTAATACTCTAATGAACACTGGGTGTTATCAATGTTCTTGATCATTAACAATCTCAGTGTCCAGTTTCTCTTGACAAGCTAATGATAGCTTGTCATTTCTCTATTTCTCTGCATTTCTTTCTTTCTTTTTTTTTTTTTTTGAGTCTGCAGGTGAGTTTATTGGGGGTGGGGGGGTGCATTTCTTTGACTACTAGTGATATTAGACATCTTTTAAAAAGTATATTGGTGGGCAGCCCTGGTGGCGCAGCGGTTTGGCGCCGCCTGCAGCCTGGGGCGTGATCCTGGAGACCTGGGATTGAGTCCCACATCAGGCTCCCTGCATGGAGCCTGCTTCTCCCTCTGCCTGTGTCTCTGCCTCTCTCTCTCTGTGTCTATGAGTAAATAAATAAAATCTTTAAAAAAATAAAAATAAAAATAAAAAGTATATTGGTATGTTAATTTGCATATTGTATCGTTTCAAACATTTTTACTAGATTGTGGTTTGGTTTTTGCCTATGAACAACTAGCAAGCAGCCTTTCCTTTATGGGTTTTTGGATATCATTGCACATGAATTAGAAAGCTGTTTTTTGATAGTTTTCAAATGTTTGTCTAATTATAAATGAAAGTTGTAAAAACAGCATGTTAGAATAGAAAGGCCCTGATTTTTAGAATCAGACCTGGATTTCAAGTTCCAACTCCTCGTGTCTTATGTAGGTGGAGTATTTTAATCTCTCTGAGCCTTATGTGTAATGAATGACCACTTCATAAGGTTATTTTAAATATTAAAATGAAACGTATGTAAAATGCATATTAAAGAAAATACACGCAAAATACCTTTGTATTTCCCTGACAAGTAATAAGTGCTCATTTTCTTTCTTCTTTCTTAATACTTTTATCTACTTTGGCAGATGATGTCGGTTCATACAGACTGTATTGTGTCTGTGCAGATTTTAAGTACATTGATGGAAATAACGATTAGAAATGGTGAGTATATAAGTATACTCTGATTAGTAGTCTGAATTATTGAATACTGTGTACGGAGTCTATTTCTAATTGTTAAACATTATGGATATTCAAAAGTATAGAATAAAAATTATTTTTGTGATCTAAAATCTCTAGTAATGAAATGAAATGAAATGCCAATCAAAAATGAGTATCTGCATTTCTCTAGTTGCATTGAGAAAAGGGTATAAGATCTTAAAGGAACAGCCCTAACTTAATATTTACCAACTCATGAGTTACTGTCTGGGTAAGTGGAAATAGTTGCATGTTTGTTTATTTAGCCAATTAACTTTAACTGACTTATTGATGAGCAAGTATTGTACTGATTATGCACTAAGGAGATTGAAAGTATCTACTACAAAAACGTAACAACTGTTTTTTCATTTTTGAGATCCCATGTTTCATTAAACAGCATTGTGATTTATATCTTTCACTTGTTTTGAGAATTAGGACTATATGGGGATTGAAAATGGTAAAATCATCCTGTGTTAGAAGTAGTTGGTATTTTACGATTGTTATTTTCAGTGTTTTCAAAGTGTACCACTCCCTCTCTCTTTTATTCATCATCACTCTCAAATATTTTCATAAATGTCATTTCCTTCACATTACTTGAAAATGTATAATTCCTATATGATCATTCTAAATAACTATATTGTTAACATATCATTATCAGATGTCATTTCTCTAAAATCATCATAATATCCATGTTTCACTACATAGTGTCATCTTGCAACTGTGTGTTTGTGAACCTGGGATTTGGGATAAAATATTTTCTTCTGTTAACCAGATACCTTCAGTGATTCACCAGTTTGGCCCTGGATCCCATCATTATCCGATATAGCAGCTGTGTTTTTCAATATGGGAATTGATTTTAGATCTTTGTTTCCTCTGGAGAATCTTCAGCCAGACTTTAATGAAGACAATCTGGTGTAAGTTTTGTTTTTATAAACTCCCAAAAACATTCTTTTTAATAATTTGTAATATAATAACAATTAATAAATTGTTAGGTTCAATACCCATTTTTGGTTTTTTAAATCTCTCAAAATTGAAATGGGTCTTGAATTAGATACATTCTTAATATCTTTTTTTTTTTTTTTTTTTTTTTAAGATTTTATTTGAGAGAGAGCGCATGAGCAGGGGGAGGGGCAGAGAGAGAGGGAGAGGCAGACTCCCTTCTAAGCAGGAAGCCTGACTTGGGCCTCTATCCTAGCATTCTGGCATCATGAACCAAGCTGAAGGCAGATGCTTAACCGACTGAGCCACCCAGGTGCCCCTTAACATCTGTCTTAGTCTTAAAGTCATCATCAGGGGATCCCTGGGTGGCGCAGCGGTTTGGCGCCTGCCTTTGGCCCAGGGCGCGATCCTGGAGACCCGGGATCAAATCCCACATCGGGCTCCCGGTGCATGGAGCCTGCTTCTCCCTCTGCCTGTGTCTCTGCCCCCCCCCTCTCTCTCTCTCTCTCTGTGACTATCATAAATAAATAAAAATTTAAAAAATTCAAAAAATAAAGTCATCATCATATTTAACAAGGAGGAAATAGAAACATTTAAATTTTTTTTAAAAATTTAATAAGACCATCCACTATTGGGGCACCTGGATGACTTAGCTGGTTAGGCATCAGCCTTCTGCTTGGGTCATGTCGAGCTTGGTGTTGGGCTCCCTGCTGAGCAGGGAGTCTACTTTTCCCTCTCCCTCTGCTGTTCCTCCTGCTTGTGTGCTCTCTCTTTCTCTCTCTCTCTCTCTCTCTCTCTGTCCCAGGGTCCTGGGATTGAGCCCTGCATCAGGCTCCCCGCAAGGAGCCTGCCTCTTCCTCTGCCTGTGTTTCTGCCTCTCTCTGTGTGTCTCTCATGAATAAATAAATAAAATATATTTTTTAATCTTTTAAAAATAAATAAATATTTTTTAAAATGCCAATCAAATATTTTGTGGGGAAGGGGAGAGTTGTTACTATACAGGTAATTCTAAAGTCATATGGAAAAAAACAATTTCCAGGAAAGCTTTGAGAAAGAAGAGTTAAGAGGCAGGACTGGCTTTAGCAGATAATAGTATAGGACAAGGACAAGATGCAAAGCTCTATCAGTGGAAGAAAGTAAGTCCAAAACGAGCAAAGACAGAGACACTATGCTAAAGATGCTATTTCCATAAATGAGGAAAGAGTAGGATATTAAGTATCTGGTATTTTCCACTGTTTGGAACACTGGGTAGCCATCTGAAAAATTTTGCATCCATATCTCAAAATGATAGATTAAAGATTTTAATGTAAACAATGAAACCATAAAAGTAATAGAAGAAACCAGCAGGTATTTATAATCCTAGAAAAAGAGAAAATGGTTTTGTGTATGAACTCACACTTGAAAGCCATAAAAAGGAAAATTAAGTCATTTGACCACAACTTGCCATGATAGTAGTCACTATACACAAAATCAAAAGCCTCAAAAGGGATAAGAGGGAGGTATATATTCATATAATTTTTCATATTCATGCATATATGTGTGTATGAAACAACTCTGGTTGCAGACATAGGTTTGGTTTAGTTTCAAATTTAGTTTCAAATTAAAAGAGAAAAAGATCAATAACCTATTAGAATATTGGACGAAAAAATAAACAGCATAGAAATAAGAATGTTCTTAATTATGAAAATATACTCATCTTCACTTCTGAGAGGTAAATTCTTGTTACTTGCTATATCCAAAGCCAAACTCTTATTTCTCTAGTTCTCTTTCCATTCCATAATAGGATCCCTTGTTGCTCAGATGTAATCTGTATCTAAAAATATGTTGGATAGCAAATTTTCAGATTAAAACTATGTTCTCTGTCACTTTAAATAAGGGGAAAAAAACGCTTTCCTGGCCCATCCAGAAAAACTCAACATTTCCTCCATACATCATTAAAATACTCAAACTACCTATATTTTAAAAAGTTAAAATGCCAATTATTTTATTATTTAACATTCAATGAATTCAGTAACGTGTGGTAATTTTGTATGTTGTATGCAACAGATTTGAATTTTTCTTCACTGTTGCAAGTAGATACTGAAGTAGAAATAGTGAAGTAAAGATATATAATGAATGCATTAAGACATAATGCATGCAAATGATATTTGGTGAGATAGTTGTTTTTCTTGGTTACTTACCAGTTGAAGAGTTGGCCTTAGGTTTGGTGACTACAGCAGGGAGATGGTGGCTGTAGTAACTGTTGCAGTGTAATGGTAGGCATCAATGAGCACAGGAAAGCAGGAAGGAGCTGGTGAAGGAATGAGTGAACTGTGATGAAATACCTGTTTAACCAACATGAGTACAAGACTGAATCCTATTGAGATATGACCGCAACGCTCTCTTCTAAGACTCACATGCAACTTAACAATTTTTGTTGGTGTGTATGAAATGTCTGAAGGCTCTTAAATATTCAGATAGGGAAAATACGATACTAAAGGATAGTAGAACAGTTCTTTTCTTGACCATTATTGTGTTAGATGTACAGACTTAAAATCTGAGACACGGGACGCCTGGGTGGCTCAGGGGTTGAGTGTCTGCCTTCGCTCAGGGCATGATCCCAGGGTCCTGGGATCGAGTCCTGCATTGGGCTCCCTGCAGGGAGCCTGCTTCTCCCGCTGCCTGTGTCTCTGCCTCTCTCTGTATGTCTCTCTCATGAATAAATAAATAAAATCTTTAAAATATTTATTAAAAATCTGAGTCACAACTAACCTCTCTCTTTTACATTCCATCAATTCTCACATCCCTGTGTTCCACTTCCTCTGCTCATGTCACAGCTGTTCTTTCCTTTTTTGTTACCAGTATCAGTCTAATTCAGATAGTCTTTTCATGCCTACCCTGGCGAAAAAATAACCTTTTCCTGGAAGCTTTCTACCTCCAAGGTATTCATTCTTTTCATTCTTGGAGGATTCCTTTTATGAAACATAGTCTTGAATTTCTTACTCTTTGGTTCTCAAACCTTTACACCTTATATTTAAGACTCTACAATTTGACTCTGACCTATTTTCTATTTTGCTCTCCCTTTTGTTCTAACAAAATTGGTCTACTTGATGTTCCTCTGTATTAGTCATTGCATTGGCTCTTCTCATACTGATCCCTCAGCTCCATCCTCGGTGTCTGCTCATCAGAATATAACCTGTCTCACTGGTTGAAGCACTGTTTCTAAGAGCAAGACAGTATCCGTATGGAGACAGATTAAATAAATCATGATACATTAATAATTATCACAACTACTAGTAGTTACATATTGTTTACTATGTGCCAGGGACAGTCCTAAGGACTTAACATGTAGTGACCATTTAATGGTCACTACAACTATTAGATACTAACTTCATTCCCATTTTATAGAGGAGTCAGGCATAGATAGTTTAAGTAATTTGCCTGAGGTTATATATCTAGGAAGGCACACAGGGCTACCAAGCAAAGACTTTAGTAGTTAAGAAAGCTTTTCATATAAGGTTATTGGAAGTATAAGATACATTAAGTGAAATAAGAGAGGTATACTACAGTATATAGTGTGCTATGTACAGTTTATAGTAAAGGAAGGCATAGATTCATATTTATTTGTATATACATAAAATGCCTGTAGAAGGAAGGACTGAAAACTAGTAGTGATTATGGGGAGGGCAAGTAGGGGCAAAATGCCTAGACTGAGGATAGTTCTTCACAGCATACTGTGCCTTGATACCTTTTGAAGTTTTTTAACCATATGAAGGTATTATTTATTCAAAAAATTAAACAAAATAACTTTTGAAGGCCAAATTCATGTATCTCCTCCTCCATGAACCTTCACGGATTACCTCAACCAAAATTAAGGTGCTTAGAATTGTTTCTTTATATTGCTATCTATTCATTGAGACCTTCAAATGTTGAGTTCTTTTGTAGTCAAAGACACCTTCTACGTAGTTCTCTGACACCACCAAAATCAGTGAGGATAGTGCCTTATAAAAAGTAGCTGTTCAAGGGAGAACTAATGAATAGAGATAGAAATCAGATTCGTGTTTACCTGGAGTGGGAGATAGCAGGGTGACTTGGATCTGGCATGAAGGGATTTTGTGGGTAATAGAAATGTCCTGCTACTTCTTTATTCTTTTGACAGTTACCCTACTATATACATTTGTCAAAACTTAAAATCAGTATATTTTATTGTGTGTAAATTATGCCCCAATGAAACTTATTTTTTGTTCGATATTTCTTAAAATAATTATCTTGTGCCTAATTTCATGTTACTTTATTCACTTTTCAATAGTTCTGAAACACAGATGACTTGGGGACGGGATGGAAGTGAAGATTCATTTTGTAAGCCAATTTTTTCAACTCTTCCTGAAACCAACATTTTAAATGTGGTTAAGGTAGGGGAAAACTACTTTTTTATGTCTTTAGCACAGAACTAGAACCATTTAGTTTTGTGGTTGGAGGTTTTAAAACAAAATGACTAGTGTTTTACTAGAGGTTTACTAATATCCAATCTTTGAAATTGCTTGTAATAGTATTTGTATCAAATGTCGTTCTTGCTATTTTGTTTTGTTTTGTTTTAATATTAGGAGTAAAAGAGAACTTTAGATTTACAGAATTAATACAGTTCTAGGAATACCTTTACCAAGAAGCTTTTAGAAACCAGTATTTTTTGGAACCAATAATTTTTTAGAATTAGGATGTTTGAAGAAGTTATTACTTTAACTTAGTGATTAAGAATTAATAACAGTGCTAAAACTTTTTAGTGGCTGAATCAAATCAGTGATACCGAACCATTTAAAAAATCTCAAAAGTGAAAATTGGAGAATAAAATACTTATCTTGTCACCTATTTCAACTATTAAATGAGCATTTCTTTATTTCTTGCCTTCTTTTTCCAGACATTTGATGTTTTTTACTTTTGCATTTTTTGTCAGAAAGTTTTTATAATTTAAACTCTCCAAGTGAAATTTATCTCCTTAAGTTGTTTTATCTCTGTACTTCTGTCACAGTTTCTCGGCTTGTGTACATCCATACATCCAGAAGGTTACCAAGATCGTGAAATAATGTTGTTGATTTTAATGTTGTTTAAAATGAGTTTGGAGAAACAGCTGAAACAGATTCCTCTGGTGGACTTTCAGAGCCTCCTGATAAATCTGATGAAAAATATTAGAGATTGGAACACAAAGGTAAACCATACTTAAAGCCTTTATATTGATTTTAGCATTGGTTTTTTATATACCATCACAATTTGACTTTCATGGTGCATATGGAATTACTATTTTCTAGCCTGTTAAGATCTCTAACATATGAAAAATAAACTGAGGAAGGGACTATCTTCGCTGGAACTGTATTTTGTTTTTTTAAGATTTTATTTATTTATTAGAGAGAGAGAACAGAAGCCGGAGAAGGGAGAAGCAGACTCCCTGCTGAGCAGGTTGCTGAACTCGGGGCTCAATCCCAGGACCCTGAGATTATGACCTGAGCCGCAGGCATGTGATTAACTGATCAGTTAATAGTCCAGGCACCCAAGGAACTGTATTATTTAAATTTATGGTAACTGAATCTTCTCTAAAACTGCAGCTATTCATTTTTTTTTTAAGTGTTTATTGGGAATTTACTGTGGGCCCAGCATTAATGTATTAGAAATACAGCCATGAAAAAGATAAATCCATTGCCTTTATGGCAGTTTTATGTTAGAGAGTTAAATAATAAAGTAAATATAGATTATAATATCGTGTCAAGTTGTAGTAAGGACCACAAATTAAAATAAAGCAAGACATGGGTGTAGAGAATAATAGCAAGGCAGGGATCCTCTGCTGTTTCAGATAAGGCAGTCAGGGAAGGCCCTTCTGAAGTGACCTTTAGGAAAGACCTACATGAAATGGTGAAGCAAAGTCACAACAAAAATTTGAGTTGAATATCTATAGCCATATTAATGGTAAATGTGTATAATTTTTGTTAGGTTTTTAAGAATTCTATTTTTTAGAACCTTTTTTGGTGGAAGATTTCAAAAGTGCAAAAATAGACACGTATGATGAACCCATAAGTACTTTATCACCCAGCTTCAACAATTAACAGGACATAATCAACCTTGTCCCATCTGTTACCCTCATCCCATAGTTTCTTCCCCTACTCAGAGATTATTTTGAAGCAATTTTGTTAGACTTGAAATACTGAAATAGTTGAGGATCCCTAAAATGCAAGAAATCCCAGGTCAGAAACATGATCTTCTGCAGCTTTCATTATATACCTCTAGGGTATTTGTATTTAGGTCTATTTAGGAGCACCTGGGTGGCTCAGTTGATTAAGTGTCCAACTCTTAATTTCGACTCAGGTCATGATCTCAGGGCCCTGGAATGGAGCCCCCAGTTCTGCTCTGTACTCAGCGGGGAGTCTGCTTAAGGATTCTTTTCTCTCTCCCTCTGCACCTCCCTCCACTCAAACATGCTCCCTCTCTTTCTCTGTCTAAAATTAATCAATCAATCAATCTTAAATTAGATTTATTTAGATTTAGATTCTCCTGGAGAGGACTGTTTAGATGCAGGTATAGGTATGCCATAGCACAAAACATAAAAGCCAAGTGAGATTCTGATTAGTATATCTGTTCAGTCTCTTCCAAAGTTTATTTGTTTTTTAAGATTTTATTTATTTATTCATGAGAGACAGAGAGAGAGGCAGAGACACAGAGGCAGAAGGAGAAGCAAGCTCCATGCAGGGAGCCTGATGCGGGACTCAATCCCACGATTCCCAGGATCACACACCCTGGACCGAAGGCAGGTGCTAAACCGATGAGCCACCCAGGGATCCCCTCTTCCAAAGTTTAAAACTGAATCTGTGTACTGTGTCTGTTTTAGCAGGTCCTAGACTCCATGCTTTTTCTGAAAATGAGGCTCTTTTTATAATAATGCTTCCATAAGGGCAAGAAGGGATGGTGGATGATTTAGTTCCACTGACCTATTTGAAAAATCTTGCTTATTCTTTGTTTTCAGGTGCCTGAACTCTGTCTGGCCATAAATGAGCTGTCTAGTCATCCACACAACCTTCTGTGGTTGGTACAGCTGGTTCCTAACTGGACATCACGTGGAAGGTATAGAAAATTGAGAAATAAGCATCAAGAAAAATTTATATTTACATTAATGAAATACTTTGGTCCTTTATTCTCTTTCATCATTCTTTGAATGTTGGATCAGTCTTTTATTTCATAGTTGGCCATGGGGAAAGGCATTGTGACAGCCTGATTCTAATGCTTAGATCATTTTGTGATATCCTTGATTTTTAATTTTAGCTTATAACAATACAGATGGCACATATCATGAAAATGAATGAGTTAAAGAAAATGAGTTTTTTTTCTTTTTATTTTACTTTAGTAAACATAAATGTGAGCAATAAAATAGATTTTCTTTCAGTGAATCAGCAGGGCCAAAGATAAAGGCTCTTAATGATTTGCCTGAGTTTCAGACAATTCTAACTTAATGTACAAATATTTTACACGAAAATCTTACAGTTCTATTAAAGTTTATATGTTCCTGTACTGCCGTCTCTTGAAATATTAGCTATGTTTCCATTTAGAAGGACTCCTTTGGGCTCATTTATTTGCATCTTTGCATCTCAAACAGTATTGATTAAAATGCATTCTAAATACTTTAAATTCTAATTCCAGGCAACTAAGACAGTGCCTCAGCCTAGTGATTATTTCAAAGCTTTTGGATGAGAAACATGAAGATATCCCTAATGCCAGTAATCTGCAGGTATAAATAATATTTTTGTTTTCTTTTCATAAATGGGAAAGATCGTGAGGTATAGGGAAAAGTGATGGTTCTTAAGTCAAAAGTTCTGAGGTTAGATCTCAACTCTCAAGCATAATTATATAGTTCATATAAACTTTAAAATGGTACTTAACTATTGAGATCCATTACATGGACATGATATCATACCCAATACCATAGGTTAATTGTGGACAATTAGATGAATCAATGTATAAATACTAGTGGGAAAATCAAAATGTGATATATATGAGACTATTAGTTCACCTTATCAAGGTTAGCGATTTTATCATAAGATTAGAAGTTGCAGAACTATTACACATAATTGCATCTTGTACTTGTTTTTTTAAGTTTTTAAATTTTTTTATTTTTATTTTTTAAAGATTTATTTATTCATGAGAGACACAGAGAGAGGCAAAGGCAAAGAAAGACAAGAGAAGCAGGCTCCTCAAAGGGAGCCCAACGCGGAACTCGATTCCCCAACCCGGGATTATGCCCTGAGCCTAAGGCAGACACCCAGCTGCTGAGCTACCCAGGCATCCCCTTGTGCCTGTTTTAATATTAAATAATCCTTAAATTGTAGGGCTTAAACATGGTTGTCCTCTAGTACTTGTTCAGTGGTAAATATATCCTGTATATATGAATGGGTTTAAGTATGTCCAAAGGAAGCTCCACTGAGGGATCCCTGGGTGGTGCAGCGGTTTGGCGCCTGCCTTTGCCCAGGGTGCGATCTTGGAGACCCGGGATCGAATCTCACGTCGGGCTCCCGGTGCATGGAGCCTGCTTCTCCCTCTGCCTGTGTCTCTGCCTCTCTGTGTGTGTGTGTGTGTCTGTCGTAAATAAATTTTAAAAATTAAAAAAAATTAGAAAAAAAAAAAAAAGGAAGCTCCACTGAGAGGTCCTGAAAGCTTTTTACAAACATTAATAGCACTGAGGGAGCTATGGGGGCTACACATGGTTGGAATTTTAAAACTCAACATCTAACCTGTTCTAGATGTGTTCTTGTATGAATTGCAATTCAATACAAATGCTCTTTTCTCTACTAGGTCCTAGGGATGAAAAAATAAATTAGAGACTCTGCTCTTGAAAACAATCTAGGATGAAACAAAATAAACCAGCCATTTTAGTACAGTGTAGTAAGAATGATAGAAGTATGCACAGAGTGCTGTGAGACAGATTGCAAGGGACAGCTGGTTTCTTCATTAGCAGAGTTCAAGTAGATTTGATTCCAGATATATGGGGACCATTTCTGAGCCACCAGGCAAATAGCTGTCAGTTCTTTCAGTGATACTTCCATCAAAAAAGAATTCTTTTCAGAATTCAGGGACTTCTACTCTTAGAGAGATTTAGCTTTGCTGACTTTAAAATAATTTCACAGAGAAAGCATTCTGTTTGTAATGCCATTTGGTCTCCTCCTTGAGCTTTTATCCTCAATTACAAATATCAAATCTTTTAATTTAAAATCCCTTCTAAGCAAATGAGAACTTTTAAGTAAAGGAGAATTGGATATCCCTGGACTATAAAGAAAGCTAAAGGAACAAAATTAGAGAAGGCAAAATGAACAGAGGACCACTGAAAAAAAGATTAAGAAAGAGCAACTGTTCAATTTTTCCTCTTCTGTTGATAGATATCAGTCCTACATCGCTATCTTGTACAAATGAAGCCTTCTGATTTGTTGAAGAAAATGGTCTTGAAGAAAAGGGCTGAACAGCCAAATGGCACTATTGATGATAGTCTTCATTTGGAACTTGAAAAGCAGGTATCTGGGGCTAGATCATCTCTCAAAAGAATACATATAACTGGTGCCAGTTTCCTAATGACAAGCTAATAGCATAGGCATTTCTGGATTTAGAGACTTAGGTACATTCTAGCAACACAATTATAAAGTGCATGATATTTTTTACTTACAGCTGTCATGAAATTCTTCAGTAACCCTGAGAGTTGAGAATTGAGGTCAAACGATGGTTGTTGGTAATTTAATACTGGGAGTATTTTTTGGTACTCCTTTACTAGGGCAGTTGCAAGATGGCAAAGGGAATGCACTTGATTTAGAAATCAGGAAGCCTAGGTTAAATGCTTGGCTTTTCCTGACTTACCAGCTCAGTCAACTTAGCAAATTCTTAGTCCTTCCTGGGCAACTCTCCTAATGTGTAAAAAACTGGGATGGTATCTATGCTAGCTAATTCATGGGTGTTTTCTTTTATTTCTCTAACAGGCATATTATCTGACGTACATTCTTCTTCATTTAGTTGGTGAAGTTAGTTGTTCTCATTCTTTTTCTTCTGGACAACGGGTAGGTAGTTTTTAGTATTTTCTTGTTTTTAATAAGTGCCACTATTGATGGAATGAATGAACATTCTTTTTATAGAAGAAAACTTTGTAAAAGTTAACTTTGGGTTTACTATAGAAATCCCAGTATACCCTGGAAAAAGAGAAGTAATAGTAACTTTGCAACCATATCTTTGGCAAGAATTATCTGCACATTAGTTCTGTTTATTGGAGTGTAATTTAACCATCATAACTTGACAACAGTGTAATACCAGGGTCACCAAATGGACCAGCTCTTAGCTGGTGTCTTCCCATCTCTTCTCCCACTACACTTTTTTTTTTCTTTAGAAATAATATTTGGAAAAAAAATATTTGACTTCAAAATTAAACTAATAGTAAGTCAGGCTACTTTACATATGCATTTCTTAATTATCTCCCCATGTCAAGATTTTCATTTTGAATTATTCTTTCCTTCCCATACTTCCATAATCCATACTTCTGGAGAAAGTTCTTATTTAAGTCATCATATTTCATACTGTCGGTATTCCAACCTGTTTTAAAACTTAATATTACCTCCTTAGGCATTGTGAAAAGGACATAAGACTGGTTCATGAGGGGTTGTCTTAGGTTTTATTATTTGTTTTGCTTTTGGTTTTTTGTTGTTGTTTTTTAAGGAGACAGTGTTACATTGGTTTCAGGTGTACAACATAGGGATTCAACAGGTTTATATGTTATGCTATGCTCACCACAAGTGTAACTACCATATGTCACCATGAAGCACTATTACAATACCATTGACTATACTTCCTATGCTATACCCTTTTATCCCCATGACTTACTCATTCCATACCTGGAAATCTGTATCTCCCACTCCCCTTCAGCCATTTTGCATAGCCTCTCACTGTCCCCCACCCACCTACCCTCTGGGAACCATCAGTTTGTTCTCTGTATTTATAGGTCTGTTTCTGCTTTTTGTTTGCTTATTCACTTACTTTGTTTTTTAGGTTTCACATATAAGTGAAATCATATGGTATTTATCTTTCTCTGTCTTATTTCACTTTCACTTAACATTCTAGGTTCATCCATTTGTCTCATATGGCAAGATTTCATTTTTTTTTCTGGCTGTATTCTATTTTATATATATATATACACACATATCTATTATATATATATATACACACACATACATATGTGTGTACACACATACACATATATACTACATCTTAATCTATTCATCTGTCACTGGACACTTAAGTTGCTTCCATTCTCGGCTATTTTAAATAATGCTGCAGTAAACATAGGGGTGCATATATTTTTTCAAATTAGTGCTTTTGTTTTCTTTGGGTAAATATCCAGTAATAGAATGACTGAGTCATTTGGTATTTCTTTTTAAATATTTGAGGAACCTCCATGCTGCTTTCCACGGTGATCACACCAGTTCACATTCCCACCAGTAGTTACATGAGGGTTCCTTTTTCTCCATCTTTGCCAACACTTGCTATTTCTTGTCTTTTGATTCTAGCCATTCTGATAGGTGTAAGGTGATGTCGCCCATTGTCTCATTTCAAGGATCAATTTGCAACAATTTGAAATGCCATCTTTATTACATGTTCAATTCCCAGTTCTTTTTCTGGACTCTTTTCCATCTATTTGCTCTTCCTGTCCCAAGACAACAGTTTTAATTAACTTTATTTTTACATAGTGTATTTGATATCTGATATAGATCTGTTCACTTATTTTCAAAATATTTTAAAATATTTTCCAGCATTTTCTGTTTAAGATGATACTTGTTTTTTCTGCAAGTGAGTTTTATTATTTATATATTTTTAAAAGATTAATTATTTATTTATTCATGAGAGACACACAGAGAGAGAGAGAGAGAGAGGCAGAGACACAGGCAGAGGGAGAAGCAAGCTCCATGCAGGGAGCCTGACATGGGACTTGATCCCGATCCCGGTTCTCCAGGTCCACACCCTGGGCTGAAGGGGCACTGAAACGCTGAACCACCCGGGCTGCCCTGCAAGTGAGTTTTAGAATCAGTTTGTGCTGGGGCACCTGGGTGGCTCAGTCAGTTAAGCCTCTGACTCTTGATCTCAGCTCAGGTCTCGATCTCAGGGTCATGACTTCAAGCCCTTGCTTGGGCCCATGCTGGGTGTGGAGCCTACTTTAAAAAAAAAAAAGAATCAATTTCTGCCTCCACCCCCCTAAAAAATGTTGTTGCAATTCTTATGCATTCATAGATCATTTTGGGATGTTTCTCCATGTCTTCTATATCCTTGAGTAAACTTTGATTTGATATGATTTTTTTTAACTTTATTTTTAACTATATTTATTTTTCTTTAATTTTTTTTTTTTTTTTATGAGTTTATTCATTTGAAAGAGAGAGGTATGCCTGGGTGGCTCAGCGGTTGAACTTCTGCCTTTGGCTCAGGGCATGATCCCAGGATTCGGGATCGAGTCCCACATCAGGCTTCCTGCAAGGATCCTGCTTCTCTTTCTGGCTGTGTCTCTGCCTCTCTCTCTCTGTGTATCTCTCATGAATAAATATATAAAATATTTTTTTAAAAAAAGAGAGCAGTGGGGAAGGACAGAAGCAGAGGGAAAAAGCAGACTTCCCACTGAGCAGGGAGCCCAGCACAGGGCTTAATTCCAGAACCCTGGGATGAGGACCTGAGCCAAAGGCAGACACCCAACTGATTGAGCTACTCAGGCACCCCTGTATACAGATGGCAAAAAGATACATGAAAAGATGTTTAATACCACTAATAATCTAGGAAATTAAAATCAAAACCACAATGAGATATCTTTTTGCCATCTGTATATCTTCTTTGGAAAAATATCTGTTTAGGTCTTCTGCCCATTTTTTTATTGTAGGGTTTTGTTTGTTTGTTTTTTGGTGTTCTTTATATATTTTGGACATTAACCCCTTATCAGATATATCATTTGCAGATATCTTCTCCCATTCAGTAGTTGCCTTTTCATTTTGTTGATGGTTTCCTTCTCTGTGTAGTAGTCTTTGTATTTTTATAAACACCATTGTACATAGAATTTTGTTTGCTCTCCTCTTTTTGTTGTTGTTGTTTATTTATTTAAGTAACTTCTGTACCCAACATGGGACTTGAATTCATAACCCCGAGATCAAGTCACATGCTCCCCTGACTGAGCCTGCCACCTGCCCCTAAAACTGCTCTCCTGATTGGAACCTAATGTAGTCATCTATCTGTTTTACTCTTATGTGGTCTTCACATTCTTTTAAATTGTTTTTCTTTTTTTTTTTTTGGTTAAAGCAATGATTATTGTTTAAAAATTCAATTATTATAGGGGCACCTGGGTGGCTCAGTGGTTAAGCATCTGCCTTTGGCTCAGGTCATGATCCTGGGGTCCTGGGATCAAGTCCCACATCAGGCTCCTTGCAGGGAACCTGCTTCTCCCTTTCTCTATGTCTCTCCCTCTCTCTATCTCTTATGAGTAAAAATATAAAATCTTTTAAAAAAGTTAAAAAAGGGATGCCTGGGTGGCTCAGTGCTTGAGTACCTGCCTTCAGCCCAGGGCATGATCCTGGAGTCCTGGGATTGAGTCCCACATCGGGCTCCCTACATGGAGCCTGCTTCTCTCTCTGCCTATGTCTCTGCTTCTCTCTCTCTCTCTGTCTCTCAAGAATAAACAAATAAACTCTTAAAAAATTTTTTTCAATTATTATAAAACTATATAAAGTAGAAAGTAAAAGACTCCCATGCCCTCCTATAAATTTCTCCATAATTTATGTATATACTAACTTATTACCTTTTTTTTTTTTTTTTTTTTTTATTTATTAATGATAGACATAGAAAGAAAGAGAGGGGCAGAGACACAGGCGGAAGGAGAAGCAGGCTCCATGCAGGGAGCCTGACATGGGACTAGATCCCGGGTCTCCAGGATCACGCCCTGGGCCAAAGGCAGGCGCTTAAACCGCTGAGCCACCCAGGGATCCCCCCTAACTTATTACCTTAATGAAAATGGAGTCATACTATTCATATTATTTGCAACTTATCTTTTTTATTGCCATAAGATATTAACACTTCTAATAACTATAGTATTTCAAAATCTTTACCGATGAACATTGTATTATGCTCTTTGTAATTATACACAGACTAACTTGAACATGCTATTTGCATGTCTACCAACCTATATAAGCATTTCTGTAGAAAACTAGAATTGGAATTGCTAGATCATAGGTTGTAAATTTTTCAAGTTTAAATTATTGTAAAATAATGGTTATCACGTTTCCCTTCAAAAAAGTGTCCGTTTATATTCTCACCTTAGTATATTCAACCTTACTATACTGTATATATGACAGTGAATGTTTTGGACAATACACATCTCAAACTTAAGACACTTAATTTCTCAAGAAACTATTTTTAAGGGATCCCTGGGTGGCTCGGTGGTTTGATGCTTGCCTTCGGCCCAGGGCGTGATCCTGGAGTCCCGGGATCGAATCCTGCATCAGGCGCCCTGCGTGGAGCCTGCTTCTCCCTCTGCCTCTCTCTGTGTCTCTCATGAATAAATATATAAAATATTTGTTAAAGGGCAGCCCAGGTGGCTCAGCGGTTTAGTGCTGCCTTCAGCCCAGGGCGTGATCCTGGAGACCCAGGATCAAGTCCCACATCGGCCTCCCTGCATGGAGCCTGCTTCTTCCTCTGCCTGCGTCTCTGCCTCTGTGTGTGTGTGTGTCTCTCATGAATAAATAAATAAAATCTTTAAAAAAAATCTTTATTTAAAAAAAAAACTTTTTAAACCTTGTTTTGTTCATAGAGAAAAAGTAAGCTGTTACTTGAATATTCCGTTAGAGAATATGTTAAAAAAGAAGGAGGAGCACCTGAGTGGCTCAGTCAGCTAAGCTTCTGCCTTTGAGTCAGGTCATGATCCTAGAGTCCTGGGATTAAGCCCCTTGTTAGGCTCCCTGCTCAACAGGGAGTCTGCTTCTACCTCCCTCTGTCCTTCCCTCTCCCCCTGCTTATGCTCTCTTTCTCTCTGAAATAAATAAATAAAATCTTAAAAAGGACTCTTTAAATTTCTGAGCATAAATCACAGTCAGAATTCACATTTTCATTAATGTAGCTTAATATATAACAAAACAACTCTCATGTTTGTATATATTTTTATGTTAATTAGCAGTAAACCTTAACAGTCTTACTGTTGTGGCAGTTACTGTTTTCACTAATAGGACTACTATTACGTTATGGTTAATATCAGAAATCACTAACTAGAGAAAGAGATTTTTAAATGATTGTTAGTTGTTCTAGCAACATCATCTCTGTTAATTTGCAATGCTTCAGAGTTGTTTTCATCCCTCATGTCTGTTTTGCACAGAAACACTTCGTGCATCTCTGTGGGGCTTTGGAAAAGCACGTTAAGTGTGATATTAGAGAAGATGCTAGACTATTCTATAGAACTAAGGTAAGTGTGTTTTTTATAAGAATTGTTAGGTTTTGCTGTTGTTGTTTGGCCATTAATTAATGGAAATTAATATTTGAGAAAGAGAAGCATATAAGCCTCTCTTTAAAAGAAAATGTAAAAAAAAAAAAGAAAGAAAAAAAAAAAGAAAATGTAAGATGAGAAATATGACTTTTTCCTTTAATAACAAATCAACTGCTAGTAAATACTTCTAGCTAGATTAAAAGTGAAAGTAGGGATGCCTCAAAAAAAAAAAAAAGAAAGAAAGAAAGTAGGGATGCTTGGGTGGCCCAGTGGTTGAGCGTCTGCCTTTGGTTCAGTGTGACCCTGGAATCCTAAGATTGAGTCCCACATTCGGCTCCCCACAGGGAGCCTGCTTCTCCCTTGGCCTGTGTCTCTGCCTCTCTCTCTCTATCTCTCATGAATAAATAAATAAAACATTAAGAATAAAATAAAATAAAAAAAAAAGGAGAGGCGCCTGGCTGGCTCAGTCAGTAGAGCATGTGACTCTTCATCTTGGGTTCATGAATTCGAGTCCCACATTGGGTGAAGAGATTACTTTAAAAAAAAAAAAAAAGTGAAAGAGAATATATATACAGTGGAATATTACTCAGCCATCAGAAAGAATGAATATCTACATCTACCATTTACATTGATGTGGATGGAACTAGAGGGTATTATGCTGATTGAAATAAGTCAATCAGAGAAAGACAATTATATGGTTTCACTCATAGGTGGAATATAAGAAACAGTAAAAGGGACCATAAGGGAAAGGAGGGAAACTGAGTGGGGAAAAATTAGAGAGGAAGACAAACCAGGAGTCTCCTAACTCTGAGAAACAAACAGGGTTGCCGAAGGGGAGATGGGTAACTGGCTAATAGGCATTAAGGAGGGCACATGATGAGATGCACTGGATGTTATACTATATGTTGGCAAATTGAATTTAAATAAAAATAAATAAAAAATAATAAAACACTTTCCTAAAGTCAAAAAAGTGAAAGAGAAAAAAAATCTCAAGACAAATACATTTTTCATTTTACTATACTCTCTACTCTAAAACTCCTGACACCTGAAGAGAAAATTCTTCCAGTACTAATAAAACTTACAGTTTCTTTTTTCATGGTACAAAATTAAGATTTTTAGGCTTAAGTTAGTTTTGAGGATTAAAAGCATTGTTTAATTAAATATGTTTTAAAAGTGGTTATAACATTTTGTGATGGTTGAAAACTTGTTTTGTTCATAGAGAAGAAATAAGTTATCTGTTATTCTTTGAATATCCTAATTAGAGAATGCATGAAAGGTTTCTGAGTTCTGCATCACCTAGTCTGAGCTCTATGATAGAAATAATTCAGCAGTAAGTTTACTAAGCTTTTTTTTTTAAAGTTTAGTGTATTCAAAGACCATAGAAAAGCTGAATATGAGTATGGAGTTAGGAAAGCAACTTTAGTATTAATAAAATGATTTTTAACATTTTATCCTAAAACAAACTAAACACTTTTTTTAAAAAACCTTTTCTTTTAAGGATTTTTTTTTTTTGATTTTTTAATTCTAAATCATCTTTGAGCATTTGTAGTGTAGAGCTGATTCTTTTTTGGCATTGTGTTTGGATAAGTCATTAAATGAAGTTTCAGCTTTGTAACTTTATATCTTACATTAATTAACTGTAAAGGTTAGTCGTTTCAACAGTGCCCATTTGGATTTAGTATGTGTATATATTTTAGTAGATTTAAGTTAAATACAAAGATGAGCAACTAATGAAGTTGTATCAGATTGCAGATTTTCAGAAAAATGTAGGGGATAGCTCTTTGCCTTAGAGTGGAAACCAGTTTCAGAGAAGCACATTCTTTTGAACATTGACTAGAGTTACTGGCCCGGAGAACTTGGTGGTAGTGGCTACTGCTGACAGACATGCTAAAAGGGGACCACCCAAGGTTTTTGTTTCTTAAAGCTAAGGGCCGGCATAGATTGGTGCCAGAGCTCATCTTACTTAGAGTGTAGAGAGACACAGAGGTCTATGAAAATTGCGTTGGGGATGGTCTGCTGAGGAGTTTCCTCTTCACAACCTGTAATTGAAAAAGATGGTGATTATTTTAGAGAAACTGAATCGGCTGAACTCTAAATGGAGAAAAAAGTAGACCTTTTAATTTACTTTATAACTTCAAAGCAGCTATAAAATTCCTGACTGGTTTAAAACATTTTTCTGAAGCAGTTATGTTTAAGAGCTAATTGAGCATCTCTAGAGTGGTAGGAAATTTTGAGTTTCAGGCAGAGACTCACTAAGCCTTCAATGTAGGAATATACCTATTATTTAAAGACAATTCATAGTACTTTGCAGAAACCTAGAGAGGCAGAAGAGTGAATCTTGGATCTTCTGATAGTGTGGAAAGGAACAAATGACAACTATTTTTGTGGCCTTGAGTCTTTCAAACAGAAATTGGA
This sequence comes from Canis lupus dingo, assembly GCF_003254725.2. Taxonomy (NCBI): domain Eukaryota; kingdom Metazoa; phylum Chordata; class Mammalia; order Carnivora; family Canidae; genus Canis; species Canis lupus. Next base: position 13,767,856 of record NC_064270.1, read on the forward strand.
AAGACAACAGCTAAAGCCTTAGGCCGTATACAAAACCCACACTTCAGCTTCTCTACATGGGTGTTCAAAAGCCAACAAGTTAAAAATACAAGTGTCTTGAAGGTAGGGAAGGAATATGTTTTTTCTGGATGATCTTTAGTAACAAATGGGAAAATAGAGTCCTAAGCATTCAGTAATTTAGATGATGGTGATGGATAAACGTCTTATATTAATCACTGATTTCAAAGTCTCTCCAGAAGATGAGTATTTTCTCTTTCTTGACAAAAATTAAGTTGAATTGTTGAGTGTGGGCCTGTCACAACTACCAGATCTTTTATATCCAGCATTAAATTGATTTTAGTTAAGGATGTTTTGATCTGATCCCTTTCCCCTTTTTGATATTTTTAAGGTAAAAGACTTGGTTGCCAGGATACATGGAAAATGGCAGGAAATAATCCAGAACTGTCGGCCTACTCAGGTGTCATTTTATTAAACAGTTTTATTTATTCTTAGTAGTATTGCTAAATGGTATTTCTTTATACTGTTTGAAAAAAGTATGCAGAGCACTTGCTTCTCCATGTGTTAAGATAAACTGAAAATTCCAGTATAATTGTGTATGTTTTTTCATTTTGGTTTGCTTTATTATTACTTATTTCCAAAGATGGTTGAGCCCGTTTTAAAATGTCACATTGCATCAAATGTAGGTTATTTCATGAGGAGCATTTTTCTAAACGGCTTTATTGAAATAAAATTCACATATCATATTTCACTCATTTAACATGATTTTTAGTATACGCACAGAGTTGTGCAGCCATCACCACCAAATGTTTTAATGTAAAACACTTTGTCACTCCAAAAAGAAATCCCAGAACCCATTAGCAGCCACTGCCCATTCCCCAACCACCTGCATTTCTATCCCCACTCCCTCCAAGCCTATAGGTAACCACTATTCTTTGTGTCTGTATAGATTTGCCTATATAAGTGATACACCATGATTCACTGTGTGGTCTTTTATGACTGGCTTCTTTCACATAATATAATGTTAGGTGAATCCATGTTGTAGCATGTATGTTTTTTCTATTGCCAAATAATATTCCATTGTATGAATATATCTTATTTGATTTATCCACTTATTAGATGGACATTTGAGTAGGCTTCTCCTTCCTGGCTGTCCAAATAATGCTTTCATGAACAGCTCTGCATAGGTTTTAGTGTGAACATATGTTTTCAAATGAAAATACTTTGGGTATATGCCTGGGAGTGGAATTGCTGGGTCATGTGGTAATTAAATGTTTTGAGGAATTGGTCAGACTCTTTTCCAAAAGGCTGCACTATTTTATACTCCCACCAGAATGTATAAGATTTCTAAATTATCCACATTCTTGCTAACACCTGTTATTATCCATGTTTTTTATTATAGCTCTAGTAAGGGGTTGGTAGTAGGATATCATTGTGCTTCTAATTCACATTTCCCTAATGACTAATGATGTTGAGCATCTTTTCATATGCTTGCTGTCCATTGTCCATTCATGTAGCTTCTTTGGAGAAATGTCTATTGAAACCCTTGGCTCATTTTTTAATTGGGTTTTCTATCTTTTTATTATTGAATTGTAAGAATTCTCCATTTGTTCCAAATACAGGTCCCTTGTTAGGTATATAATTTGCAAATATATTCTCCAATTCTGTGTGTTGTCTTTTCATTGACTTGATGGTATCATTTGTAGAACAAAAGTTTTTAACTGTGATAAAGTCCAGTTTTATTTATTATTTTTCCTTTTGTTAGGCATTTGGTATCATATCTAAAGGGACTTTTAAGAGAGGCATTGTTTAAGCACCTGGTATTACATTGCCATATATAAATTTGCCTTTTACAAACTGATATGTTATTGTCTAAATTATGCTTCTCAAATTTTAATGTGCATATAGGCATCAATTTGTTGAAATGCAGATTTTGATTCGATAGAGCTGGAGTGGGACCTGAGAGATGCTGCATTCCTAACAGGTTCTCAAACTGATGGCAGTGCTGCTGGTCCAAGGGCCATGATTTCAGTAGATAGGACCTAGAAGTTGCTTTATAGTTTATGTCAAAGCCACAGGAACACTAAAGATTAATTAGAAAAATTAATCTCAACTATTTTATATTTTGACTCTTCTGCTGTTATTGCCCTTCATAAATGCCTGCTCTTTGAGAGAGAAGCCTCTTAGAAATCTTAGTGTTTTGTTGTTGTTTCAGTTTCTAATCTCAGTAGATCTTGTTTTAGCCTGGCCATCTTTGCTGATGTGATATTAAAAGAATTTAATACTAAAACTTTTCTATTAGCTTAATTTTACATAATCTTCTTAAATATGATCCTCCACATGTGTGTGTTGATGAGGAAAACATCTTGCACTTATTTTGTACTTTTTTTTAATTGTTAGACCACAAAATGTGAAAACAATCCAATTACCATAAATTTTCAGAGAAATGTATGATATAAAGATTTATTACTTCCTTTATCAAAACCCTGTTTGATGATTAGTAGTTTTATAAGGATTAATTCATAATCCAACTTTCCTTTATCCTGTTTTTTCCCCTTCCCTTTTCTAGGGGCAGCTTCATGACTTCTGGGTACCAGATTCTTAACGGGAGTTGAAGCAGCGAAAATATGAACCAAGAGAAATTCAATAAGACCTTTTCCTAGAAGAGTAGAAAGAATGCTGTGAACTCCAATGGAATGCTAAGAAAATGTGCTACAAATGTGCCACTTGAATATCTAGTATGAAGCTGGTAATGAAGAAATTGCCGTTTCTGAAGCAGATAGAAAACATGATCTGCTTTATTTTAAGGCAACTGGCCTTTTAAAAAAGAGCAGAATCCTATAACAAGAGGGGAGGGGTAGAAGCAGCTAATAGTTGCATGTCTAACCTGCCCCTATTAACTCCTCTTGTTAAACTGTAAGCCAGTTATCCTATTTTTTTTTCCAGTTGTATTTATGGCACTTGGATAATCACAGGAAATATGTAGGAAGGGGTTTGGACCAACTTAAGTAGTTGGACATGGAAATCAACACCAAGTTCCAGTTGGTTTTAATTTTCCCCTTGGTTATTTTAGGACTCAAAAAACTTAGAACTGAGTTTAATAACAAAGAATAAATCTCTTCTGTAACTCCTATAAACTACAGAGAGGTTTCAATCCATACATTTTCCTTCACTATTCAAGATACAAACCTGTTAGTTTTTTTGTTGTAGTTGTTAGGTTTTTAAAATACGTTTAAACAGTTAAGAAACAGAAATTTCTTATATTGTCAGATCCCCTTAAGGGGAAGAGGTTAAGCTATAAAATAGTGTCTCTGTTTTTATGCCAAAACATTCATATGCAGTTTGTTTTGGATTCTTTTTAAATGTATATATATATATTTTAAATACTGGTTAAATCTTAGAATCTTGGCTAAATCTTAGAATCCTGGCCCTTGGTTAGCCATATTACAGAAGTCTAGTATAGAAGCTTAAAGATCTGGACAAGTTTCCAAAAACCTTATATAAGCTTGGCAGAGACCTGGATGGTGTTTATTCTTTGGGACATTGCACGCGCGCATATGTGTGTGTGTGTGTGTGTGTGTGTGTGCACGCACGTGTGTGCGCTTGTATTTTAAAGTTGTTGCACTTGAAAACCACAGCTGCTCTAAATATTCTTAAACACTGGAAAGCCATCCTTGGGTTTAAATGGTAAAGGGTTAGTAGAAGTGCACATGCTGGTCTTAGCCCAAGGGCCCTTTAAAGCCTTTGGTAGTAATAGACTCTTACTAGCTAACTGAAAAATTCTTTTGTTGACTGAGTGTATCTTTTTCGGGGGTGGGGGGGCTATTTCTTGACTGAGAATGTCAACTTTTTTTTTTCTTTCAATATTGACTTGGATAACACTACTTTCCTGAGTATTCTGATGTCTCCAGTTGTGGGGGGTGGGGGGATGGTGGAGAAGATGGGAATTGGGCTGGGGTTCATGGTTTAAGAGGGGAGAAAACAAGTTTTGAAAAATAGCTTTCTACCTCTAAATTGAGGCTTAGAAGTAAAAAGCATTTTATTTTAAATTTATCATTTACAATAATATAAGTAACTTTTGAGCCCATGTCAAGCATTGAGCAGTTAGAGATTTTATAGGGAAGACAAGTAAATCCGATTCCCAAGAACCCCGGTTGAATGAGGCCCCAAGAGTCAGAGCAACAAAAGTTTTATTCTGTGTTGAGTTTACTGGTAAGAATATTATTATCTTGATACTACCTCTCAAGGGTATTATTAGAAAATGCCACTTATGGTTAATGAGATAGATACAGAGAGTTCTATTTGACAGAAGCTTGAAACTCTGGCATCTATCTGCCCAACAATGGGGGCTTTCACTCTTTGTAATTTAATACTTTGTAGATACATTATTTGTGTGTAATTTTATAAGTGTTCATATTTTTCTCATTTTGCATTGTGTAAAGTGTACAAAATCTCAAAGTATAAAATACTGCTTATATTGCTTGTAATTACAGCGTGTAAATATTTTCTAATCGTGTACATTGACGGGGGACAAGTGGGTTATTCAGGTTTTTTTTTTAAGTGACCCTTTTGTATTGCAGTTTCAACAGATAACTGCTCATCAAATTTAAAACCACTTTGATACATTTTTATTTAGCAGTTCCAATAAGAAAAGTCTCTATTTTTAATTGTCTTTCTTCATTAGAGAAAAATACTTCATCTGTCCCTTTAAAAATGGCCAGACATCAGTTTGGGCCCTTTGTATTTATGACTCTGGTAGATGTCTCCATCTCCAGGTCACATTCTGGTCAGTATTTGCATTGGGTTCTCATACAAATTCTGTGATTCTCTTTTAGCACAAGTAGCCCATGACTTTCTCCCAAATCAAGTATTACCCTTCTTCCTCTTGAGTCCCCATGTTTTGTCTCCCTCCTGCTGTTATTGCCTAGCTAATGGGTTAGTAGCAGGGGGAGAAAATGTTCATTGCACAGAGAATGTCAGGCCACTTTTGGGACTTGGCAAACAAAGCTTGCACTGAGTGGTGGTGTGTTTGGCAGTATTACTGTGCCAAAAATAACCTTGTCTAATTTTCTGGATATGTATGTCAAACTTATTACCCTTATTGCAAGCGAAAATTAAGGTACTTGTGTTTATTATGCTTTTGTGTGTAACTGTTGGCCTTTTCTAAACTGCTTTTCTTGTTCTCGGAAAATAGAATTCTATTAGTTATATCATGTTAGTGAAGAGGCTCTCCATGCACAAAATGCATCTATGTAGCAGTAAAGTAACAGCATTTGTACATTTCCTGTCTGTCTTCTGATGGCAATGGTGCCTTTGTCACCTTTTGGAAGGTTGGCATTTTTGTTTTGTTTTGTTTTGTTTTGTTTTGAAGTACAAATAATAGCTTGCTTTTGACTTCACAAAAATCTCCCCACATGTAAAAAAGAGAAAAAGACGTGTTGTCATCCAGGCTCAGTTAGGAGCATTTGCCTTTTTATTTCTGTGCAAACAAGTATAGTTGGTGGGGACTGGCCAGTAATAATGCGTGGAGTCTTTAAACCAAGGGTAATTTTTAAATTTAAAAATAAAAAATTTAAGAGGTGACCCAGTAACAAGTGACTGAGTTGGAAAATTAGAGAAGAGACTGTCCTGGTTTGTCTCTAAGGAGGCAAGATTAGGGTACCAGTGGCTGGGCACATAGAGCATGATCTGTGGCTATTTCTACTCATTAACAGTGTTGGTGCACCTCATTATCTGTGCATTTGTTTTCCCTGGGCAGTCTTGTCAGCCAGTTAATCCACCAGCTCATAGGCAGTTTACAGTAAATGCAGATTTCTTTTCTCTTTCCTTTTTTTAAAAAAAAAGATTTTTTATTTACTACATCTTGTTTAAAGTCCCATGAATGTATGCGTGTGTTATTAAAAATGCTTTTTCTCAGTTTAAATATGTGTTTGGTAATATTTGTTTGGGAGTAGGGGATGGTTAAGTATCTGGATACTTAACTATCCCAATAGACTGTCCCATCTATTTCCCTGTCCCATCCCCTAGTTTCTAAATTGATCTTTTTTTTCCCTCTTGCTTTGGATTCTCTGGTCTGTTTTTTTGGCTTGTATTTCTAGAATACATAAAGTTGTGAATGTATACAGTTCACTTTTACATGATCCACTTGATAATTTGCTGCATACTTTGTGGTCAGCAATTCAGTAATCTCATTCTTATATTACCTCATTCATTCAGTTGATTCAACTAATGCGTACCTACTACATGCTAGGCACTCTTTTAAGGATTCAGTGGTGAACGACACAAACAGGGCTCTGATGAAGCATACCTTTTGGTATCCAGGTGAATATATTTCGTAATTAGCCAAAGAGGACTAGAAAGGAATCCCTTTGGCGTGACTCCCTTGGTCTAGAGCCCAGGTCAAAAAAAGGGGGAAACCATACAATGCAGAGGCAGGGCTCAGGACCACCTCCAACCTGTCAGGCAGATACAGCTGTGCATATACCAGTTGAGGGGAGACACAGGTTGACAGCTCCTCACAGAAGAAACTATTATGAGCTCATAGGAGGGCTAGGCATGATTGCCAGAGGCCTCAGGTTCTAGAACCATGCCAGTAATTCTCCCTTCTGACAGGCTGGTTTGGAGAAGACCACTTGTGAGCATTTTTCTGACAGTGGCATAGAGGAGTGGTGGGGGAGTAACAGCCAGACAAAACCAAAAACATTGCCTTTAGGACTGGGATGCTGGCAGCATAGCCTTGTGCAAGTTTAGGGCCTTGACCTTGATCTTAGTCCTGACCTCAGATCCCAGATTGACTGTACCAACCATTTGATCTCTGACAAGTTACTTCCCCTGTCTGAACCTTGGTTTCTACATCTGTTAAGAGGAATAATAATGGCATCTATCTCAGAGCTTATGAAGATTAAATAAGCTAGTGCATGGAAAGTACTTAGCCAAGTGCCTGGCATATATTCTAGGTATTATTTAGCTCTAATTTGAAGCTCTTCTCAGATGCCAGTTAAAATTGAACTTGAGGGGCACCTGGCTGGCTTGGTCACTAGAGCATGCTACTCATGTTGTATTTGAGCCTCCTGTTGGATGTAGATATTGCTTTTAAAAATCTTTAAAAAAATAAATAAATTGAACTTAAGATACTGGAGGGTTCACTGACATCTAAGCAACCATACCTTAAAATTGTAGTGTGTGTGTACTTATTCCTTCTGACAGCTCCAGAGGCTTCTCTGTCCAGCTCTGTCTCTACCAATAAATACATATATATGTATATATCAGTTTATGACTTTTTTAGAACTCAGCATGCTAAAGCTGAGAAGGGGTGGTGGGGGGTTATTTTCCATCATTTGTCGACATGTCCTGACACTCCCTTTTCCTTGCTAACCATTTCCCAGGCTGGAGTCAAGAGAGGGCAAACCAGAGGCCCAGCTTTGGGTCTGACTCCAAGACGACTGGCTGGGAGGAAAATTTAACAGGCAAAACAGGCTTCTGAGGCACAGTGGAACAATGAGACTACAGCATTGGTGCCCTGGTGACAGTCCCTACTGAAGAAGCACCTCAGCTGTATATATGGCCAAAATAAAGATCACGCCACCTAAAGGGAGAGTGCTGGGCAAACCAGAGGTGGAGATGGCAAAGCAGGAAAAGAAATGCTGCCACAGTGAACAGGAAGCAGGACAACTTGACTAGGCCAGAGTTCTTTGCCTCAGGGAACCTCTGCTCAAGTTTCAGGAGTTCATACCTACCCCCTTCACCTAGGATCCCTGCTACAGTGAGTAACTGCCTCTGTGCGAAGCCTGGATCCAAACGCTGGTGTGTAGCTGGCTGAGAACAACAGCCATTTTTCTTAGAGCAGAGTTGGGGAGAATAGCCTAGGAAAAACAAAACCACATCTTACATTCTGTGTTTGTGAAGTACACCAGAAGGTTTTCAAACAGCAACTTCTCATAGCCACCCTGTGAAGCAGCCAGAGTAGTAACTTTAAGGATGAGTAACAGCCTGCTCAGAGAATGCCCTGTGTCCCAGGACCCAAATTCATGGCTAGGTTAGGATCATTTCTTCCTTTGATTTTTGAGTCTCTTCCACTGTCAATATTCCCCTCATTCATATTTTATCAGCTTGATTTGCAGAGAAGAGTACTGTCAGAGGGGCTTCCTATGTAAAGCTGCATTAATTGCCATCACATCTGATCTTTCATTAGGTTCGGAGACTGGAGTGGGAGGAGAGCAGAGAGAAATGGATTGTGATCTAAATCTATATTATCAGAGCTAGGTAACTGCTCAACTATAGTTTTGCAAGTGCCATGCTGGAACTCCACATTGTGATTTACACATTTTGCTTATTTAAAATGTGTGAGGTTCTGAGTCCGCCAACAGGGCACCTTTGAGGAGAAGAAGGGTTTGCCTCAGTATAGGTGTGAGTGGGATGCTAAACCTGCCACCAGATCACTACAGCTACACAGGCACCTGAAGTTGGCAATGTGAGTGCTGTGACAACAGGAGGAGCTGTGTCTGTTAGCCCACTGGGCCCCTGCAAGTTAATTTCTCTCCCGTCTGGTACTGTGGGGCTAGCAGTTTTCCTGCCCTCCCTCCACTGTTACCCGCCACCACCCCCCCACCCCAGCCCACTTTTCCACAGTACTGCAGACTTACTTTTTTTAGCCATTTCTTTCCTGGGCTTCCCAGCTTGGGCTTCCATAATCTATTAGGATTTTCTTCTGTGGTCTCTCCCAAACTATTTGCTGACTTTTCCCTTCTGTTTCCCCCTAGGAATCTGCCCATCTCATCACATCAAGCTCACTTATCTCTTTTACACCCCTTCTCTTCTGCCTATTCCCCTAATACATGTCTATGTACAAACTTCCACATTTATGCCTTTGACAATTCCCCTTCAGGTTTACCCTATTTCCCTCTTCTCAGGCTTTTCCAGTACTGATTATTCTCTCTGTAAACACAAGAATAAATTTCAAGGCCAGTTACTTAACCTCTTAAAGCCTGTTGTCTCATCTATAAAATGGGGCTATTAATCCCTCAGGATAGAATGAGGGCACAGTTCTTTAAATGAGGCTGGATAGTCTCTGTAAGTGTGCACACTTTAACATAAGCATTCTTCTCCAGCTACTTCCCCCTCCATGTACACACACATCCTATTTACAGAGTGCTGGGGGAGGTGGAAGTGTAGCGTGGGCCCTGCTGTCTAGCGATCTGCAGGCACACACAGCAGCCCAAACTACAATATTGTATATGATGAAGTGCCAAACTAAGCTCTGGGGAATTCAGGAAAGTGGGATGACATGCCTTTCCCAGGGTCCCTTTAGTTAAATAATGACAGAGCCATTTGAATCTTGTTCACTCTCCCTCAGGCCAGTATGCATCTGCCTGTTCTCCTACCCCCTGCCTCTCCAGAGCTCAGACTCCCACATGTAAGAGTCAGTTATCTATGGCCCTATGGCCTTCATCATTTTAGTCCTGCTCTTGGGCCAATTACAATACTATCATGGATGAGGGAGGGGATCAGGCCAGATCATGGCTAGGGCCTCAGTTTAATTCAAACCCTAGAGGGATCTTTTTTTTTTTTAATCTTTTTTTTCAAGATTTTATTTTTTCATGAGAGAGAGAGGCAGAGACACAGGCAGAGAGAGATGCAGGAAGCCCAAGTGGGAGTTGATCCTGGGACTCCAGGATCATGCCCTGAGCCAAAGGCAGACGCACAAGCCACCCAAGCGTCCCTAGTGGGATCTTTAACAGGCTATGAGACAGAGATATAGCCTGAGTTGCCAGGGAAACTACAGCATCAAAGATTGCATGGGAGGACCATCCTGGACCTCCCCTAGTTGGGGAGCTGATTCTGAGGGCGGGGGGGTTCCTAGGTATGATGATTGAGTCTAGAAGGGACAGGATATCTGATTGCTTATGAGGAGAGTTCACTGGAAGACCTGGAGTAAGAATGATACTCATCATGAGCTAAAAGGGAAGGCAGTTACCTGAGTGACCCAGTCCCTGAGGAGGTAAACCCCAGTTACTATAAGGTTTGGTTGAGTGAACAAGTGCAAACCCTTGTGGCTTATTTATCCAGAAAAACAGCATTTTCTGTGTGAACGTCTGGTCAAGCTGTTCATCCCCCTAAGCCGGATCTACTCAGACTTCAAGCCAAAGGACCAAGCAGCTAGAGGCTCTTGAGCTGGGAATCCAGACCTGTTCTGTGTTCAGAGCTACCCAGAGCTGCCCTCCACCTACTGTGGCCCTCTACACCCTAGGCAGAGAGCAGAAGAGGTGGCAGGAGCGTAAGAAGTGAGGTCCAGATTAGAGGACAGGTCAGAGGGCCCTCGGGAGGTTAAATCTCCAGAGGACAGGTTTGCAGGTCCCCAGCAGTACCCAAGTCGGAGGGGCCCCAGGGCCAGAGGGGAGGGAAGGTAGGCTATAAGCCTATCTACGTTGCACGGCGTGGTGAGGCCACCACCAGGGGGCGATACCGGGGCCACGGCCTTGGGGTGACAGAGGACGCCAGCTGCCTGGAAGCCTTGGGAGCCTTGGCCGGCCTCAAACCTTCACTGTAGTGTAGGGTAGGGGGCGAAAAAGAAGAGAGCCGCGCCTTTCCCTGCACCCCACCCAGTCAGCCCCGCCTCCCTGACCCCGCCCACCCCCGGCTCCGCCTCCACCCCCGCCCCGCCTCCGGCCGCGGCCCCTTCCTCCCGCAGCTGGTGCTGTAGGGCCGCGGAGCCGCGTCGCCGTCTCTATGGCAGGGGATCCGAGCGCAAAGGTGAGAAAGGCAGGGAGTGCGGGCGGCGGTGGGGCCTGGGCCGGGAGGTGGGGGGGCGGAGGCCAGGCCAAGCCTTCCACACGTCCATTCCACCCTCCAAGCTGGGCCAGGCCTTTCTCATCGCCAAGGCTCCCGGTCCCGCATAAAGGCTCTGGAGGGGCGCGGGCCAGGCCTCGGGTGGTGCTGGGCGCAGACCCGCCGCCACCTCGGAGTGGGGGACCCGCGCGGGGCGGGGACCCGCGTGGTGAACAGTGTTCCCTGGGATCTGGGTCACGTCTCCTGGCGTCCGGCGGGATCGAAGGAGAGCTTGTCCTCGAGCTGCAGCAGTAGAGACTGAGGTTAGATCTGAGGAGAGGGGAGACCCGCGGACGGTCCAGGATGGGGGATGGAGAGGGTAGCGGGGTGAGGGGCTCTCGGGCCAGAAGAGGCAGCCATCCTACTGGGCAGAGGGGGATGCCGCCTATCTAAGCAGGTGGACATCTGGGATGAAGGTCGAGAGCCTGCTGATCCAACATCGATCCTGTTTGGGGGAGGAGGTGTCTCCCCTCCTCAGTTTCTTCAGCCCTAGGATCTAATAGTCGGAAGGTGACCAGAGTTCAGGGGGCTGGCCCTGGGCAGGAACCCAAACTATGGAACCTGGGGGTGGAGTGTGGGGTGTGGACTGGAGACCTTGAAACCTTGTCGCTACTGGGGGAGGGAGGGCAGCAGCTCCGCCCCCATTTAGCCCCGCCCTCCCTCCCAACAGGTTAAATGGGGGCTGAGAGCCCCTGCCCAATGCTCACATGTAGAACAGCAGTATACACATGGGAGTAGAGCAGTGCTAAGTTACACGTTTCATTCCATCTTTCCATTGCTAAAGCTAGGAGCCTCCTTCTTCCTGGGCTAGGTACCCCCTCAGTCTTTTGCAGAGAGGCCATCCCATCTAAGCATCCGAGGTCAGATGCCTCCCCACATTGCTAAACACACACACACACTTGGAATCTGGCCTTAAAATTGGGACTTTCAGGAAGGGAGGCAGGATCTGCTCTGCACCTCAGTGGACACTGGCAGCCTCCAAGCCTGCAGTGAGAACTGGACCCCTGTTTGTGCATAATGCTTGTCTCTGAAAACATGTAATGGTGTGTTTGAGCACTGTGTGAACACACATGTAATTGACCTGTGAGCATGAACATGCCTGACCTACTGTATCCGTGGGTTTGTGTGCATGTCCCTACATATATGTGCTGGACCTTTCTGTGAGTAGGTGTACAATCCTTCATATGCACATGTGTGGGTTTATAACCCTCCTTGTCAATCTCTAAGGCTGTGTGACCTGCTGAATGAATAGATGTGAATGTGTGAATACAACCTTATTTGTCATTTTGCATGAACACATCTGGCAGGCCCTTGATAGGACATATGCATGCACAAACCTCTGTGTGAATGTATGTATGCATGACTCTCCAGTGAGTACATGTGTTCACAGCCCTTCTGTGAACATGTGTTTATGTGGACCTATTGCGTGCACATCACCCCTCTCTGGACATGTGTGACTTTTGTCATGAACCACACTCTGAGTGGTTCCTCTCACCCTGGGGTGTGTTCTTCCTGCCCAATCCTAGGAACTGACCTCGCAGCCATAGCCCCCCCTCCCCCCCCCACACACACACACTTCTGCACTAAGCAAATAGGCCCTAAAGATAAACAGGTGTGCCTCCACAGTGAGGGGTGGGGCATGGGCAGTTTGCTTGGGACTTCCTGCTGCCCAGCCCCCAGGCGAGGAGCTGATGCCCTTTCTGTGGTCCAAGGACCCTCTTCTCTCCACTCATACTACATTCTCCCCCTCTGGGCTCTGACCACTACAGTGCTGACCTTTACCTCTTAAACAAATGCTCCAAATTCCTGTTCTCCCTCTTGCCAGTTCCTGGTCCTTCCCCTCTCTTCAAGGCCACAGAGTTAATATTTGACCTGGAGAGGAGGGGAGAGGTCAGTGGCGCCTACGGTCCTGTCTGTGGGTGTCTGATGAGATTGGGTGGATCAGCCTTCCTTCACACCCAGCCCAATCTAGGAAGCCTTCAAGAGCCACCTCAGAGATCAGGTCTATTGCAGAGGTCACAGAAGGCCTGCCACCTATTTCCACCCCATCCCCAACTGGTTGGCTTGAGGGTCCAGGTGTGGGAATAGTCTCCAAGATGTGCCAGGGGATGTGGCCAAGAATTCAAGGATCTCATCATTCACCTTTTCCATGTAGCTTATGTTGATAAGCTGATAAGAACAGATATCAGTTGATAACTGATAAGAACAGATAATACACTTGATCTTAGCCAAAAGGCAGAGAAGCGATCATTCACCTTTTCCATGTAGCTTATGTCTCAATTAACTGGTCTTGCACATGGGAGCCTCCAGTACAGACTTTACACCAATGCAGCCAGGGGGGCCCAGATGGCAGCACTCCTGCCCCATGTCTATGAGTGCCTGTTTGCAGGTAGGGGCATGTGTGGATGCCTAGTCAGAGGGTGCAGTACAGACTCGCATGGGCAGAGTAGAGATGTGCACCCCCTCAGAGAGGAATGCTGAGGAAGAGAAGTGTCTAATTAAAGAGAAATTCCAGAGGGAGCTCTCAGGCCAGGCAAAAGAAAAAACAAAGGGAAAACAGGACAAAATAAACAAAGGCCCATTAAAAGTCTCTGCCCCAGCCTTCTTGCATAAGGCACCCCCGCAGGCAGCCAGGACAACTGCTGCCCCAAGTTTGGTCTCATTGTTGGATGGAGAAGGCATTCTCCCTGAAAACAGAGCTCTAGTTGAGATGGAGGCCTAGCTTAGCTTCCTACTTGGTCAGAGGAGGGCCATTAACTTTGGGTTTGGGTTGGGAGGAGTCTAGGGTCTTGTAAGGAGAGCAAGTTCTGCCCAACTCGCACCAGAACAGAGAGGTAGACAGAGTCACAGTGAACTGATCCTGATGTGGGAGTTCTATAGGCCACCTCCCCCAGTACCCCTTGATGTCTGGGGGGTAATGCCATCTACCTTCCACCCACACATAGATCAAAGAGTTTTTTTCCTGTTTTTTCTTTAGAAAACGGACCTCAGAGAACCAAGACTAGTCCTTCTGTCGGGGCAGGGTGACCCCATCAGTGACCTACAACCCCTCTATGACCCCACAAGTTCCTCCCACCACGGAGTTTGTATATGATGCAGAAAGGCAGTGTGTGATATATCCCTCTCTCTGATCTCTAACCTGGGATTCCATGGCCACACAACCCTGTGATTCCATGTCCCCTCGATTCCAGGACCCTCCCTGGCCCCATGACCCCTGACCTTCCAAGTGACACCTCCCTGGGCCTTGACCCCCGTGACTGTTCTTCCCATCATCCCCTGTGATTCTGGCCTTGGCTCCCCTGGGGGGTCTTACAGGTCTGGGCCTCCCCAGGAAAATGTGGGGGAGGCTCTGGCCCCTCTTCCTGAGCTTCCTCACAGCCACTGCAGTCCCTGGACCCTCACTTCGGAGACCATCCAGAGAACTAGATGCCACCCCGCGGATGACCATCCCCTATGAAGGTTAGATCCCCCCACCCTCAAATTTTGAAAGACAGCAGGAGCCAGGTCTGGGAATAGAGAGGCAGCCCCAGGGCTGGGCTCACTGCTCCTGCTCTTCCCAGAGCTCTCTAGGACCCGGCATTTCAAGGGTCAAGCCCAGAACTACTCAACACTGCTACTGGAGGAGTCCTCTGCAAGACTGCTGGTTGGAGCCCGAGGTGCCCTGTTCTCTCTCAATGCCCGTGACATAGGAGATGGGGCTCACAAAGAGGTTAGCCCCTAGAACTTGGAGCACCCGGAAGGTCTCCAGCTTTATCCAGCTCCCTGGGAACCTCAATTTCCTAGAAGCCCTGCCAGCTTTCCATAGCCCCCTGATCAGATAGCACTGCCCTTCCCAAGCCAAGTCTCCTTTACCATTCAGTGCCACTCTTGAAACTTACCTATACCCCAGGTTCCTGCAGTCCTATCACTTGGTTCCATGGATAACGGTGAAAGACAAGGGTACTGGGGTCAGCACTTCAACCCATTCCCTTTCCCCATCTCCAGATCCACTGGGAGGCCTCCCCAGAGATGCAAAGCAAATGTCATCAAAAAGGAAAAAACAACCAGGTATGTGGTCTGCCCTGTCCCCAACTTCTTTCCTTTTCCTCTTCATTTGGGAATGTCAGGGTTGGTGGGGACACAGATGGAGAGGTATGGATCAGCCAGTCAGTTGCAACAACCACAACAAACATGTGAGTGTAGCCAAAGTGGCAGGCCGTAGGTGCAGCACTTCTAATCCAAACATTTGGTGGCCTACCAGCTTGGCCTGTAGTAGCATCTTAATCTCTTCTGGGCTCCTGAATAATAATCATGAGAGTAATAAATAGTCTCTAGTAAATGTTAACTTAGCTGTTTTCTCTCCTAATTCTAAAATAACCCTATGAAATAGTCTTATCCTCCATTTTACAGATGAGAAAAATAGGTTTGGTCAAGGAATGCCATGGAGGAGTGGTAGTGAATTGTCAACTCTTTCTGGCTTAAGAACAAACAGGGTGTCTGCAAGGGTCCCATGTCTGGCTATGTAACAGATCCATATGGAGAGCTTCTTAAGAATATGCATTCCTAGGGGCGCCTGGCTGGCTCAGGCAGTAAAGTGTGTAACTCTTAATCTTGGGGTCATGAGTTCAAGCCCCACATTGGGCATAGAGATTTTTTTTTTTTTTTTTGAGATTACTTTAAAAAAAGAAGAAGAAAAAACACAGTCCTGGCCCAAGGATTCTTTTTTTTTTTTTTTTAAGATTTTATTTATTTATTTATTTATGAGAGACACAGAGAGGAGAGGCAGAGACATAGACATAGACAGAGGGAGAAGCAGGCTCCTCACAAGGAGCCCACAGAGCTCAGGCAGCCCTATGTAGCTCAGTTGGTTGAGTATCTGACTCTTGGTTTCAGCTCAAGTCTTGATCTCAGGGTAGTGGGATGAAGCCCTGCATTGGGCTCCCTGCTCACCTTGGGCTTCTTGGGTTTCTGGGGCTCCTGCTCAGCAGGGAGTCTACTTCCCCTTTCCCACTCCCTCAGCTGCTCCCTCTCCCTTTGCTCCTCCACCCTCTCTGCCCCTCCACCCACTCAGTGCTCTCTTTCTCTCTCTCTCTCTAAAATAAAATAAATAAATCTTTTTTTTTTTAAATAAATAAATCTTTAAAGAGGCACCTCTAAGAGAGTCCATCAAAGGTGCCTGCTGATAGAGCATGCAGCATAGGTAGAAAGTGGGGCTGGTGAGGGAAGTGGAGCCCAGATCACAGAGGACTGTAAATGATCAACTGGGAGGATGGGTTTTATTCTGTGACAATGGGCACCCTCACCATTTGGTACTTTATAGACTCTCAAACTTTAATGTGTGCATGAAGCCCCTGGATATGTTATAAATGCAGATACTAACTCAGTAGGTCTGGGGAAGGCCCCAAGATTCGGCAATTCTAACAAGCTTCAAGAGGACACTGATCCTCCCAGTCCCCAAGCCATCCTTCAGATAGCAAGGCTTGAGGAGAACATTTCCCAAGGCATGTTCTAAGGAACACTAATTCTTAAAAGAAAGGTTTAATGGTCACATAAGTTTGGGAAGTGCTGTATGCTCAATTCTACAATGCACAGCAAAATCCTTAAGGCTCTGAAAAGTCCCCTGGAAAGGCAAGCTTTAGCCATGGTTCTCAACTTATTTGACCACAGAATTCCTCCCTGACCCCTCTTTTTTTATGTAAACAACTTAGGGAAACACTACTAGAGGAATATTAATCCAGTCTCAAGCACTAGATGGATTAAAATAGAGTGAGTCTGGAGGCAGGAAAGGCAATGGGAGTTGGTGACATCATGGGGTCAGAGGAGGGAGGCCTGAACAGGCTAGTGGAGAGGAGGGACAGATATACCCAGGGAGGGAATGGGATGAGACAAAGAGGTCTTCATGGATTCACACCCTGGGTAGCAGGCAGGAGGAAAAATCACTAACAAGGCAAAGAAGTCAAGAGGGGCTTAGCTTATAGCAGTTAATGGGCAAAGAAAGGCAGTGTGGCTAGAGGGGTGAGGGGGTGAGGAAGAGGCAGAGGCCTTTCATGCAGGGCCAGACGTGGTGGGACCCTATGCTTAGGACTCTGGTGAGCCACTGAAGGTTTTTAAATACAGCAGTGACGTGAGTTGGTTTATATTTTTAAAATATGCCTTGGAAAGTGGGTTGCCAGAGGAGATGATTGGTAGAGCATCTCTGAAAGGAGACTCCAGACAATGGTAACAGCAGTCCCCTTTGAAGCCAACAAGGCTAAAAGGAGATCCTCTGTTTACAGCCTATCCCTTTGTACCTTTTGAATTTTATACTGTGTACTTATATTCCTCATTCGCTGCATAAATTAGTAGCTTTTATAGTCACAGCGGCTTGGGAGAACAGTCAGGCAATCTCTACATTTATCCAGGGAAGAGGGGACAGCGGTAATGTGGACTAGGGTGGTGGAGGTGGAGGGGAAGTGGACCACGTGAGGAGACACTTACAGCAAAGAATCCTAGAGAAGGACCAAACATGGGGGTGAGAGAATGGAAGGCATCAAGGATGACTCCTCGTATCTGGACTGAGTAATAGGATGGATGGATGAAGTGAGGTGGGAAGGACTGGATGAACAGGTTTAGGAGGGAAGGTACAGGTTAGGGAGGAGGGAGTAAGCTTGGTTTGTGAGTTGGTGAGTTTGATTTTTCCGTGGGCTATCAGGTGGAGAGATGGCCAGAACATGGGGATTGATTTGGTAGTGTCACCCCAGAGGGAGCGTGGGGACTCCAGGACTGGGGGGCACTGATGAGAAGATGTGAGAGAAGCATTCCAGGGTAGCGGGGAACCTGGGTTGGGGAGCCAGGACTGGGGATGTAGAGGACTGCCGGAAATGTAGGAGAAGCTGGCAAAGTGTTTCAGATCATCCTAACAGTGAGAGAGCAGTGAGAAGAGGGGTCTTGCCACTGGGAAGCCAAAGGACAGTGAGTTTCAGGGAATATTCTGTGTTCTGGGCAGTGAGCAGGCCCTTTGGAATCTCTGAAAGAACCATGTCCCGTGGGAGGGGGCAAGAGGCGGACTACAAAGCTGGATTGACGGGCAGCCCCGGTGGCGCAGCGGTTTAGTGCCACCAGGATGTGATCCTAGAGACCTGGGATTGAGTCCCACATCAGGCTCCTTGCATGGAACCTGCTTCTCCCTCTGCCTGCCTCTCTCTCTCTCTCTGTCTCATGAATAAATAAATAAGATCTTAAAAAAAAAAAAAAAGCTGGATTGATTAATGGAAAAGGTCTCACAGCCCTCCCCCACCTACTCCATAGACGGAATGCTTCAACCACGTGCGATTCCTTCAGCGGCTCAATGCTACCCACTTCTATGCATGCGGGACTCATGCCTTCCAGCCCCTCTGTGCAGCCATTGTGAGTATGCCTGCCCCAGCCCTGATTGCTGATTCCAGGCCACAACCCCTCATGTCCTCCAGACCACTGACTTCTGGCCCCATATTTCCCCAGGATGCTGAGGCCTTCACCTTGCCAACAAGCTTTGAAGAGGGGAAGGAGAAATGTCCTTACGACCCAGCCCGTGGCTTCACAGGCCTCATCATTGGTGAACATGCTCTCCTCCCCACCTTAGCTCCTCCTCTACCAGCATGCTGTTTGCGGGGGCATGGATCTCATTGCTAGGACTTGCCACCCATGTGTATTATGCGCCTTGTTGTATGTGACATGTCTGTCATGCTTGGCATGTCTCTGCTCCAGATGGAGGCCTCTACACAGCCACCCGGTATGAATTCCGGAGCATCCCTGACATCCGCCGGAGCCGACACCCACACTCCCTGAGGACCGAGGAGGCTCCGATGCACTGGCTCAACGGTCAGGAGGATGAGGCACAGGATGATGGGGGGCAGGGGACTATTTCTTCATCTTTCCTCCCTTGGGCAGTTGACCATCCCATCCCTAAACTCCCAGGTGAACCTGTCTATTCCTGTGTGCTGCTGAGCGAGGGGTAGTAGTGGAGGGGATCCCCAGCCTGTCTGAGGCCACTTAAACTGCCTAACCCACAGATGCTGAGTTTGTGTTCTCTGTCCTGGTGCGGGAGAGTGAGACTAGTGCAGTGGGTGACGATGACAAAGTTTACTACTTCTTCACGGAGCGTGCCACTGACGAGGGCCCCAACAGCTTTGCTCAAAGCCGCAACAGCCACCGTGTGGCCCGTGTAGCCCGTGTGTGCAAGGTGAGTAGGACCAAGTTCAGGGCAAGAGTGTAGAAGCTGAACCCCTGAATCTGACCCCTGACTCTGTGCCCCTATCTCTTCAGGGAGACCTGGGAGGAAAGAAGATCTTGCAGAAGAAGTGGACCTCCTTCCTAAAGGCACGTCTCATCTGTCACATTCCACAGTATGAGATGCTACGTGCTGTCTGCAGCCTGAATGCTGACACCTCAGCCCACACGCACTTCTATGCGGCTTTCACACTGACCACACAGTGGTGAGTGCAGGGATAGTGGGGAGATAAGGAACTGGGGACAGCACGAGGGTTAGAGCAGAGGTCAGTGAGGATACGAGAGGATCCCTTGTGGGGACGGCTGGCTGCTGAGAGAATTTCGGGTACACCCAGCTAACCTGGGGCCAGAGGCCACAGTGGCCTACTGACCCTTAAGAGAGGCCCTAAGGCCTAGAGCTGGGGCTGGCCAGGGTAGCAGTGGGCTCCAGACTCAGTGTGGGTAGCAAGTCCCACTCAGTGTGACTCAACACCTTTCCTTATGTCCCTTCCTAGGAAGACCTTAGAGGCCTCAGCCATCTGCCGCTACGACCTGGCCGAGCTGCAGGCTGTCTTCGCAGGTCCCTACATGGAATACCAGGATGGTGCCCGGCGCTGGGGCCGCTATGAGGGTGGGGTGCCGGAGCCCCGGCCTGGCTCAGTGAGTCCCCAAGTCTGGGGTCAGCACTGGGTAGACAGAACCCTGGGAGGGCAGAAGGATCTAGCCTTGGGGCTGATGGGGGTTGGGCAGGCAGTAGATTGCTGAGGCTCACCACCTCTGTCCGCCCCCCACCCACCCCAGTGCATCACAGATTCATTGCGCACCCGCGGCTACAACTCATCCCAGGATTTGCCGTCCCTGGTCCTGGACTTTGTGAAGTTGCACCCACTGATGGCTCGGCCCGTGGTGCCCACACGCGGACGGCCCCTGCTGCTCAAGCGCAGTGTGCGCTATACACACCTCACAGGGACACCTGTCACCACGCCTGCCGGGCTCACCTATGACCTGCTGTTTCTGGGCACAGGTACTTCTGATCCTCAGCCTGAGCCCTTTGCTAACTGAGTCCTTGATCTTCGTTGACCGCTAATCCCCTGGA
The DNA here is from genome assembly GCF_003254725.2 of Canis lupus dingo. Classification (NCBI taxonomy): domain Eukaryota; kingdom Metazoa; phylum Chordata; class Mammalia; order Carnivora; family Canidae; genus Canis; species Canis lupus. The sequence goes on from NC_064270.1 coordinate 13,787,978, forward strand.
TGCTTTGATCATGAAGCCCCGGTGACCACTGATATTGATTCTTCAATGAACACTCACTACTGGCCCTTGGTAACTGCTGACTCCTGTCACCAAACACAGTGACATTTGGCCCTGATCACTAATGCTTCTGAATCCAATAATTTCTGCCATGACTAGCCCAGAGTTCCCAGTGCCCTGAGTAACTGCTACTGGCTGAAGCCTTATCCCTGACCTCATGACTCCCAAGCTGCTCCCATTAGGCTATTACAGGAGGCCTAAACCAGATTCCACTATTTGGTTCTGATCCTCTGTTCTCTCCATACCAGCTGATGGCTGGATCCACAAGGCTGTGGTGCTGGGCTCTGGAATGCACATTATCGAAGAGACGCAAGTATTCAAGGAGCCCCAGTCTGTGGAAAATCTGGTCATCTCTCCAATGCAGGTAGCCTCTGACTCATGACTTTCAATATGGCCTTACCAGAATAGGGGGAGGAAGTAGATGGCTGGGCAGTGACCATGTGTGTCTGTAGGTGGGAGTTGAGGGTGTTGCCAACCAGCTTTCCTCTCTGGCTCCCAGCATAGCCTCTACGTGGGGGCCCCTAGTGGAGTCATCCAGCTACCACTGTCTAGCTGCTCCCGCTATCGCTCCTGCTATGACTGCATCCTGGCCCGGGACCCCTACTGTGGCTGGGACCCCAGCACCCATGCCTGCACCGTATTCAACAGGTCCCAAGGTAGCAGGTGAGAAGTGTGGCAAGGGAGGTGAGGGTCCCCGGTAAGCAGGGGATCAGGGCCTGCCAGCTGTAGGGAAAGCGGGGGCAGCTGTTGGTGACAGCCTCCTAGGCCCTGCCACTAGGGAACACTAAAGCTCAGTCCTCCTGTTCCTGTGTCCAGGACAGCACTGATTCAGGACATGGAGAGAGGAAACCGAGGCTGTGAAGGCAACAGGGACACAGGTAGGTGATCTCCATGGATGTATGTAGGCCTGGCTGCACAGCCTGGCCTCTTTACATTTATTGCCATTTGTCTGCCAGTGTGTGTCTCTGAATGGCTGTGTCTGTGGGCTTTCAGCAAGGACGTCCCAGCAGAGTTTGGCACAGAGTAAGTGCTTCACAGATAGTTGTTGCCTTAAAAAATCATAAATGAGGAGACAGGCTCAAGACATGAAGTTTTCTATCACTTCTGGAGCTTATAGCCAAGGGAGAGGGTGGTACAGACAATTAAATGAGCCAGCAAGTAATTATTTTCATTGGTTTTTGTTACAAAAGGAATACTTGCAACTATGACAAGTGTTTGAGGATAATGGGTACTTCCCTAAGGAAAATCAGATGACTGAGCTGATGCCTGGAGAGTAAAAGTTAATAGTCACAGCTAACGTGTACTGAGTACTTGCTCCAGGCACCGACTGACCACACACACATAGTCTCTCTCAGACTCACAACATTCCTGGGAGGCAGGTGTCACAATCCCCATCCCCTCGAGAGGCAATGTCTCTGAGGTACAGAGAGAATAGGTAAACTGCCCAAAGTTAGTAAGCTATTAAGTAGCAGGGTCAGAATTCAAACCTGACCCCAAGCAGCCTGACTTGAGTTTATGCTTTTCATCACTGCTGTGTTCTTTCCTCCAAAGGAACCAGTAGAGGGCATAGAAAGTTGGGGGGGGGGATACACCCAAGCAGAATGAACGGCAGCAGATGAGCTTAATGTGTTTGAGAAGGGGCTGGAGAAGTGGGCAGGGACCATGTTAAGGCAGGGGAGAGGCCTAATCAGTATGGTGTTTTTAAAAGGCTACCTCGGGCAGCCCGGGTGGCTCAGTGGTTTAGCGCCTGCCTTTGGCCCAGGGTGTGATCCTGGAGTCCGAGGATTGAGTCCCACGTCGGGCTCCCTGCATGGAGCCTGCTCCTCTCTCTCTCTGTCTCTCAAGGAATAAATAAATAAAATCTTTAAATAAAATAAAAGGCTACCCTCATTGCTCATAGAGAATGGATTAGATATGGGCCAGAGTGGGCCAGCTTCCCCAGTTTGGGAAGGAGAGAAGTGAACAGGTCTGAGACGGATTCTGGAAGCAGAATCTTGGTGAGGGTTAGATACAAAGGTGAGAAGCAAGAGAGACTCCTCCCCAGATTTCTCTGCGATTTAAGCAGCTGAGTAGCTCATGGTACCATTCGCTGCTCTGACAATTCAAGGAAAAGACCTGGTATCATTTGGAAGGGAGGCTCTGGCCTTAGTTCCTATGCCATGTCCAAGAGGCCTCTTATGGAGATGCCCTGCAGGTGAAAGATGTTCAAGTCTGACAGGAGAGAACTCTGCTAGAAGTCGAGATTATGAATCACTGGCAGATTGCAGGAATTGAAACCACTGGGTGGTTGCAAACCTTATGTGGGAACATGAGGTGCAGGAGACCTTGGTTAGATGTCACCGTGATTCCAGTTCCTGTGCTTGGTGCCAGAGATACTGACAGTGAACCATCTGGTGTGCTAGCTATCTCCAGTGCCTTCCCTGAGATAGACAAGCATTGACTACTCCTGTCTCTCACCCACCCTTCCAGGGCCACCACCACCACTGAAAATGCGCTCTGTGCTCCGAGGTGATGATGTCCTTCTGCCCTGTGACCAGCCATCCAACCTGGCCCGGGCCTTGTGGCTGCTCAATGGAAGCATGGGCCTAAGCGACGGGCAGCACGGCTACCGTGTGGGTGTGGACGGGTTGTTGGTGACAGACATACAGCCCGAGCACAGTGGCAACTATGGCTGCTATGCTGAGGAGAATGGCCTCCGTACCCTCCTGGCCTCCTACAGTCTCACAGTCCGGCCAGCCACTCCTGCCCCAGCTCCACAAGCCCCTGCCATGCCTGGGGCACAGCTGGCACCTGACATAAGGCTGCTCTATGTGCTAGCCATTGCTGCACTTGGGGGCCTCTGCCTCATCCTAGCTTCCTCCCTCCTCTACGTGGCCTGTCTTCAAGGAGGCAGACGAGGACGTCGAAGAAAATACTCTCTGGGTCGGGCTGGCCGGGCAGGGGGCTCTGCTGTGCAGCTGCAGACTGTTTCAGGCCAGTGTCCTGAAGAGGAAGATGAGGGCGATGATGGCGAGGGGGCTGGGGGCCTGGAAGGTGGCTGCCTCCAGATCATCCCTGGGGAGGGAGCCCCAGCCCCCCCGCCTCCACCACCCCCACCCCCACCGGCTGAGCTGACCAATGGGCTGGTGGCTCTGCCCAGCCGGCTGCGCAGGATGAATGGCAACAGCTACGTGCTCCTGAGGCAGAGCAACAATGGAGTGCCAGCAGGGCCCTGCTCCTTTGCTGAGGAGCTCAGCCGCATCCTGGAGAAAAGGAAACACACACAGCTCGTAGAGCACCTGGATGAGAGCTCTGTCTGAGCCCAGCCTCCTAGGACAATGCTCTTCCAAGCCAGCCTGTCTGCTCCAGGGTGGGCTGCTGCTTCCCCAACACAGCCACTCTACCTTCACCCCCCCAACTCCAGGCCCTTCTCCCAACTTTTTGATGTCCCTGTAGGGCTGGCAGAGTCAGGCCCAGCCAAAGCCCCCTCCTCAGTCTTCACAGACCCATCTGTGAGCAGCCCAGGCCAACCGGTGCTCCTCAGAGGTGGGTACTCCCTCAAGGCCTGGTATTCTGTAGACCCAGTCCCAGGTCCTATTCCTTTAACCCAAATACTTGGGAGGAGAGGAGGCCATCCTCCTGCCCCCTATTTGTCTGCTCCAACCCTTCCTCTTTCTCCCAGGCAGGGCTCTGCAGATCCAGATGACCTCAACATCACCACCCTCTGCATGGCCTCTGTGCTGGATGGTCCCGAAACCAGACCTCTGCCAGCCACCAGAGCCACCTGAGCCCTGCGCACATTCACACGTGCACATGGATGAATGTCTGTCAGCTGGGCTGCAGGGCCCCCACCCCCATTTCCTGGTGCATTCCTGTTTCATCTCCCCTGGACTTTGGGTACCCTTCCAATTGCCACATCCCATCTTATCTAGTCCTGTCCCCTAGTTCCAGCCCCATGTGGTGACTTCTTTGGCAAGAGCTTGGGAACAGGCCAGCCTGGGGAAGGAAGACTGTGTCATTCCCCTCTCCTTAATGTGCAGCCCTCGTGAGTCAGCCTCCCTACCCCGTTGGTCATCTCTCAAGGGTGACAGAGCCCCAGGCATGTCCCTTCATGCACATGTGCTTACATTTCCACATGCATTTCTGAGCCTCCCTTTGCTGCCTCGGACCTGTGTCTGTTGGGTTTGGTCCATGGACATTTCAGAGGGAGAGCCCTCTCCCGTTCAGCTGTCCTCTCAGACAATTCCCCAGGACGGGTGACCAACACTGCAATGAGCCAGTCTCTCTTTTGGGGACCAAGCATTTGCTACCCCTAGACCAGAGCAGGGGGAGGAGATCTGATGTCTCACCTGGCACATGAAGCCCGTTCTTGGAACTATGCAAAGGGCAGAGGCTGGGAGTTTGGATGCTTGGCTCCCATCCCTGTCCTACCTCACCGGGGCACTTTCAGGGTCCAGGGGCCTCTGAAGTCTCCAGGCCCATATGGGACAATCAAATCCTGACTGAGTTCCCCCATTCCCCTTGGGTGAGGATGACTGTTATTTTTGTAGCTGAGAACGTGGAATCCCCACGGATTTTTACTGCCCTTCACCCAACTTCTCCCACCTCCACCCCACAATGAATGTATTTATTGTGAGAACGGCTACACTTCTTTATGAATGCCCCCACTAAACCACCTAGGTGGGCAGAACAGGCATGTGACAGAGTGGGGAGCCTGGGCTCAGCTCCTCCCCCTCCTGTTGGTTAATAAATACCCTCTTTCCCCACAGCTATGTGTGTTCCGCTTGGTCTAGACTGGCCTTCCTGATCACTAGGCTTCTGAGCCTATGGAAACAGTGCTGCAGGGTTGGTTCTGCTCCCCATAAAACCATTTGCAGAGAAAACTGGGATCCTCAGCTTCCATTTGGCTGCTCCAGGCAGGTATATAGGTCTTTACAAGGCTCTCATTATTCACTGATCAGGATGGTAAGAGCATGACAAATTATAACCGTTTAAGAATTCATACAAAGCTTTCTAGGTTTTTACCTCCTGGCTCTTTTCCTTACCATTCCACTCCTCTGTTTTAGCTAAGTCTAAAAGATGCTCCCTGTTTATCAGTTCTCTTGCTCACCTCCAAGAAGCTTTCAGTACCTCCCCTCACCTATCAAGAGACAACATGAATTCATTTCTGCAGAGGGGCCTTGGAGAGTAGTTGGGATCAGGGCAAGCTTATTACCAGGGATCTGGCCTGAGAATCACTCTCCAAGGGTCAGTACTAGATTAATCACGTGGCCTTTGGTACTAACCATCCTGAAGGGTCGTATGTTCCATTTCTGATTTTAGGAAAATGAAAAGTGGGGTTATATTTAAAATCTACACATATTTTTGAAGACCTCAAGTGTAACCTTGGGCAAGTTTATTAACCTTACTTTTCTAATCTAAACACTCAGACAGCTATAAAATGGTTATCCTAATGCCAGGTTCACAGCACAGTATAAGGGGCTAGCTAGCTCTCTAGCTCAATGGTTGTAGAAAGAGGGCATTGGGGACTCTTCTGAAGCCAACCTTGAAACCCCTCACCAGGATTTGAGATCACTCTTATCAATCTGGATTTCAGAAATAAATGCCTGCAATATCCTTGAATGGTCAGATTTCAGGGATGTCAAACAGGGAAGAATTAGGAGACTAACAAAGTCACTGCCCCTCCTCCTGAGCAATGAAGAGCTCTTTATCCCAAGCAAAAGCTTTGGCGTCAGTGTCTCTTTTGGGGGGCTCCATCTGCCTGCGTGGGCTTGGAATTCCTCTGAAAGAGGAAGAACCACTTCCACTGAGGTAAGAGTCCAGAGCCCGAGATTGTAGTTGGTGGGGCAACTCTTTACGGCACTTGCGCCTGGGCTAGCGCAGCATCCTGGACTTCTCGCGGGCGTAGCCCACCCAACATTGTCGGTTTGTTGGTGAAGGGGTGCCACTGGCCCTGGATGCTAGGACTGTCAGTGTGGAAGGGCTTGCGGATGCGGATCACATCCAGGCCCGACTGGTTCGCCAGCTTCTGCACCAGCGTCGCAATCTCCTCGACTGACTTGCAGTGGATGCTCTCCTCGCGCACTGCCCCATTAACTGGACAAAGGGACGGGGTCGGGGAGAGAAAGCGGATGGATCAGGAGTCAGAGCAGAGAGAAGCGAGCCGGCCGAGTCTCCCCTCGACCCCGCCCCCATGCCGCCCTCCAACCCCCGTCCCGCCCCACTCACGGTATTCGGCCACTACTCTGGGCACACAGCACGGCCTCGAGTTCACGTATATTACGACCCCCGGGTTCCGTCGCGCGAAGTCGGCCACCTCCCGTTCCACGAACTCCCTGAAGAAGCCGAGAAGAATAAGCACAGAGACCCGACCCTGGGCGACCTCTGCCCGGGGAGCACCCCGCGCCGTTCGCCTGGCTCACCTGGCACCGCGGGACGAGGGCGCATCGCGGCTGAGGTTAAAGCTGAGACGCTGCAACTGCTGCACGTACCGGCCCAGCCCGTTGTAGAGGACACTGGCCAGGAAGCGGCTCGGGGTCCCGCGCGCCGTCATAGCCACGGCGCTCCGGCAGCCCAGTCGAGCTTGGAGAGGCGGGGGCGGGACAAAGGCCCAAGCTTCCGGTTCCGGGAACACCCGCGCGCAGCAGTTTTGCTTCCGCGGTCACCGCGGGAGGCGCGCCAGTGACCCACGTTGTGGGCTAGAGTGGCGAGAGGAGGGTAGTGAGACGCGGTCAAGGTTGCGAGCAGCATACGTTCTGGCAGTAGCGCCGAGGGAGGACACGGTCGCGGGGGCGAAGTGAGCCGCCCGGTGGCGCTCTAGTCGTGGTGGGACCCCTTTGAGGGAAGGAGCGGCGAGGAGGGCCTCCGCTTGGGTTCTGGCGCATTGGAGCCCGGAACGACGCAGGCGGCAGTAGAGATGGGGACGGCGAAGAGATCTCCTGGCGGAGCCGGAGTGGTAAAGAGATGATCTAGAGAAAGCACAGCGGAGGGGGCAGTGTGGAGGGTCGTAGAGGTGAGGCGACGGCTGTACAGGGCACCGGACACGAAAGGCTCCTGTAGATGAGCGTAGATGTGAAGTAGCAATGCAGAGGGCCTGAAGAGGGTTCGAAGAGATATTTATGAGGGAGAAGTTGCAAGAAAGAAGTTACCTCGAGTGGGCTCTGTAGAGTGCTGTGCAGAGGATCCCTAGAGTCTGAGCTAGTAAAGGCACCCGAACCAGGGACTGAAGGCATTACAAACAGTGATTTCCTCGATTTCACTAGGAATGTGGGTACTCCTTCGAGGCGGGTACCCCCTCCGTATGCTGCTGCCCCTGCGTGCGGAGTGGATGGGTCGGAGGGGCCTGCCCAGAAGCTTGGCCCCAGGCCCTCCTCGCAGGCGTTACAGGAAGGAGGCTCTCCCAGCCTTGGAGGTACCAGTGTTGCCCGTAACTGCAACTGAAATCCGCCAATATTTGCGGGCACATGGGATCCCCTTCCAGGATGGCCACAGCTGCCTGCGGGCACCGAGCCCCTTTGTGAAGGCCTTGGAGCTCAAGGACCAGAGTGGTGCTACTGCTTCCTTCAGCCTTTTCATTGACAAGACCACAGGCCGCTTTCTCTGCATGACCAGCCTAGCAGAGGGGAGCTGGGAAGACTTCCAGGCCAGCGTGGAGGGGCGAGGGGATGGGGCGAGAGAAGGGATCCTGCTCGGTGAGGCCCCAGAAGCCGAGGACAGTGAGGAGGTCCGGAGGATCTGGGACCGAGCCGTACCTCTCTGGGAGCTGCCTGAGCCGGTGGAGGGCCAGCTGGCTCGTGTGATGTTTGGCCTTACCAAAGTGACTGATGACACGCTCAGGCGTTTCAATGTGCGGTATTTGTGGTCTGCTCGCAGCCTTGTCTTCCCTTGGCTCTCCCCTGGAGGTTTGGGATTACGAGGCCTGAAGCTACTAGGTGCCGAAGGCCAGGGAGACGGAGTGCAGTATAAGGAAACCACCATTCCCCGGCCTGGTGTCTACTACAATCTGTTTGGATTACCACTGATCAGTCGGCGAGATGTTGAGGTGGTATTGACGAGTCGTGAGCTGGACAGCTTGGCCTTAAACCAAGCCACAGGGCTGCCCACCCTGGCCCTGCCCCGAGGAATAGCCTGCTTACCCCCTGCCTTGCTCCCTTACCTCGAACAGTTTCGACGTATCGTGCTCTGGCTGGGAGATGACCTTCGGTCCTGGGAAGCTGCCAAGTTGTTTGCCCGAAAACTGAATCCCAAGCGATGCTCCTTGGTGCGGCCTGGGGACCAGCAGCCCCGTCCCCTGGAGGCCCTGAACCGAGGTTTGAATCTTTCTCGTATTCTGCGGACTGCCCTGCCTGCCTGGCACAAGTCTATCGTGTCTTTCCGGCAGCTTCGGGAGGAGGTGCTAGGGGAACTGTCAAATGTGGAGCAGGCAGCTGGCATCCGCTGGAACCGCTTCCCAGACCTCAATCGTCTCTTGAAGGGACATCGGAAGGGCGAGCTGACAGTCTTCACGGGTGAGCCCTTGGGAAATCACTACTTGGGGTAAGAGGCAAAGGATCTGGTGACAGAAGCAAGTAGGATTGGCCATGGTAAATGTTAAAGAGGATGTTTCTCCCTACTTTGAAGCCCTTGCTCCGGTCTTGGTTTTAAGGGTAGAACTTTCCTCCCTCACCCAGGTCTGTGTTCAACCCCCCTGCAGGGCCAACAGGCAGTGGAAAGACGACATTCATCAGTGAGTATGCCCTGGATTTGTGTACCCAGGGGGTAAACACACTGTGGGGTAGCTTTGAGATCAGCAACGTGAGACTAGCCCGAGTCATGCTGACACAGTTCGCTGTGGGGCGGCTAGAAGAGCAGTTGGACAAATACGACGAGTGGGCCGACCGCTTTGAAGACCTGCCTCTCTATTTCATGACTTTCCATGGGCAGCAGAGCATCAGGTGAGATTTCCGAGGCCTAGGGTTTTCAAAGAATGGGAGGGCAGAAGAACAAATCTCCAGCAGAATTTTCAGGAATGCTGGCTTCTCTGGTGGGAGACTGCTTGTGATTGACTCTTGAATTCATTGCCTCTTCCTCTTCCCAGGACGGTAATAGACACAATGCAACATGCAGTATACGTTTATGACATCTGCCATGTGGTCATCGACAATCTGCAGTTCATGATGGGGCATGAGCAGTTGTCCACAGACAGGTGATATTCTCTTGTCTCACTGGAACCCACTTGAACACACATGTCTTCTCAGGCAGCTGGCCCTAGGCACACACTGTACTCTCTTGTTTTCTGACACGTGTGCTGGCACACACCACCCCATGTGTATTTTTGTCTTCAGACGTGTGGGCTGTGGCAGTGGGAAGTATAGATAGGGACCTAAGTGTGAGTCCTTGGGTAGAGTGGGGTCGTGGCGGTTTGTGGGGAGATGTGAATGAATCAGCAGTATGGGTATGTTCATGTCCTTTTGTCTGTGTCTGATAATGTCTTTACTTTGTTGGGGTTGGGACAGGATTGCAGCTCAAGACTACATCGTTGGGGCCTTTCGAAAGTTTGCAACAGACAATAGCTGCCATGTGACACTGGTCATTCATCCCCGGAAAGAGGATGATGATAAGGAACTGCAGACAGCATCAATTTTTGGCTCAGCCAAAGTAAGTGGCCTTTAGAGGAGCTCAAGCTTTGGAGAGTAGAGGGGGCAGGTGTGACCAGGCATGGCCTTTATTCAGCCTTAAATCATCTTGACTATCCACCTGGAAGAGGCAGGAGACAGAAGCCTCTGGGGCCATGACATAAGAAACACATGTACTAGGAATATAAAGGCTGATAATAGTTGGTCCTTTGCCCTCCTTGCCCTTTAGGAGTTCACATTGTCCCGTGGGGAAAATAGACAGTGATTATAACTCTATATAAGAGCAACAAAGGTATTTGGGAAACAAGACATCTGGGTCAGCCTGGCACATCTGAGGAGACTTCCTCACCCAGTTGGGGAAAGGGTGTGTCAACAGAGGTTGGGTTGAGTTTTGGCTGACAGTTAGTGTTAAATAATCGAATAAACAGGAGGGCCTTCTGGGCAGCAGGACCAGCCCAATCCTGGAACTTCCAGGGATATGCTGAGGGCCTGTCACTCAATAGGCCTGGGCTGGGCACAGGGAATACAGGGTGAGGAGCACGAACTGTGCCACAATGGAACAAACATGGAGCTAGGGAAGAGAGTGACGCAGAAGTGGAAAGATGGTGGTTCTTTATGAGGATCAAGAATGGTCCCTGATGAACTGTGACATTTAGACCGAGACGTGAATGATAAGCTGGGGTTAAGTGAGGGTGGTAAGCTGTGGAGGAGAAGTGTTACCAGCAGAGGGAACAGCATGTACAAAATCTGGGGCAGCAGTGAGGTAGTCAAGGAACTGAAAGACTCAAGTGGCCCCAGCATCATGGTCAGTAGTCCCAGGAGCTTTTCCATTCTTCCCTGGACCTTCAGCCTTCCTTTCTGCTTTTCATGTCTTCTCACTGCTCCTTCCTCCTGCCCCCATTCCCCAGGCAAGCCAGGAAGCAGACAATGTTCTGATCCTACAGGACAGGAAGCTGGTAACTGGTCCAGGGAAACGGTATCTGCAGGTGTCCAAGAACCGCTTTGATGGAGACGTAGGTGTCTTTCCACTTGAATTCAACAAGAGCTCTCTTACCTTCTCCATACCACCCAAGAGCAAGGCGCGGCTCAAGAAGGTCAAGGATGACAACGGGCTTGTGACCAAGAAGCCCTCCTCTGGCAAAAAAGGGGCTGTGCCCCAGAATTCTGAGACTTGCTTGGGTCAGTCCCACCACCCCTATCAGCCAGACGTCTCCAAGCCCTCAAGGTGAAAGCAGTGCAGAGCTGAACACTGAAATGAGCCTGACAGGATAGGCTGGGACACAGACTTTCTTAGCCCTCTGCTAAGGCTATCTCTGTCCTGCAGTCCTAAGCTAAGGATGCTCTCCAGTCAGAGGAGCCTAACCTAGAGCAGAGTTCCATACTGAGAGAATTCAATTCAGCAAGAGAACTTCTGTGTGCCTGTACTGGGACTACAGCGCTGACAAGACAGATGAGGACCCTGCTTCCCTAGAACCTGCAGTCTGGTAAAGGAGACAAGAAGAGTAATAAACACAAAACGTGTTTTTTAGACAGTGAGATATACTATGAAGAAAAAAGTCATGCGATAATGCTTACAGGCTAGTTTAGATTAAGGTCTAAACAGGTATCTCTCAGCAGAGGACATTGGAGCTGGGGTCTAAAGAACTAGGACTGAGCCATGGGAACATCTGGAGAAAGAGCAATCCAAGCAGAGGGAAAATTAGACACAGAGGCCATGAGGTGGGAATGAGTAAATGGAGTTCAAAGCACTGAGTTCAGGCCCTCTGAACCTGGAAGGGAATAGAGGACTTTCCAAAACTCCAGTCTAGGTTTCTGGAGCCAAAGGCTGACACGGTGGGTACCAGACTCCTCTGCTGCCCACTCTGGACCCTGCCACGAGGTGGCACTCGCCACCATTGGATCCTAGGTGCTTGGCCCTGTAATATCAAGGCCCCAGAGGTGGAAGCTGGCCAGAGAGCCATGAAAGAAAACTCTGAGCTCAGAGTGCCTGCCACCTGGACAATGATTCCATGTTATGCTGCCTCAAATGATTGTAGAGCCTTTTCTAGTTTTACTGAAAAAAAATTTTTTTCCATTGCCTTTGTTTCTGTGTTTTTTCCTCTTTGTCCACCAGGTGTCTCCCCAGTCTATAACTGGATTTTCCTCTTGCTTCGAACTGGGAGTCTTTGAACTGTGTACTACAAGGAAGCAGGGGCATTAAAGGGCCTTGACCCTCATATCCCTCTACGTGTCTTCTTGGCTTAGGGATGACAGGATGGTGCCTCTTTATCCCTGTCTTCCCTGAGGATCTCCATGTGAAAGGTGTGGGTCACCGGGCCACATGCCTAGGCCTTCCTTCCCTGACCAGCTGTCCCTAGGTGATAGAAGCCACTCACTGACCTCTCAGTGTGGTATCATGCTCAGTGTCTTCTTATCTGGCTCCCCACCCACTTCCCTCATCCTTGTACACTCAGTGTTTCTCTTATGTTTGTATGTGTCAGAACTCCTGGGACTCTAAAAATGTAGAACCTAGGGCCTACTCTCCCCCCAATAAACACACACACAGACATTTTTAATTCTGGAGGTCTCAGAAAAGGTACAGAATTCCTCATTTTTAACAACTACTGAAGGAGATTGTAAAGTTAGAGACCTACTCAGAAATAGTCCCAAGGGAGACACTTTTCCCATCTCACTTACTCTGATATCCTAAAGTCCCATTTTCCCTTTAGATTTGCATGCAAGAATGGTCAGAATGCAAAATGTTGTGAGGAGGCTGGGGAGAAGGCTTTTGTAAGGATGGGCAGAGGAGGTTTCCTGCTGCCTTGAATTCTCTGGTCTACCTAAGAGGGCTGCCTCTGGGGCCCTGTAGAAGGCTCTGGGGTCTCTGGTCTGTTGTGAGGACTGACTACAATTATCTCCTGAAACAGACCCTGGAACAAAGCTGTTCTCTGGGGGAAGAACCTGGGGTGGAGGGAGGGGGTAGTTCCTCCAGGGCCTCCCTTCTTGGGGGTCTCTCCCAGACTGGCTGGAGCCAGGCCTCCTAATCCTGCAGTAATCATTCCCAGCCGCTGGCTGGTCTATGCCTCATCCAGGGTCTGTAACATTGAATGTCAGCCATGCCTTCCAGATGTACACCACCAGGTCATTCCTACCTCTAAGGATTCTGGTCTACTGGAAGGCCTGGTGTGTTCTCAGAAAATCCTTTAGCTATTTCCATTAGGGGACTTTTGTGAGGTCTCTGTGAATTGGGGATAGAAGGATAGATACGCACTTGCCTGTCTTGCTCCACCCTCCTAGCAGACATCCCCCCCCCACACACACACACACAAAGCACAAATCCGAATGATGGGAGAGGGGAAATTGACACTCCCCCAACCCCACCCCGTACACACACATTCCATTGCACACCTGTCTTAAACTCACATCAAGATTAGCCAAAAGTATGTCTAGAAGTCCCTGGAGCCTAGAAAGCAGTAGGGGATCCCTGGGTCCGGAATAAGGTCCCTGGTAGCCACTGTCCCTGTACCCAACCAGAGTGGATTGAGGCAAATTACCCGGGCTCTTTTTCCAATCGGATATTAATCACCCTGAGAGTTTAGGAAGGGCCTGGCCCAGCTGGGTCCAGCTGGATCTTCAGCCGTGTCTTCAGATTTAGTGTCGTTTTTTCAGCTTTCCAGTTGCTTCTTTACTGCAGGTGAGTTGGAGAAGAGATTAAATTCACTGGACTCCTCCTGTGCAGATACTCTTGCTGCAAGTAAGGCTCAGATACCTGTAGATGACAGTCTGTGCCTTCCCACAGGCTGCCTCGGGTGCCACAGATGGAGCCCTAGGTGCCTTCCTGCAATACAGGGCAACTTCCTGTTTGTGCCTGTGGGTGGAACTTTATGAGTGTAAGGGAAGCCTGGCCATGCTCTGTGGGGGGCCAGAACTGGCAAGTATGCTCACCTGGGTAGGCACCTACTGCGGGGAGGGGGGAAGGGGCTGGCTCTGCTAGGGCAATTCCGACCAGAGGGTGGGGCGGGGTCTGTTTTAGTGAAACCCGAGCCTTCTTTGTCTGCTTCCTAGGGGTTTTCCTTGTTCCTGGGGAATGAGCTGAGAGCCGACCCGGTTTGGCTCCTTACAGGGTAGGGCAGGTGGCAGTAAAGTCCTATCGTCAACTTGGTTAGGCCGGCCAGGTAGTTTAGCTCCCGGTCACGTGCTGTTCGCCCCTTTCCCCAAGTCGAAAACCAAATCCAGAAAGCTGTGAAGTCGGAGGCCAGAGGGGCAACCTGGCCACCACCGAGCTACTGCTGGGCTGGGTACCGGGTCCGCCGTAGAGGGGGTGCTGGGCAGACCACTCCCCTCCCTGGGTCGGGGGCGCGGCCTCAGCCGCCCCGCCCCGCCCCGTTCCACCAGGCCGGGCCCGGCGGGCGCCGGGAGTCCGGAGCCCGGAGCTGGCTGGGAGCCGGCAGATCTGCGGCGGAGAGGTGCCGGCGCTCGGGCAGGAGCTGGGCGGGAGCGGCAGCGGCAGCGGCGGCGCAGGTGGCCTGGGTGAGTGGTGGGGCCGCGGAGGTGTGGGCACTCCGGCCTCCCGCACATGCCGGGTCGGGAGCGAACTTTCCCGGTCTGGGGAAGCTAGGGGGTGGAGTGAGGAGAGGGTCCCACACTGGGGTCCGGGGGCCCGCAGGCGAGGAGCCTGAACAGGGAACCGACACGGAAACTCACGCCAGTGGGTGCACACGCGCGCGCGCCGAGACCCACGCACATAGGACACACGTGCACTCAGGAGAGGACGCGCCCAGTGGGTTACCCTTGCAGTCCCTGGAGCGGCGCCACTGGCCCGCACGGAGCCCCAGCTGACAGGGTGCTCTGCTGTCCCGTACTTGGCAGGGGTGGGAGAAAGGGCTGCCCGGTGACCGCCGACGGGGGCGGGCCGGGTGGGACACCTCCGGAGGTTCCTGCTTCCTGGCCGCCCACAGGTGAAGACTAAGACGTAAACAGGCGCCGAGCACGTGATCGCTTCGCAGACGAGTGGGCTGTGCTTCCCTCGCCCCCGCATCAGGGCGAGGACCTCCCTCCCCAACCCTGGGCGAGTCTCCGAGGTCTCCTGTCGGGCCGTATTCCATTCTCCGCCTCAAGAAATGTTAAGCCTTCCCCCAGAAATGGGAGCACAACGCCCCCTGGAGTCCGGGTAGCGCAGGCCTGGAGACTCTTGGGCTCGGTGGGGTTACCTGGGCTCCTTGCCTTCCTTCACCCGAACGAACACGTTCGTGGGGCCCTTATCCCGGAAGGTATCGGAGGAGGGCGCTATTTCGGGTGGCAGTATACGGCAGCTCCGGCCCCATACCTCCAGTCTGGGGAGCAGCTGCCTGAGAGCCGGTGGGTCCCTTTCCTACCACCACCCCTCCTTGCAGAACTGGGAGCTCCTCCCTTCAACTGTAGGAGCCGAAAACCCACTCGTGCGAGAGTGGGAGTCCTCCTTTCCCAGAGAATGCATAAAGGTAAATGTCCCCGAAGTACGGGAGTGGGCCTATCCCCCTCCCCTAGAAGGGAGGATGAGCCCCCTCCCCCAGGGAATGAGGGAGTGGGCAGCGGCCCTCGCCTCCCTCTCTGCCCCACCCTCCACCCCTACACACACGCTGAGCCCAGCTGCTGCCTGAGCTTCCGGGCTGGCTGCCAGAAAGGGGAGGAGGCTCCTGGTGCCCCAAGAGGCTGGGATCAGGGCAAGGCCAGAGGAGGGGGTCTCTACTGGGGAGGGGGGCTCAGTCTATTCTTATGTGGCTCAGGGTCTGGGGTGAGCCTGAGGGTGGTTGGGCTATGCCTCCCTTTCCAGGGAAAAAGAAAGAAAAACAACCCTTTCCATAGAGCTAAAAATAGAGCTGAGAGCTGGCCAGGGCTGTGGCCTGGAAGGGGGGGATGCTCCTTCCTGGGGCAGAGGAGCTCTGGCAGGCCTTGGCCTTGGGGGTGGGGATGCAAGTAGGGGGTGGGAGGCCTGTCCTTGGCTGGGGGTGTGGGCATCAGCTGACCTGACCAGAGACCCCTCAGGGGGGAAAAAAGTCTTTGTGGTAAAAAATGCTCGTGAAACACCATGGGTATGTGTAAGTTGTCTGACTGAATGAGACCACCAATGTGTTAAAGATGTTTAGGAGAGGAAGCCCATTTAAGATTGTGACTCGGTAGGAAGGACTCTGAGTCCTTGTGAAAGATTGTGCACAAGGTGTGTGACACCCAGTGTGTCTGTGTGTAAGTTGGCCTGAAAGATTATGGAAGGAAGGAACCTGGAATCACGTGATGGAGGAGACTGTGATTGTGGCTGCGTGGGACCGAATGTGGGAAAAGTCGTGTGGGTGTTAGGAAGATTGTGTTGTTTGCGAGAGGGTGAGACTCTCTGTGACCCTGAGAAGACCGAGGGATGTTGTCAGCTGTGGGACTGGTGTAGGTTCTGACTGTAGGTTTGGACCGCCTCACCCCAGTGATTGTCAGGGGGCCAGGGGCTGCCTCTCTCCCAGCAGTGACCTCTCTTAGCAAATGATTCTCAGGGAAGGTTGGGGAGCAGACGGCCGCGCGCGAGGCAGGCCTGGGCTCGCGGGGGGCAGGCTACAGTGCTGGGCAGTCCGGTAGGGGCCCCCAAAGTTGCTGGGGTGGCGGTGTATCCTGCGAACGCGCCGCCTGGTGGCGCCGCCTCCGCAAATCCGAATCTGCCTCCCTCCACCGCTGGGGGTGGGGCAGGCACGGCCCGAGCCCGGGTCCGCGACCGGCCCTGGGGAGCAGGGGCCCGGCGGCCGGGGCGGGTGGGGGGGCCGGCCCTCCGCGCCCCGCTCGGGACTCCGAAGCCGGAGTGTGTCTTGCGGGGGAGGCTTCGACCGGAGGAGCGGAGGGGGAAGGGCGGCCGCCGTGGCGCCGGGCCCTTTGTGCTGGAACAATGACCAGCTGCCGCTGGCCCCGGGGCCCGGGTAGGGGTGGAGGGTGACCCGCCGCCGCCGCCGAGTCCCGAGCCCACCGGGCGTGGGGGGTCCCGAGGCCCGCGGCGCGGCCCCGCGTGACGCGGGGTGCTGCGCGTGTCCGCGCCGGGGCGGGGACGCCCCTCGGACCCCTCCCCCGCGCTGCGCCGCCCACTCGGGCCGGACGGGGGCCGGTCGGGCCGGGGGCGCCGCGGAGGCGGGGCCGGGCCGGGCCGGGCCGGGCGCCTCCGAGTGGCCGCGCGCGGGCCGGAGCCGGGCGGCGCGCCTGTGGAGCGCTGGGGGCGGCCCGGGCCGAGCATGGAGCGGCGCGGCGGAGGTGAGGGGGGGCCAGGGCTGGGAGGCGACCCGGGGGCGCCCCCAACTTCGGCGCGGCGGAGGGCCGGTGGGGAGGCGGAGGAGCGGGGAGAGGGGGGAGGCCCGGAGGGGGCGTTGGGGGTCCCGGCTTCCTGGGGGAATGGGAACTCGTCATCCCGGACTTGATCCCGCCTGACTGGTCCTTGGAGTTTGGTGGGGGAGACTTTCCCCAACTCTTCACCCCCCAAAACAGGTCTGTGGGAGTTCAGCTTGGCCAGACCTGCGCGGGCCCCAGCAGCACCCAGCGCCCAGCTGCCCCCAGCTGCCCCCGGGCCCACCAAGGGGGAGTGCGTGTGTGTGCTGGGCCCCCGTGACCACTCGGGGGGTGCTGGGGAGGGCCAGGGGTTCCCTTTCCCAGAGCCACAGCGCATTTCTCAAAATGGAGCCTCCACTTGCCCCTCCTTCTCTCTCAGGCTCCCGCTCTTGGAGCCTGGCCGGCTGGGCCTGCCTTTCCAGAGGCCTGGCTCTGGCTCCCTGTGTGTCTGGCTCTCAGGGCCCAGTATTTATCTCTCTTGTGGGTTTAGGGGCCCCTGGCTCCGTGGGATTCAGGGACCCAGTCCCTGGGTCAGCCTGCCTCCTTGTCTGCCTGACCCCAGGGCCTCTCTGAGCCTTTGTCTCTGGTCTTTTGGGTCCCTGTCTTTCTCTGAGTGTCTGTCTCCTCCCCTTACTTCTCACTTTCTTGGTGCTCACTGAAGTGGGCAAATGCAGAGGTGCCAGCCTCCACTGCCCCCAGGAAGCCCCTTCCCCCCAGCTTTCTCCATGCCCTGGAGTGGTGTGGAAGAGGGCAGCAGAGGGGATGTGCCATCTGCTTAGCTCAAGGCTGGCATTTGGTGGGTGGGCTCTGTTCACCCCCAGCTCCCACCCCCCCAGCTCCTCAACCCTCAGTCTGGACGCCTTCCTGGTTTCAGGGTCCTTTGACTTGAGTGGGGAGGTGGAGGGTGGGCCTGGTGGAATCCAAGTGAGAGTAAAGGGGGACAGGCAAAGGAGTCAGATAATGTGTCTCTCCTTTCCCCGCACTCCAGTAAGTGACAAGAACCAGGCTCCTGCTCACCCAGTTGGCCCTGCTTGCCACCCAGGCTCCCACCCACTCTCACACATGCTCTGTTCACACACACTCCTCTGTACACACTTGTGCACACTCACTTCCTTGTTCCTACGCTCATGTAAGAGATAAGTGGGTTTACATATAGACCTATGTCTATTTGAGCACATCTATCCAAAGATAGTCTCAGTTGCGCTCATACACCACACATTCACACATTACGATGCAATTATTGTGTTTACATATTTCCTAAGGGATCTCGATGCACACACATACTCTTTTATTACATATTAATGCACATATAGGAAAAATAGGAATACTGATACAACTGTACCAACACACATATACTCACACATACTCATCCCTGATGTTTTCATACATAATCATTTACACTCAAAGTCCTCACTTCCATGCGCCTGTGCAGTCTCACACATACAAATAAGTACAAACACAAACTCCCATTCCTACACGATTCTATGTCCACTTCTTGGCCCCGGCTCTGCATGATGACTTCAGCAGATGCCTGAATCCCGGTCTTCGCACCGGGGGAGGGAGTTCCGGGTGGAGACTCGCTGTCCCCTTCCAGGAAGGAGCAGAGCCCAGGGAGGTGGGGCCCTCTTCCCTGGGCTCCAGGGAAGTGAGATCTGAAAGCAGCTGCCAGAGGTGACGGTGGGGCTTCCATCTTCATCCCCTCAGGGTTACTCTGAAGAATGTCTAAAGCCGGATGGTTTTGCAGAACCAGAGGTTGGCAGCAGGCCTGTGCAGGCTCCTTTAGGCCAGACCGATTGGGTGTGGTGAGGCTAGGAGTTGTCATGGAAGCAAGCAGGAGCCTGCATCCACCTCTGGAAGGCAGGAGACCCCAGAGGGCACCTGTGGGCTCCCTAAAAGCTCTGGGTTTCTTGCTTGGCCAGCTCCACCCTGCCGCCTCTCCGTCTGGGAGAAACTGAGGCCCAGGTGCGGGAGGCTTGGCACTGCCTGGACTGGGTGTTTATTCCCTAATTACCGTCTGAGTTGCTGACTGTCCCTGAGGTCGCCTCAGCCCCAGCTGCCCTCTAATGAGGCCACCTGTCCCAGGGGACCAGGAACCTGTGTTGGGAGCTGGTAGAGATCTCCCTCCTAAACTTGGGTCCTGGCTTCTGTGAGGGATGTGAGTTTGGGCTGGGGCCTGGGCCCCCGCTGCCAAGGGCCATGCATAACCACCAGGCCTCCCGTCCCCTCGGTGTCCTTGCTCAGAAGGGTCAGTCTTTAGCCCTGTCCAGACTGGAGTTGGGCAGTGATCTGGATCCCAGAAAGAATGGAGTTTCCTGCCAGTGCTTGGGGGAGGAGCATGAGGGACATCAAGGCTTGTACTGATGTCAGGAGGCTGTTTGACCAGGGACAAGGGCTCAGGAGAGGGACTCGGGACTTGTATAGGGAGGGAACTCTGACACCATTACCCTGCTCACAGGTTCCCCTGGAGGCCCTTGGCCAGGCCTGAGCCTCTGTCACCATGGCCATTGTGCAGACTCTGCCAGTGCCACTGGAGCCCGCTCCTGAGGCCACCACTGCCCCACAAGCTCCAGCCATGGGCAGCGTGAGCAGCCTCATCTCAGGCCGGCCCTGCCCTGGGGGGCCAGCTCCTCCCCGCCACCATGGCCCCCCTGGGCCCACCTTCTTCCGCCAGCAGGATGGCCTGCTGCGGGGTGGCTATGAGGCACAGGAGCCGCTGTGCCCAGCTGTGCCCCCGAGGAAGGCCGTGCCCAGCACCAGCTTCACCTACATCAATGAAGACTTCCGGACAGAGTCCCCGCCCAGTCCAAGCAGTGACATCGAGGATGCCCGAGAACAGCGGGCACGCAATGCCCATCTGCGCGGCCCCCCGCCCAAGCTCATCCCTGTCTCTGGAAAGCTGGAGAAGGTGAGGACCAGCCCTTCCTTTGGGGCCTGGGTGGAATCAGGACCCCCCTGAAGAAGCTGGAATTTGGGGGCCGATTCAGAGGAGAGAATTTGAGCTCCAGATTCACCAGACCACCAGACCTGGCTTTTAATCTGACCTCTGCCTCATTCTAGCTGCATGACCTCAAGGAAGTCACATAACCTTTCTGAGCCAGAGTTTCTGTGTCTGTAATATGGAGGCACCAGAGCAGCTTTCCTATGATTTCGTGCACATTCCATCACATAATGTATATCAGTGTTTAGCCTAGGGCCTGTCGTACAACATGTGCTCAATAAATGTTAGCTGCTCAGATTCCTTTAACTGTGCAACAGCTATGTGTCTGGCTGAACGAGGCCTTTAACTTTTCTGAGCCTCCATTTGTTCATTTGTAATACGGACATATATTTTGCTCGTATGGGTGTTGTAATGATTAGAGACGAACCTTTTAAATAGCTTGATATAAAGGACATCAGGAGGCCCTCAGCCAGTGGTAGCAATTATTATTAATGTGTGGGGATTGGGGACCCCAGATGGGAGGGCAGGGAATATGATAAGGGCTTTGAAAGATTGGGCAGCTCATCCCCAGTGTCACATGGCACCTCATTTCAGAACATGGAGAAAATCCTGATCCGCCCAACAGCCTTCAAGCCAGTGCTACCCAAACCTCGAGGGGCACCATCCCTACCTAGCTTCCTGGGTCCTCGGGCCGCCGGACTGTCTGGGAGCCAGGGCAGCCTAACACAGCTGTTTGGGGGCCCTGCCTCGTCCTCTTCTTCCTCCTCCTCCTCGGCTGCTGACAAACCCCTGGCACTGAGTGGCTGGGCCAGCGGCTGCCCGTCGGGGACACTGTCTGACTCCGGCCGAAACTCACTGTCCAGCCTGCCCACCTACAGCACCGGGGGTGCAGAGCCAGCCACCCACTCCCCAGGCGGGCACCTGCCCTCCCATGGCCCTGGGCGGGGGGCACTGCCCGGGCCAGCCCGAGGGGCCCCTACTGGGCCCTCCCACTCGGACAGTGGCCGATCTTCCTCCAGCAAGAGCACAGGCTCCCTGGGAGGCCGTATGGCCGGGGGGCTCTTGGGCAGTGGTGCCCGGGCCTCCCCTGACAGCAGCTCCTGTGGGGAGCGCTCCCCACCCCCTCCTCCGCCCCCTCCCCCCCCTTCGGATGAGGCCCTGCTGCACTGTGTCCTGGAAGGAAAGCTCCACGACCGTGAGGCAGAGCTGCAGCAGCTGCGGGACAGTCTGGACGAGAGTGAGGTGACGGTGTGCCAGGTGTGGTCAGCAGCGATGACGGGGGTGGCGTGGCAGGACATCCACCGGAGCTGGGAGCCCAAGGAGCATCTCCTTGTGTGCTGTGGGGTGCGGGGGGGCAGGTGGGCAGGCCCAGACCCGGCTGTCTGGCTTCACCTGCAGGGCGGTGAGGGGTCTGAGCCAGCACCACCGTGTACCATCTTTCAGACTCGAGCAAGACACCTCACAGTACCGAGCCTCGCTTTGCTCAGCTGTAGATGGGGAGATTTCTGGCCTCCTAGGGTTCTTAGGATTAAGTAAGGCAAAAGCTTTGAAGTGCTTAGAATGACGCCTGGCACCTAGGAATTCCTACAGAAGTGCTTGCTCTTAAAGTTGTTTCTAGGATCCTAGCAGTGGTTGTGACTAGACCTACTGTAATTAGCCTCAGGGTTGAATGGAGTCTCCCGTCCCCGAACCCAGCCACAGGCCGCCAGAGCAGTCGGTGACCAGGGAGCCATGGGCGGCGGGGAGGGGAGAGCCTCGCTCGAGGCACCCAGGTCCACCTTCTGTCCCCAGGCGTACGAGGAGCGGCAGCGGCCCTGGCCTCGGGAGCGTGAGGCACTGCGGGACGACGGCTTCACCCAGGCGCAGCGGGCACAGCGGGCCCAACAGCTGCTCCAGCTGCAGGTGTTCCAGCTGCAGCAGGAGAAGCGGCAGCTGCAGGACGACTTTGCGCAGCTGCTGCAGGAGCGGGAGCAGCTGGAGCGGCGCTGTGCCACCTTTGAGCGGGAGCAGCGGGAGCTTGGGCCTCGGCTCGAGGAGACCAAGTGGGAGGTGGGCCAGGCCAGGAGGGGCAGGGAGCAGGGCCTAATTGGGATAAGCCCCGGGCACAGGGGTCCAGCCTTCCTCTACCCTCAGCCTGCTACTCCCAGAGGCCCTCCTCATCCTCATCCACCTTGGTGAGATGAAGGTCCCCCTCAGACCTTCCTTTCTGGGCAAGGATCTCCTTGTGCCACCATTTGAGGTTTCCTCACTGGTCGAGTCAAGTGTTCATGGAGCCGGTGGCATTCCCATCCACTGCCAACCCCTCCACCCCCCCCCCGACCAATAAGTCAGAATGTTGAGCCTGCTAGGCACCGGGCACTTTTTAGCTGTTACTTAGAGTGGATCTTTGATCCTCAGAACAGCCCTATGTGGTGGCTGTTGTTCACAGCCCCATTTCTTGAGATGAGGAACCGGGCCCAGAAAGGCTAGAGCCCACCATTATAGCTAGTCGGTGGCAGAGCTGAGATTTGAACCCAGGCTGTGTGGCTGCAATGTCTGCACTTTTAACCAAAACGCTGTGGTGTGTCTCAGGGGAAATGTGGGCACTGCCCTCAATTGCTCCCAGTCCTGCAAAACCTGCCACTGGCCTGTCCCCAGGGCTCTGCGGTACTCTGTGATGGTTTAAAATCACCTGCTTTGGGTCTGTATTTTGCTTCAGCCACTTATCAGCCATATAACCTTGGACATGTCACTAGGCTTGTCTCAGTGTCTCCATCCACGTCATGGGTATCATGATCAAACAGCCTTTCCCCAAATACCCTTTGTGGTCTCAGGGCCTGACCCTCTAGGAGAACCCTTCTCACCATCCTTCCTGATCCCCTCCCATCCCTAGGTGTGCCAGAAGTCAGGTGAGATCTCCCTGCTGAAGCAGCAGCTGAAGGAATCCCAGGCAGAGCTGGTGCAGAAGGGCAGCGAGCTGGTGGCCCTGCGGGTGGCACTGCGAGAGGCCCGAGCTGCACTACGGGTCAGCGAGGGCCGGGCTCGGGGCCTGCAGGAGGCGGCCCGGGCTCGGGAGCTGGAGCTGGAGGCCTGTTCCCAGGAGCTGCAGCGGCACCGCCAGGAGGCCGAGCGGCTCCGAGAGAAAGCCGGCCAGCTGGACACCGAGGCGGCCGGGCTCCGGGAACCTCACGTGCCCCCTGCCACCGCTGATCCCTTCCTCCTGGCAGAGAGCGATGAGGCCAAGGTGCAGCGGGCTGCCGCTGGGGTCGGGGGCAGCCTGCGGGCCCAGGTGGAGCGGCTGCGGGCAGAGCTGCAGCGAGAGCGGCGGCGGGGTGAGGAGCAGCGGGACAGCTTCGAGGGGGAGCGGCTGGCCTGGCAGGCGGAGAAGGAGCAGGTGATCCGCTACCAGAAGCAGCTGCAGCACAACTACATCCAGATGTACCGGCGCAACCGGCAGCTGGAGCAGGAGCTACAGCAGCTCAGCCTGGAGCTGGAGGCCCGGGAGCTTGCTGACCTGGGCCTGGCCGAGCCTTCCCCCTGCATCTGCCTGGAGGAGATCACCGCCACGGAAATCTAGGGCCCTTGGCCTCCCAGATCTGAGGGAGGTCTACTGCAGGGGAGTGGGGGCAGGAGCCTCAGGTCTGCTGAGGTCCCCAAAGTCTGAGAGCCCCAGAGCTGCTTGTCCCCTGGGTTCCAGGCCTCTGGGCCTCTGCCAAGAACTTGGAGCTGCCCTGTGACCCGGATGGGCGAGATCAAACTCCTTGAAGGTCCCCGTTTCACTGTCACGCTGAGGCTCCTACTCACTTGACCCATTTCACCCCCACTTCTACTGCCATTGCCAGTCTGCCAACAGCATTACTCCCCAGATGCCAGGGGGCTGGGAAGAGGAGGGGGCTCCCTCATCTCCCTCATTTCCACACTCTTCCCTACCCCAAAGCCAGAGAGACCCAGACTGCGCCAGCTGCTTCAGATGTGCCTGCCCCCACCCTGCCCGTGTCGGGGGACAGGGCTGGGACTGGGGTCTGATCCCCAGGCTCCAGCTCTGCAGCCTCTCTCCTGGAGTGAGGGGGCTGTAGTCAGACCAAAGGAAGAACTCAAAATTGTCTTGTTTATTTGTGTTTGTGACCAAGTGACCCCTCCCCACACCCAGGTTTATGGCCTCATTTTCACTTGTATATTTTTCCACACTGTAAATTTCTTGTACAAACCCAAAGGAAAAAAATTAAAAAATTTTTTTGTTTTTAAAAAAAGATGAGTGTGCTAGGTAAAGACTATGGGAACTGCTTTGACCTTCCCTATCCTTAACTCCTCATATTCCCTGGATATTCCCTTATCCCTCATAGAGGTCATGGGGAGATAAAGAGTGATGGGGGAAGGATAAATCCAGTAGAAAGTGTGAGGTCCTAGTGGACCATGACATGAAATTGTCTCAGGGTTTGAGAAACTAGAAAAGACTTCCATCCTGTTCCTTGCACAGAACGCTGCTTGGGGCTGGGGGATGGATACAGTGACCCCTCAAGGCCCTATCTGAGAGCCCATGTCCCTCAGTGCTTAGGGGCACTATAGGGGACATGAGAAAGTGTCCACCAATCCCAGGCTCCAGACCTTGGCTTTCTTCCAACGTCTCCCTGCCCTGGGAGGTGGGGGGCAGTGAGCAGGTGACACAAGCTATCCAGTAGCACCTTGTCCTTGACATCAAGTTTATCTGGAAAGGACGGAGCCTCAGTGATAGCTGGAGACGGAAAAAAGTGGGGAGCTTTGAGAAGAGGCAAGTCAAGAAACAGTGAGAGGTTCCTGAGTCCCAAGGAGGTTAGCAGGTAAGGTCTGGAAGATAGCAGGAGGATCCTAAGGAGTCAGTGAGAGGATCTGAAGTCAGTGGGAAGAGTCACAGCATGGATGGGGAGAGTCGGGTTAGTATCAGGAGTCTGGAGAGCTGAAGAAGGGATGGGGCTGGCAGTTTGATAGAGGAGCCTGGCATCAGTGGGAGGGATCTTGGTGTTGGTGGGCAGAGCAATTAATGGAAGGTTCTGGGAGGCAGTGGGAGGGGTCAGCGGGCAGGGGAATGGTCAGCAGGAAGGCACTGATCGGTGAGGGCTGGCAAGTCAGGGGATAAGGGTAGTGGGCTGGTCCCAGGGACCCTGACTACAAGCTCCATGGGCTCCCGAGCCTTGTTACGGTAAGCTCGGCGGATGGTATCTACTGCTCGCTGGTGGGTCACCTGCTCCAGGCTCTCTCCATCCACTGCCACAAGCTCGAAGCCAGCCTAGGATGGGGGTGGGAAAATCACAGCCCTCTGTTCTCGAGTCATCCCACCACCCAACCTCTCACCTCCACCAGTTAGGACACTCCTCTTCATCTGGGTGGAGGGGATGGACAATGGGACTTTTGTGCCTGGAGCTGTTGGGGGCAGGGTGAAGCATGGACAATGGCCCTTTGTCCTTTGGGGCTAGGGGTGGAACAGGATGAGCCACCCTCAGGCCCAGGCTGGAGTGAGGGGACAGATTTCTCCATAGGCTTGTTCATCTTGCAGGCCTGACCCCTCTGCACCCCAGCCTCCTCCCATGACCTGGTCTAAACCTGTCTGGCTGGAAGATGAGCTTGTTCCAGCCCCACCCCCGCCAGAATTCAGCTCTGGGCCTCAGGAGTGGGCTTGGGTGCTCTTCACCCACCTGCAGGGCCCCACTGAGGAAGGCAGCCCCCCCAGGGAAGATCTTTTCTATCTTCACCATGGGCTGCACCTTGGACTCAATGCCCCCAGAAATGCTGATGCCTAGTGAGAGAGAAGCACTGGATGAGCATGCAGTCACACGCCTCAAGCCAAAGCTCCCTGAAGAAACCCAGGACCCCAACACCAAATCCAGGCCCCAACTTCTCCCAAATCCCCAAATTCTGTTACTACTCAGTCTTCGACTCCAAAAATCCTCTAGTTCCCCCACCTCCTAATCTAGAACCTCCCAAATATACCCCCATATCCAAATCTTTTCCTCAGCCCAGACCCCCTAGTTGTGCCCCAAACCCAAGCCCAGGAAACTCACCCAAACCCAAGAGTCCCACCCACCAGGCCCAGTCCCACCTGGACTCACCCAAGGACTGTTTCATCTTGGACAGTGTGACTGTCCTCAGCTCCCCGCCAGGGGCCTTCTCGGCTACCTTCCTGGCTGTCCCGCCAGTTACGTTCTCAGAAGGGCCTTGATGGCCTCCCGCCTTGGCCACCTGTCCTGCCACAGGTCGTGGCAGAGGGGGCCTGGCCTTCCGAGGCTTGTGGTAGCGCCCACTGGCTGTGCTCGGGGTGGGGACAGGTGCTGGGGATGGGGAGTGCCTGCGTCCTGGGGACTTGCCCCGGCCCCGGCTACGACTGCGGCTGCGGCTGTGGCTGCGGCTGCGGCTCTGGGCAGGGCCCTGGCCCTGGCCCTGGCTCTGCCGAGGGTCCTCTGGGGTCAGGGGTTCTGTCAGCAGCCAGTTAGGCCTTGGGGGCCGGGGAGCGACAGGGGGTGGCTGGGGAGGGGGGGTGCAGGTGCTTCGGTGTGGGGTGAAGGCATCTACTGGCACGTCTTGGAGAGGGGGTATCCCTTTATGAGCGTGGTGGGGAGCAGAGGCACCCAGGGAGAGCTGGAGGCCCCCCAGCCGCTCCCTCAGTTTCCCATCCTCTTCCTCCTCTGAGAAGCCGTTCACAGGCAGCAGGTAGAAACCTCCACGACTGTCTGGGGGAAGAGGGCCAAGGTCAGGCTGCCCCTCCTCACCAGCCCAGACCACCTTGCCAGGCTCCAGTCCTTGCCTTCATTGGTTTGGGCCCAGGAAACCCAAGTTTGCACTTGCTCAGGCTCTTCAATCTTGTGGCTTCAGAAGATTGTCTGGTTCCCTGAAGGAAATCCCTTGTCCACTGGGGCCATGCTTATCGCATCTACTCACCACCTGTACCATTATTTACTTAATAATTGGTTTTAAACCCACTCACTTTTTAAATCTAGTCTATGCAATAATCTGTGAGAAATTACCAGTCTGGTGTGCAAGTCATAGTTTTTCTAAGACACATATTGCAATAGAAAGCTTTAAAGTATTAGTACCCTCAAACCCAGGCAGAGTCCCTCACCCAGGGCCACAACACCCTACGTGGGGGAGGCAGGGACAGAAGGCCCATTCTCCCCAGGACCCCTACAGTGTGCCCCCTCCCCAGGCTCCCAGACTCTGACTGACCAGGCACAGGTGTGACCAGGTGACGCTTGGGTGGTGTGTCCTGCCGGGCTGGTCGCAAGGCAGGAGGCCGCACTGTTGGGAGAGGAGATCCCATCAGAGGCAGGGCCCCTGTGGGCTGAGTGGGGAGCGCTCCCTGACAGACACAGCTGGAGGTCATCTCTGCACCCCCTCCACTGGGAGACCCTATTCCCATCCCCACCCCCAGCCACTGACCTGCCTGGCCCTTGAGGGCCTCGAAAGCCTCCAGCTCCACGGGCATCACCATGCTATCAAAGCGGCCGAGGTCCGTGGAGGCCACCACACTCCTGTGGGAGGGCCAGGTGACAATACATACAGGGAGTTATCAGAGGTCCCTTTTCTGTCCCCCCCCAAGTGTTCCCCATAACCTCCACCCCACCTGATGTCCCTCAGGAGCAGCAGCTTCGCGGGCCTGTCCAGAATGGCCAGCAGGGGCCTCACCAGGTCCTCCACGCCGCCCTCATGCACGTACTGCAGAGAGAGGCACCCCAGGTCAGACAGCTGGGGGTGCTGCTGGGGCATGTGTGGGGTTCCCCACAGTTAGGAAAGCTCCTCCCCATCCCCAGGCTGTCCCGGGATGGGCTGAAGTTGGTGACGAGGAGGAAGCCTGCAATTGTAGTACCAGACCTACAACAGCAGCAGCAGCAGCAGCAGCTCTGGAACCCGCACTTTTGTAAGCCTTTTACCTATGGTCTCGCGTTCAGCAACCCTGAGAGGTGACGTTGATTTTTCTTGTTTTACAGATGAGGAAACTGAGGCTCAAATTGGAAGGACTTTGCCCTAGGCCACTGGGATAAGGAAGTGTGAAGAGGCACTGGAACCTGAGAAGTCTGGCTCCTGCCTGCGCTGGTGCCGGAAAAGGATGCGCAGGGAGCGGACTCTCCTCCCCGCCCCCACCTCCCAAGCAGAAAGAAGGACTGGGAGCCAAACACTGGGCTGCGGGCCTGGCCCGCCCAGCAGAGGTGCCCTCAGAGACCTACCAATTAGGCTTTGTTCGTGGCTGGAATGGGGACCTTGGGGAAAGGGTGGCTCTACAGAAAGCCTCTCCAGTCAGTACCCGGGGGTGGGAGGTGGAGGCCCTTCTGCCTGGCACTGCCCGCACGCCACCCGCCACACCCCACCAACGCAGAAAAACTGGTAAACTGCACACTTGGTGCCACCCTTTATGGGCAGCACACCGCCCCCTGGTGGTGAAAGGGAGACACGTACTAATTCAGGGAGACCCACGGAGGATCGGAGACAGGAATAGATAGACACAGAGACACCGCAAGCCCTGGTGGTCAGAGTGAGATATTCATAAATACCCGGAAATAAAATATAAACTATGTGGCCCTAAACCACACACAAAGTTACAGGGACCCACATATACCCTTGTCAAAAATACACCCCCTTTGTTCTGGAGAGAGATACATATAACCGCACAGAATCAGTCACAATTGTCCACATTTCAAGTCCACAAACTTGCATTTAGCACCTACTAAATGCTACACCCTATACTGGGCAGTGGGGGCACAATGACAAAGACCCTGTTCTGGATCCTTCAGAAGTCAGTCTAGTGGGAAACGAGGGGCAGAATGAGTCATGTGCCCCAGTGGGAGGGAGCCTGGCATGAGTGGCTTTGCCCCCCTGCAAAGAAACGAACCACTGGTGATGGGGCAGAAGGGGTCTCAGAGGAGGGTGCGAAGACTGGAGGTGGCTTCTTGGAGGCAGTGGCATTTACCCTGGCCCCTTTTGGTTTGTTTCATTTACTTTTACTCTTAAGGATAAATGCAGAGAACCTCAGGAACATTGGGAGGAAACTGCTCCGAGGGTGAGGTGGAATAATGGATAGACAGAAGTTCAGCTTGACTGTGGGGTACAAGAAGGGCCTCCATGGGGTGCCTGGGTGGCTCAGCAGTTGAGCGTCTGCCTCTGGCTCAGGGCTTGATCCCGGAGTCCTGGGATGGAGTCCCACATCGGGCTCCCTGCGTAGAGCCTGCTTCTCCCTCTGCCTGTGTCTCTGCCTCTCTCTGTGTGTGTCTCTCATGAATAAATAATTAAAATCTTAAAAAAAAAAATGAAGGAGCTCCACGTAGGCTACATGGGTTGGGACTACTGTGTGAGTGGTGCCTAGAGCTGTGAAGTCCATTACCCACATAACCCTAGGCCATGACCAGCAGAAGATGACGATAGGGTGATGTGGTGACCATGGGACAGAGGACGTTAGTGGTTGGGGAGTCAAATCAGGGAAGCCCTTGAGTATGAGCATAAAAAACTTATACTCGCTTCCGCCAAAGATAAGAGGTTGTGAGGGGGCTTGGGGAGTGTAAAGTGATCTGAGAGGTGGCTTGGTCTGGTGAGATGATGATGAGAGAGCCTGGTCTGGTGAGATGATGATGAGAGCCCAGGGGAGGAGGGAGAAGGGAGGCCAGGAGTTTGAGGCTGCACATCTGAATCACGGGGGAGATTTACTGATCATTCCGGCCAGAGCTCCACACCAGTCTGGCCTCTTGGTGTGGGTGAGGTGTGGGTCAGGTTTGGGCGGTATGTAGGTGCTTTGAGGGGTGTAGTGAGAGGTGGTCCTGGCTCGGGGACAGGGCGGGAGGAACAGAGGAATAATGCAAAAGGAGTGGAACAAAGAAACGGACACAGTGCACCACCTAATGGCCAGATCCCAGATTTGCAAGTTCACAGAGGCTGGTGCTCTGGACCCTACTTGGAGAGTTGAGCACGATGAAGAGTGTAGCCCAAAGGCTCTTAGCTGCCCCCAACATACACCCCATCTGCAGCCCTGCTGCCCACCAGGCCTCAGTGAAGGAACGCAAGAATTACTGTGCCTCAGTATCCAGGTGATACATACATGCCTTAGCTAGACACACACCTCACACATAGAAGGGTCACACAGTTAAGTTGATACACACGTAGGTACTCCACACACACACACGTACACATCACACAGACAACAACAGCCCCACCCTGACCAGGCTGTGGGAGTGGGGGGGGATTCACAAACTACTTCCTGGAAGCCCTCAGCTTGTCCTTGTGCACAAGCTCACACGTCACTGATGCTGGCACCTCATGGGGAGTCCAGCACAGGAAACCTGGGGGCTTGGAGGCAGGAGGACAGTGGAGGGCCTTCTGATCCCCTGGGAAGGGATGACCTGTGCCTCCCGCAGCCTCCCCAGCATTCAGGTCACAAGGACTTCTTCACATCTAACTTGCACCCCCGTCCTGGAGCCCTACTTCTTGTTTGAAGTAGAAGGGAACAGAACAACAGTGCAGATGTTGAGGGAGAACTGGGGTGTGTGGGGGTGACAAGGGATAACAGAGGAGGGGGCCTGCCATGAGGCCGGCTGACCCAGGTGCAGAAGGAGACAAGGGGTCAGGTCAGGGAGAAGCCTGGGTTTTAGTGGACAACGAAGGCAGGGATTGCAGAGACTCACAGACCCCCACTCATCACCTGTCCACTCCTTCTCTCCTTAGCTGAGATATAACCTCCTCAAGGAGGCCCTCCTAGACCATACCACCTAATTTGTACCTTTCGGATTATTTTCTCATGTTCTTTTCTTTCGTAGTACTTCACATGATTTGTCACTTGGGTGTTTAGGTTCTAGTTATTGTAGCTTCACTTCCTGTCTGTGAGCTCAGTGTGTGTGTGTGTGTGACAGGAGTGATTTTTGCTTTTACTGACCACTGGCCTCTTGGAATCAAGCCCAGGTACTGACCAATGACAGTGGCCTAAACAAATGAGGGGCTGGGTAGGATGGGGTGACCATGTGCTGGAGTCAGGGGCAGGCTGGAAGCTCACCCGGGAGCAGTGGCGGGTGACCGCCAGAACCTCGTCGTCAGTCAGCAATCGTCGGGCCAGGTCCTGAATAAGGGGCCTTCGGCTTTCCCAGGCTTGCACCTGCTCATCCACCTCAGGCAGCTGGCGGGAGGGGCTCCCAGATCTGGCAGAGAGCAGGGCCCGACCCTTCTCCTGCTCTACAGGGAAGGAGCAAAGATGTATGATGGAGCCAGGAGCTATCAGGGGAGGTGGGGGCTTCTCTCACTGGGGTCAGACCACAGAACATGTCAGCCAAGTGGCCTAGATGCCACCGGCAAAATCCCAGCCTAGCCCAGAACCTCCCCAGCACGGTGTCCTCCAGCACTCTGCCCAAGAAGAGAGCTCCAATCCAGATTCTTCAGCCCCAAACACAGATTCCTATACTACTTTATTCCCTCATGGTGTCCTAGTCTAGTGCACCCGGCACCCCAAACATTCACTGTTATAGTACTCAGTGGAGTTCTGGCATGGGTTCCCTTACCTCCCCAACATCTGCCTTTGGGAGTCCCATTAAATTCCCCAGTCCTCAAAAGTGTACCCCAATATCTCTCTGCAGCCCTGTCTTTCCAGGTAAGCTTGGTCCAATTCTTTCAGCTGCCCCCAGTATGCACCCAATCCCCCATGCATGACCCCAAAGCCCCTTAGCTGCCCCCAACATGCACCCCATCTGCAGCTCTACTGTCAACCAGGCCTCGGTAAAGGGATGCATGAATTACCTCGTCTCAGTCTCCAGGTGACAAACTTCTGTACAGGCCCCACTGCTCCTGCTATGAAGAAGAAAAGCTCAGCTGTGAGCTCTGACTCCCAATCTGAACATGGGGCTTGGAGGGCTCAGGGATGGCTGGATCATTGGGTGGAATGAAGAGGCCAGGCTGGAAGGAGGTGGAATCAGGAGGCAAGAGGCTAGGCTGTGTAGGTCTTGGGGGCCACGCTCAACTAGGGCCCTCATTCCTAGATAGTGGGGAGTTAGGGAAGGTTTTGGGTCAAGAGAGGGTGCAGTCTGAGTTCTGCTTGTGGAGATTCATTCAGAAGCAAATGTATGGAGGGAAGATCCCCAAGGAAGAAGCTTGGGGGAGCACCTACCTTCAGGGGACAGAACAAAAAAGAGGAACCTTTGAAGGAGAGAGAGGAGTGGCCAGAGGGATAGGAGGAGAATCAGGTGAGAGCAGGGCCGTGGGGGCTGTGGAAAAAGAGATGGGTTGAGGAAGTGGAGCTGGTCCAGCTTAATCTGAAGAGATTGTCTCTTCCAGGGGACTCTCGCTTGAGGCCCCCCGAAGGGGCAGAGTCTAGCTGCTCATCCTCTGGTTGTTTTTGCCAGCTAACATCCACTCTCCCTCTGCAAACAGCACCTCGGTTTCACCTGGGGACCTCCATTCTCAGTGCATGTACTCTGGGGTGGGCACATGTCCCAGGCTGGCCCATGAAAGCACAGCCATCTGTTGGGCATGTGATGCCAGCTGGGCCAACAAGAGCCTAGGACTTTAGCTGGAACTCTAAGAAGAACCCCTGCCCCTGGGTTGCTAAGCGACAGTGGCCATCTGACCTTGGAGTGGGCCAAAGCTGCATGATAATAAAGCCAACCTAGAAGAAAATGGAACCAAAGATAAAGGGGGCAGATGTCTGATGAGATTGTTTAAACCTTTCAGACCCACTTAAATCAGTAGCTGAGCCAAGGAGTGCTTTTTAAACCTAATTGGAGTTGGGTTTCTGCCACATGCAACCCCGAGAGTCTTAACTCATCCACATTTGGTCCAGTCTCAGAGCCTCACTTAAGAGATGAGAGGCCTCTCTGAGGGTCCCTGGAGGCCCCTGACCTAAGTGAAGCCTGTCCTGGCCCTTCTGCTTGAACCCTGATCTAGAAATGGCCTGGCTCAAGGATGGTTCTAGAACTGGGCGGGGCCTGTGGGCCAGGAGAAGTGAAGCCAAATATTCCCAGAGAGAAGTGTCCTAACACCAGGAGCATAGAGATCTGACCCAAGCCCTTCAAATCCCTAGTTAGGTTATAGCTCTATCAGTTTTCCTTTCTGTAAAGTGGGGAGATGAGACAGTTTAACAATGACTACTACATTTTCTGAGTACCTTCTGTATGCCAATGTCCTTAAGTGATTTACATACGCCCATTCATCTATTCCTCACTATTTCTAAAGATATAGGTTGTTACTCTCACTTTGCTTATGAGAAAACAGGCTTATGGGGGCAAGGGGTTACTCCCAGCTAAGCATAGGCAGTGTGGGATTTAAACACAAAGCTGCTGGATGCCAAAGTGGGCTGAACCTCCTTTCTATCTCATCTGCCCAGGGCTTACCTTTCTCCAGGTCTAGGTGAGGGCGGGGCTTGGCCAGACTGCCAGCGTCCAGCGTCCAGGCCTCTCCCGGAGCATCCCCTGTCAGCCGCCCCTGCCGCCCTCCCTTGAAGAAGAGGTTCATCAGCGTCTTGGAGCGCTGTAGGGCCCCCTTTTCCCCAGAGGATCCCAACTTCTCCTTCTTCCGCTGCTTCTTCTCCTCTGCAGGCAGGAGGGAGCACCCCGGAGGCTGGAGTGGTGGGCAGAAGGGAAGGCCCAGGGCCAGGGGTGTGAAGAGGGATGGAGAGGAGGGACTGGGGGCAGACGGGCCTGACAACCTTGTAGGGAGGTGGGGATGGAGATAGGTGGGCTTGCTTCCCCAACTTTCCACCTCTCTCGGCCCAGCTCCAGCTCTGCCAGGACACTCCAAGAGGGCTGGGACATGTGTGTCTATGTGCATGTTTGTGTAAGGTGGCAGGGATGGATGAGGGCTGCTTTGGGACCCATAGCTGACAGGAGCTGGGATTGGATTTGAGGGTGGGTTTGGGACTTGGGGCCAGTTTAAAACAGGGCCCAGAGCCGAGTATGAGTGTATTCTGGGGTGGAACTGAGGCTGAGTCAAGTCCTAGAGCAAAGGGAGGTGGGGAGCCCAGGACTGGGCATGAGGCAGGGATTGGACTGGGAGCTTACGTACCCCACAAGGTCAGGTGGCTCTGGGATCTCGTGATGGGAGGCCGGGGTCGGCTCAGGGCCAGCAGCAGAGCAGTCTTTGGGGACTCGGAGAGCGCAGAATTGAGGCGGCGGGTGGGCCGGGGTCCGTCGGAGCGGATGGCCGTGTCCCTGAGGATGACGGTGGGCCTCACGCTGCACCAGGTCTCCACGCGGCTCCCCACGTCAGGCTCAGTCTGCATGGCGGTGTCCGCCCTCCCCCAGCCCAGCCCCCGACAACCGGGCTCCTCAGGCCCAAGGCCCACATCCAGGCGGTCGGAGGGCAGAGAGCCCGAGCCCTCAACCGAGCTGTAGGGGGCGCTGGAGGCATAGGAGGAGACGCTGGAGCTGCTCTCTGAGGCTGGGGACAGCTGCTGCAGCACCCCGTGGCTCACTGCGGGCAGTGGGGAAGGCAGGGCCATCTCAGGGGCAGGCCGTGGGCTTCAGGGCCCTGCCACGTTGCGGACAGGCTTGGGCTGGCAAGGGGAAGGGGGGTGTCGGGTGGCAGCCCAGGCTAGTAGTGCAGGCTCTGGGGAACTGGCTGCTCAGCAGTCCTGCCACTGACTTGTTGAGAGACCCAGGGCAAGTCACTTCTTCAGAGCCCAGGGGAGCCTAGAACTCAACCTGCCACTTCTCAGAGGGGAGCCCGGGAATGGCTCTGGGCCGTGTGGAAGTCCCAAGCAGGTCTTGCTTCTCCTGCCCAGTTATTCCTCAGAGACTCCAACCCACCCTTAGTCCTCAGCCCTTTCCCTCCAACTCAGGGGCCTGAGCCACTTACATCGGTCCAGCCAACAGTACTCAGAAACCATCTCTTTGTAGGCGGGGTACCGGCCAGTCTCCTGGGAAGAGCGTGGTGGGCACAGGAGGGCATGGGGGAGTAGGTGAGAAGGAGGGTGGGTGAGAAGGAGGGGAGGGTGAGAAGGGGGCGGGTGAGAAGGGGTTGGGTGAGGAGAGTAGGTGAGAAGGCGGAGTAGGTAAGGAGGGGAGGGTGGAGGATGAGAAGGGAGAGTGGGTGAGAAGGGAGAGTGATGGGACAGGAGTAAACTTTTCATCCCCATCTCTTTCCAAGTTCATCATGATCGAGACAAAATGGGCCACTTGATTTCTGAACATGCCTCTATACCTCAGGGCCTTGCACTTGCTGTTCCTTATGCCTGGATTCTCTTCCTTCCACTCATCTTCTGGCTAGCTCCTTCTCCCTCTTCAGGTGTCACCTCCCCAGAGAGACCTGCCCTGACCCCCTGACTCAAAGGGCCTTCCGGAATTACCCCTCCTATCTGTCCATTAATTCCTACAGCATTTGTCAGCAGCACACACCTAGTCTGTCTCCCCCCATCCTCCACCGTACCACACTCCTCCGCCCCACCCCCCAGCAGAGACCTTGTCTGTCTTGTTCACCGTTGCAGCTGCAGTACCTGGCATAGTGGCCACCACATAGTATATACTCAAAAATGTTGAATATATGAATGATGAAGGGCCGAGTGGGAGAAATGAGGAGTGTTTGGGAGCACATGAGATGAAGGAAAGAGAGAAACAGAATGTGGGGAGGACTGTGGGAGGGGAAATCAAAGGAGGAGACTTGGGGAGACAGCAGAGGAGGCCCTGAAGGGTGTGCTGGGTGAAGGCTTGGAAAGAGAAGGAGAGCTGAGCAGGGGCCATCACCTCCTCTGCAGCTGGAGTGAGAAGGACCCGATCTCCAGGCAAGTGTGAGACCCGCATGAATAATAAATGCAGGTGCCTCCCTTGAAATCTGATCCCTGGCCTTGGCCCAGCAGTCCTTGCCCTGTGCCCAGGTCCTACCCAAAGCCATGGCTGCCACCACCCACCCCCCTCTGCATTTTCTCCTTTCAAGCCTGGACCCCCACCACTCACAGAAAGGGGTGCTGCCCTAGGTGCCTGGGGAGCAGGACTGGAAGCAGGCCCTCTACTGGCCCGCTGAGTGACTCTGCTTCCCGAGTTACTCTGCCTCTCTGAGCCTCAGTTTCTTCTTCCGTAAAATAGGGATGAGCTCAAGGCCTGCTCTCTCAAATGGCTGTGGAAATTTTATACAAATTATAGGGCAATGGACATTAAGTACTAGAGAGATCTGGGAAGTCTTTCCTATAGTCTGGCATCTCCCTGACACCCACAGTCCTGCCCACCTTGATAGTCAACATGATGTGCGTTTGGCCCTTCAGCACCTCCACGGCCTGGCTGTGGCTGATGTCGTCGAACCTGACACCGTTGGCCGCCAGGACCTGGTCCCCCACTTTGATGCCATTCTCCTCGGCCAGCCCACCATGATCCACTCTGGGGTCAGACAGGAGGCGATCTGATAGGCCACCTGGCCTGCCCTCCCTTACTCTAGACCAGACTCTTCACTTAGATATGGGGATGCCCTGGTGGAACTCCTTGACCCTCCTCCTGGAGCCCCCCATCCCTCCCCAGACCCTGCCCCTGGCCTTCGGACATGTAGGGGACATGACCTGTCCCCATTGCACGGCCCGCCCCAGCCCTCACTTGGACACATAGATGCCCAGGCCAAACTCCTTGCCCCCGCGGATGTTGAAGCCCAGACAGAAATCGTCTGACGTGGTGTATAGGTGGACAATGCGCCGCATGCCATCCTCTGAGCCACTGTCAGATGGTGTCGAGCTGCACTTCTCCACTACCAGCCGCCGATTCACCACGTCCACCCTGGGAAGACAGCAAGGAGCCCTCAGTCAGAACCCCCCCATCCACCACCACCCACCTCCCCTCTCCTCTCAGCATCCTCGACAACTGCCCAGGAAAGGAGAGGTTGCCTTGGGGGACTCTCCAGTCCTGAGACCTTCAGTGGGGTGTAGACTTTACAAATTTGGGAAACCACCCAAATCTCCTCTTTTTATGGAGCAGCTCCATTGTGCTGGGACCCATTTTGAATCCCCACGAGAACCCTGAGGGAATGGTGCTTTTACTATCCCTAGGCCCACAGGAGCAGCCACGGTGGGAGCAGCCACTGGTATCTGGGGTAGAGTTGAGAGAAGGGCAAGGGGGAGAGACAGGGCCTTGTCTCATTCCAGTGTGGGGCCTAAGGATCCCTGTGTTTCCAGTGCCCATGGTGTGGGGGGTGTGGGGCAGGAGAGCAGAAGCCATACTAGCCAAATCTCATGCGGAGCCCTGTACCCTCAGCCATGGCCTGGATGGGGTGGATAGGGTGGTTGGGATGGGGCAAGGTCAGGGCTGGGGCCTTCTCACCATGTAGTCTTCTCCTTGGAGAATTTGATGCCCGGCACTCGGCCCATGCGCCTCACCATCATGTGTAGGCGGCTGCTGCCTGTCAGCACTTTCACAGCGCTGCCCATGGTGGTGCTCTCCAGGCTCAGCCCGTTCACTTCTGTGATCTTGTCCCCCACGCACAGGCCAGCCCGCTCTGTGCCAAGGGAGGGCGGGCAGCTGGCACTGGCCACTTGGGAGAAGTTCCCCCCAGGATGAAGCTAAGCTTCCCCCACCACACAAGGCTCCCTAGGGTAAAACTTCTCCCATGAGATTGGGGATCCCCAAGTGAGGTCTGAGTGTTCTTTGTTAGATGAGGGACCTGTCCATTAGCCTGCTCCACCCTGGGAGGGGGCCCCACTTCCCCATTGGAGCAGGCCCTCCAAAGCTGAGGACACTTTCCTGCCATTGCTGATAACAGGACTCCAGAACCCCATGGAGGTGGGGGCTCATACCATAAGCCAGAACCTCACTCCTGGGGGCCCTGCTCACCTGCACTGCTCCCTTCCTCCACCTTGCTGACGAAGATGCCAAGGCCATGCTCAGAGCCGCCCCGCACACTGAAACCTAGTCTGCCTGCTGGACTCTTCTCCACCCGGACTGCATGGATGATGTCACTTTCATCACTGTTGGCTGTGTGTGGTGGTGGTGGGGGGAGACATAGGCATGACAACCACATCCATTCTGTGCACAGAGGACTACTGGGTTTCCCAATTTGGGGGCTGCAAAGGCTAAGCACAGATGCCTAAGGCCCTAAGGCCTAAGGGCAGCCAATTTTTGAGTTCTCTGCTGGTGATTTTGAAAGTATGGGTCAGAGAGAGCATGAGAACAGGCAGGACAGGACTCCAGACTAGAACATACTGTTCACCTTCCTTATTCTATAGAGGTGTGTGTGTGTGTGTGTGTGTGTGTGTGTGTGTGTGTGTGTTTCTAATGCTTACTCAGCTTCTCATGCCACAGGCCTGGGATAGGATAAATTCCTAAAAACCTTGCCACTCTGAGGGTCAGATGGATAGAAAAGAGGTTCAAGATTCCATTCTATGGGGCAGAGTTGAGCAAGTTTGGACTCTTCATCATAAGCAGAAATGAATATGCTAGCTCTATCTTCATTCACATAGTTGAAGAGCTATTCTGAGAAAGGCACTAGAGGCTTTTGTCTGTGTAATCTGGAGGGCAGATTCAAGCCCACATAGTGGAGTTAGATGGAGCCAACTTAGTAGGGAGAAACTTTGTAAAACCTTTAGCCATCAGACAACGGAATGAGTTTCCCAGGAGAGATAATGAGTTTCCCATCTTTGGAGGCATACAAGCTGGCACTTGATAAATCTCTGTCTGGGATGTTGTGGAAGGATCTCTGAGGCCCCTTCTATCTCACAGATTCTGAGGGGAACAGGGGCACCTGGATGGCTCAGTGGTTGAGCGGCTGCCTTCGGCTCAGGTTGTGATCCCAGAGTCCTGGGATCGAGTCTCACATTGGGCTCCCTGCAGGGAGCCTGCTTCTTCCTCTGCCTGTGTCTCTGCTTCTCTCTGTGTGTCTCTCATGAATAAAACCTTAAAAACAACGTGTATTCTTGGGGCACCTGAGTGGCTCAGTTGGTTAAGCATCCAACTCTTGATTTTGGCTCAGGTCATGATCTTGGGATCTTGGGATTGAGCCCTGAGTCAGGCTCTGAGCTCAGCATGGAGTTTGCTTGTCCCTCTCCCTCTGCTCCTCCCCCTGCAGTCTCTCTCTCTCTTTCTCAAATAAATAAATAAAATCATTTTTAAAAATG
This sequence comes from Canis lupus dingo, assembly GCF_003254725.2. NCBI lineage: Eukaryota > Metazoa > Chordata > Mammalia > Carnivora > Canidae > Canis > Canis lupus. The sequence continues at coordinate 13,826,865 of NC_064270.1, forward strand.
TGTATTCTTGGGGTACCTGAGTGGCTCAATCATTAGAGCATGTGACTCTTTTTTTCTTTTAAGATTTTATTTATTTATTTGACAGAGAGAGAGCAAGCTCACAAGCAGGCGGAGCAACAGGCAGAGAGAGAGGGAGAAGCAGGCTCCCCACAGAGCAGGGAGCCCAATGTGGGACTTGATCCCAGGACACTGGGATGATGTAGAGCACATGACTCTTGATTTCACGGTTGTGAGTTTGAGCCCCATACTGCATATAGAGATTACTTAAAATCTTCTAAAAAGTATATAAAAATGTGTATTCTTGGGCTTTGCTGCAGACACACTGAATAAGAAGCTCTGGGTGTGGGACCCAGCAACTTGTCTTTTCACAAGCTCCCCAGGCAATTCTGATATATTCCAAAGTTTGCAAACCACTGCTCTATCATACCATCCAAACTAGTACTTCCGAGATTCTTACCATCCTTTCTCATTATTTATTGTCTAGAGTGTAATTTACACTAGAGAGTAAACTGTCATGGTAAGGATTTTGTAATCCTTTTTCTGCTGGTGTATCTCCAGGATGTTGCACAGCACTTGATATCTGCCAAGGATTTTTTGAATAAGTAAAAGAATAAATGGATGAAGGAGAGTGAGGAGAAAGGGCTGGTTTGGATTAAAAAATGTGTTTTCTCTGGGATCAGTTGAATTTGAGGAGCTGATGGGAACGCATGGGGGTGATGTGGGTAGCAGTTTCTCCCTTCCCACTGTTGTCTCCCTTATCAGTAGCTTCAGGCCTCTGGAATGGTCTAAATAGTAACAAAAGGGAGAGGTTCCAGGATGCAATGAGTGGGGAGATGTTTATGCTCAGGCAGAGGGTAAGATTCTGAGCTCAGAGGCTCCCAGCCCAGACAGGATAGGGGCTGGCTGGTTAAAGCCATGACCTTAGTCCCCCCATTGCTAGGAGATGCTGCTCTCCTAGCTGCACCAGGGCTCTAGGGTGAGGCAGGGGGTGAGAGCAATCCTGGAACTTCTGCAAGAGGGTCTTTAGAGGGAGAGTGTACAGAGCTGTTACATCATAGCCAGAGCATGGTGTATGTGGGTGTGTGAGGAGGAGTATATGTTCTTTTAATATAATGAGACTTAAAAGGGCCATGCCCCATTGCCTTCCCTATCCCCTACCATGTCTCCTAGCTCCTCTGAGGACTTCTGCTCCATGACCTGAATGACAGTGGTGACTCTCAGCAGTACCCTGCTGCTCACCTAGGGGTGAGGCCCAGCATGATAGATGATGGGAGTGAGCATGCTGGGCCACTGGTGCAGGAAAGCCTGCTCCCTGAGCAACATGTTCCACCCCTGCCCCAATGGCTGGGGTAGGGGAACAGAGATGCCCAGCTGGGTCACAGGGGAGAAGAGGGTCTGAAAAGTCCACCCTGGGAGCCAGCCAGGGAAGTTTTGCTGGCTGAGAAACAGAAGGGGAGCTGGAGATACATATGGTGTCTGGTCCACAGAAAGCCCAGCCCCAGGGGGCACCCCATCACCCCCCCTCTGGTGCTCAAGGTCCTTCCTTGCTCACTGGATCTTTGTCGCCTCGCATCTGTCACTGCAGCCAGGCTGTCTCCTAATTGCACCCCCACCCCCACCCTGTGCTCTTACTTTCCACTTCCAACCTTGCCTTGGGATACCTTCACTGCAGCACCAGCCTTTCTCATTGCTCTGTCTCTAAGCTCTGCTACACTGTAAATTTCTGGAAGGTGAAGATTGATTCTCATTTTTCTCCAGATTCCCTGCAGGACCTAACCAGGGTTGATATAGGACAGGTGCGCAATGTAACAGCATTGAGCAACTGCATAGGATGGGGTAGCCCCCTGCTTCAGGGCCCAGATCTGGGGCTCCCTTCCTGACCCTCAAGCCCTCCTCTCCTCCCTCCTCTTTGGAATATTTGCTACTCCTTTCCTTTCTTCAGCATATGAAACCTTTTTAAAAAAATTATTTACTTATTTTAAGTAATCTCTACACCCTTGGGGCTTGAACTCATGTCCTGAGATCAGGAGTCACGTGCTCTTGGGACTGAGCCATCCAGGTGCCCCTGAGACTGAAACCTTTAATTCTGTCTCCCCAGCTGGGCACTGACTCCTCACAGCCCAACACAGAGCTGGTCACACAACTGGCTGGTTGATGGAGGATATCTTTCTGCTCCTGTACCCGTGTCCCAGGACATACACAAAGGGGTTGGAGAAAGGTAGAGTCCACAGGATGGAGCAGCCAATTCGATACCTTCCCTTGCTCACTTGGGGGCTAGCATATCACGTGCACCTGTCCCAGCCTCCAGGCTCCACTCTCCCACTTCTGACCTCTCTACAATCCTGTAGCCCTAAGCATTGCCCTGAACACAAGGAAAGGAATGATGAGGATGTGTGTATGGCTTTCCACCCCTACAGCCCTAAGGTTCCCATCTCTCCAGTTCCTCCCCCCATAGTGGCTCTGCCGCCTCCTCCTGAGCGCCTCTGCCCCATTCCCCCCACCCTTATCGCCGGTCTCAGCTGGGCCCCGCCCCCACCTTCGATGGGGGAGTTGATGAGGATGACGCGGCCCATGGGCGAGGAGGCTCGGATTCCGCGGGGGGGCCCATTCAGCAGCCGCTGCTGCTTCTTCAGCAGGTATCGCGTTGCGGAGCCCGAGTCGCTGCCCAGGTGGCCGCGGGAGGAGAGGGAGCTCAGAGAGCCTGAGCTGAGGTCTCCAAGGCCCAGTGGGTCGAAGCCCACTGCAAAACCCTGCGCCATTGCGGCTAGTCTGGGGAGGCGCCCTACAAGTCCAGAAGGAAACTGCTAGCCCTCCAGAAAAAGACCCCGCACGCTCCGGGCTCCATGAGCCTTCTGTGTGGGACTGGGGTCTCAGTGACTGGGGGCCCCCCACCTCTGTTGCTTCTCAGGAGTGTGTTCCAAGCCTGTGGATGGAGAACAGGGATTGGGACAAGGGTGTAAATGCTGCCCTCGCTGCCCCCCCTAGAACTTCTACTCCTGCCCTGATTTGAGCATCCTGCCCTTCCAGGCCTTGGGCACCTCACCTCTCCCACCCTTGGCCCGGTCCAGGCACCATCGTCGGCTGTCGGAGCCATTTATATAAGGCCAATGAGAGCCTCGCATTCATCCCTCATTCCGGCTCTCAGCTGAGTCATCTACCCCAGTGCCCAGTCATGGGTAGAGTGGAGATGGATTCTTGGGGGCCCTAGGGCTTCAAATGGTGTGAAAGAAATTGGGGCCAGAGTAACTTAACTGCACACCTCTCTGTGTATACGTGGGTAGGGGGCTCGGGTCTCCAGGGCAGGGCTTCAGGACCTGGGACAGGTGCAGCCAAGGGTCCTAGAGATTCCCTGAACCCCAGAGATACGCTGGTCCCAGGCTGCCGTCCCCTTCATTCCCCCTCCTCTCCCGTCTAAAGAGGTTCCCCGAACCTCTCCCAGGCTTTGGTGGAGGACCTGCTGCCTAGATTCCCACAACAGCTGCACAAAACCTGGAGCCAAGTCCCCCAGAGCAGCTCTGGGACTCAGAACGCAGCATCCCACCCTCGGGTCGGTCCTCTCGGCCCCCAATTCTCGAACTTGGCCCCCTCACCTTCTTGCTTGTGCAGCAGCCGTCGGCTTCGGCTTCCCTCGCCCGCTGGCGCGAGCCCTTGCAGCAACTGGGGGCATCTCGCCCACGCTCCGCCCAGCCCGCTGGAATAGGGCTGGCCTGCGTAGCCGCGGGCTCCCATTGGCTGCGAGGGCCGCCAGTCACTGCCTCCGCCCCTCCTTTGGGCGCGCAGCCAGCCGTTTGTCACCTGGGCTGAGGCCGCTGGGTTCTGCCCGCTGCAGTTCGAGTTCGGATGCCCCATCCCGCCCCACGAATTTAGGGTTTGGGTCACGCCTCGTTCCCTCCCGCTACCGGTTCAGCGTAGGGGAACCCAGAATCGCGTCTTCTCCAGGCCAAGCCAGACACTAGGGCTCTTGGAATTGCCACCCCTCTGTGTCACCCCTGAGGCCTCAATGAGGGAGTGTCACCTGGGCAGGGGAGGCGTAAGCATTCAGTGGGCAGGAGCGTGGGCTGGCTCTGGATGTGCAGCAGCGAGCTCTGTAAGGTGACTGGGTGAGTTGTGAAGTGTGTGTGTGTGTGTGTGTGTGTGTTGCCTTCTTTCACATGCATCCTCCTTCTGTGTCACAAAGTGTCTCTCTGGCCACCCACCCAGTTCTGGAAAGGGCACAGGGTGGAGCAGCTGGCTCCAGGACACTAGGGGAGGAAGAACTTTCTGATCCACTTGCTTGATGCAGACACATCCCAGGGTAGGGACTAGGGCTGAGATCCGTGGTGCGGATGTAGTGATTGGGAGCAGTGGAGCTAGGGTAAGGAGGGGGCTGGAGGAGGAAAAGGTGAGAACATAGAGGACACACAGGCCGGAGCAAGACCGTAAAGGGCTGTGAATGCCGAAGTGCTGCGACAAGAGCTTGTGGGAACTGGGGTAGGAGCCCAGGGGGGCAAGTAGGCGGCGGCCGCTACCAAGGCAGCCATCTAGTAAACTAGCTGGGCGGTAATCCGAGTCCCTCCGGGCGCCCCATCAGAGGATGGCCCCGCCAAGCCACGAGCCTTCGCCCCGCGCGCTGCGAGCCGTCGTCCCGGGCACCTCGGCCGGTTGCTGCCGAGGCAGGCTGCGCCCCCCAGGCCACCTAGGGTACTACAAGCAAAGGGGGCGCACCCGCGCTTCCTCCCCTCCTCTCTCCCGCTGGGAACTGGCCAGAACTGATTCCCGGAGCCCCCATTGGCTCTGGGAGGCGGTGGAGGGCCAGGTCCCTGGAGCCCCGGCTGGGGGCGTCTCCCCAAACGGCACCCACCGCCCCCAGGCTCTGCCAATCCCTGGGCACGCCTGGCGGACGCGCGGGAGGGGGGAGCCCCCGCCCCTCCCGCCGGTCAGCGTCACGCGTGACGTTACGCGTGATGGGTGGGAGGGCAGGAGCAGGGGCGACGCGCCTAGAGGAAGGCGGGTCTCGGAGCTGCAGAAACCGGACGCCCAGGAGCTCGGGAAAGCGTGAGTGCTGGCTGCCCGGGGTGGGGTTCGGCGGTCAGGGGAGTAGGGGACTGAGGACTGAGAGGGAGGGAAGCCTGCCTTGAAGTGTGCTCTCCGTCCTATCCGGATTCAGTATCCGGTTCTGGGGAGGTTTTTGGGGCCCGAGGGGAGGTTGTTTGGGGGGAGGAATGTTAGGGTGAGGCCTCATGTGGTTACACATTCAAGTGCCTACAGTTGATGGATATGGGTTGTGTGTGTATGTGTGAGTGTGCAAGTAACGGTCTTTGTGGGCTAGTGTATGCAGGGCGTGTCCACTGTATGTCTGTGTAGGGCATGTGTGTATCTTTGTGTGTGGGTATGTTAGTGTGAGTGTGTCAGAGAGGGGAGGGCGTGCCTTCCAGTGAGGGAGGAAGTGTGGTTGGAGAGGATTAGTCATATTGTAGGATTTTGCCTAACACAGCCAGATGGCTGCTTCAGGCTTTCCTCTCTGTACTAGGTGGAGAGGGCACTTACCGAATCTCCCTTTCTGGACGTAGGTGGCTCAGGGAGAGTTGGGAGTCTGTGGCAGCCCTGTCCAGCTGGGGAACAAGGAGGGCCTTGGGCCATTCAGTGTGGGTTGAGGAAAATGCCCCCGGAGAGGTGACTTGTGCATGCCCATGAGGAGGCATGCCTGGCTGGCAGCAGCTTCACTTATTTGAGATCTGGAATAGATAAGCCCTGGAGTGGCCAGTGAGCCCTTGGTCTCCTCCAATCAGGGGCTGGGGCGTGGGACGGCTTATGCCATCCTCCCAAACAGCCTTGGGGGTTTGCATCTAGGTCTCAAGGCAGCTGGGGCCTGAAGCTCACATGAACTTGGATATATATAATGCTTAGAACGTACATTTTTGTGCGTATAGGGTGCAAGAGAAGCTGCACAGGATTAGTGGCTTCTCTTGCATCAACCATACACATGTAAATCCTCACTGATGAAAATCTGTACCAGGCCAGAGTGCAAAGGAGATCTATTTTTCCATTTGTTTTCTCCTACCCCTCCTCCCCTCTGAGTCAGGATATTGCCTGGAAAACAGCTCCTCCCTCTAACCCTTGCTTACCTATCTGGAGTCACCTTGAGCTCTAGTAGGGATTGGTGATAGGCCCAGGGACCAGGGCAAGGCCGCCAAAGTTTCCCACAAGCAGAGCTCTTGAACTGCCTTGGAGTCCTCTGACTCTGGTCTTTGCCCTGCAGAAAATGGGTGAGTTGCCCTTAGATATCAATATCCAGGAACCTCGCTGGGACCAAAGCACTTTCCTGGGCAGAGCCCGGCACTTCTTCACTGTTACCGACCCCCGAAATCTGCTGCTGTCTGGAGCACAGCTGGAAGCTTCACGGAACATCGTGCAGAACTACAGGTAGACTGCTACCCCATCTGACCCTGTACCCCAGGGTCTCATTCCCTGCCATTAATACATTACGTTTTGCATCTCTTTCCCCAAGCTTGAGAGTGACCCTGTCCCATTCCTCAACCCCCTTATTCCCTGGCACTGTGTTGGAATCACAGACAACTATGGCACAGAGCTTTAACCCAGAGAATTTTAGGGTGTTTAGGTTGAGGTGGCATTGATCTTTGTGGGTAGGAGGCTGCTATATGCTTCACAAACCCTCTAGAGGGACCTGTCCCACTGCTAAGTCACCCTCTGCAAGGACAGAGGGTCTCAAAGTTGAGTCTCCAGGAGGAAAATCCCCTGTGATGCCCCTAGTCATTTCAACCCATTGGAAACCAAGATTTAGGCAGAAAGAGAAGGCCACCCTTCTTTGTGTGGCTAGAAGGAAAATAGAAATAGGAGCCCACCTACCCTTCTGGGATGATGTGGTTCTCCCCCAGAGACCAGAATAAAGGAGAATAAAGGAGCTCCTTTATTCTGAGATTGGGGGCCAGAGTTCCTGGTCCTCTGCCCAGACTTCCCCTGAGCTGACTGGTCAGGGCTTTCAGGGGCAGATCTGCTGCCGAGAATTACCTGTCTCTTCCTTGCCATTCTCTACAGGGCTGGCGTGGTGACACCCGGGCTCACTGAGGACCAGCTGTGGAGAGCCAAGTATGTGTACGACTCTGCCTTCCATCCCGACACAGGGGAGAAGGTGGTCCTGATTGGCCGTATGTCAGCGCAGGTGCCCATGAACATGACCATCACTGGCTGCATGCTCACCTTCTACAGGCAGGTCCCGTCCCATGTGTCCCCTCCCATGAGTCCCTGAAGGGTTCCTGAGCGCTCTATCCAACCAGAGTGTAGCTTGATGACTCAATGACGCCAGCTGGGCAGAAAATAGTGGGTGGTGGGAGCTTGTGTTCGAATCCCCTACATTCCTCAGAACTCAGCCCCGGGGTTCCTCCCACCCCAGAGACAGTGTATGTAGTTGCATAAGTGGGGAGGGTCATGTAGGGGTCACCAGAGCAAGTTCTTGGGTCACCAGTTGGGTCCCTCCTGAAGGCTTGGGAATAACCTTTTGGGATTTCATTATCAGGTTTGAGGACCAGGGGTACTGTAGGGGGTGGAAGTAAATGTCTTTGTTCTCTCAGGAAGACCCCGACAGTGGTGTTCTGGCAGTGGGTGAATCAGTCCTTCAACGCTGTTGTTAACTACTCCAACCGCAGTGGCGATGCTCCCATTACTGTGGGGTGAGAGCTTGTCCCCGGGGACTTCTCCAGGGGCCCACCACTGCTCCCTCTTGTTTGCTCCTGTTCCCAGAATGCTTGTTCAGCTAATGACCCCAAGCCCTCCTTGCAGCCTGTCCCTCTTCCCCAGTTTCCTGGCCTGAGGGCACGGCATCCTCCTATGTTTGCTATGGGGTGGGGCCCCTCCTCCTGAAGGGGTGGGATCAGAGCTTCCAGACAAGTCAACACTGTAGCAGGGGAGGAATTTCTCTGCCTTCCATGCCTCATGTGTTGAGGGTTTGGCACGTCCTGAAGGAAAGAACCACATGCTGGACTGTTCACCTCCCACATTGTGTCTTGACTCTTCCACCCACAGGCAGCTGGGAACAGCTTATGTGAGTGCCACCACTGGTGCGGTGGCCACAGCCCTGGGACTCAAATCCCTCACCAAGGTAAATGCCCCCCATTTACCCTTTATTTGTTTCCCTTTTCTCCATCACTTGTCTATACCAACCTATAGGCTCCCCACATCTCTCCCCCGAGAGCTCCTCACTACCCCATGGCCCTTAGGGCTTCTAAGTGACATCTTGCTTCCCCCAGCACCTGCCCCCCCTGGTTGGCAGATTTGTGCCCTTTGCAGCGGTGGCAGCTGCCAACTGCATCAACATCCCCCTGATGAGGCAGAGGTGAGTGGCTCCAGCTCCTGGCATGCATGCCCGGTGTGCAGGTAGGCACGTTCTTCCACCATGCAGAGTAGCCCAGTCCTTCTCCTTCCCCAAACAGAAGTTTCTGGGCATGGTCTCAGTCTAACTCTGGGGTCCTGGGGTAGGAGAAATAGCCTTTAAATCTATGACATCTGAGGGGACCCCAGGGAATAGCTGCCTGTGAGGGTATTACAGGTAGGATTTAGGGCCTGTGATCTGACTCCCACCCGCCTTCCTTTTCAGGGAACTGCAGGTGGGCATCCCAGTGACTGATGAGGAAAGTCAGAGACTTGGCCACTCGGTGGCTGCAGCCAAGCAGGGAATCTTCCAGGTGGTGATATCAAGAATCTGCATGGCCATTCCTGCCATGGGTGAGGCAGAGGTGCCTACGTGGGGCATGGGAGGCTCTAAGAGAATGCGGGGCCCTCTCTTAGAGGGGCTTTGAGCACTCTGGAGGCTGTGACTCTGGGGGGAGTGGTTAGAGCGGTGAAGGGGATCCACCCCTCCTTAGGATCCTAACTTTCACTTACTAACTCCCTCCTTTTCTGCTTCGTTCTCCCCACAGCCATTCCCCCCGTGATCATGGACACTCTGGAGAAGAAAGACTTCCTAAAGGTAGGTCACTCTCACCTTTCCCGTCTTGGAAATGGTGGTGGCTGGAAGCAGAGGTGACCAGTCCCCAAGCCTGTTTCCACCTTGGCCTGAGTCTGAGTTGTGCCTCTTGACTGCCCCACCCCTGTGCTGCCCCCTCCTTCATTCATTCAGCAAGAAGGAATTGGGCTGAGGTGAAGGAACACTAAGGGAGCAGGAGAAGAAGATAAGGGAAGGAAGGACATGGTTTCTGTCCTGAAGAGAACTGGTGTCACTTCAGAACCTCTGACACACACAGGGATGGACTACACCACAGTCACACTTGACATCATATTTATGCCATCACCTGCTACCAACAGTGAGACACACAGGCTCACACGTGCACAAACAGAGCAGAGATGCAAAGCACAGGGATACAAGCTCATTCACTGAATCATTTATTATTCACAAGTATATATTGAGCACCAGCTGTGCCCATTGGAGGAACAGAGGGGTGGTTCCTGTGGCTGGAGTGAATGGAAAAGGGTGTGTGAAGAACAGGAAAGGGGACCAGTTCATGCATGCCACTGGGCGCAGGAGGAAGCGAGTGGAGGATTAGAGGAGGCTTCCTGAAGAAAGCAGCTTCCAAAGGAAGTGGGGAACCAATTCTCAGAGGGGAGACTGGGTGATGGAACACTAGGGAGGCTGTCAGCAAGCAGGCCCTGGCTGTAGTGGAGGGTGGTGATCTGGAAATTCCATCCATGTTATGGACTTGGGACAAAGAAAAGGGCCACATATCAGAGGCTCCAAGGCAGGATTGGTGGGGTAGAGCTGCAATGGGGGAATGGGGTGGGGCCGGGGAGGAGGGGACACAAAGCCATTCCACTGTCTCTATCTCCCCACAGCGTCGCCCTTGGCTGGGGGCACCCCTGCAGGTGGGACTGGTGGGCTTCTGGTAAGTGTGCAGAGACTCAGCTATGGTGTGTGAGAGCACCCTTTCCATGGTGGATGTGATAGATAGTTATTGATTTCAAGATGTTTATGTACATCATTCATTCATACATTTGGCTGGTAGAGGTCTTGGACACTTGTAGGGCACGCTGTGTGTGTTAGGGGGTGATCTCCATCCTTGAAGGTCAAGAGTCTAATTGAAGAGATTCTAGTCTTTTTTTAAAATATTTTATTTATTTATTCATGAGAGACACACACAGAGAGAAAGAGAGACAGAGGGAGAAGCAGGCTCCATGCAGGGAGCCCAATGCAGGACTCCATCCTGGGTCTCCAGGATCAGGCCCTGGGCTGAAGGCAGCACTAAACTGCTGAGCCACCCGGGCTGCCCAAGATTCTAGTCTTCATCTGAGAGGAAAGCATGGGAATGTACCTTTTGGTCCCATCCAGGAGTTTCATACACATTTAATTGCTGATTCTGGCACTCACTGGCTGTGGAGCTCTGGGTCACTGCTCCGGAGGCTCTTTCCTCAGCCAGAACCTAATGTCAGCCCTGGCTTTAATCAATCTCTACCTTTCTTTTGGAGCTATCTCTGGAGATGGGGTGGGGTGCAGGGCGGGAACAACCTTAGGTCAAAACTTCACAAAACTTTCCAACGCTCTTCTCCCCAGCCTGGTATTTGCCACCCCCTTGTGCTGTGCCCTGTTCCCTCAGAGAAGGTAAGTTCCACCCCTGGGCTTGGCTGGGCCCTCTGGATTGGTCACCACATCTCTGGAAACAGCCAACCTTGGGGTCTTTCAGTGTGTTCCAGGGGGAGGCCTGGCAGGCACTAAACTTATTCTGGGGGTGAGGATATGACAGTGAGCTGGGCCTTCTGGCAGTCGAAGATTATTCAGCCTGGGAGGAGGGAGGGTGATGACCGTTTAGCCTGATGAGGTGGAGCTCACAGGATACTTAGCCCACCTGTGCTGTTCTGTTGCAGCTCCTTACATGTGAGCAGGCTGGAGCCAGAGCTGAGAGCTCAGATCCGTGAGCAAAACCCTGACATCGAAGTGGTTTACTACAACAAGGGGCTTTGAGGGAGGATCAGCCCCTGGCCCCCTCCCTCACCTCCTTGTGGCTGCTGCTTTAGCAGAGCCTTACCCTCCTGGCCACTTACCCATCTGCCTGGTACTGGTTGGGGGCTTTGGTGGGGAAGCAGCCATTGAGAGCAGCAATCCATTAGGCTGAGAGAGGTGCCCCAATTAAGCCTTTTTCTGTCCTCTCTGGTTTCTAGAGCAGGGCCACATAATCCTTTTCTCCTATGCTTCTATGTCTACATGTATACATATACGAGACATGCGCACGTGCATGTGTGTATCTGTGTACATGCCGTCCTGGAAGCTAGGAACAGACACACTGTCCTCGGATATTTTGATATCTGGCCTCTCTCCTCGGCATTGTGCCACCTGTCAGTCAGCCAGGCTACACGACTTTCCTGCCTCAACAGTTCTACTGGCCAAGTCATTTCTAGTGGCACCTCTCCCCTTCTGGACACAGGAGGAGCCCCAGGATCACAGCACAGAGTCTAAGGGACACTAGCAGGCCCAACTGGGCTGAATCCTTCAGATTTCTGGTTCCTGGGTCCCAAAGCTGATCCAGGAACTGGGGTGGCAGAGGAAGATATACCAGGATAAGGGAAGCAGGGGTTTTATGCATCCTCCACATCCTGAAGTAGATCATTTCCTCTTCTCTCCTCTATCAGAACAAAGGAGTGTCAGTATCCTGTACCACTCTTGCCATCTTCCCATCTCATTCCCACTGCAGTGTGGGCATCTTTGGGTACAATCTTAGGAGTTCTTGGTCTGCTCTGACATCATAGCCTCAAATCTACACGTACAGTCCCAACTCCTTCCCCAAACCAAAAAGCCATGAAGGCAGAGCAAACATTCCCCTTTAAGAGCTCCCACTGCACCCTCTTACAGAGGGACACAGCTGTGGGAATGGTGCTTAACCTCCACAGGTATCTGAGTGGATGTAACTAGGACACCCTCAAGGGCAAGTAGGCCCTGAGTGTACAATCTTAAGACAGGAAATTTTGTCTTCTGTTGACTCTTGTCAGACATTCAGCAGAACCCTGACCCTAGCTTCTCTTTTTTGAGGCTTAGCCCTGCTCCTACCTCTACTCCCACTCCCACCTCCCAAGAGGAAGAAGAGCCTGGGCATCCATAGGTGGTCTAAATGGGAGATAGGCATGGGAATGGGAGTGTAGAGTGTAGAGGTACACTCATAGAATACAGGGCTGGACCTTGACTTCAACTCCTATGAGCTCTGGCTGAAGCAATGGGTGGGACAGATGAAGGCCCCAGTGGGATCCCCCAAGAGTACTTTCCTGCTCCTTCAACTATCTGCCATCAGTGACTAAAACTATGATGCCATTGCTACTCAATAAACTGAAAACCTGTCTACTTCTTGATCTTCACTTGATTCCGTGTCCTAAGTGTCCAGGAAGAGCCGGCCTCCTGCCGGAGGCCTTCTTTTTCTTCCCTTCCCACAAAATGTGGGTCTTTTTTTTTTTTTTTTTTTTTTTTTTTTTTTTTTTTTTAATTTTTATTTATTTATTATAGTCACAGAGAGAGAGAGAGAGGCAGAGACACAGGCAGAGGGAGAAGCAGGCTCCATGCACCGGGAGCCCGACGTGGGACTCGATCCCGGGTCTCCAGGATCGCGCCCTGGGCCAAAGGCAGGCGCCAAACCGCTGCGCCACCCAGGGATCCCCAAAATGTGGGTCTTAGTCTCTTCCCTCCCCTTCTGTAGGGCACCTCAGCCCCCAGCAGAGGGCGCTGTGAGATTAGAAAATCAGTCCTCCAGCAGCACCCTGAGTACTACTAACCTACAGGGCATGTAGATGCCTTCTCTTCCCTTTGCAGACAGAGTCCTGGCCAGGAGTTTTGATCACATACCTACATACCAACCCAGGCTCTGGGCATCTGTGTTCCCTTCAGGCATTTGGCATGGGCTGGTAGTTTCTGGTTCCCAGGGCAGCCTCTGGAGAGAGGAAGGATAGAGGGCTAAGGACTGTCCAGCTCTATCAGAGAGGTTAGGTCACCAGCACATCCTCCATACCCCCAACAGTACAACACAGGAACAAGCCTGTTACAGACCATTTGCTAGTTAACACCCCTTCCCCCATCCCAGGATCTTCCACTCCCTCCTTATGTAACCACCCCTCCCCCCATTTTTTTCCCTGGGAAAAATGAGGCCAAAAGTTCATGTCTATGAACAGAGAATGAAAGCTACCATTAAATAGTTTAATAACTGCATCTCTTACCTTCTTTGGAAGATTCAAAAGAATAAAACATGGATGAATCTACAATAAAATCCATTGTCTACTCCCTGTAGGACATACCCTTCATCTTCCCTTTTTCAGCTTAAAGATCTCACACTAGGTGATGAAGAAAATCTTTAGGTCCAAACAGCCACACAACAGTGTGAAGTGAACCTGGTACCTTGGCCTGGGCTTGCTCACTTCTCTTGGGAAGTTGAAGTTTACTCGTATGGACAATGGGAGTGACACTAGCTTATTGATCCCTGCGTGTGACGCCAAGCTTAATAAGGCCAAGTGTTTTAAGTCCATTAGCTCTTAGGATCTTCACAACCCACTGCGGGGCCAGACATGTTATGTCCATTCTTAGCAAAAACAAAGGCTTAGGTAAGATATTTAAAAAGTTGCCCACAAAAAAAAAAAAAAAAAAAAAGGTTGCCCACAGCTGCACAACTAGGAAGTAGTGGAACCAGGATTCAAGTGGAGCTGTGTGACTCTGAAGCCTCTATGCTAAGCTTCTTCCTGACCTGCCAGCCACCAGCCAAACTTGAAATAGTTCTCCTGGTCCCTTTGACATTCCAGGGCATCGCCTCCTTGGGCCCAGTTTGTTTACAGGCCAGCAAAACTGAGGCCCACAAATATACTCGGACCTTTACTAAAGCCACTGAGGAGTTTCCAAACTTGAAAGTTTTATAGCTGAAGGCACATGAGCAAAGATTCCTATTCTTTTTTTTTTTTTTTTTTCTTCTGAGAAAGAGAAAGAACACATGCAGAGGGGGTGCAGAGGGAGAAGCAGACTCCTCACTGAGCAGGGAACCTGACTTGGGCCTCAATGTGAGGCTGGATCCTAGGACCCGGAGATCATGACCTGAGCTGAAGGCAGCAGCTTAACTGGAGCCACGCAAGCCACCCCGTCCTATTCTTGACTAAATATGCGACAATACTTAGGGCACCGAGCCGGCTCAGTCAGTATAGCCTGTGACTCCTGGTCTTGGGGCCCACGTTGGACTTAGAGCTTACTTAAAGAAATGTATGTGGGGTGACATTTAGAAAACCAGTTTCAATTCCATCCTGTTCTGCCAGCTTTGAGCAGGGCCTCCCATCAAGCCCATGGGACACTGAGTCAACTCTTCCAGCCTCTCTCTGGAGTTACGGCTTTTGCCTTTGGTAATCCCCTCCACAGGGGACCTTGAACTTTTACTGGAAAATCCACATAAAATAAACCTACTTGGGGAGTGAGGTACCAGAATCTCTGTTTAACCAGATCATGAAGAACATTTTATTTTATTTTTTTAAAGAAGATTTTTTTTTAAAGATTTTATTTATTCATGAGACACACACACACACACACACAGAGGCAGAGACACAGGCAGAGGGAGAAGCAGGCTCCATGCAGGGAGCCCGATGTGGGACGCAACTTCAGGTCTCCAGGATCACACCCTGGGCTGAAGGCGGAGCCAAACCACTTAGCCACCAGGGCTGCCCATGAAGAACATTTTATAACGTACTTAGCTGTGCTCAGCAGATAACACCAAACCGTACCAGACAGAAGACCCGCCAAGGCACCAGAAGGGCCAGTTAGGAAGGACTGCTTTCCTGCCACCTTTCCTTCCTCATTCCACACCAGTTTCTCAAAGCAAAAGTTAGCTTTAGGCTCGCTTCACGGGCTCTCTAGGGGGCAACTCCTAGCCAGACAGTCTTTTCCAGACTGCCTCCACATACTTGGGCTTTTTCTCAGAAATCAGCATTTGGGCAGAGGCAGCACTTCTTTCCCTGGAAAGTAAGCTCCCCCGTTCTTGGGCCTCCCCTCTTCCTCTCTTCCTCCTCAGACTCTGGGAACCTTCTTTGGGAGCCTATATCGGCGTCCTTGGTCTTCCTCCCCAGCCTTCTTCCCCTGGCCTGGCCTCATCTGCTCCAGAGTCCCCACCTTGCTCATCCTGAAGGCCACAACCCTCCCTCTCTCCCAGCCCATGTTCTAAGGAGAAAAAGGGGCTCCTGTCTGGCTTAGGCTGGCCAGAGGGAGGGGGCCAAGCGTGCAGATCCTGCTCTTCTTCGGGGTCCCTGAGGCCGGCATCTCAGCATCTCGGGGCCGGGGTTAGGGCCAGTTTCAGCTCCGGCCCTGTGGGCGCATGCCAGCCAGACTAGGCTAGTCCTCGGTCCCCGGCGGTGCCCTACGAGTCACACAGCCAAGCCCCGTTTCCCCTCAACCAAGCTGTCGGTGCGAAGCCAGGCGCGTACTAACGCACTCGAGCGCGTCAGTCAGTCCGTCACAGGGAGGCCACGCCCCCGGGGGCGGAGCCCGTCGGGCGCAGAGTCCCGCCCCTGCTCCGGCCCTTGTCAGTCAAGGGCTCGGCTCCACCGCCTTTCCGTTTCCCAGGCAACGGCTTTGCGGCCGCTGGCGGGGAAACCATTCTTCCCTGGAGGAGCTACGAACTTACGTCTCAGATCCGCTTTCCGGGTGACCTCGGTCCCGGACCGTTAAATCCGCCAAGTCGCCTCCCTCCCTCCGCTCCGAAGGCCGCGAGCGCCTCAGCGCCCGCCCTTGGACTTCCTGCCCGGAAATCCGGGCGGTTTTCGAGGAATCGCGCGAGGCCCCTCCGAGGTCGCCAGCACGGATTTCTCTGCGGCTTAGAGGCTATCGGCGCAGCCTCTTGCACTTACTTGCATCCCACAGTTCAGGAAACGTTTACCGAACTCGGCTAAGAGTGGCTCCGTGCCCGGCGCTGGGTAGAAATGGCCTGTTGGGTGGACCGAGTCCCTTCCCATCTGCAGGGACACAGCCTGTGCCCAGCAGTCATCAAGGCCTCTCTCTCCATTCCCTCTACATCAGTGTCCCTGCCTGTTACAGCGATCTCTGCCCTGATGCTGATGCCGAGGCATTCTTTTGCTAGGAATTGTGGAGGAATCTTGACCTCGTTGCATCATTCCCTCCAGGGGAGGTTCTGGGCAGCTCCCTCCTCTTTCTAAATATCCACACCTTTTTCCTCCCAACTCAGGCTGCCAGAGGGACAAGGCAGGCCCCAGCCTTTCGTCCCAGCCCCCTCCAACTTTCTCCTTCCACCCTCCAATCTTAGACCGGCAAGGTTTGCACCTGACCAGGAAAACAGGGGAGGAATGCTTCCTCCCCTCCCCTCACACCTCCGATAGGAGAGTAACCAGCTCCTGCTAACAAGCAACAAACAGTTCCTTCAAGGTAAAGTGTATGCTTATGGAACAAGAGTTTGCTGTATAAATCTATAAATTAACCAATCAGCCACCTGTAACCTCCCTTCTATCACCAGCAAGTCCTCAATCAGAAATTTTATTTCCCAGAAGCTCTTCTGGTTTGGGTTTTAATTCCAGTTATTTTGCAGAAAGCAGCAGAGAATGATTGTGACTAGCTTCAGTGAACAGAGATGTATTGGGAGGACTCTGCAATAGCTCTCACAACCAGAGATGGGGCTAGCTAGCCTGGCCTTGGAAAGAGCGGGAAGCTGGACATCTCTGGGGACCTCAGCAACTGGAGTTTATAGACACTGCCATTAAGGTAGCAGCTTCAACCAGCTTCAGTTTCTTTTTTTTTTTTTTAAAGATTTATTTATTTATTTATGATAGACATAGAGTGAGAGAGAGAGAGAGGCAGAGTGTGTCACAGGCAGAGAGAGAAGCAGGCTCCATGCCGGGAGCCTGACGTGGGACTCGATCCCGGGACTCCAGAATTGCGCCCTGGGCCAAAGGCAGGTGCTAAACCGCTGAGCCACCCAGGGATCCCCCCCCCCTTTTTTTTTTTTTTAAAGATTCAGCTTCAGTTTCTGATCTGCCTATTTAAGTTTCAGAAATCAGGGGCACCTGAATCAGTTAAGTGTCTTGTCTTTGGTTCAGGTCAGGATCTCCAGGTCCTGGGATTGAGCCCCGAATCCAGCTTCCTGCTCAGCAAGGAGTTGGCCTCTCTCTCCCTCCCGCCTTTCCCTTTGCCCCTCTCCACAGCTCATTTCTTCTATCTCTCAAATAAATAAATAAAATCTTTAAAAAAAAAGTTTCAGAAATCAGCTTAGATCAGTTGTCTCCTAGAAGGTGGCTAGAGGTCAGGGTCAAGTTACAAGGACATTGGACATCTTTACTTCAAATCTACTTCTATGATTGAGGCTGTTGCCAAAGTAGGGCAATTACCCTGAGCTGGGAATCACCATGATTGATATTTACTACAGCATGTATTATTATTGGTCCTAAACAGAGGATTTTTTCCAGTTTAAATGAAACTTCCCCTAAGGGCAGGCACCATAGCTTCCCTTTTAAAAAAATGCAATAAAAAAAACCATGACACAAGATTTACCATCTTAACCATTTATAAGTGTACAATTCAGTAGTGTTAAGTATATTCACATTGTTGTGAAACAGATCTTCATAACTTTTTCATTGCACATCTGAAACTATACTCATTAAACAACAGCCCAAGGGAAGCCCCGGTAGCCCAGCGGTTTAGCGCCACCTTCAGTCCAGGGTGTGATCCTGGAGACCTGGGATTGAATCCTATGTCAGTCTCCCTGCATGGAGCCTGCTCCTCCCTCTGCCTGTGTCTTTGCCACTCTCTCTCTCTCTCTCTCTCTCTCTCTCTCTGTCTCTCATGAATAAATAAATAAAAATCTTTAAAAAGAAAAAAAAAGAAAAATTAGTTGTTTAAAAAAAAAAACAGCTCATAGCATCACTTTTTTTATGCTCACCACACTTATAAAATTGCCTGACTCACAGTAACTACTCAATACATGTTTGCTGAATAAATGAACAAGGAATGCAAAGTGCCCTAAACTCCACTTATGTGGTTGATCCTCAGATCACTAACACAGTGGTTCTCCGTGTTATTCCTCAGCAAACCTGTCACATTTTCACAAAGGAAGCAATGGCTCACATCCTTAGTGATTTTGCCCTGGAGGATGGGAGAGCATACCCTCACAGGGAGGCATAACAGAACCTTGTGTGAAAAGTCCCTCAGGCATAAAGCTCTTTTCCTAGACATGTCCCTACATATGATGGCTAGTGGGAGGAGGAGCTTAGCTCCCTCTCTTCTGTGTCTCTTTAGGAGTCCCAGAGGAAAGGGGGTGAGGGAAAGAGCATCTCACCTGTAATCAGAGCCACTGTCTCCAACTCTCTTGTCTGTTTCTCTGCACATCTCAATTCCTCTTTCCCATGGCAATTAGTTTCCCGTGGTGCTGACCTACCCCCTATCTCTGCAGCTTCTTGGGGACTGGCCCTGAGCTGCCATCATTTGAGGCATGCTGGAAAGGAGATACCTTCACCTTATTCTTGTCCAGCTCCTACTGTGTGGCCCCCCAGCAAAGTTGCTTGGGCCTCTGGCCACATAGTTTCATTTTCATGGCCTGTTTTCCAGGGCACCAAGGCACAATGGGGTGGGGAGATGTTGGGTAGTAGTGATGTAAGATTAAATATCACCCTACAATATACCTAGAAGCATTCCTTTTTATGATACTCAGGTCTTCTGCTGAGCCTGGCTCTTCCTGCTGGACCTGCTTGTCACTGCTAGTGATTTTCTTTCCAGGCCCCATTTCTGCAAGCTGCCTTCTGACACCTAAACCCCCAGGCTGTCAGACTCATCTGCTTACATCTGACCCCTGAGTCGTGGACGAGATTCAAGTTCTTTTCTTGAACTTTGGCTAAATCAGGTGACTTCCATTCAATTGCCCCAAACTTTCCAAGACCACTAAAGAGGCTTGCTGTGTAAAGGAAACAGGCAGACTCCCTAAATCTGTGGTTTCCAAACTGTGTACTCAGATATCCCAGACTACCACAGTGAATTTGCAAGACTGCTACAGGATATTTTCAGTTTTTGAGAGGAACCCAACAATACTCTGCATCTGCTGGACATTGCACGAACTACTAACTCAGGTTCAGTTTCAAAATTAGATTCTGCTGCATTATTTTCAATGTCTTCGCAAAAGTGCATTTTTTATTATTGCTGTACCAAAAAAAATAGCAAGAACTACACAAAAGTCAATGTGGCACAGAAAATGAGGGTGGCAGTATCCAAGCTGATTCTGAGTTTTTAGTAGAAGTTATGCAGATCTGAACAGGTGCAACATCCCATTAATAAGTAATGAAGGTTAAGAACTACAAAAAAATGGGGGTGCTTGGCTGGCTCACTGGGTAGCCATGCAACTCTTGATCGTGGGGTGGTGAGTTCCAGCCCCACATTGCATGTGGAGCCTACTTAAAAGTAATAATAGTAATAAAAAAGAATTACATAAAAATATTCTTGAAGCACCTGGGTCGCTCAGTCGGTTAAGCATTTCACTCTTGGTCCCAGCTCAGGTTGTAATCTTGTGGGATTAAGCCATGTGTTGGGCTCTATGCTCTGCAGGGAATCTGCTTCAGATTCTCTCTCCCTCCTGTTCGCTCTGTCTCTCACTCAAATAAAACCTTTAAAAAATATATTCTCCTCACCCCAATGTATGTGTATTCGTTTTTCAAGCAGGTACAAAAGAGGCATACTAAATTGCTTGGACCTAAGTACCTACAGGGAATTATTAGACATTTCTTTTAGCCTAGGGCGCTGTGAAAAAATTACTGGAAAACTAAAGGTTCTATGATTCTAGAAAGTTGGGAAGCCTTGCCCTAAATGCATGAGGGAAGAAATGAAGGCATGAGGGAATATCACTGGAGTGTAATGGGTCTCAGATCTGCCCTCTGTAAACTCCAGGTACTGTGCCTTTGTAGGAAATTTTCTCTTATTGAATTCTTAATAATTCTTTGTGGGAAGTCTTAATCTTGTTTCAGTGATCCAGGTTGTTCACAATGTGATCAGAGGGTGATAGAGAGTCCCTAGGGACTGGGGAGGGTGGTGGAAACTTAGAAGCCAGAGCCGTCTTGGCCGGGCCAGCTGAGATCAGAGGCAAAGGAGAAAACCGCGGCTGAGGACGCTGGGGCCCCTCAACGCCCGGCTCTGCTCTGCATCAGGTAGTCGGTCCCCGGGACCTGCCCCCACGCTGCGCCCCCTGGAGGTCACACTGGGTCTGTTGGACCGGACCAAAAAGCTATCGCCCCGCCCCTGGAAATCTGGGGGCCTTTGAGCCCCAAGCCATCCCGTGGAAGGGGTGGGTGGCTGCCAGTGGTGTTCCACTCAGGTCTGCGCTTCTCCCTCCTTCCCCGCCCGCATCCTCCGGTGACTGGAGGACGCCTTCCCGGAGCGAGGATGGCAGAACCGGAGGGTCCCTAGCTCCCCGGCTCATACATTAAAGATGCAGAGGCGCCGGGGCTGCGGTGCCACAAGCATGAAGACAAATTTTTAATCCCGAGCAAGAAGATGCCGGGAGATGGGGGGCGCGGGAGAAAAATGAATTAGGTTTTTATTATGTGTTTTATTATGCTGTAATTGAACAGGATTAGGTGAGAATACAATATTTTTCTGAGGCGCCTGGAGGGGGAAGGGGGCGGGAGAGAGGCTGACAGCGAGCGAGAGACAGCGAAGCCCGCAGAGAAGCCGCGGCTCCCGGACGCAGCGGCTCCCAGGGGAGGGGAAGAGCGGCGCCGACCCGGCTGGGTGCGCCCAAGCGCCACCGCCACCAACCCCCTGGCAGTTTCGGCCACGTGGGGTGGGTGAGGGGGACTGTATTAGGACCAGGTTAGCTAAGGTCCCGCGAGGGTATGCTGGGGAGGGGGGTGGGTGGGCTTGAGAGTTGGAGGGCCAGGAGCTCACAAGCCCGCTCCAGAAGGGAAATTGAGTCACAGAGGGGCAGGAGCGCGGCAAGGAAAAGACAAGGCGCCCTGGAGTCATTAAGGTCGCGGAAGCCTGCGAATTCACACCTTCTAACATCTCTGCCCTGCACACGTCGGACACAGGCCTTGTGCTTCAGCAGCATTTCGGAGCGCCCACTTTGTGCTCGGCCCTCGCTTATTGCAGCGTGACCCCTCCGCCCCCCATATTCCGTCCCACTGCTGTCACCTCTGAAAAGATCCGTATTTACCCAGGCCTACTCCAGCACTGCGCCCCCAGAAGGCCTCCTCAGGTAAAGGGCGCCCAGGTGAGCCCCCGCAGTCGGCGGAGCTAACCGCCCTCTCACCCCTGGAATCGCCACACACACACACACACACACACACACACACACACACACACACCCGGGAGCTCGGGCAGCCCGGCCGGGCAGCTTCATTAAGGGCGGCCGCCAGCCCCACGTCTCACCTGCTGCAGCGCCCCTCGCGCTCCGCCGGGGACCCGCTCCTGGCGGTGATGAAGAGGCCCATTAGCCGCTTCTACCTTTAGGGCGGACTGGGCCGCTCTCCCCACTTCCCAATTAGGACATTAGAAACCGTCAACCAAGATTAATAGTTGCCCGGCTCCGGGGCAGGGAGATGAGCCCAGATATCGCAGCAGCGCCGCACGCAAGGCTCGGGCCAACTTGGTGTGCGCCGGCCTTACCACCTGCCGCCGCCAGCCCTCCTTCCACCAGCCCTACCTCCGCCTCCTTCCCCTCTTCCCCTGGGCTCGCCTGAAACTCTCAGGTGAGCCCCACAATGGGGTCGGGAGTGTCAGAGACCGGAGTCATATTTTCTCTGCTGGGTCTTCGCCCCAGGCGGCTCCAAGGCTAGGCGAGTTGGGGAGGGAGGTGCCCTCTCCTGGGAACTCCCTCAGCTTTCCTAAAGACTTGATTGAAAGACTTCTGATCTTAACGACTGGACAGACCATCGCTTTCTCGGAGAGGCTTCCTTGACCCTCTCTTCCCCAGGTCAATCTTCCTCCTATTCTCCATCATTGCTCCACCGTATTTTTCAGCATATGTACCATACGTGTGCTTTTACCTTTGTGTGATTATATCATTGATGTCTGCCGCCCTCACTGGACTGCGGACTCCAGGGGGAAGGGACCATCATTTTGCTCCGCATGGGCTCTGGAGCGCCTTCAGTAATTGTGTGTTGAATGAGTTAGTGGGCAACAGGCGTTCCCTGTGTTTTTCCTGAAACCTCTGCTTCCTGCGCAAGCTCCCTCTGCTCCCTTCTTAAACAGCCTCATAGCACCTGCACTCTTCCTTCTCGTTCATATTGTAATTGTAACTTATTAATTATTTCCATGATTACCTGTTCAGTGTCTTCTTCCCCTTGAGGGCATAAGCTCCTGGGGAGGGGGGCAGGCAGGGGTTGGGCACACAGCTGTACCCGGGAGGACTGCCAGCCTGACCTCAGCACACTTTGTTTGACAGATTATTGTGTCTGAGGGTCTAGGAGCTTTAGAACTCTTCCAATCCCATCCTTTTGAGGTCTCTGTGGCCTGAAGGGGCAAGTAACTTGCCTGAGGTTACACAGCTAGCTAGAAGCAAAACCAGGATGAAAACTTTTCTAACAGGCTGTGATTTTTATCCAAAAGTCACATCATCTGGGACCCTGGGGCAGTCCCTTCTGAACTCTGAGGTTTCTAAGCCTTGGTGGGCCTTGGGGGTGATCCCAAGTATCTCTTCCTTTGGAGATGGAGATGGAACTAAGCCGTTCCGCCTCCCTGCAGGGTAAGAGTTTTGGGGCCCAGGGACACTCTATACACTGTGTCGACAGGGGCAAAAACTTGAGGTTGTTTCAACTTTAGTTTATCTTTCCTGGATGTAAAACTAGGAGAGCCCCCTCCACCACCCTAGAGAGATGAGAACTATCTCTGTGCCACCCCCCCACCCCACCCCCAACTGCCCCAGGGGGCAGGGGGGGAATAATGATTTAGAAGCAGAAAATGAAAGGAACCTCAGAGAAAGTGCTAAGACCCAGAGAGTGGGGGCCTGAGATCCTCCACCTCATCACACCCTGCCCCCCCACCCCACGCCCTGTCACCTCTCTAGAACCTACACACTAGCGGGAGGGCCAGGGACTGGGTTTGGGGATAGGGGTAAGATCGATACTTCACTGGGTTTTGATGACCGCAGGCTTTCACCTTGCAGATAATGGGGTGAGCGGCAGTAAACTCTCACCGACAGAGCGGGCTCCCCCGGCCTTAATGAGATAATCAATACTTGTTCTCGGCTTAATTTCCATCTAATTGCTCTTTAACGACGCCGGATAATGGGCCGCCTCCTGTGAGGAGAGAGCTGGCTGGGAATCCGACCCGCCTCGGACTCCCGCCCCCCTTCCCCGGGCGGGGTGCCCTCGCGCAGGTGGGATGGGGGCGCACCCGGCTCCCGGGCTGGGCTGGAGCTCCCTCCGCCGGCCTCTTACCGCGCGGTCACCTGCCTGCGGTGTTCTCGGTCTCCGCAGGGGGCGCTCCAGGCCTTGGCTGCGGGATCCTCGGCAGGGCGCTGGGTTCTGGGCTCTTGCCGGTCCCCCGACTGGGCCGCGGAACCGCGCAGTGCCCTCGCCGCCTGCCCGCGCCTCATCCTCCCTGCTACCCACCCGGCCAGGCAAGTCGCGGCGGAACCCCGCGCCGAGGTGCGGGGCCTCCGCACTGGTCCTTTCCTCCCTGTCCTTCTCACTGCCTTGCCAAACTGCAAGGGGTTGGCGGTCCTGAGGCTTTAGGTAAACTGCTGCACCTAAGAAAGTCTTCAATCCTATTTTTTCCGGTAAGTAGCTGGGCTGCTTCCCGCAAAATTACCGGTTGGGGGATCCCTGGGTGGTGCAGCGGTTTGGCGCCTGCCTTTGGCCCAGGGCGCGATCCTGGAGACCCGGGATCGAATCCCACGTCGGGCTCCCGGTGCATGGAGCCTGCTTCTCCCTCTGCCTGTGTCTCTGCCTCTCTCTCTCTCACTGTGTGCCTATCATAAATAAATAAAAATTAAAAAAAAAAATTACCGGTTGGTTATCACGGACCATTCAGACAAGGAGGGGAGAGGGGCAAAAAGAAGGGACCCCTTGGGTGGGACCCCTAAGCTCCATGGCTCAGAGGCTCACATTGCCCTCCCCCCCAGCTCAGATAGACACCCGATTTCCACTCACCACAGCCCCCACCCCAAGCACCCATAGCCAGGAGAGTTACTGCCAACAGCAGCGGCTCAGGTATCTGCCATAACTCTCTCCCCTTCTACTTGCCTGTCTCAGCACTAGAGATGCTGAGGTTCTCCCCAAGGCCTCTCAAGGGTCCCGGCCTCCCAGGAGACTGAGTTGCCTTCCCCCACCCTCCTCGCAGCCCCAGCTCATCTCTTTTGTCTTCTTTTATTTTTAATACTTTTTTAAAGATTTATTTTTATTTATTTATGATAGACACACACACACACACACACACACACACACACACACACACACACACACCCTGGGCCAAAGGCAGGTGCAAAACCGCTGAGCCACCCAGGGATCCCCTCTTTTGTCTTCTCTTGATACTAATCACCAAGCACTTTGGCCTCAGATGCTATAACCAAGGATGTGCCCCATCACATCCCACCTCCTGATTTTCTGCTCACTGGGGACACGCTTACCTGCATCTCTAAGCCTTGGCTCCTGTAGAGGAACATTTACATTTATAAACCACCCGCTGCAGTTCTGATTGCAGCTACAAGGACTGATTCCAGCTGCACGGATGTTAGGCTGACAAAGATAACAATGATAGTGTCAGGATGTGTGATGGTTAGAATCATGCCTTGGACCTAGGCAGCCCCAGGTTCAAGTCCTAATTCTGTTGCTTACTAGTTGGTGTGACAGTGGGTGCACTTACCTACAGGTCTGAACCTCGGTCTTCTTATTTAAAAAATGAGGTTAATAATCCTACTTTACAAGCCACCGTAGGTGTGAAAGAAGCTCATGTAATGTAAATTTCTGGCCACAGTGCCTGGCACATTGGAACCATTTGCTAAATGGTAGCTGTTGCTGTTGTGAATTAGAGCCAAAGAATCCTCTAGGTCAAGGATCATAACTGCAAGGCTACAGGGGCAGGCAGAAATCTTAAATTATAGAAGTTGGTCCCATCATCAGGACTGTGGTGAGCCAGAGAGGAACAGCCCCACCTAAAACAGCGGCCAGGACTTATCTTCAATGGTTGCTAGGTGGACCAAATTCCCCTGGTTTTCTCTTCTTCTTTAAAAAAAAAAATATCTTATTTTTTGGCAGCACCAGCAGCTTGATATTAGCTCTGACTTTTCTTACCTCCCGATCTCAGCATTAAGAGCAGCTGGGAGTTCTCCCTTAGGCTTCTCTGAACATCCTGGCCTGATGACTCTGGCCCCCAAATTCTGAGTTTTTATATAAAAGTTCTCACTACGGAAATATTGGCAACTATCTAAAAACTCAAAAACATTGTGCCAAATACAACATGTCTGAAGGCTGAATTCACCCTCATTTCTCAGAAGAAACTGAGGTTTAGGTAGGTCACAGCTGCTGGCAAAGCTGCCTGGAAGCCTAGATTCAATGTGAAAGTAAGAACTTCTGTGAGGCCCTTTCTACACTGCAGGGCCTGCTTAGCGTTCACCCACTGCAGATACTGCCAGTGGCTGGGGCCAGAGTTAGCACTTGGCAGCTCCTGAAGCACAAGACCTGGGTCACAGCAGTCCTCTCTTGTGATGAATCCAGATTCTTTAAGAAAGGTTGTAGAGGGTAGTGTGACATTAAATCAAGCTTCAGGGGGATCCCTGGGTGGCTCAGCGGTTTAGCGCCTGCCTTCGGCCCAGGGTGTGATCCTGGAGTCCTGGGATCGAGTCCCACGTCGGGCTCCCTGCATGGAGCCTGCTTCTCTGCTTCTCTTTCTCCCTGTGTTTCTCATGAATAAATAAATAAAATGCTTTTAAAAAATAAATCAAGCTTCAGGACCCTGAAGATCACAATTTTGTTTAAAGTGCCATTTTGGACACCTTTCTTTCTTTCTTTCTTTCTTTCTTTCTTTCTTTCTTTCTTTCTTTCTTTCTTTCTTTCTTTTTCTTTCTTTCTTTCTTTCTTTTTCTTTCTTTCTTTCTAAGATTTTTATTCATGAGAGACAGAGAGAGAGAGGCAGAGACATAGGCAGAGAGAGAAGCAGGCTCCTCACAGGGAGCCCAATGTGGGATTCGATCCCAGGACTGGGATCACGCCCTGAGATGAAGGCAGATGCTCAATCGCTGAGCCACCCAGGCATTCCTTGGACACATTGCTTGAGCCCAATTTCAGTGTGATTCTACTTTAAAAATTCCCCGCTTGGGTCTCCCTCAATCGGGGGAGAGAGCCAGCAGGAGGTTTGCTAGGCACAGTTCTCATGATCCGCTACCTCTCTTCCTGTACCTTACCTTTGGGGAAAAGGGTAGAAAATGCACAAAGGCATCTGGGGTTCATGTGGCTAAGCATTTTGACACGTAAGGCTTAGGTACTTCTGAACATGCTCAGAGATTCATGCTGAGCCTCATGTTTGTTCTTTACAGCCTATTCCTTTTAACATGTTTGTTCTGTTCATGCTGAGTTGCCCACACTGACCAGAGATGGCAGTTGTTCTCTGCCCAGAATTATACTCAACATATTCTGATCCTCACCTGGGGTCTGGAGTTCTTTTTAAAAAAGATTTTATTTTATTTTTTTCATGAAAGACACAGAAAGAGGCAGAAACATAGGCAGAGGGAGAAGCAGGTTCCCTGCTGGGAGCCTGATATGGGACTTGATCCCAGGAGCCCAAAATCATGACCTAAGCCAAAGGCAGGTACTCAACCACTGAGCCACCCAGGTGTCCCAGGGGCCCAGAGTTCTCTATGTGGTGTGGTTCTTTACAAGCCAAGGAGTTTGTGCCAAATAGTGCTCTTTGTCTTCCATCAGCCCTTGAGAAAACATCTCACCATTTCTTCCTCAGAATTCTGAGGATAAATTTTCCAGATTATTCCTTGGTTTCAGAGAAATAGCCAGTTCAGAGGAGTCTTGGATGTTAACCTATTGTCCAACTTCTCACAGAAGCCACCACTGAACTGTTGTATCTTAAAAGTAAAGGTTGAAAGTGGGATGTGAGAAAGAATACTGTCACAAATGAATGTAGTTTGGGGTCCAAGATCTTTTCTTGGTCACATGGTCTTGATGGGGCTCTCAGACAGAGTGCCTTTACAGGGGTCATCCTAGTCTTGGTTCCTCAGAAAGCACATCTTGAGACAAGGATTGAGTAGAAGTTGTTTATTTGGAAACCCTCCCAGAAAACAAGGTTTTCCCAGAAAAAGGGGTTTATTTGGAAACCCTCTCCCAGTGAGAGAGAAGGGGAGGGAGGAAAAGCAAATCAAGAATGCATCAGTGAGTGAGTTACCACTGGAGGGTAACTGGGGCCCTCTGGAAGACTGGACAGGATACAGAATTATCCCACTGAAAGGACAGGAAGCAGAGGTATTTATCCTTCAAATCCTGGCCCTCATGGGCTATGGCTTGCTCTTGAGTTAACTCTGCCCTGCTACCTCAACTCACTCTAGGGGCCAGAGGCCTCCCTTAGGCAGAGAGACTCATGAGATTGTACAGGAACTCTCTGCAGGTAAAGTTTGGTGTGGTCAAGGATAAATGGGTGGGGCACTGACTGTATCTGCTATAGGGGGAGACTTGTGCTCCAGGACGGCCAGGCCTTGGCCATGTGATTAATTCTTATTGAGCATATCACTCAAGCAGAGTCAATAAAATGTGATAAATATATTGATGCTTTTTTCCTGGGAGCCATAAATATATGCAGGCTGAAGCTGTTTAGGGCCTTCTTCCCTGGCTTCTTGGAAGAAAATATTAGAAGTGGATTCATCAGTTTGAATATATTGGTGTGACATTCGGGAGAGAAGTCTCGGCCAGAGATGGAAATTTGGGAATCATCTGGACATATAAGATCATGGTAGAAGGAATGAGGAATTACTGTAGAAGTGCTACCAGAAAGTTGTCTCACTGGCCTCACAGAAAATTGTCTTCAATTAAAAAGCAAGGTGAGGTGGAAGAACCTGCCACTTCAGAGAACATCACTTGCCATCACCAAATCTCCTTCTAAGTATGCCATAATGAAGAGTTGACTTCAACTGGTGACCCTGGGGCTCTACCCTTGCCCACAGCTGCCCCCAACAGGTAGGTATAGACTGTGAAAATGTGTATTTATCTTTCCTGACAACTAGCCTCCTTTCCCTTTAATGACTTTTTATAAGATTTTATTTTTTATATAATCTTTACACCCAGTGTGGGGCTCAAACTCACAACCCCAACATTAAGAGCTTCATGCTCCACTGATTGAGTCAGCCAGGTGCCCCCTTCGACGACTTTTGATAGTAATTTAAAAAACAACTTATGTATTAAATGACATTTGGTCTACTATTATAGATTCCACAAGCTTTTCCCTTGGTATGAATTTTAGTCTCTCATATCCCCCAGAAGACCCATTTATTTACCTCACATTAACACAAATCTATACATATGATAAAATTTCAATTATAAACACATATACCATATGGATACATGTAAAAACTGGTGAAATCTGAATAATGTCCATAGTTTGGTTAGTAGTTGATAGTAGTGTAACAATATGGGGCGCCTGGGTGGCTCAGATGGTTAAGCATCCAGCTGCTGATTTTGGCTCAGGTCATGATCTCAGGGTTGTGGGATCAAGCCCCACACTGGGCTCCGTTCTGAGTTGGCTTGAGATTCTCTCTCTCCCTCTCCTTCTGCCCTTCTTCCCAACCCATTCCCCACCTCTAAAATAAATAAATCTTTTTTAAAAATAGTATTGTAGCAAGGTCAATGCCTAGTTCTGATAATTATAGTATGGTAGTATAAAATGTTATCATTGGGCTAGGGTGGGTAAAGGGTATATGGGAACTTTCTGTATTATTTTTGAAACTTCTATGCAAATGTTAAATTATTTCAAAATAGTTTTTAAAAAGCCAGGGGAGGAATCCTTGTGGACTGGCCATCTTAGAATCTTAGACTCTAGGGCAGCCCCAGTGGCCCACGGGTTTAGCGCCACCTTCAGCCCAGGGTGTGATCTGGAGACCCAGGGTTGAGTCCCACTGTGGTCAGGCTCCCTGCATGGAGCCTGCTTCTCCTCCTGCCTGTGTCTCTGCCTCTCTCTCTCTCTCTCTCTCTGTGTATCTCTCATGAATAAATACATAAATAAAATCTTTTTTTAAAAAAAGAATATTAGACTCTAAAATATTTACTTAATGGCTAAAATTTAAAAGATTGACAATACCAAGTGTTGGCAAGGATGCGGCACAACGGGAACTCTCATTAATTGCTGGTGACTATGCAAATTGATAGCATTACTTTGGAAAATGGTTTTGGTAATAACTACTAATGTTGAATACATGTATATCACAAGATGCAGCAATTCCATTCCTAGGTGTATTGCAATTTACATAGAAGTAAAAACCAGGTAAAATTAAAAGAGAGTTAGAAATGGTTATCTAAGGGGTAATGGAGAGATTAATGGTTGTGATGGGACATGATGGGTGTTTATGGGAGTTAACAATGTTCTATTTCTTGACCTAGATGATGATCACGAGTATTCATTTTGTAATAATTAATGGAATTATATCTCTATTTTGTGCACTTTTGTGCTTATCTGTTATACTTCAAAAAAAGATTAAAAACAAAAAGAGAGCAAGAGGGACACCTGGGCTCAGGGTGTGATCCTGGAGTCCCGGGATCGAGTCCCACATCAGGCTCCCCGCATGGAGCCTGCTTCTCCCTCTGCCTTTTTCTGTGCCCCCCCCTCTCATAAGTAGATAAATAAAATCTTTTAAAAAAGAGAGAGAGAGCAAGAAATGTAGAGTCTATATTTAGATAACTATGATTTATCCTTTCTAAGTTCATTAATACAAAATATGGTCAAATTGTCCAGTCAGATGGAGCTACAGTCTCCATCTCAAAGGTAGATGGGACACTGGGGGGTGGGGTGGGGAGAGTTGTCTCCTTGGATATAGGAAAAATAAACTAAAAAAATTTTCAGCTGATCTTGTTCTGCACATCTTAAAGCTCATTCAGTCTGACTTAATGCTTATAGGTATTCCAGACAGCTAGTCTCCTAGGTATTCCAGTTTTCATTTGGTAACATTTGTAGCTGAATAATAATGTTTATCTTCCTGCCTGGCTGTCCCATCTTTCTAAATTCATCCTAACATTCTAATTTTTCTACAAAAATAGCCTCTACTTTTTTATTATACAAAAGAGTTTTATAAAATAAAGGTATCGTAAGCATTATACAGAACCATTTGCCTCATTCCAAATTGTCTTCGGGTGTTTTTTAATTTTTTAAAAATATTTTATTTATTCATGAGAGACACACACACAGAGAGGCAGAGACACAGGCAAAGGGAGAAGCAGGCTCCATGCTGGGAACCGACGCGGGACTTGATCCCAGGACTCCGTGATCATGCCCTGGGCTGAAGGCTGGCGCTAAACCGCTGAGCCACCCAGGTGTCCCTTAGGGTGTTTTAAAAAAAGATTTTATGTATTTATTTGAGAGAGAGAGAGAGAGCGTGAATGAGCACGAGGTGGGGGAGGGGTAGAGGGAGAAGGAAGAGAGACAAGCAGACTCCCTACCCAGCAGGGAGCTGTATGAACAAGGGCTCAGACCAAGGAATCTGAGATTATGACTTGAGTGGAAGTCAGATGCTTAACTGAGCCACCCAGGCACCCGTCTTAGGGTGTTTTTTTTTTCCTTAGGGCGTTTATTGATGATATATATGATAAACAGTATCTAT
Organism: Canis lupus dingo; assembly: GCF_003254725.2. Classification (NCBI taxonomy): domain Eukaryota; kingdom Metazoa; phylum Chordata; class Mammalia; order Carnivora; family Canidae; genus Canis; species Canis lupus. Next base: position 13,857,581 of record NC_064270.1, read on the forward strand.
ATGCTTCTCCTTTTCACTTAACCTTATCTTCCTACACATTTTTCACTTAGCTAAATTCACCTATAGTAGGTATCTGTAAGTTATTCCATCTTAATTATCTATGCTGATTTTTTAAAATTTTTATTTATTTATGATAGTCACAGAGAGAGAGAGAGAGAGGCAGAGACATAGGCAGAGGGAGAAGCAGGCTCCATGCACTGGGAGCCCGACGTGGGATTCGATCCCGGGTCTCCAGGATCCCGCCCTGGGCCAAAGGCAGGCGCCAAACCGCTGCGCCACCCAGGGATCCCTCTATGCTGATTTTTTTAAAAAGATTTTATTTATTCATGAGAGGCACAGAGAGAGAGGCAGACTCCTTGTGGGGAGCCTGATGCAGGACTCGATCCCAGGACCCCAGGATCACGCCCTGAGCTGAAGGCAGACGTTCAACCACTGAGCCACCCAGGTACCCCTAAGTGATTCTTTTTTACTTGTGATTCTAATGTTCACAGGAAGCACAATTCCTCTGTGTCCATCTCTAATGAGTCAATTTGGATCATTTGTTTCACCTTCGTTAAAACTGCAACCCCACTATTTTCCACCAGGTGTGTCAAAACAGGGTTCATAAAGTGACAGGTTAGAATGTGTGGTTCTCTCAAGTAATTTCTTACCAAGTTACACACTGATCCTTTACACTTTGTTTCATCCTATGCTACCCATCTGTCTAAAACCCATTTCATTCTGTCATTATATTTAACAATTATTTCATGGATCAGTGGCCGAAAGAAAGTGAAGATATTATAACTTGTGAACTCCAGACTATGATTCACAGTGGAAAGCAAACTACATTCTATATCTCATTCTCTCTCAGTACAAGCATCTATAGTCAAGGGTGGGGAGAAGAGGCAGGACTATCTGTTCTTCAAGAAATTTTAACTTCACTCTCTTCATCTGAATCTAGTCTCCCTCATCTAGATGCAAAGGATGCTGCCACCTGGTTTCTCTCATTGAAGTACTCACATTATCTAAACTAGAGAAACCTTTTCTCATGGTCCAACAGTTTTTCATGACCCAAACTGAGCCAATATTTCAAAGTATGAATATGCAAAAACTGTATGAGAATAGATGCTACTGAAAGTCTTTTGCAGTCTGAATGGATAGTGTCAGATAATGAGGATCTGGGAACATACCTAGACTTGCAAACTGTCTCTTGCAAAAAATTCCTTTCTAAAAATATTTTTACAATATGTGGTGTTTTCCCTGGAACAAATCTTTAGTAAGAGTAGATCTAGGGGCACCTGAGTGGCTCAGTCCATTAAGTGGCTGCCTCTGGCTCAGGTCATGATCTCAGTGTCCTGGGATCTAGCCAGTGATGGGCTCCCTGCTCTAGGGAAGTTTGCTTCTCCCTCTCCCTGCCACCACCCCCCTCCCACTTTATTCTCTCCCTCTGTCAAATAAATGAATAAAATCGAAAAGAAAGGAAAAGGAAGGAAAGAAGGAAGGAAGAAAGAAAGAGAGAGAGAAAGGAAGAAAGAAAGAAAGGAAGGAAGGAAGGAAGGAAGGAAGGAAGGAAGGAAGGAAGGAAGGAAGGAAGGAAGGAAGGAAGGAAGGAAGGAAGGAAGGAAGGAAGAAAAGAAAGAAAAAAGATCTGTAGAGTCAACATCTTTGGTGCCTACTGTATGCACGGTCGTTATTGTCACCAACCGCAGGCCCACCAGAGGGCGCTCGTTCCCCGTCTATCCAGCCTTCAATCAGCGACTCTGAAAATCCAAATTAAACTTGACTTTCACACACAGGAAGTCTTTCACATTTAATCCACAAATATTTACCAAGAATTTACTGTGCCGCCAGGCGCAGGGCTAGGTGCACAAGATACGGGGAAGCGTTAGGCATGATTCCTAATACGGCTTAGAGTACAGCAAAGACTGAAAAGTAAACAATCTGCTACAATAAAGTGAGGTAAGTGAAGAGTTTCTAGGTCTGGGGAGTTTGTTGTTTAAATACTGGCTCTGAGTCTTAGAAACTAGTAATAATTCTTTATGAAATCCCCTTCCGTTCAGTATACTGGGAGTGATCTCCACCCTCCAGGCATTTTGTAATTCAGAGCCAGAGACCTCCTTGAGTGGCTCTGTTGGCTCCACGTTCAAGTTCCCTCCTACCCTCCCTTCCCCTGTTTTCTTTCAAGGCTTCCTGCAGTTCTTCTACAGTGCACTTCTGCTCCAGGTCAACTCAGATGGCCCCAAGGCCACGGGATTATCCACGACTGGCAGCTATCGCGGGCTCCGCCCCTTCTTGTTCTGCTTTGAAACCCGCGGGCCTCTCCTGCGCGGCTTCCTTGACTTCCTGTTCTGATTCTCGCGACAGTTGCGAGACTTCGCGTGAAGTTCACTCCCAGTCCTTCTTGAGTTTTGGACACGAGGGTGACTGTGTATCGGTGTTCGCACACCTTGTCGGAGCCTCCCGGCCAGTAGTGGTGTGCGTGCTGCTAGGGAACCCCTAAGTGAAAGGGCTTGTCCGAGTTCAGGTCCGGAGACGGAGTCCTGGACCGCATCCAGGAGTTTGACGCTCCGGGCCTCCAGTACGCATGCGGAGTCGCCCGCCCTGGACTCAGGGGGTTGCTCAGGAGGCCCGCGTCCGAGCCGCTCGGCTGGGGGCCAGGTCCTTCTGGGCCGAGACTGCTAAGTACCGTCACCTCCCCAGCTGCAAAGCTCAGTTTCCACCCCCTGCAAACTGAACCGCAGCGCGGCTTCTGTAAGCCGCTTGGGGCAGGCTAGGGCGGGGCCTGGCAGACCCCCGGTAAGGCGGGCGGGCGGGCGGGCGGGCCTCCAGGAACGCTCTCCTCCCCGCCCCCAGCCCGAAGTGCCACGGTGGCGCCGGTGGCGGCCGCGAGACCGAATGCAAATGTAACCTGTAATCCCGACCCGGAGCGAGGTCCGCTGGGGAGGCGCCCCGCCCACCTCTCCCTGCGGCTGCTAGTCGCCTGGGACCTCTATAATCACCGGCTGTCCGCCGGCTGAAGCACCTGCCGGATGTGGGGAGGGTGGAGGAGGCCAGTTGTGGGGTGGCAGATGTAAGCGCCAAGTCTCTGGTCAGCGCCTTGGTAGGGAAGCTGGATGGACAAGAAGCCTTCGATAGCCCCAGGAAGCCGGCCCTGGGCTGCGGGGAGACTGCGTTGGTTGGCGCTGCCCTCCAGGAGCGCCGACTTGGCACCAGAGCTCCTACCTCCTGCCCATTATGCAGCCGTTCTAGCAGACCCCAGGGGCTGTGAAGTCCGATGGGACAAGTCCCAGACCTTCACTCAGCTCTTCGAGCTTCCCAGCCACCCCCAGATCCCGTACTCCCAACGTCCACCCCAGCCTGTCCCGAGTTTTCTCCGAGCTTCGGTGTCCGGTTACGGCTCCCCACTTCTCACTGTGACTTTGGCCCAGCTAGAGAAGTGGCCCAGAAGGGTCCCGTGCGGCTGCATAATATTGGCAGCTTCAGACCTGGAGGGAGGGGGTTGTGTTCGACGTCGAGAGGCGGGGAGAGGGGGCGGAGGAGTTGTTCTCCGACTGCAAGGCCGTGGGTTCTCTCAGAGATCCTCCCGCCGGAGCAGAGGTGGCTGCCAGGCCCAGCCGGTTGCTGGCCTCTGCTTTCTTTCCACCGCCTGCTTTTTCGGACTGGAGCTACGGCTGCCCTGAAGGGCTTAGTCCTGGACACCAGGTGAGTGGGCTCTGTGCCCCAGGGCATTACTCTTTCCCTGTTCCCACCCTTGATAACAATTTTTCAGTTCTGGGGCCATCCATTCCCATCCACCTCTAGGGCAGGAAGCTTCAGAGTTGGATGGCAAGTGGTGCTGCTGCTGGGGTGTGTCTGTGTGCGTGTGTGTGCGCGCGCGTGCGCTGGTGCTTGAGCTTTGTTACCTTTCTTCTCATTTCTCCCCAACCCCAGAAACACAGCCCAATCAATAACTGGATGACTCCTAGAGAGTCGCCAGGCCTGTTGTGGAGGATCGACTTGACTCCAACGAAGCAGGGGAGGGTGGGCAGTGCTCGGGTCAAACTTTGGTACAAGGAACAGCGAGGTTTTCTCTGACCTGACCTGGCTTCCCTCCCTGGCAGGGTGCCACGAACGCGCTGATGCCCGGAGTGCTCGCAGGGCTTCCAGCTAACCATGCCACCGCCACCCGCTGCTGCCCTGGCTCTGCCCTCGCTACTGCTGCTGCTGCTGCTACGGACGCCGCCCCCGACAGGCGCGCGGCCGTCCCCAGGCCCCGATTACCTGCGGCGCGGCTGGCTGCGGCTGCTGGCGGAGGGCGAGGGCTGCGCTCCCTGCCGGCCAGAAGACTGCGCGGCGCCGCGGGGCTGCCTGGCCGGCCGGGTGCGCGACGCGTGCGGCTGCTGTTGGGAATGCGCCAACCTCGAGGGCCAGCTCTGCGACCTGGACCCCAGCGCCCACTTCTATGGGCGCTGCGGCGAGCAGCTTGAGTGCCGGTTGGACGCAGGCGGCGACCTGAGCCGCGGAGAGGTTCCGGAGCCTCTGTGTGCCTGCCGCTCGCAGCGCCCGCTTTGCGGATCCGACGGCCGCACCTACGCGCAGATCTGCCGCCTGCAGGAGGCGGCCCGTGCTCGGCCGGACGCCAACCTCACTGTGGCGCACCCGGGGCCCTGCGAATCGGGTACGCGCGGCCCTGGGGCCTACCCCCGGCACTTGGGGCACTCGAGGCATTGCTCCCCGACCTCCGACTGAACTGGTCTCTGGCCAGCGGAGCGGAAAAGACGAGGCCTCGAGTCCAGTGTAAGAGCCGGCTCTCGCAGCTGGTTGGCAGAGCCCGCCGCCTGAAGGTGCGGGTCCGAGTTCTGTCCATAAGCTGTGTGCCCTGGAGAAAGCTCCAGACCTGGCGGGCACAGAGCCAATGGCTGGTCCCAAAACTGAGAGTGAAGAGACTCCCAGACTTTGTCCAGATCGCTGGAGCCCAGGCAGGGAGACTTGGGTTCCAGAAAGATGCAATATGGTTTCTCTTGGGCGGATTCCAATTCGATTCGTAGTGGAGCGAGCTGTTAGCCCAGTCCGCCCACCTCCCTTCTCTTCTTTCGGTGCCTCTGGATTCGTGAAGGAGGGGGCGATTCCAGCTCCTCCCTGCCGTCCCAGGGGGGCTGACGGCCATTCAAGCCTCAGGTTTCCTTTGGCAGCATTACTTCACTTTCACTTCCTGAGCCCCTTTGAGGGAGCTGAGCTGGCCTGGCTGGGGCTGCCAGGAAAACAAACACCGGCAGGGTCCCAAGATTTTACCCCACAACTTCAGGCTCTCTGCCTGCTGCCTGGATCTGGTTTCAGGTTCTCTGCCTTTCCCACGTGGGAACCCCCCTCCTCCACCCCAATCCCCTGTCTAAGTGTGTGTGTGGAGGAAGGGTTGCTCTCTGGGTCTTTGGCAACTGGACCTAGTTAGGAAGGGGGGAGGGAAGGGGGAGGTGTTGGTAACCAAGTAGAGCAGGATGGAGGCCTCAAGGGTGGCATGAGGACAGGGGAGCAATTGGGGATAGAGTGTGGCTGCCAACCTGGGATGTGGATCTGTGTGCTTGTTTGTGCATCCTGTCTGCATGTACCTCTCCATTTCTGAGTTTGTACGTTGTGTGTACCTGTACCTACATTTCTATGTACCGGTGTGTATCTGTCATGCCATGTTTATGGATGTGTACTTACCTCAGTGTTTATTGTCTTTCCCCACAAACATATCCATGATGGTTCATACACATATGGGCGGGCTTCTTGCTGGATCAGGTGTGCCATGCTGTTCTCAGGCCTCCCACCTCCATCCCTAGAGCCTCAGATCGTGTTGCACCCATATGACATTTGGAACGTGACGGGGCAGGATGTGATCTTTGGCTGTGAGGTGTTTGCATACCCCATGGCATCCATCGAGTGGAGGAAGGACGGCTTGGACATTCAGCTACCAGGGGATGATCCCCACATCTCAGTGCAGGTAGGATAGGGAGCAGAGGCCTCCTTGGGCAGCCCAGGGTCCTCCTAGAAAGACCCTGCTGACTCCTCCTCTGGCTCTAGTTCAGGGGTGGACCCCAGAGGTTTGAGGTGACAGGCTGGCTACAGATCCAGGCTGTGCGTCCCAGCGATGAGGGTATCTACCGCTGCCTGGCTCGCAATGCTCTGGGCCAGGTGGAGGCCCCAGCTAGCCTGACAGTGCTCACACCAGGTAAGGGGGAGCCCTGGGCTCTGGGGGCTGGGGGCCTAAGGGTGGATTCAGGCTCTTGAATGTGTATCCCTGTGTGTATGTATATGTGGGTGAAAAGGCAGGTATGGCTTTCTCATAGCCTGGGGGTACTGACAGCCCCTCTGTTCTCTCCCCTTTGCCCACATGTGTTTGCAGACCAGCTGAACTCCACAGGCCTCCCCCAGCTGCCATCCCTGCATCTGGTTCCTGAGGAGGTTGAGAGTGAAGAGGGAGAAGATTATTACTAGGTCTGGATCCCTGGCCTATGGGGATGGGGGGATAGTATTCATCCCTGCTCTTGAAAAGACCTAAAAGGGGGAGCAGGGCTCTTTAATTGCTTTCATGCCCTTAATAGAGGAGACGTGGTGGTTAAGTAGGGAGACAAAAGTTGGAGGAGAGTAAGGAGAGAGGTAAAGGATAGGGGAGGTGGGAAGCCGAAGGGCCCATGGAGGAGGTGCCCTGGCCAGGACAATCTCCAGTGTGGACCAACTGGGCAGAAGACAGCAGCTGCCTGCTAATCCCCAGGGTGGGTGGGAGTATTATGGGGTGCAGAGCAGACACAAAGAGGCAGCTAGGATCCTCCTCTTCTTTCTGACAGCCCTCCCTCTAGCCCTGCTCAGCCAGTCTTCTTAACTACCCTTCACCACAGCTCCTGCTGTTGTTTTTCTAGTCCTAGTCCCTAACCTTTGCCTAGCCTTGGTTTACCCTTCCTCAAAACTCATCTAGAAATTCCCCCCCTCACCTAAGTTCCAATTGCATTTACTAACTGCAGTCCTCTTTGCTATTGGGCATCTGTTGTCTGGAAAAGCATAATGGAGCATGGTTTAGTCCAGCGCAGTAAAATGGGCATTTGGTCATGCCTAACTTCTCCTGTCATTCTGGAAACTCTGTGAGGCCCAGCACCATATCGTATACCACTCTGTATTGGACAATGCCTAGCACAAGACTAGGCACAGTAGGCACACAATAAAGATTTATGAACAAACTGAGGCACACAGATGCACAGGTGGTTCATGCAGGTGTGCACACGAAGACCGCATTTCCCTGGGAGGCTTCCCATGGTAGTAGGACACTGGCTTCCAGAAGCTGTAGGTCCTGCTCTCTAAGCACATGCCTGCCAGATGTACGGAGAGGAAGCTTGAGCTGGGGCCTACCCTGCCCTCTAGGGAGGAAGTCTGAAGCCATCTGGTTGGAGGGAGGGTATTCTTCGAGTCTGCACTCCATTTGGGCTGGACTAGTTAGATTGCCTGCCCCTCTGTTCAACCCACTCTGGTCCCCGCCCCAGGCAGAGTGGGGAACCAGGTCTATGTGGGTAGAACCCCAGTGTAAAAGCACATACTGGATGAACGAGAGGAGACTCTGGGCCATGAGCATGGGCTGCACCCTAGGATTCCCCCTTGGAATCCACCCATTGCCCTGCTGCAACCAAGCAAAGTCAGGTAAGCCTGTTTCCTCAGCTGCCAACTGTGACCTAGCTGGCTGGGGGTCCGTCCAGGAGCCGGTTTTTCATTCCCCACATCTCTCTCCATGCTGGCCATACCTAGCCTGGGTGAGGCTCAGTGTTTATTGACTGATTGAAGCAGAAAATGAAAACTTAAGTTCAGGAGGCCAAGATCTAGTGTATGGATGGAGACAGTCTCCTACGCGCCGGGGCCACGCCCAGAGCCTGGCGCCACCACAGGAGAGATTGCAGTTGGCTGGGTGTCTGAGCTTGTCCTCTGGGGCCCAAGGCAGGGAGCCCGGGCTCTCGGGAGGGGCGTGGTCCGGAATCCTCACCCGAGGGCTTGGCAGTCCCTCCCGCAGAACCGCAGGGCTCCTCCAGAGGCTGAGCCAGAGGACAGCTCTTTAGTCCTGTCTGGAGCCAGGAGGCCCCAGGAACTGCTCTCGACAGCTCGAGCAGGTTGGATACTTGGGGCGAATTCCAAGACCACCGCGGAAGCAGGAGTAGGGATGTGAACCCTGTGCCAAGGATAGGGGGGCTCGTGCTGTCCCGCCGAAGGAGGTCGGCTCCACGCTGAAGGAGGGGACGCGGTCTGGGCTCTGTGGCAGCCTGGGATTGCGACCCTGGCTAGGGGCTTCGCCCAGCTGTGCTCGAAGGCGCCCCCTGGCGGGTCTGTCGATAACACGTGCCCACCTGCGGAGCCGAGACGGAACCCTACCCGAGGGGATCACAAGCACCCCCGGGAGTCCGTACTCCTTGATCGCTTTTGCAGACTTTGTAGAGAATTGAAATGCAGCCTCTCTGTAGCCTCAGTTTCCCCCCTCCCGGCCCTGCTGATTCAGGCCGCAGAGCCTGGAATACAAGGAATCCCTGCTGCTCCACCCCCGCCCCCTCCCCGTCTCTGCTCCGCGGACGGGCTTTAATAACGTCGCTGGAAAGTGACACGCGATTTATTATTAAAGTAATGCAGGGACGGGAAAGGTTTAATAAACGCGCTGCGATGCCGAGGATTATTCACCGCAAATAAATGAGTGCGCGGGCATGTTTTAATAAATAATTTCCCGCTGCTCCCGGGGGAAGAGAGGGGAAGAGGGGGGGATGCTGAGCCGCTGCCAGAACTCTCGGCCTCACCTCCCTCACGGGTTTTCCAGCCTTGCCTGCGTTTTTCGTTCGAGGTTGCTCACACTCGAAGTGTGAGGTTCCAAGAGAGCTGACTCTGAGTGTCCCACCCTACTTCTCCCATCTCCGGGATTTTAAGTGGTTTGCTTAAGATGAGAGAATGCACTTCGACTCCGAACCCGAGACCCCGAGTCAACTCTGTACCGGTGCAGGAGGGGTTAACCGGGACCAGCTCCTCCCTAGCCGAGGGTTCTAGGTCCCAGGGTCTGGCCCTTCTCTCCGCTTTTGGCTGACCCCCCGGCTGGGCGTCCAGGGCGAGATGTCGGGAGTACACCGAGGTTGGGGGGCTGTGTGTACAGGTGTGTGGGCGCCACGTGTGTACAAATGACCCTGACTCCCTCGTCCGCCGTAGTGAGGAATCTGCTTATTACTAGGAAGGCTCCTAGTAAAGGTCCTTGAGCTGCGCTGTTCTGAACCGATGGAGTCCGGGTGAAGCCCAACTTTTGGCTCACTGGTGAATGAGGGTGGATTTGAGGACTGAGCAGAACTGCCCCCCCCCCCCCCAAGGGGAGTCCACCCCTCCAACAGAAGCCTGGAGGCCCGAAGGGATGAGCCCGACTTCGGAGAAGCTCGAGATTGCAGTCTTTGGGGACCAAGGGCACGCCCACCGTCCTGCTGCGTATGGGAGTGAGGGGGAAAGCCTGGGGTACACCGGCTCCGCGTTTTCCACCTCGGCCGAAAGGGACGACAGCTCTGGCGACACCTCTGGCAACACTTGGGAGTACGGGAAGTGGCAAAAGAGTGCCATCTGGTGGATATTTCTGGTTGTAGCAGCCAGGCCGGGCCAGGGGGCCTTAAGACAGTTAAATTGGGAAAATTTGAGTAAAAAGATGCTTCCGTTTGTATTTATTTATGTATGTGAATGTGCACGTGTGTGTAATATATACGTGGCATCTATGTGTGATATATATGTAATATCAATATGTTCTTAGTTATGTGTGTGCTTGCATGCATTATATATGAGGTGTATATATATATGTATATACTATATTATAACATGTGTTATACATGTGGATTATCTAAAAGCACATGTGCGTGTGGATAACCACATGGATACATGTATACATGTGTGTCCATAAGCACTGTATATATGGATGTATTGTTATAAGTGTATATAGCTGTATGTATACATTTATTTGCAAGTGTGTGTTCCATTATGTGCTGTTAGCTCAACAAATATTTGTCCTGTGCCAACATTGCTATAGGAACTGGAAATGCATCACAGGAAAACACATTGTCCCTGACCTTACAGAGCTTACGTTCTCTTGTAACATGTGCATGAGAATGTATGTATACTTAGATTAATTATGTATGTGCATGTTTACATGATTATGTGCACATATGTGTGTAACTCTCCACACGTGTGAGGGGCAGACAGGCCTAAATACTCTTCTGGTGGACTTGGAGACTCCTTGAACTCTTTTTTTTGCTCAAAAGTTCAGGTCTTGTCACTTAGGACTCTAAGTGTGCAGGCAGCTTAGGGCAGAGGGAAAGAGGCTGGAGACATAGGCCCATTCCCTCCTGGGATGTGTGTTTTGGTCACCTCTCCAGCCCTCCAAATGACTAGGTTCTTTCTCATTGGGTGAACAGCTATGGAAATCCACTCAGGGAAATGAGATGTTAATGAAGATCAACTCTTACCTGTCAATGCAAAGCACCTTGGGAAGGAAGGATGATGGTTGGAATGTGTGGGTGTGGGGTCTGGGAAGCTGGGGGTTGGAATGAGTTTTCTGAGGGCAGTGGTGGGTGCATTTAGAGACTAGGAAGGATCCGGTCTTGAAGGTAGTGGTGGGAGCTCTGGGAGTCAGTTGCAGATAATAGAGGGTGGTTTGAGGACTCTGGGAGGGTTGGTCTGGTAGAGAGAGATGGGGCTGTGGGGGGGGGCAAGGAGGGTGGTAATGAGATCAGCATCAGAGACAGAGTTGAGGGGGTGGAGCGATAGAGGCTCTGGTGGCAATCTTAGGGCAGAATCTGGAAGCTAGATCAGTTGGAGCTATCCCTGTCTTTCTTCCCACCCTCCCTTCTCCAGGCTGGGGCCCCTATGTTCCTTGGTCCTCTCTCTGCTCAAGATGGATCCCAGATGTGCTGGTGGCAGAGAAGAGTGTAGGCTCCAGAGCTTGGCCTGGCTTAGGTGACTCACAGGTAGGCAAGGTGAGGCCCCGCTCCCAACATCACTGTACCATGAAGCCTCATCCCAGCCAGCTGGGCCACTGCCCGCCCAGTTGCCATTACCGGCTTTCAGTTTGGGCTCAGCACCAGGGGTTCAAATGAGAGTGAGGCCTGGACCTGGAAAGGGTCATCATAGACGCCCCCTCCCCACATACACCCACACATTTCCGGAACTGAATTAGGAAAGGTGCTTCTGAATGATTTCTTCCTTCCTTCCCTCCTTTGCTAGATGTTTTCCAGATGTAGTCAAGGCCAGGAGTCTTCAGGTACGTCCTCACCCTTGGTCTGGGGCAGCATCTCATGCCTGACTACTTCATCCCAAAACCAGGGTTTCTGTCCCTTTGTTGCCTCTCTTCACTTTGTTTAGCCTCTCTTTTATTTCCAGGACTGAAGTCTTAGGTGCCGGGGCTGTGTCTCCCCTGGTTGGAGGCATGGCAGAGGGGCTGAAGACATGGGCTGACTCCTGGCCATGTGAGTGACTGAAGGCTCTCTGAACAGGGAGAAGAGTTATGAAAGCCAATTTGGGTGACAAATGTTTCTCCGCGATCAAATCTCACCTTCTCCCCTTGGTGGGCAGAACCTTGGGAGGCAACCCGGACTTGAGGGTCTGGAGTTCCCTGGGAGAAAAGACAGAGTCTTTATGAGAAGTGACAGGGTCTCCCAGGATGAAAGTGCGGATCTAGGGACAAATATTCCTACCTCCCCCCACCAACCCCCATCCCAGATCACTGAAGCAGGGCTGGTGAGGCCACACAGGCCTCCTGGATTCAGCTGACCTTTCAGGGACCCAGGTTCTAACTCTGGCTTCCCATTTCCCTCTGCCCCTCCCCCACAGTGTGAACCTGTGGCAGAAGGGTTTAAGTTCTGAGGTTAGTAGTGTGGGGAGGGCTCTCACTGGCAGTGGTCTCTGAAGGGCAATGAAGGGTCTTTGGGAGCAGAACTAGGGCTCGGAGGTTAAGGATAGCCTGGCAGGGGCACATAAGGTTTTGTAGCACAGGTCTGAATGTCAGTTTTACCACTTTTTAAGTGCATACCCTGGGTAGTTTTCTTAGCTTCCCTTCTGTGCCCTCCTCTGAAAGGTAATATAAAACTTCCTCTGTAGAGGTTGTGATGACAGTAGAGGTCTTATAAGTAATGTTTCTGGAACATAATAGGTGTTCAATAAATGATCAATTTTACTACTATAATTTCTGGGCAGAGGAGCTGCATGCAGATGGGGTTTGGGTACCTAGTACAGAGCTTCTTGCTGAAGTGTATGTTGGAGGATGGAGTGATCGCAGTCTGGGGGCCTGCCTGGAGAAGGCCTTAGGAATTGGGCTTTGGAGGAAGGAAAGGGCTAAGGTGGGTGGGGATGCATAGGAACTGGGCTCCCAGAGAACTTGGCAGCCTTCACCCTCACTCTCAGCCCTCCTCAGGGAGCCCCCATCACAGCCCAGGGCTTTAGCTCTGCACTTGCAGGGAGGGGCATCTCCAAACTCACCTCCATCCATCTCTTTTATCTGGGCTGCTGAAGGCTAGAGCTCTAGGGGACCTCTGATGGGGAACAGATACAGACCAGGCGGAAGCAGCCGGAACTGTGCAGAGCTAGAGCTGAGGACCAGGCCAGGGGGTCAGTGAAGACAGATAAAGCTCAGAGCAGCTGGGGACTCAGGGGACCATGGGGAAGGGCAGGGGGGGCTTCAGAGGCTCTGTCCTGGGAGGAGGCAAGTGCCGGAAGCTTCTGATGAGGACCAGTGTCCATCAAGGATTTCAAACATCCAGGCAAGGCCTTTCATTACTCTTTGGGAGGAGGAAAGGAGTAGAGCTTCCTCCCCTAGGTACAGCTGGAGGAAGGCCAGGGTGCCTTCCAGGGATGAGTGTTAGTCTCAGGGTGAAGCTAAACCCAGGAACCGGGTGGCCTCAAGTCCCTGGCCAAAGGCAGGGCTTCTGGGGGCTGCCTTACCTTGAAGGTGGAGATGGGGAAAGGGTTGGTAAGCTATTCTATGATTTTAGTTCCTGTTTTAATTAACTTTGAAGGGCTTGGGGCCTCCCTGAACACCAGGGAGAGGAACAGAGCAGACGTTTATTTTCCTCTTTTCCCCTTTAAAGACAATTTTATTAAATCACTTTGTTTTCATTCTGGCTTGAACATGGGGCATTTAAATGGAAAAGTAATTATTTCACCTCGTTTGCTTATGGAGAGAAGAGAGTCAGGAAAGGGAGGGATGCCAATGAGAGGAAGAGGCTGGCAGCTCTGGGCCAGCACATGTGAGCTCACACACGCATGCATGCACACACACACACAAACACAGATACACAATCATGCTTACCTTCACTCCAACAGCAATGTCCCCCACACTGGCACACATTGTGTACCCAGAGAAAGACATGCCTTATCCACACCCTCCCAAATATAGACACCTCAGCACTTGCAAACACACATCTACATTCTTCCAAAGACACACTCCTTCCCCAGAGCCATGCTTACAGGCAGAAGCTCCCTATCTCAGGCGAACATTCACAATACATTGTGCTCACCGTATAGGCACTCTTGCCGATCCTTGCAGACACCCCTTCCAAGCGTTGTGGTTTTGGGTGTGCATGAACATACACACACACAGACCCACCATATTCGAGTCCTTCTGAGCCTATTGAGTTACATCATCACAAGTACACACAGGTTCAAACACACAACTCTCATTGTCAGACACCAAGCACACACTGACCAGGATGCCTGGGAACAGATTTGGGTGAAGGGAGACATTGTCATGGAGAAGGTGGAGTCCTGGAACTCTCTGTGTCTCTCATTGGGGTTCTCAGGCCCCCACATCTACCTGTCTCCTAGGCCACTCCACGAGTCCCTTTCTCTGCACCTGTAAGGACCTTGGGATGACTGCTGGTGACCTTGTTTCTGCAGCCTCTGGGACAGATCTGCTCCCTGCATCCCTCCCGCCTCTCCCCTCAGATCCCCGGTGCAGGGCGGGAGCAGGCTGCACGGGCTGGGACCCGGGTTCTAACCCCGGCTTCCCGCACTACCCCCCCATCTCAGTCGGCGTCCGAGGGGTTAAAACTATGGTAGCGCACCCCCTCCACTCCCACCCCTGGCTGGTACTTGGAGGGCGGGGTTCGAGGAGCCTGTACCTGTACTTTGTCTTCATCTGTCACCCCTTCTGACAGTCAGATACATCTTGTGGGGAGGGGGGGCGTGGGGGCGGGGAGCAATAATTAACCTCTCCTGCCTCATACCCCAAATGCCGCCTTCTCGGCAGCGGCTGCAGCGGGGTCTGCGGGAGGGAGAGAGAGAGGAAAGGGAGGAGATGCGGAGGGGCGAAAGGAGAAAGCGGGAGAGGATCAAGAGGGAAGGGAGCCGAGAGGAAAGGCCCTGACATTTTTATTGCCCTGCCAACCTCTTTTCCACACCCTTCTTTCCACGCTCTCTTCCCAGGGAATGGCGGGCAGTTGGGGGAGCCGATTAGAAGAATGGGGGAGAGCCTAGTGCACTCGCTAACTCCGGGCTCCCCCTCACCACTCCTCCTGAAGGTCGGGGGTGGATCTGGGGCACCATGGTACAGGAAGGGAGATTCCTAGTGTAGCCCTGGAACCAGAGGATGAGGATGAGGAGAGGGCTTTGGGCTATGTGGGGGGGTGCAATGCTGATATTTCACATATATGGCAAATGACTAGAGCTTGTGTTAAGGATTAATTTTTGTTCCAATCAGTGAAGGGGGAGAGGGGTCTTGTGTTATTCCTGGAGAGGCAAGTGAGTCCAATGCTGAGGCCTGGTGGATTAAAAGCTCTCAGATTGGGGTGGGAGACAGAGGACACTTCTAAAAAGTAAAAATCAAAATCAAAAGTCTTGGGGCGGGGTGGCTGGAATTAGAGCTTAGATAAACAGAAGACAAATTTGTCATGGTCTTGGTCCTCGGATGAAGCAGGTGGAACTCAGGGTCAGGCAAGCATTGTCTGTAGCCAAGGAGATGAATTTGGTTATGGAGTATTTCCAGCCAGACTGCTGTGTGTCTGAGGTGGACCTGGGAAGAGACTAGGAAGTAGCCAGGATGGGAGGGAGAGGTGTTGCTGTCACTGCTGGGCCTGCTGGGGGCGTAGAGACACAGGGCCCTGCCTGTCCCCTGGGCTGCCTGAGGAGCCAGGAGATTCTAGCTTTTTCCATCTTTTTAAGAAGTTGTTAGTCAAATCTGTCATCCACAGTGTCTGAGAAGTACCTTTCCTCTTTTTTTTTTTTAAACAGTCTTTTTTTATTATTATTTATTTATGATACAGAGAGAGAGAGGCAGAGATACAGGCAGAGGGAGAGGGAGAAGCAGGCTCCATGCACCGGGAGCCCGACGTGGGATTCGATCCCGGGTCTCCAGGATCGCACCCTGGGCCAAAGGCAGGCGCTAAACCGCTGCGCCACCCAGGGATCCCTACCTTTCCTCTTAAAGTCTCTGATAGAATTACGGTCACGGCATTGTCCAGGAGTCAGGATCCCTCGTTCTCATCTTGGTTCTGCCAACAGAACCAGTTTTAGCTAGCTGCATGATGGAAGATAAGTCATTTAACCTCTCTGGACCTCAGTGTTCTGATTTATAAAGTGAGAGCAGGGAGGATGGGTGAGACAAACTATAAATACTCGCCATCCTGATGTCCTATGATTTCTGAGGCCTAAGGAACATTAACAGGCTTAGCCGTGCTGCCACTTCCCCTTGCACTGGCTCTCGGAACCCTCCTGACCCTGAGCAACACAGACATAGCCCCAAACATGTTCACTTGATCACTTGCCTTGCCTCCCTTTCCACCTATCCCCTGCCCCAACCTCCTTGCCCCTCATACTGTGCATCCCTGGACTCCCAATCATCTATAGAATTTGCTGTGGTTGGGAAAGAGCCTGGGGCCAGGGTACCCCAACAGAAAAGCTGACTCTAGGTATTTCTGTTTATTTTTTTAAAAGATTTTATTTATTTATTCATGATAGACACACAGAGAGAGAGAGAGGCAGAGATACAGGCAGAGGGAGAAGCAGGCTCCATCCAGGAGCCTGATGTGGGACTCGATCCTGGGTCTCCAGCATCACGCCCTGGGCCAAAGGTAGGCACCAAACCACTGAGCCACTCAGGGATCTCCGGTATTTCTGTTTAAAAGAGAAAGAAGAAAGCCTAGCAGAGCTGGAAAGCAGAGCACCAAGGCAGAAAGTTAGCACTGGAAAGGACTTGCCAAATGGGGAGAGGGAGCATTGGAAATGGAAGGGAGCCAGGAAAGGCAAAGAGAGAGAAAGAAGGCTCAGCTCAGCTGCAAGGGCGGGACACACAAACACACACACACACACACACACACACACACACACACACACGACACTCAGAGAGTGAGGAGTGAAACGGTGCTGACAGCGTTGTCAGGAAATCACCTCCAAGCATCCCACACCCTGGTGTGTCAGTTCCATCTCCCCAGGGGAGGAGCCCCTGTGAGTCACTGCTGCTGTCTGTCCCCTGGATTTCACTCCCAACCCCCTCATCCCCTCCCATCCCCAAACACATAGCTCTCCTCCAGAAGGGAATGAATTTCTGGCTATTATTTTCTTCATCTGGGGAAGTGCTGGGCATTTTGGCAGTAGAAGGGAAGAAGAGAAAAGCAAGAAGTCAGGCCTACCTGTGCTGAGGCTGCTTAGGGTGGCGCTGGGTGACCCAGGGCAATGTGGTGCCTCTGACTGAGCTGGTCTTCTAGACAAGTGTGGCACTTCGGAAAGAAGTGGGCTTTTCTCCAGCAGCATGGGACCTGGAACCTAGGTGACCCAGTTGGTCACCTAGGACACATCAGGGGCCCCAGAAAAAGGCTGAGCTCTTGTTTAAACCCAGTCCTGGGAATCCCTGGGTGGCTCAGCGGTTTAGCGCCTGCCTTTGGCCCAGCGCCTGATCCTGGAGTCCTGGGATCAAGTCCCATATCAGGCTCCCTGCATGGAGCCTGCTCCTCCCTCGGCCTGTGTCTCTGTCTCTCACTCTGTGTGTCTTTCATGAATAAATAAATAAATAAATAAATAAATAAATAAAATCTTAAAAAAAAAAAATAAACCCAGTCCTGCTGAAAGAGAGGCTTGGTGTTTGGAGGGAATGTTTCTGGCAGCCTCCTCTGTGTGTGTGTGTGTGTGTGTGTGTGTGTGTGCGTGCGCGCAGAGTCTGTCTCTTTCAGCCCTGGAGGTCAGAAATGAGTTCCACTCTCCTCAGACACACTCTGGGGTTTCTTCTCTGGCCTTGATCTCTTTCTCCTATCTCCCTTTCTGTGGGTATAGGCCTCTCATTCCAGCCCCAATCCCATAAAGACCTCTTGTTATAGCCCCAATCCCAGCTCTCACCCCTGCCCCCCTTCCCTCATACCCCATCACCTCCACAAGATAGCCCTTCATCTGTCTTTATGAATCCTTTTTATTGATTTTATTCTTTAAATGTAGTACATGAATATATGATTATAGGAATTTCAAACAATTCAGAAACGTGTAGAGTAAGAAGGAAAAGCCTGTCTTCTCTCTTTCCCTCTAATCCTGCCCTCTTCTCTGGAAGCTACTGCTCTTAACAATTGGGTGTGTATTCTTCTAGGTCTTTTATATGTTCACCACACACACACAGTCAGACACACACACACAAATTAGGTTTATTTTTTTAAAGATTGTATTTATTTATTCATCAGAGAGACAGAGAGAGAGAGAGAGAGAGAGAGAGAGAGGCAGAGACATAGGCAGAGGGAGAAGCAGGCTCCATGCAGGAAGCCTGATGTGGGACTCGATCCTGGGACTTTGGAATCACACCCTGAGCCAAAGGCAGACGCTCAACTGCTGAGTCACCCAGGTGTCACACAAATTAGGTTTAAAAACACTTATTATACAGACTTGTCATGCCATACTACTATTTTATTATTTGTTCTTTTCACTTAAATATCAGAGATATCTTCCAGGCCAGTATATACAAGGATATACCTCAATACATATAGCTATATTTTACATGGCCCTCCAGAATAGATTTAACCAATTCCTTGTTGGTGGGTCTTTATGTCATTCCCAGGTTTTTCTCTTACAATGCCACAGTGAGCCTCCTTAAATATATGTCATTTTGCACAAGAATGAGTATTTCTGAGATTCAGATTTATTAAAATGACATTGCTGGATCCAAAGACATTCACTGAATATCTAATTCAGACATTTTTTTTCAAGCCTGAAATCCACATTTCCAAGCAAGTGCCCATGGATGCTTGGAAGATGGCAAACTGCTGGTAATTTCCAGATAAGTGTCTTCAAACACTTTAATTCAGTAAATCCAATTCCAACCTCATTATTCCCTCCTTCCATCCTGCCACTATGCCTCCCAGACTGCTTCCTTTGGTCAGCATCACTGTATACATCCTTTTGCCCAAGTGCCACACCTTGGGTCATTTTTGACCAAGGGGTCTGTGTGTCCAGATTTGCCCAGGATTCTCCAGAGTATGTCTGCTGTCCTGGTAAAATGATTGATAGCACTCTTTTCATGCTCAAAACCATTCTGGATTGGACAACAAATTACATGGCCATGCTATCCCTTCTCATCTCTGATTCCTGTTCAACCCATCAGCAATCCTACCAATGTCATTAGGCTTGAAGAATGACAGTCTCCCACACTAGCCTCCCTGCTCTGCGTTTCTCCTCCCTTCAATTCCTCCTTCTGCTTCACCGCCACTCTTGTCTATGTAGGCAATGACTTTTGTCATATTACTCTCCTGCTTCCCATTGCCTACAAGACTGGATCCACTCGAGACCCATTGTAATACCATAGTTGACCAGAGCACATGCTCCCATCCCCACAGGTCAGGAATCTGTATCATGTTATCTAAAAAAAGGGCTAGTAATCAGGCACTGGAAAAACTGTTCCATGCCCCTCGAATCTGCATGAGATGGCCTGACAAATTAACAACTGACAAAGAGAAAAGATTCTGTGTGATCTGAATGAATCCTGGAAAGTGGCTTGGTGTCTCTCAGAATTCAAATCTGGGGTGTCCACAGAGAGAGATCTCCTTGGGCAACATTCCTTCACCCCACTCATGCTTTCTTCTCCTGCTCACCTGTTTTTTCCCCTAGTTCCACAAAAATTCCAACCAGTTTTCTCCCATTCCTTGTTCTAGGGCTGGAGTCTTCAGGGGCATCTTTTCATGTTTGGCCATTTCTGGTTGGCTCTCATCCAACTGCTGCCTGCCTGCTGCACTCCATGCCAATACTGAGCAGTATTGTACATGATCAAAGATCACAGAAACACCTAATCCTTGAGTGGGAGGAAGAATGACAACATAGAACCCATGATATGCATATGTGGTATTGTTAGAGTCCTTCTGCCTTCAAGCACTTCAAGCCACATCCTGAGGGAGCTATTCTAGGGAAACTGCAGGATGGGATTGGTCAGAGCTCCCTATTCCTCCCCCATCACACTAACCCTCACCCACCTGAGTCTTCATGATAAGCCTCTGGAGCTCTTCACCAAACCTAAAGACACCTGCAGCCTTTCCACTCCCTTCCCTGGCATCCCTTCCCCTCACTCAGATGTTGCCAAATGGATGGTGAGCTTGGATGGGTCCTGGTGGCCAAATTCCAAACAAAGGGGGAGGCATCCTGGCCCCCTGCCAGTGTTCCGTCCATGGTAATTTGGCAGGAAAGCGCCAGCTGCATATATCTGCACATCTGTTTATGCCTCTGGCTTGTTATTTATTCTCTGCCTTTCATGGGCAGCAGAGCCAGAGCACACCTCAACTCTTCCCAAGTTAGATTAACCAGGAAAGAAGGCTGGGACACTCAGTCACTACAATTGTGATGTTCATTGAAGGGTATGCCTTCTCTAGCAGCTGCTGCCACTTTTCATAGAGACACAGAGGAGAGGAGCGAAGGGGAAGGGGGGAGGAGGGAAAGGGTGGGAGGAGAGGAGAGATGAGGGAGGGCTGTGGATTTGGAGTTGTAGTTGTAGTTATGCTGGGAGTACTTTAATCAGGTGGACCAATCCCTGACCCCACAGGAGATGGGGAGAGGTGGCCAGCCAGTCTTTGAAACACAATCACTCTGACCTTCCTTCCTGTTAGACACCATGTTTCAGTGTGTATGTGTGTTCTTGTGTAGTGTGGTGAACACCAATCCTGGGGCATAGGCTTTTTTTTTTAATTTTTATTTGTTTACGATAGTCACACACAGAGAGAGAGAGAGAGGCAGAGAGATAGGCAGAGGGAGAAGCAGGCTCCATGCACCGGGAGCCCGATATGGGATTCGATCCCGGGTCTCCAGAATCGCGCCCTGAGCCAAAGGCAGGCGCTAAACCGCTGCGCCACCCAGGGATCCCGGGCATAGGCTTTTAACAGAGGCTACATAGGATAGGCTTCTTGAGGTGCTTAAATATCTTTTCTTGGGACACCTGGGTGGCTCAGAGGTTGAGTGTCTGCCTTCGGCTGAGGGCCTGATCCTGGAGTTCTGGGATCCAGTCCCACACTGGGCTCCCTGTATGGAGCCTGCTTCTCCCTTTGCTTGTGTCTCTGCCTCTGTGTGAGGGATTATCTCATGAATAGATAAATTAAGAAAAAAAATTTTCTTGAGAGATTCCTGGGACGAAGTACTTGCTGATGAAGAAACAGAGCCAGACTCTGTCCCTGGGACTAAGGAGAAGGAGTGAAAAGAGGAGGAGGAGGGAGAGAGGGAAGGACAGAGGAAGGGGACGAGGAGGAAAAGAAAGGAATGTTAAATAATGGAGAAATAGTTCAGCAGGGAGGAAAGAGGGATGGGTGGAGGAGCCTGGAAGTGCGGAGATCCTTGGCACAGGTGCTATCCTTGGTCCTGACTCACAGTGGGCCCAGGAATAGCCCAGAGTCCCTGTCCCAGATGGGACTCCAAACTCCTTGCAATTTCCTTTGAAGGTGACTGGATGACTTTGGAGTAGAAACAAAGATCTGGAGCCTCATCTGGTGAGAACTGAACACACAGGTCTGACTTCTCCCACTACTATCCCATCTCCCTCTTCTGCCTTTTTTCAAAGCAACTCCCTGTCCAGTCAATGCTCCTTGCAGGGGACAGATAGATGTGGCCCAGAGAACCCTGAGCAGGGCTCCTGGGTAAGAGTAAAGGCATCTGAGGTCTGGAACCCTTGGCCTGAGTGGGGGAAAGTGAGGGTGCCCTAAGTTGGGGGAGTGCTGCCCTGTTCGGATTTAAGGCAACTAAACACTGCAAAATTCTGGAAACATTTTGTTTCTACTTTGCCTCTGCTCCTTTGCAAAACCCAAATACCAGCATCAGTTTTTCCCTCCTTCAAAAAATTATATGTAACGAGCTGTTCACAGACAGTCCTTGCACAGATGGGGGTTTAATCAGTTAGAGTCTAAGCACACGGGCATTCCAACCTAATCCAATTCCCATCAGTTCATTAGGGGAAATATTCATCACCCAGAGATTATAGCAGGGCCAAAACTCTGAATGGATTCTAAAGAGCTGTCAGCAGAGCAGTAACTGCACCAGCTAAGACAGGAGGCCAGATTGTACAGAGGGTGCCTGGCAGTCCCTGGCCATGCTTCGAGGCCCCTGGTCCTATGAGGCTACTTCATAGTTCCTGTTTTTGTTTTCATTTTTGAGAATCACTATTTACAGGCTTTGGTGCCAAGAACTGATGGGGAAGATAGAAGGGAAATATCAACTGCCTTTGGGAATCCTGTTTAGAGGGGATATTTGTGGTCCCCTGCTTGTAGGAAACTCCTAGTTTAATGGGGGGGGGGAATGGCCCCCACCTTCTAGCCTGCTCTCTGAAGAGTGCTAACTTAAAAGTGACAGACATCTTTGTCCTGAAAGCAAGAGGCAAGAAATTGCCTCCTCGTGAAGGCACAGGTAGGAACATGACTCCCACCAGTTCCTGCAGCAAATAGGAATCAGAAGGCGGGCATAGAAGGCAAGCTGCAGACTCCAGACCAGGGGACACCATAACTTTCCTTCTACCGTGTGGAGAACTGCATTAGGTGAAGCCAGGAAGACAGGTAAGGGACATCTCCAAGGTTGCCTTCTCCCAAATAGATGAAACCCTCACTGGTGTCAAGTGACTTTCTCTTTCTGGTGTGAAAATCTGGTATATTTTCCTTTAGTACCTGCCTACATCCTCATGTGAAGTTGGGGAAACCTGTTTGTTTAGCACCACTGGCTTTCCTGGAGCTACTATCTATCTGCCATTTTTGTCTTGTTCACTCCAGTAGCATTGATGGTCATCTTGCCTCAGGTGGCACAAACTCATCCCACGGTGTGTCTGACCCCAGGGCAAGGCATTCAAGAGTTAGAGTTTGGCCTCAAAGCCTGCAGTGCTTCCTGCCACCTTCAATCCTAGACATGGTCCTTTAGGCTGAGGAGAGCTGGTTACCTGCACCCCCTGTGTCCTTTGCTCTTCTGCTCACCAGGCCCAGGACACAAGGAGGGGACAGAAAGAATGGAGAATGTGGCCCACCCTCCTCTAGGAGTGAGGAAGAGCTTCTTGGAGGAAGTATACTGAAGTGGAGACCTGAAGGGAGAGGGGGAAATACCCAAGTGTATTGGACAGGATGGGGACTGTCACCCCTGGTGGCCCCTTCTGCTCCTTATCCACTTTTCTCCTAGACTTGTGGGACAGCTTCTTGGCCTAGTACCCTTCGGTGCAGTCTCCTGAGGTCCTCCTCCACCAGCCATGCCCTGCCCAGCATCTAGTTTCCCCAGAGACTTTCCAACTCTGAGATTACACCAGTACACTTTCCTCCAGGGATTCAATTGAAAGACTTTGAACTTAGAGAAGGATCTAGAGGGGGTGGGATCTGGATATTCCTCAAATGGAGCAACCAGTGCTTAGAAGGCACACAGTGCTGCTGCTCCCAGGCCCACGTCCACAGGAGTGAATCAGAGACCTGGGACAGAGGGCTGGGAGCTGACAGAGGGGATGAGATCCAGGTACAAAATGAACAAACAGCTGAGCCACAGGGATACTTGAAAGTTATGGGGTGTAGGCATCCACAAATACCTTCCCATTCGAGCAGAGATATAATCCACCTGGTACTTGGGACCTGGAGCCATATCCTGCTGCTGGATGGGAAGTGGTGATATAGCCAGGTGCCTGGCTTCAAACTTTGTTTTCGTACTTCCTAGTGATGGCATCTTGGTCAGCCACTGCTGTGTATGTGAATCCGGCTTCTTCATCTCTAAAAGTCAGGTAGAGAGTTCAGGATAGATATTTATTATGAGGAATTGGCTGATGTGATTGTAGGAGCTGGCATCCTGGGTTCTTGATGCTCTGACTCCTACCAAGGAGGTGGGCCTGAGAGAGGCAGAGTGTGTATATATTATCATATGCACATATTGTATTCAGGAGATTAATTACAAAGAATTGGCTTATGCACTCTAGAGGCTGGCTAGGCAAGTACAAAATCTATAGATCGGGCAGTCAGGTGGGAAAGAGAAGAGCTCAGGAGCAGGCTGGAGCCCAGAGCACTGGAAAGGCTGTCCACAGCCAGTCAGGGAGGGGAGCCCGGCAAGGGATGAGCAATTGGAGACTGTTCCTGTCTGCAGTGTCCTGCATCAGGAAGAGCACATCCTTTTCAAGGGGCCCCCTTAGGTCAGGCTCACCAGGGGATACTATCGCTAGTGGGTTTTTTTGGTAAGATGTTATTTATTTATTCATTTATGAGAGACAGAGAGAGAGAGAGAGAGAGAGAGAGAGAGAGAGGAAGAGACACAGACAGAGGGAGAAGCAGGCTCCATGCAGGGAACCCAAAGCGGGACTCCATCCCCAGACTCCAGGATCACGTCCTGGACCAAAGGCAGACACTAAACTGCTGAGCCACCCAGGCATCCCCTCTCCCTAGTTTAAAGTCAACTAATTAGGGACTTGAATTACATCTTCCAAATCCCTTTTCAGCAGGCCCTAGATTTGTGTGTCTTGAATAACCAGGAGAGGGTGCGTGTTCGCTACAAAGTGGTGGCTGTCCTTTCTCCCGTTCTCATAGCACAGCCTAGCCTGGTTGACACGTCTAAGAAAATCATATGGCAAACATGATTTTTATGAAATTAACTGTTAGATACTCTTTGGGAAAGTTCCCGACAGCAAAGACTCTCTCCATATGCGTTAGTTGAATTGACCTAACAGGAATTTCCACACTAAGGAGCTGAGGTTCGGCTTCTCTTAACAAAGGGAGACTGAGCAGGTTCCGGCATTAGCTGTCTTTGGTCAGAAGTGAGGGCGTCTCCTCGGGGCTCCTGAGGTTTATGGATATGGTGTAGCCTAGGGAGGATCTCAAGATCAACCAGTGCTCCAGAGAGGCCCTGCCCTGGCTGTTGGGGCTGAGGCAGCCAGAGCCACAGCCGCAGGTGACGGTAACGGCCCTCAGTGACCGGTGGGGCTGCAGCAGGTAATTACCGGGCAGAGGCTGGGAACTGACAGGGTAATTATTAGCTTCTAATTGCAGGGCAAACCCAGGCCGAGATCCTTCTCTCCAAAGCAGAGGGCATTACTATTTGCATAGCAATTAATTACTTTGGGAGCCACGGAATTTAATTACCCGCTAGTCCGCAGGAGCCAATAATTAAATTACTCTCAGAAACAGGGTATTTATTTCCCAGTTAGGCTGAGCAGGTAGTTCCTACCTTGGGAAATGAGCCTGGGTGGTGACCCCTGAACCAATGACTGGCCCTTGGCCTGACCAGGCAGAGTGGCAACGTCAGTGCCCCAGGAGGAAGTGTCCACCCTGTGATGCAGACGGACACCCAACACCGAGCAGGCCCTCGTGGAGCACACTCGGAGCCAGGCCGGTGCTCAGACGTGTGAGCTAAGCACAGGCGAGCATATAGAATCATGCACCTTGCAAGAAGGACAAAGACATCACATAGGACACCTTAGCTCAGTCATTTTGCCACAGTTGCTTGGTCTAACTTGTGTCAAAATGTAAAAAAAAAAAATTTTTAATATCGTGTACTGTGGTTAACACACTGATTCTGAGTCCATCCTAGAATCTCTTCTCAACCTCGATGCCTCTCAGGGCTGAGTTGGGGTTGGGAGGATCCACCCTAGGATCGAGTGGTGTGAGGGAGGGACTGAAGAGTGCCTGTTTTGAACATCATTTGATAATTTTAAAAAAATCGTGAGGCGCCTGGGTGGCTCAGTCGGTTAAAGGGTTAAACATCTGCCTTCAACTCAGGTCATGATTCTAAGGTCCTGCAATCAAGCCCCACGTCAGGTTCCCTGCTCAGCAAGGAGTCTGCTTTTCCTTCTCCCTCTGCCCCTTCCTTTGCTTGTGTGTGCTCTCTCTCAAATAAACAAAATCTTTTTAAAAAAATGCTCTTTAAAAAATTGGAAAGTTTACTGTTCCTGCATCAAGATGACCATGTTAAAATGTCATATACTCCTGAGATGGGGGCTTCTGGAATCTTCCAAATAGAGTGACCCCTTGGAACAGAGCAGAGCTGTGTTAGATCTAGCCCTTACTCTTCCCTCGTTACTGGGGTCAAGGGGTGAGAAGGAGCTGAGGGAAGGGGGAAGCCACCGAGGAGGTGTCCAGTGGGTCAGCTGGCCCAATGACTGTGACACCCTGTCCCCCAGGTCTGAGAAAGCCGAGAGGTTGGGTAGCAGATGCATCTGCCCTCCTATCTACCATCACTCCCCCTAGGTCCCCCCACCCTGTTTTCTACCTTGGCCGCCTGGGAGGTCAGCAGCTGGCAGGTAGTGGAGGCAACGTGAAGTTCTCTCCACTCCATTTGGAGAGTGTGGGGTGATGTGTCTGGCTCTGGTGCTGGGGATTCCATGGGGTAGGGCAGACGACTGCCTGGTGGTTAGTGGCCCAGTCATCTGCACTAGCGGACCTGGGCTCTTTGTGCACCATCTCCCTCTGAGGAAGGATGGAAGAAGTAGGGCTTGCTTCCCTTGCTCTTCGTTCACTTTCCTGAGAAGGAGCTCAGGTGGCTCAAGTGGGCACTGTCATTCTGTCCCTTGAGCTTCCTCTCTGCCTTCCCTCCAGGTGACATTATTGAGCCCCTGTCCAGGTGGAATGGGGGTCCACCTGCCTGCCCCACTGCCTTTGGGTGAGTTCCCAGCTGATACTTGCCCCCTGACCCTGACCCTGACCTCCTGGACCCCCCCTCCTGAAGCCCAGGGTTGAGCCCTGCCCCCACCCCTCCAGCTTGGCCTCTGGGCCTGTCCAGGTGGGATCCTACAGGCGCTCCGTTCGGGGCACCCACCACCCGTGGAAGAGCGGCCGCGGCCCTCGCCCAGGCTGCTGACAGCAGCAATCCATCTCCATCACAGTAATGGCGTCCCCATTAATCGGCCATAAACTAATAAAGCAAGCACTTTCCACCCCACATTCCCCCCCCCAACTTCATTAAGTCTTTAGTACATTAATATGTCTTACTTAGTGTCAGCTAAGCCTCTTTCTCCGTTTGGGGTGGAGCATGATGGGGTGGGCGCCTTGCCCGGCGGGTGGGTGAACATGACCCCTCCCCTGGCCTGGGCACAGGGGCTGCTGACTCAGGGCCACTCCCCCCTCCTGCTCCGCCCGCTGCCCCCTGAGGGGCCCCGGAGGCGGAGGGAAGAGGGAAGCCGGAGCCGGAGGAACAGGAAGAAGCCCGGAGCCGCGGAGGCAAGGGGAGGGCCGGGAGGGAGGAGGAGGCAGGGGCGGGGGAGGAAGGGGGCTGGCAGGAGAGGAGGAGACAGGGATGGGGGAGGAGCCGTGCACCTCCAAATTAAATTTGTGATTCAGGCATCAGATGGGCCGACAGCCAGAGATTAATTCGACTGATCGAGTTATAAAGAGCGGGAGGCCTGGGTAATCAATCTTGCAGCTGTCAGGCCGACAGGCAGGAGTATTAACCTGGCGAGACGCACATACCGAGGACCTCTTCATTTCACTCACCCCACCCGCGGCCCTGACCACCTCTGGCCCGTCTCTCCAAATAATAATAATTGTGGCTGTTAACGATGACAGAGACAGGATGAGGGGCTGGCTCCTCTGCCAGGGCTTTCTCTCCCGCAACTCCCCCGGCCGCCGCTGTCTGCCCAGAAGGCAGAGTGAGTAGCAGCAGCTGGTGGCCCTCCTTGAGAGGTGGGGAAATCAAGGCAGGGACTCCAAGAAGACCTTCAGACAGGCCAGAGGTGGGGTTTGGAAGGCACCTGGAGATAAGGGCAGTGTCTTAGATCCCTCTTGCCTCTCAGGAAAAGGGTGGTCCCCCAACCAGCTGGCGCAAACCCATGGCCCTTTCAGCTCCAGCCAAGGAAGCTGGGATCCGGGAAGGTCAGATCTGCCACTCCTCTGGCCTCTTCCCATCCTGGCCATGACTCCAAGCGCTGGGCTGGTGGGTTGGAGACCCCACCCCAGGCACAGGCCTCTGAGCTGGGGCAGTTGTTCTTGCCGTCAAGCCACCTCTTCTGCTCACTCTCCTGTTCGACAGTGTCAGTCTACACCTGGGGTGGGGTGGGGGTCTCCCTGCAGAGACTTGTGGAAACACCATCCCTTGGGCAGAGATGGGGTGTGGGGGTGGTGATGCCTTGAAGTTGACACCTCTCTCAGCTCCAGCTAATTTTCACATCCTTCAAACTGTGATACCTCTTTCTTCCTTGCTCCAGGGAAAGGAAGGGGGAAGGAGGGACACTGTGTGTGTGTTTGTGCATGTGTGTGTTGGGGCGGCACGTATAAAGATGTGGTGGAGGGCACCTTTAGGGCTTATTGGGAGTGAGCCAGGACTGAGTCAGCTCTCTGAAATCCTCAGGCCAGGGTGGGCTCTAAGTGGTGGAGGCCTCAGAAGGTCAAGGTGAGGAGACAGGAGTCCTCTCCTCTTTTCTCAGTAAGAACCAGGCACAGAGTTAGTGGAGGGGGCCATGGTCCCTAACGTGCTCTAACAATGTTATCTGTTATTATCATTGCCAATCTACGGGCCATCCCACTGACAATCATACAACTCTCACTTACTGTGTTCTGAATATCTCCAGATACTTGCTAAGTGTTTTATATATGTCACAACTTTAATGTTCACAAAAAGCTCTATGAATTAGGTTCTATTTTCAGCCCCATTTTGCAGACGAAAAATTGAGGTACAGAGAGGTTTGGAAGATTGCCTAAGCTGGCATAGCCAGGAAAGAGTAAAGCCAATCCTTGCCCCTACCCAGCGCCTTGGTACAGGCTTACTTTACCCAAAGCCCCCCAGTTTACTTGACCTCCACCCTGACCCCTTCTCAGCATTCCCTGTTGGCTGATTCTGGATATCTCCAGCTGAGGTGACCGGGGCACCAGATCCCTCTGGGCATGCGGAGGGTTGGGAGGGTGGTGCTGTTTGTTCAGAGGATGGTGGGTGTGGGGGCTTGGTGTTAGAAAACACTCATCCAGGGCAAAGAGAAGAATAGGGGCCCCACCCGGGGAGGTTCCCCAGTGCCCTGCCCTGGAGTAACCCCAGGGAGTAGGACTGCCTTCTCCCCAGGCCCCATGGCCTTTTGGGAAAGGAGAGGGTGCTGACTTGCCCACATGCCCCCCTTCCCCTGGGCTGGAACAATTGGAAGGGTGCCACTCTGGGTGTGTGTGGCAGGAAGGGATCCTGACTGGGATGGATCTAGAGAGAAAGCTCTCCCTCTCTTGCCTGACCCCAGTTGGGGTTAGGCCCAAGGGGGGTGGGGTGGGGAAGTGGGCCTGACTGGGCGGCAGTAGGCCAGCCCCTCTCCCAGGCTCCCTGAGACCCATTTCAAGTGGCTGCTTCCAGGCTGGGCCAGTCCGAGGGAGGGGAATCGGGAACAGGGAGCCTGTTTCCAAGCAAAGGTTCAAGGGTCTCCCTTCCTGAGCCCCTGCGCTCTTGTGCAGGGCAGTCATTGATTCCACCCTGTCAGTCTCCGCGTTCCCTCCTTATTCTCTATCCGGGGCCCAGGGTCAGGACAGTGTGTGCCACTCCCACCCCGTCTTGAGGCAGTTCTTGTACTTGGGGTGGGGATGGATAAAGACCCCTGGCGCAGACCCTTAGGGACCAGAATCCCCAAGTCTTAAGATTCTCTTTGTGAAAAAAAAAAAAAAAAGAAAGAAAAAAAAAGATTCTCTTTGTGGAGGTAATGGAGGATTTAACTTGTGCTGATTGTCCTTGCGTATCCCCACCCCCTCCCACCTTCTGCTTCATGCTGGATCTGGGATTGGGGCTGGGGCTCTCACACTTCTGGGGACTTTTGTGGCAGTCATGTGGGGGAGGGTGTGTTCTCCGGTTTCTAGTCTTCTCACCCCATCATGGCGGGAGTGGGATGAGACCGAGTAGGCCTGCCTTGCGATTCCCATGATGGTCCCTGGAATCTGCTCCTCTGCCGTACTTCCCCATCTAGGTAACAGGGAACTGCCTCCATCATCTCTGCCTCTTCTGCCTTAGAAGGGCAAAGGTGGGTTGCTGGGGAAGGATGGAGGAGAGATCTTTTCAAAAGACCTGTTTCAAAACCTGGCTGTCTCTCTGAGCCTCAGTTTCTTCATTTGTAAAAAGAGAGATTTAACACTAACTTCCTTGGCTTGTGGTGATGCTCAAGTGAGATGTGAGAGCAGGCCTCACACTGTGCCTGGCACATTGTAGAAGTTGAATACATATCAAAAGCACCAGCCAACGCAGGGAAAGAGCCGGGGATGTGGTGAAGGTGTGGACTTTAAAGGAGAATGACTCCTCCTCGCCTTCAGCCTTCCTTGCCTCCCTGATCGCTCACTAGCCAACAAGGCGGGGCAGAGGCCCTGGACCTGGACATCCCTGTCTGAAGAACTCATGGACAAGGCGAGGAGAACATTCGTGTTCTGGACAAGGTTGTGCTTGAGGAATGTGTGTGATTCCACGTCCCTGTTTCAAGAAAGGACTTGTTTGGACATCATCCAGGTGGTGTGCATATGTGAGTGTATACATATCTACGCACATGTGTGTATGTGTATGTGTAGGCTCAACGGCTGGCATCAAAATACTTGCTGATTAATCTCTGTCTCCCCGCACCCAGCCCTGGTCCCCCTGAAGCTCCAGGCCTGCACTGCTGTCCAATGGGCCTGAGGGTGCAGAATCGGGCCCAGGAAGATGGATTTCCCTGTTCCCTCGGCCCCCACCCAGCAGGGGAGGGAGAAGACTGCTTCATTATGTTTAATGGGATTATTAGGGGGGACAGTAGTCATGGGGCATTAGCTGTTAATTGGGTCCATAATAAAGTTAATAAAGCTCTTATGGTCTTTGCCATTAAGTGTAATTAAGGGGGTGCTCTGTGGCAGGATGGGGAATATTGGCGGGGAACGGGTACTCAGCTCTCACTGACAGAAGGAGCCAGAACAGGAGCAGGTGACAGGAAAGCTGGCAGTCATGCCAAGGCCAGGAGCTGCACCCCTGGCTGGGCTCACCAGCAGGTCCTCTGGGAGCTGGAGGGGGTGAGGTGGATGGGAAGGGAAGGGGGTCCACCATGTGCTGTAGATAAGAGCAGGGGGGAATTATTAACTTTGACCCAGATGTCCACACTCTTGAGGAGGCTCGGAACATGGAAGAAGGAGAGGATACCTCCAAGAAGAGATGGTATGGACCAGCTATGAGCTTTGGGGCCTGACTCTGGCTTGGGTGTGCTCTCTGACCTTGGAGAGATGGCCTAACTTCTCTCAGCCTCCGTTTCCCCTTCTATAACATGAGGATAATAATACTGTTGTTCATGCCGGTTCCAGAAGCTGATGTGGTGGGAGGAAACCAGACGAGTGACTGTGGCACTGTTGTTCTTTATCAAGCTTTTATTTAGTTGATTTTGTAATTATGCAAGAAAGAATTAAAGTCTTATCATAGATGCAGAAGCATAGAGTGAATGCCCTCTTCCCATTTTCCCTCTGCCATCTCTTTGGTGTTTATCTTTCCACAGTTTTGGAAATACATTTATGTGACATATATGTACATAGAGAAACATACAGGGTTTTTTTTTTCCTTCCTTTTCCTCTCTCTTTCCCCTCTCCTTCTCTCTCTTCTTCCATTTCTTCCTTCCTTCTCCTTCCTGCTCCTTCTCTTTTTTCCATAAGTGGAATGTTATTTTTGTACTGGTTTGCAATTTGCTTTTTCCTCTAACATTTGTCTTTGCAGTGTTTTCCTGCCAGTACCTATAGATCTACTTCATTATCATATGGCCACTCAGTACTCTGTAGTTCGGATATATCATCTTGTATTTATATGATTAACCTATTGGTGACCGTGGAAGTTGTTTCCAGTGTATGACATTTAAACAACAGACCATCCTTGTATAATCGTTGTGTACTTGTTTATTTCTGTAGGCTGGATTTCTGGAAATGGAATAGTCAGGCCCCAGGATATATGCATTTTATTTATTTTTGTGTTATCATAAATTTGTGGGTTTTTAAAAAAGATTTTATTTATTTATGAGAGACACACACAGAGAGAGAAGCAGGCTCCATGCAGGGAGCCCAATGTGGGATTTGATCCCAGGACTCCAGGATCATACCCTGGACCAAAGGCAGGAGCTTAATCAGTAAGCCACCCAGGTGTCCCTATAAATTTGTTTTTGAAAGATAAAACATGTGGGATGCCTGGGTGGCTCAGTGGCTGAGTGTCTGCCTTCAGCTCAGGGCGAAATCCCGGGGTACTGGGATTGCGTCCCACGTCGGGCTTCCCGCATGGAGCATGCTTCTCCTTCTGCCTCTCTTATTGCGTGTCTTTCATGAATGAATAAATAAAATCTGGGCAGCCCCCAGTGGTGCAGCAGTTTAGCACTGCCTGCAGCCCGGGGTGTGATCATGGAGACCTGGGATGGAGTCCCACGTCGGGCTCCCTACATGGAGCCTGCTTCTTCCTCTGCCTGTGTCTCGGCCATTCTCTCTCTCTCTGAATAAATAAATAAATAAATCTTTAAAAATAAATAAATAAATAAAATCTTTTTTAAAAAGATAAAACGGGGATCCCTGGGTGGCGCAGCAGTTTAGCGCCTGCCTTTGGCCCAGGGCGCGATCCTGGAGACCCGGGATCGAGTCCCACGTCGGGCTCCCGGTGCATGGAGCCTGCTTCTCCCTCCTCCTGTGTCTCTGCCTCTCTCTCTCTCTCTCTGTGTGTGTGACTATCATAAATAAATAAAAATTGAAAAAAAAGATAAAACGTGTACAATAGACAAATTTTATCAAAGTACAAAGGAGTCTCACTCCTGCCCTCAGTGCCCCCACTGTTCTTTAGTGTCACCACTGTTATTTCTTGAAGATTTAGAAATACCTATTTTCAAAAATTAGTGAATGTTATTTGCATATTTCCCCTTCTTCCACACTCCCAAATGGTGGCATATTCTATATTCTGTTCTGCACCTTGCTACCCTTGTATCTTGAAGATCATTATGATGAGAACATACAGGTAACTCATCTGACTGGCTGCATAGTATTCCATTGTATGGCTATGGCTTCATTACTTAGCTAATCCTCTAGATAGACACCTAGCATGTTTGCAGTCTTTAGCTTTTACAACACAATCTTAAATACTCGTGATATATATTTGTCTGAGCACAAGTGCAGGACATAAATAGACAAATTCCTAGATGTGGAATAGCTGAGCCAAATCAGGGGATCCCTGATTCAGGGGATCCCTGGGTGGCTCAGCGGTTTAGAGCCTGCATTTGGCCCAGGGCGTGATCCTGGAGTCCCAGGATCGAGTCCCACGTTGGGCTCCCGGCATGGAGCCTGCTTTCCCCTCTGCCTGTGTCTTGGACTCTCTCTCTCTGTGTCTCTTGTGAATAAATAAATAAAATCTTTAAAAACAAAAAACCAAACGACCTGTTCATTGAAAATGTCTGATAGGTATTCACATCGCACGTCAAGATGGTCGTACCAATCTACTCCGCTCCCAAACCCCGGTTGTGCTGCCCTCCAGGCCCTCAGCTGCAACCACATCACTTGTGCTCATTTGCACTCAGGCACACTTACAGGCAAAGGTTCTCCTGGCGGCTCCCGGGATCGGGGAGTCTCAAGGAGAATGCAGCTTTCCCTGGGAGAGGCTGGGCAGGAGGGGAAAGGCGGGAAGGAGAACTAGGTAAACACAGTTGTCAGAGGGGAGGAAGAGTTACAGTTGGGGTCAGGGGTTAATGCAGATGGAGCTACCGGACACGCTACACAGAGCAAACCAAACAAGTTGAGGAAGGGTGGGGCTGGCACTGGGAGGAGGGGGTGCACCAGGTAGCCTCGACTTGGCTCTTCCCTGGGCAGCTGCTGTCTTGAGCACAGGTTCCAGGATGCTAAAAACCCTGTAGCTAGCTGCTGGGCTCTGAGGCCTCGGGGGCAGCTTGCTCCTTCCATAAGGCCTCCACAGCCCAGAGCCAGCAGGGTGGGCCCACTGAGCAGCCCAGCCCACCTCCAGGGCCTCTCTGGGGGGTAATCCCCCTGGAGCCCTGTCTGGGAGGCTTTGTGAGGTATTAGAGATGAGCTAGGCGGCGGGCCCTGGAGCCAGGCACAGCTTTTAGAGCATTCCTGGGCATTAGGCTCCCTGTCCCAGCCCAGCCTTGCCCTCACCCCTCTGAGCCCCAGGGCCTTCTCTGCCTCAGCCACTCCTGGCCTAATTACAGGTGTCCATGTCGGGGTCAGCAGTGGGGTTAATTTGGGGCTTGTCCTGGGGCTGCCAGGGCTCATTAATGGAGTCCCAGGGAGTCCAGGGGATGAGCCAGGATAGCAGGGGATTAGGGGCTGAGGAAGACAGTTATTGGGGGATGGTGGGTCCGATGGGGCTGTGGGAGAGGCCTGAGCTGGGGATCAGCTCAAGTGTGTGTGTTCATGCATTCACCGCAGGGGTGCTCATACAGACACAACAGGTGCTCAGACACACGGACACACACAGCCACAGACCCAGACGCTGACCAGAGACGTGTGGAGGCAGACACACAGGATGTCATACCCACACAGGTTTGCACACAGAGATGTACAGTATATCATGACTTAGAACCATTGCCTACAAAGGTGCAGGGTGTGTGAGGGGTGGGAAAACTCTCTCTGCAGCCATAAACTCTGCCCTGTCGATACCAGCCTCCTCTGGTACCTCATCTCCACCCCCTTCACCCCAGAGAGGATGGCGGTGTTCCCTTCTTTTCTCGCACTCCTCCACCCACCCCAGGCCTGGAATGCTACAGTGCCGGCCTCTGGGTAGGATGACTTACAGTGGGCTCCCAGCCCGGCTGGGGGAGGGAGGGAGTTCTTCCTTCACGTCCCTGGTCCTCCAGAGGGTCCCAGAGCCCAGCTGTCAGCTGACCCTGTGCCTCATGACAGGCCTTGGGTTCTGAGGGGAGGTAGGGCCAGGCTGCACAGAGGTCAGTGGAGAGGAGGAAGAGGAGGAGGAGGAGGAAGAGGAGGAAGGAGCTGATAGGAGCCAGGGCCTGGAGGGGTTGGGCAGGGGGAAATCATTTAACCCCGAAGCCGCCACTGGTCTTTGGACACCCCACCCCACCCCCTGAACTGACAGGGGCCAGCTGGAGCTGGCTGAGGATGAGAGGCCTAAGTGTGGGAATGCAGGGAGGGGGCCTCTGCAGGGCTGCCCGGGTCAGCTGGGAGGAGGGCACCCAGAGACTTCTTCCCCAGCCTGCCCCCCCTGCCACGATCTCTGTCTAGGATGTGAAGCTAGGCCCTGGTTCCCTGGCCCTGTTGCTGGCAGGGAACTTTCTCCAGCAGTAGTCGCAGCCCCCCACCTCCACCACTCTAGCTGGCTGATGTTACCGCCTTCCTAGCATCGTGGAGGTGACAGCACGGGAAGCAGGGGAACCCAGAAACCTAACGTTTGACTCCAGAAGGGTCAGATTTTCCCAAGGATGCTTCCTTCAATTTGTGTCCCCCTTCCCAGGGCCCCCCCTTGACTAGTATTTGGAGGTGATCCCAGGGAAAAAGTGACTGCCATTACAGAAATAGCCACATCTCTGTCCCACTAGTTTAACCTTTTCATCAGCAAAGGTGTCCACAGGGCTAGGCTGCCACCTGTTGTCATCCCAGCCTTGGTCCTAGGCATCAGCTATTCCCTCCCTGGTTTACTTGTCTCCCCTATGCCATCCCAAGGACCCCCCACATACTCTAGGCCCATAATTGAATATAAAGGCCCAGAAGCCAATACAACAGCAGCATTAATCACCAGCAACCTGGCAGCCTCCTGCCATAGATCTTTCTCACACATAAAATAGCTCATGTTAATCATTGCTGCTGATTTATTGTCTTCTCCGCCTTGTACATAAATTATTCACCATTGCTGGGACACGTGGAGGAATCCTGTAATGAGGACTTCCATCCTTCCGTCTGCATCTGTGAGGTGGATTCTCAGACCTCTGGGTCTTCATGGCAGCTCTACAGGACTGTGGATTTTCACTGGTCTGGCCCAGGCAAGGAGCCGCGTGCAAAGGGATTTGACGGGATGGGAGGGAGAGGTGCTCCATTAGTGAGCGTCTGTTCCACCTG
This sequence comes from Canis lupus dingo, assembly GCF_003254725.2. NCBI lineage: Eukaryota > Metazoa > Chordata > Mammalia > Carnivora > Canidae > Canis > Canis lupus. The sequence goes on from NC_064270.1 coordinate 13,892,941, forward strand.
AGAACACACGCAGGAACTCCTCAGCTCTAGGAAACAGGGCTGTGGTCTCTGACACCTCTCTAGTTCTGGACAGGAGGGAGAAACGGGGCAGAAGGAGAGGCTGTGGGTGGCCTCTCGGCTTCCTAAGGCTGGAGTGGGTGGAGTAGAGGGAGCCTTCAGCAGGATGTTCCTGCACAGCACCTAAGAACCTCTGCTGCCAATCAAGCCCAACTCTTGGGAGTTCCCGGTCCCAGTAAGCAGGATGTGGGCGTGCTCACTGGGCTGGGAGACCAGCCTCCCCCAGGGCCCTGTGTCTCCGGGGTCTGGGCTGCAGTCTCTGGCCACACCTCTGAGAAGACTGAAGCCTGCGGAGGCGGTGGCAGTAGTTCCGCATTGGCCACCAGGTGGCAGACCTAAAACCCAGGATGGTGGCTCTGGAGGAAGCCCCTTTGCAAAGGCGGGCTCTGCGGGAGTGTGACAGGGAAGAGGTGGAGATGGGGGAGGCTGGCTGAGCGAGAGAGCCCTTTGCCTCAGTGGGACCTAAAGACGGTACCTATCTCACACATGAGACCACACATGGTGCCATCCTCAAGTGGGGTCGTCTCAGAAGAGTTGGGGACCCAGGCAGTGTGTGTGAGCAATGGGACCTGAGCTGAGGAGGTGGCCAGTCCCAAACTATACGGCCCAGGCCAAGCTCCCCTGAGACGCTGCCAGCCTGTCGAGGCTGTCCTTCCTGGGCTCAAGCCCCGCACTTCCCACTCCTGTCTTGGCTGGGAGACCCTTGGAATCAGCCAAGACAGGAGCTCCTGGTGTAACCGGGGGTCCAGCAAAGCCCAACCCTCAGCTTCTGGAATGCTCACTGTCCCTGCAAACTGACCATTCAGACACACAGGCCTGTGAGCTACATGGACTCTTTCCACTCAAGGAACCCTGTCCCCGTACACCCACTCCTTGCTCCCTCCTCCATGTATGCTGCGAGGTGCCCAGAGACACAAATGGGTCCTGAGATTCAGGAAACTTGTGGTCTCACCAGAGGTCTCCAGCCCAACCCTTGTCAAGCACCTCGGCCCCCACGTGCACCCGAGGGTATCCTCCCATGCCATCTCCTGAGGCTGGGCAGAGCTTCAGTATGATGGCTGATGGCGGGCAGAGTGTGCGTGGCATTGCATCGCCACCTAGCTGACCAACTGCCTGCCTTGAGAGGCAGGGCTCTGGCCCTTTAAATGCCTTGAGCCCCAAGGGTGGAGCTGGCAGTACCAGGCTCTGAAGGCCAGCCAGGCCTCCTTTCACCCCAGTTGCCTCAGTTGGAGTCCTAGGAAAACAACTGAACATCCTGTCTACCTGGCAAATCTTGCCTAGGTGTCCTGCTTTCGGCTCCTCCCCCCAGCTCTCTGCAGGTATTCGCTGGGGATCCTGGAGTGCTCCAGGGATTCAAGACCTTTGGGTCCTGATGGGAACTCCCAGAGCCAGCAGGGCCCTATCTCCTGCTCCTAGGTCCCCAGAAGGCAAGGTCAAGGTGTCCCATCAGTGAGGACAAGTGTTTTTCCTAGTGTAACTCCCGGGCCTGAAGATTTACTGGGCTGTAGCCTATGGGGCCAGGCTCTGGGGAACAGGACTGTTACCTGTCTGTCTGTCTACACTGCAGGCTTCCTGGAGGCTGGGGACCTCTGAAGTTCCCCGACGACAGCTGCGCACCAGAGCGGGGTGGACTGGGGAGGTTTTCTTAGCTGGCATCTGAACCCTGACTTCCCTTCTGCAGCTGCCCTGGAAGAGGGCGCGCAGTTGGCCTCCTCCCTGTTTTTCCACCTGGGCCCTCTCCCTCCCAGCCTGCCCTTCCACACCCAGATTGCCTGGCTTCCTCAAGCCACTGTCGTTATGTCTGTCTTCACATAGGTTCCAGGGCTGCCCCAGCCTAGCTTGTTTACCCTTCAGGGGTCCGAGTGGGTGTTTCAACTCCAATTATGTTCTGACCACAGTCACCACAGATACCAAAACAAATGTCTTGGGCGTCAGAGGTGCGGGAGGCTCAGACAGACTGGTGCCAGGGGGGCTGATAAAGGGGGATCCGCTTGGGCTTGGAGGTGATGAGAGCTGCTCCTAGTGATGGGGCCCGGGGGAGCAGGGGCTCCTGGGTAATTGGCCTCCTCAGCTAGGCCAGGCCACAGAGAGGGCAGTCTTGGCCTCAGTGCTCTCCCCCCACCCATCTCAGCTTCCCTTTGGTCGGTCTCATTTAACAGTGGCCAGAGGGTACCTTGGAAAAGTCTTGCCTCTCCCCAGCTTCTGGCTAAATCTGGCCTTACCTCCAGAAGATGTAGATCTTGACCTCTCCACTCAGGCCAGCCCAGAAAGACTTTTTTTTTTTTTAAGATTTAAAACAAATTTATTCATAAGAGACACACAGAGAGAGGCAGAGATATAGGCAGAGGGAGAAGCAGGCTCCCTGCAGTGAGCCTGATGAGGGACTTGATCCCAGGACCCTGTGATCACACCCTGAGCCAAAGGCAGATGCTCAACCACTAAACCACCCAGGTGCCCCTCATTGTGGTTTTGATTTGTATTTCCCTGATGGCAAGTGATGTGGAGCATTTCTTCATGTGCTTGCTGGCCATGTGTAGGTCCTCTTTGGAGAAATGTCTGTCATGTCTTCTGCCCATTTCATGACTGGATTGTCTGTTTCTGGGGTGTTGAGTTTGACAAGCAATCAGATCTTCCTATCAGCGCTGCACGGCAGGCAGAACTGGCAGCCCTTCCTCACAGAGGAGGTGGCTGGGACTTAGAGATGTTAAGTGAATTGTTCAAGCCACCACTAGGAAGTGGTAGGTCTGACCGCCCAGCCCAAGGGTCCTGCTCCAGGTTCAGAATGGCCTGAGGGGGTTCTGGATGATGGTGGGTTTCTAGTCTCATCTCCATTCTGGCTTCTCTTGCTCATTCAATCCTGGCTGCTGCCCTGGATCTTCTAGGATTTTCCCTCTAAGATACAGGCAGCCTCTTGGCCTCAGGGCTGGAGCCATAACGCAGCAGGTGGAAGGATGAGAGTGGGCTGCTGGAGCCAGACACCTGCTTCCCTGTCATTCTGAGGCCCAGATTCATCCCCCAACACACACTTTGAATGAGGTCAAGGTTAAGATTAGAGACTTAGCCTCTGGGAAAGAGGGAGAGCCATCAGGGGCTTATGAGAGTCGATATGGGTGCGTTTGCTCCTTGTCAGTGCCTGTGCATGTCTGTGACTCTGTTTTGGCATGTGCCCTTGGGGCCGAGTGCATGCACCACTGGGAATATGGACATGTAGGTCTTTGAAAGAATGAGTGCCACTACGCAGTGTGGAGTATGGGTGCTTCTGAGTGTAAATGATTATGCTTGAATGTGAGAGCACAAAACAATAAGGAAGACATTACTGCCTATGTATCTTAGAGGGGAAATCCTAGAAGATCCAGAGCCCAAGCTCTGCTCTGCTATTGACCAGCTATGTGGCTTTGGATGTGTGACTTCTGAGTCTGTTTCTGTACCTGCAAGTGGGGAGAAAATCCCCTCAAAGGGTATTCCTGAGGCTCCAATGCAGTTGTGAGGTGGACAGCACTTTGTAATCTGTCAAATGTAGGGTCTTGGGAAGTCAGTGAGCTCTCTCCATCCTCTGCCTCTCTCCCTGGCCTCACCCTAGTCAGGTTACAAACCGGAGTGGGATGGCATCCCATAGGCATAGCCCATACGGGGAGGCTCTGGGTCCCAGGTTCAGGACTGGGTAGGCATAGGGAGAATGAGCAGGCCCAGCGGCCACATCTGTCCACTCTGGCTCTGCATATTCTACTCAAGGCTCCCATGCACTGCTCTGCTCCAGATCTGGGAGATTGCCCTCTACCTCTCACAGCCCACCACACTCTGGAACTACTAAGGCCTCTATCTGTGAAGGTAAAGGCCCCAGGGAGGGAGGCTCTCTGTCCAGGTTCCCCTTCTGACCTTCTGTAGACCATTCCCCACTGGATTCCAGGGTTGTAAGACCATGGCACCACCAGTCCCAGCCTTCAGTGAGCTGCTCAGTGCCCACCCACCCCCAGTCCATGCACCTGCATTTGGAAATCATCTACTTAGTGTGGTGGCTCTCAACTCCAGCTGCCCATCACACAGAAATCACCTGGGGAGGATTTGAAAAATCCTGATGCCAGCCAGGCTGCACCCCAGACAACAATCCCCAATCATTAATATAGATTTAAAGGTCCCTTGTGTGATTCTTACATGCAGCGAATATTGAGAACCACTGATTATGACTCTCAAACTTCCCCGATGAAGAGAGGCACTTGAGATGAGAGGCTTGTTAAATACACAGCTTCCCAGACCCCTCCCTTGGAAATTCTGATTTGGCCGGGCTAGGGTGAGGCCCGGGGATTTGCATTTTTAATAAACATCGCAGGTGCTTCTAATTCTCAGAGAATTTGAGAGACACTAGCCTAGAGCTGTCTTTTCAAACTTTGCTGTGTATAAGAATTACCTAGGAAGCTGGTTGGAATGTAGGTTCTAGTTCAGTGGTCCCCAGGTGAGAGCCTGAGGAACTATCCCTGAGCAGTTCTATCCAGACACAGCACAAATTATGAGATGGTGAATGCTAAGAGATAACACCAGAGAGGGGAGCAGGGGCCTTACAAACCCTGATAAGACCTTGAACTTGATCCCCAGGGCTGTGAGGAGCTTTTTGGTTTTGTTTTTGTTTTTAATCAGAGGTGTGGTTTGTTCAGATAACAATTTAGAAATATTCTTGTGGCCGCCTGCAGTGGATGGAGGATAGGATAGCAGCCAGGTGGCTGTTGCCTCGGTCCAGGTGGGTGGTGGCCCGTGCTAAGGAAGCAGGGAGCAAGGAGGGAGAAGTTAGCAATCCTAGGGAGGGTTTCATGATCAGGTGGATGTGAAGTGAGGTGGAGGGAGAGGAAGGCTTAAGAGTAGCCCTTGGATGGTTGCTGACTTGGCAGCTGGTGAACAATCTTCAACTGGATTAGGAAGCTTCCTTCCACACTGGCTGCCCCCAAAATCTGGTAAGTGTTTGGCCTTAGGCTCCTGTGGGACTAGAGTTGGAGAGAGGCAACAGGAAGCCGTCTGGAAAATGTTATGGAACTGTCTTAGAGAGCCCCTCTCCTTGACCTTTGAAGACTCTGGATGTTCCCTGTCAGCAGTTGCCACGACTTAGAGGCTGCTTTGGGGATTCAGTCTGCCGAGTACCTGGCCCCTCCACTATACCCCTCTCTGGCTCCCTTCTAGACACAAAAGCCCAGAGGAAGGGAAATCCAGGTTCAAGAAGCATCCTGGCTCATGGATCCTTTCTGGCTGATGCTCACTGAGGATCCTAAGTACCCCTAAGATCTGTCCCAGGCTATCCTCCAGGGATCTCAGCTGGGCACACTGGCCCCATCCTGCCCTTGACTACAGTGCCCTGACTCCTCCACCCCATAATGAGTTCTGACTGCCTCTCAGACCATCCACTCCAAAGACACTGGACCTATTTTCCTGTTTGGGGATTTATTTCTCCCTGTTGGCAGCTGGAGGCTGGCTCAGCATCCCCCAGCCTCAGATGCTCTTCTGTAGTTCCCAAAATGCTGTCACACTTTTCTCTGACATAGCTCCTTCTATGGTACAAGTGTGCACTAAAACCGAGATTCAAGTAACATTTTTTTTTCTTTTTGAAGATTTTATGTATTTATGTGAGAGAGAGCGAGAGCAAGAGAGAGAGAGAACACAAACCAGGGAGGAGAGGCAGAAGGAGAAGGAGAAGTAGGCTTCCCACTGAGCAGGGAGCCCCAGGACCCTGAGATCATGACCTGAGCCAAAGGCAGACACTTCCCCAACTGAACCACCCAGGTGCCCCTCAAGTCATGCTTACCAGGGCAGAAGGGTCGTTCCATCATAAATATTTGCCATCAGCACCTTCAGCATATTAGTGAGAGCTAATAAAATGCTGGGCAACAAACTAAGGACTTTACATATATTATTATCTTGATGTATGTTTGCCACATCCCCAAGAGAGATTCTCATATTATTCCAATTTTATGAAGAAACAGAGGCAAAAATGTTAAGTAACTTGCTCAAGGTCACTAAGCTAGAGAGCCCTGGTGCATCTGATGCCCAGTACTTGTCCTTCATCACATCACAAGGGCAGTACTACTTCTTGTGGTCTTCATCACTACCCCAAGGACTCAGTTAATAAGCTGCCTGACTTTTGAAATTTAAAATAAGTTTTAATAAAGGTGCGTTGAATGAATTAATTAATGAAGGGGTCTGCAGCGAGACCTGACATTCACACATCAGGCATCAAGAGTTCTATCAGGAGGGCAGGAGATGGGAATCCCAGAGGGAATTTTGCTGCAGCAGAAAGAATTGGGGATAAAGATTCAAAACGAATGAAGATGCATCTTGCTCTGCCTCTTGATATCTGAGTGAATTTGGTCAAGTCTTTAACTTCTTTGACCTCAGTTTGCTCATCTGTAACATGGGGGTAGCAACAGAAGCTACCTTTCAGAGTTCTTTTTTATAACTTTATTTTTTTTTTCAAGATTTTATTTATTTATTCATGATAGACATAGAGAGAGAGAGAGGCAGAGACACAGGCAGAGAGAGAAGCAGGCTCCATGCAGGGAGCCTGACGTGGGACTTGATCCTGGATCTCCAGGATCGCACCCTGGGCCAAAGGCAGGCACTAAACCGCTGCGCCACCCAGGGATCCCCCTTTTCAGAGTTCTAATGAGGACAAATGAGGAAATGTGCAAGGAAGGATCCTATCAACTGCAGAGGGCTGCTGGAGTGCTGTTCGCACCAGCCATCACTCAATATTTGTCTTGAATTGTTGGGCCTGAATCCAGAGGCTATGGGTATAGCCAGGAGCCCCTCAGCCTGGACTTGTCTCTGAGACAACAAATTACAAGTCAAACAAGGGTACAGTCAACTTGCCTCTCTCTGCCTTCCATTAACCTTTTGTGATCTTTCTGCAGCTATGGCTTGGGCCCTGGCCATCTCTCCTACCTCTGTCAAATGAGGGACTCCAGCTAGTCGGTCTGTATAGCTCCCCAGTTTTAGCATTCCAGGAATGGAATGGAAGGCAAATTCTTATGACATCTATCAAAGCAGAATTGCTGCCAAAGAGGGTCTCCACTCTTCATTCAATAGATAGAACTCTTGATGCCTAATGTGTATATGTCAGGTCTCGCTGCAGACCCCTTCATTAATTAATTCGTTCAACACATCTTGATTAAAATTTATTTTAAATTTCAAAAGTAAGGCAGCTCTTTCTGTCCATGAGTCCCGTCCCTGTGCTTTAATAAAACCACCTTTTAAAAAGTAAAAAGTAAAAAGTAAAAAAAAAAAAAAGTAAAAAGTAAGCCATGAATGCACTCTTTTTTATATTTATTATTTATTTTTTATTAAGTAAGCTCTACACCCAATGTGGGGCTCAAACTCAAGACCCTGAGATCAATGGGCAGCCCGGGTGGCTCAGCAGTTTAGCGCTGCCTTCAGCCCAGGGCATAATCCTGGAGACCCCTGGATCAGGTCCCACGTTGGGCTCTCTGCATGGAGCCTGCTTCTCCCTCTGCCTGTGTCTCTGCCTCTCTCTCTCTCTCTCTCATGAATAAATAAATAAAATATTTTTAAAAAAGACCCCGAGATCAAGAGTTACATGCTCTACCCACTGAGTCAGCCAGGTACCCCGGATGCATTCTTGAAAGAAAGGCAAAAAAAAAAAAAAAAAAAGGGCAAATGAAGCACTCTTTCCAATTCCAGAATTTTCCCCAGAGGTCACTGCCGTGGTCACGTCACTGGGTATCCTTCCAGATCATTTCCCATGAATTTGCATACATATATATATTATACATAAAGAAACATACAGGTTTTTTAGTGTGTTTTTATTTTGTATACAAGTATTATTTTTCTGCAATTTGATTTTCTAATTAAAAATATGACTTAGGGCAGCCTACGTGGCTCAGCAGTTTAGCGCCTGCCTTCAGCCCAGGGCGTGATCCTGAAGACCCAGATTCGAGTCCCAGATCAGGCTCCCTGCATGGAGCCTGCGTCTCCCTCTGCCTGTGTCTCTGCCTCTCTCTCTCTCTCTCTCTCTCTGTGTCTCTCATGATAAATAAAATCTTTAAAAAAATAAAAATATGACTTGGAAAAATATGGTTTGGAGATTTTCCTGAATCAATACCTATAGATCTTATTATTTTTAACTGTGACATATGAAATATTCCATAGCACGGGGTGCCATTGTTACTTCGTCATGCCCCACCAGTGACTGTTAAGTGGCTTCCAATTTTTCATTGTTATAAATAATGCTCAGTGAACTCCCTGGTATGTGGTTCTGTGGGCAGACACGAGCATTTAATTAGGATAATAGATATCTAGAAATGGAGTTGCTAAGACAAAGATGGGCATTGTTAATTTTTTTTTTAAGATTTTATTTATTTATTCATGGGAGACACAGAGAGAGGGGCAAAGACACAGGCAGAGGGCGAAGCAGCCTCCATGAAGGGAGCCCAATGTGGGACTCGATCCCGGGACCCCAAGATCACGCCCCAGACCAAAGGCAGGTGCCAAACTGCTGAGCCACCCGGTGATCCCTGGGCATTGTTAATATTAATAGAAACTGCCAAAGTACCCTCCAAAAAGACTGGATCAATTTATGGTGCTTCCAATTGCTGATGAGACAACCCACTTTTCATACACTCTCTCCAACATTGGATACTAGCAATCTTTTGAATTTTGCTAATCTATTGGATCAAGCCAAAATAAATCTCATCTTTGCTCTAATTTGCATTTTCCTAATTATGATTGCATGTCTCTACTGTTGAACATTTTTCCTGTTTATTGGACATTTTTGTACTTCTACATGTATAAATTGCCTGTTCATATACTTTGCCCATTTTTCTAATGGGTTTAAATTTTTTTTCTTATTGGTGTATTAGAATTCGTTATTCTGCATATTAATATCTGTTGTGTTTTGGTTGCTTCTCTCTCTATGTTATTTTCAGGCTTTTATCAGAAAGCAATTTTAAATTTAGATGTTGTATATTTTCAATGTTTTCCCTCATGGCTGTTACAGTTTGTGTCTTATTTTATTTTATTTTATTTTATTTTATTTTTTTAATTTTTTATTTATTTATGATAGTCACACAGAGAGAGAGAGAGAGGCAGAGACACAGGCAGAGGGAGAAGCAGGCTCCATGCACCGGGAGCCCGATGTGGGATTCGATCCCGGGTCTCCAGGATCGCGCCCTGGGCCAAAGACAGGCGCCAAACCGCTGCGCCACCCAGGGATCCCTGTGTCTTATTTTAAACAGCTTTCTCTAATGTGTGCAATCATTTTATTTTAACCTACGTTGTTTTTAGAGTTTTTATTGTAACATATAACATTTTTAGAGTTAGGGCTTTATTTCCTCTAGAATCTACTTTGTAAATGGTGAGAGAAAGAACTATTCCTCTTCTAAAGTCAAGTTTAGAGGCCTCCCCCAGCATCATCAGGTATCCAGACTACAAATCTGATTTGCTGATATCAAGGCGTGCTGTTAGTGTTTTCACAATTTGAAAGTGAGAGATTTTGTAAGCAATAGCAAAAATCTGGTGCAGTGAAGGAAGGATGTGGGGGAAGTGGATGTGAGGGTCCCCTCATAAGGCTCAGTTAAGCAAGATACAGAATTCAGTCTTGGCTCTCCTGTTCCTAGCCTCCCTCGTATGAAAATGGTTCCAGGCAAAGGAATGGTAGATGATCCCCACAGGGTCCTGAAAGGTGCATCTATGTGTGCACCAGGTATACAGCCTGTGTCACATCACATGAGTGGTCTGTTTCCTTACCAGGACCCCCATTAAAATATCAGCCCCCAGGAGGCAGGCACCTGTCCTTTTCACTTGGGTCTCCTCTTGGATGTAATGCAGAGCTGGCATCCTTGGGTGAATGTACACATGCATTCTCATGTACATATGTACCTGCACTTTCCGTGTGCTCAGTCTGTGCCCGAGGGGCATGTCCCTGGGTGAGCACGTGGTCCCCATGTGCATGGATATGTGTGCATGATAGGCAGTCTGTGAGTGCAGGCTGATATGCCTGTGTTTGTGGGCACAGGAACACATGTGTGCTTTCCTCCACCACCCCCCAGTTTCTCCCCCCTCCACTTCTCTGCTCCCAGAGCTTTTTCTCCACTCAGGTGGGAGTATTTATTGATAGGGGACAAAGTCAGGACAGGGTAAATCTTACACAGTTCCTCCTAGGAAAGCTTCATCCTTTCCCCTTCTTTCTCTTCTTTGCTCTCTTCTCCCTCTTCCTATTTCACATGGCTCCCCTTCCCCCCTCCAGGAGGAAGCTCATCTGAGCTCAGCCTTTGCTGACATGGCCATTTGGGCCCATTAGCTGCCTCCTAATGAGTGACTGCCTTCTTGGTCCCTTCCCCCACCCCACCTGGGAGAGGGGGATCAATTAGCTGCCATAAACACACACACACACACACACACACACACACACATACACCTACACATGTACTCATGCCCCCGTGTACATATATACAAACTACGTACACGATGATAAAAGCACTCATAGCAAACACATATGCCTTCTTTCCTCTTGACCAATATCTTTTGAGAACCCCAACCTTCTACAGTGTTCTCCAGGCCGCTAGAGAGAGATCCTGCTCAGTTCAACAAGCAGAACTCCCACTGCCAACCCCACTCATGCCAGTTCATTCCCAGTTTTCCAGGATTCCAAACTGAGTCCCAACTCTCATATTTCACAGATGGGCGGACTGAGGCTCAGAGTGGGGAAGTGACTTGTCTAAGACCCTTCAGTTGGTTAGAAGCCAAGCTGGGAACAGACCTGTGTCCTTGGACTCCCAGTCTAGTACTCTCACTATCAACAGATAGAAATGGAGTGTACCACAAATGTCCACCTGGTACTAAACAGAGCTGTGGGGCTTCAGAAGTACTAAGTCCTTGTTAAGGTGTGTGAACATGATCCTGGGGGTGACAGGGACCTGGAGAGGCTCTGCCATGTGCAGAGGGAGAGGCTGAGCCCTCGGGGAGGGCTGCCTGGTCCATTGGGAGTTACCTTGGAGTAGTCCAGAAATTGCAGAGATGGGTCCAACTTCAGACCCTCCTCTGGCTTTTGCAAACCTTGCTATGGCTTCTCCATCTACCCTGAGTATTGACCTCTGGGGTTCCTGCTATAAACTCTTGCTGGGACAGACAGGAATGGGCACCTCACTGAGGACTCTGTCCCATGAGGACTGGGAAAGGGTAGGTCCCAGCCTGGCTCTGGCCTGGTTCATTCCCTATAGTCTGTAAAAGGACAGGAGTGTAAGATATGGGACACAAGCCTGAAGCATGCAGGCCCCAGCAGAGACAGTCCAGGCCTCCAGGGTCAGAATGCTCATTGCGTCTGCCCTGTTTCTTGGGAAAGTCTTGGAAGCTCAGCAGCTCTGGCTGGACCTTGGCAATTCATGTCTCAAGTCCCAACCTGCAGGCTCTATACAAAAGAGGAGTTGAGGATTGGCCTGGGGATCCTTCTGAAAGCACAGCCAGGAGGCAGGGGCCTTCCAGAGCCTCTCCTCACATCCAGGGGCAGGAGTACTTGCCTTGACCCTGCTCGGCCGCCTCCCAGAGGAAGGGCTGGAGGGCTGTGGTTCTCATCTAAAAGTCCTTCTCCTCCCCAGGAGCCTCAGACCACCTCTTCCCCTGTCATATGCCCTGTCCGTGGAAACTGAGGCCTACAGCTCTCTGTAAACTTTCAAGGCCTCAGTGAAACCCCATGTGGACCTCAGAGGGCATTGTGGGGTGCACCGCTCGGCTGATGTGGAGCTTACAGTCATCTCAATCAAGTTCCTGGGCCTGCTCCCTGCCTTCCCCATCAGCAGGGCCCAGCCCAGCAAGTTCTCCCCTAGATTGAGTTGTCTGAGGGAGCCATCCTGCTCTAAAAGCCCAGAGCAGCAGAGTCCTGGCCTTCCCACCAGGATGATAGAGCCTCGCCTGGACCATAATGGTGCCAGCATGGGAGGCAGGAGGCAAGGAACCCTAGGGCAGAGAGACTAAAAGACATGTGTTCCAGGCCAGGACAACCTGGATTGGCAGCCGAACTTGTCCACTTGGTACCTGAGTGACCTTGGAGAGCCACCTGCTTTTAAGAGTTTCTTCATCTGTAAAAGGAGAAGAACCAAGTGTGGAGCTGCAAGGATTAAAAGCCACAAACAATCTCTAATACTATTTGCTTATGTGGGCATTGACAATTTCCAGAAGGATATACAAAGAAACTGTCAGCAGTGTTTACTTCTGGAGATGGAAATAACAGGATTAAAAATGGGGACTCTTACTTTTCTTTCGCTTTATTCTTCTTGTACTGTTTTAAGTTTACTATGAGGCATATTTTACTTATATTTAAAGAAAGAAAGGAGCACCTGGGTGGCACAGTGAGTGAAGTGTCTGTCTCTCTCTCTCTCTTTTAGATTTTATTTATTTATTCATGACAGAAACAGAGAGAGAGAGGCAGTCATAGGCAGGGGGAGAAGCAGGCTCCATGCAGGGAACTCGTGTGGTACTTGATCTCGGGATTCCAGGATCACGCCCTGAGCCAAAGGCAGACGCCCAACCGCTGAGCCACCCAGGTGTCCCATGTGTCCGACTCTTGATTGTGGCTCAGATCATGATCTCAGGGTCATGAGATCAAGCCCTGCATCTGGCTCTGTGCTCAGCATGGAGTCTGCTTCAGGTTCTCTCACCTTCTCCCTGTGCCCCTCTGCTCATGCTCTCTTCCTCTGTCTCAAATAAATAAGGAAGAAAGAAAAGAAAGAAAGAAAAAAGAAAGAAAGAAAGAAAGAAAGAAAGAAAGAAAGAAAGAAAGAAAGAAAAAAGAAAGAAAGAAAGAAGCCACTTCTAGCCAAATACCTGAGTCTCAACTGAGCCAGTAAATGTCAGCCTTAAAAAAAAAAAAGGCAGCCATAATTGCTGTTAATGGAGCAACAATCCCTCCTTCAGTGGGCACTGGATCTAGGTGTAAAAGTGATTTGTAAATAAATTACTATATAAATGTTAGGTATGATTAGCATCTGGGTAATGATATGTTTCTATGTACAATTACGCATGTGAGCCGGCCTGCTCTAAGTACGAGTGGGTGTATATATCCTTAAGGGTAATTATGCACAAGTTATAAGGTGGTGGTTAACAGCACAGGCTTAGTAGTCCTGTTGCCTGAGTTTGCATCCTGAAATCCACTCTTTACTGAAGATATGATCTTGACAAGTTACTTGACCTCTCTGTGCCTATGTCTTCCCATCTTTAAAATGGGGATAATGAATGTACCTACCCTATAGGATTGCTACGAAGGGTAAAATGAGCCTAGTTCTACAAAACTCTTTCAACAGTCCGTGGCACATAATAAGTATTCAACAAATGTTTTTTTTTAATTTTGTGCATCTGTGTACACCTGTGAGTGTCTCTCATCCTCTTAAAAGAAGGGGTACTGTCCCAGCTTGTCTTTTTTTTTTTAAGATTTTATTTATTTATTTATGAGAGACACAGAGAGAGGCAGAGAGAGAAGCAGGCTCCATGCAGGGAGCCTGATGTAGGACTTGATCCTGGGTCTCCAGGATCACACCCCGGGCTAAAGGCAACGCTAAACCACTGAGCCACCGGGGCTGCCCCCAGCTTGTCTTTCATCAGGTAGAGGGAGATGGCTGGATAGGTCTATCCTTCTTGCCTGTTTGTACACCCTACTGCAGAGATCTATTGTGCTTGCCGAGACTGAGATCCAGAGCCAGGGACCACCCTCAAAGGGAGCCCTGGGGAGGAGAGGGGTGACTCACATCTAGCTTTCATCCCTTCTATGCTTCTAGGACATTCCAAGACAATCTAGGACATTCCAGGACATTCCAGGAGAATGCCCCAATTGCCACCTTGAGTCGATCAGATAGTGTCAGCTGAGCCAAGAGGGAGGACTGAGCCTTTAGGAGTGGGAGTGAAGAGAGTTCAGACTGGCAAGAAAAGGGGACCAGGGACAATGGAGGAGGACCCCTGCAAGCTAAGTTCAGAGAGAAGCATCAAGGCAGTTTCTGGCAGCAGCAAGCCTAATTTCCCCAACCCCTTTGAAGGGACCAGCCTGCCTTCGCACCTACCTCACTCCCACACTTGCTGCCTTTCCTGATGTTGGCGGGATGGCTGTTCCCCCAAAGAGGGGCACCAGAGGAACCTCTTGAGAGATGCTGGGCTGCCAGGCGGGTTGAGCAGGTTTGGGAGAGTGTGGGAGGAGCCCTGACTTGAGGAAGGGATCTGGGCCAGGGATGGGGCTGACAGAGCCAGGTTCCTCAGGGTGCCATGCCAGGTGTCAGCCTGGGAGGGGAACAAATAAACCCAACCTGGAGGAAGATGAGAGTTGAGGCAGGCTGACCCTCTTCCTTGGAGCCACAGCACCCTCCAAGTATAGGCCCTGTGTCCTGGAAACCTGCAGAAATCAGAGGTTCTGAAGGAATGGGATATACTTACCCTGCCTCCTGCATGGAGCATGAGCACACTACCTATAAAATCATACAGGACCTCATCTGGTCACACGGGCACAAGCGTACCCACAGTCATGAGCATCACCTGAGGGCATGTGCACACAGCCCTATGTACAAAGAGACACAGGCACAAACAATCACAAGGTCAGTGCCGGAAACCGGAGCATTTTCTCACACTTTACAGATTAAGAAACCAGATCCTAGGAGCTTAGGTAGTGCAGCCAAGGCTCACCTTTGGGGGTCTTCAAAGAGAGATCCTCAAGGTTTTTCTTTTGTAAAAAGCCACCCTTAACTAATGCCCTGTAGCCAGCCACCCACTGCCTCCCACGTGTGGTTGTCCTTTGGTATAGAGTGGCTGGCCTTCCCAGTACCGCCACACTGGTGTGCACACTGGGAGTCTGACCTGCTCCAGAATGTCAGCTTGGTGGTTCCTGGAGGGGGGCAAATCTTTCCCTCGCGGAGCTCTGCCCTCGGGATGCTGCCTTCCAAGGGGATGAGAGTTCCCAGGAGAGACCAAAAAAGGTGGGGTGGAGATGAGGAGGAAGGCTGTGGGGAGAAGCTTAGAGGTGAGCAGGATTTGGGCAGGCACCTTGGCAACCCAGAGCATCCGCCTCTCACACACAGGCACCCTCTGCTTCGGGGAGGGGGTGGGGCGGGTGAGGAAAGAGAAAGGAGGCAGAAGGGCCAGTCGGAGAAGGTGAGCAACTGGACATGCGGAGGGATATGGGGGAATGTGTAGTCTTCAAGTCCTACTTTTTTGAACCAGTGTTTTATTGAATTATGACATATATTCAGATGGTAAAAATTATATATGCACCTTATGGTTTCTCATTATAGATGAGTATAGAGGTCAATCAATTTCCACAAAATAGACACAACATGGAAACAGCACATTCCAATCAAAAGGTAGAATTTTATTAGTACCCAGGATCCCTTTCAGGCCCCCTTTCCAGGCACAATATTCAATTCTGACTTCTTACACCACAGATTACTTTTTTCGTTTTTACTTTATATAATGTTAACAGAGTGTGTTAATTTCTTTGTCTTCTATTGCTCAACATATCGTTCTCAGATCTATCCATGATGTGCAGACACATTCTT
This sequence comes from Canis lupus dingo, assembly GCF_003254725.2. Taxonomy (NCBI): domain Eukaryota; kingdom Metazoa; phylum Chordata; class Mammalia; order Carnivora; family Canidae; genus Canis; species Canis lupus. Next base: position 13,908,519 of record NC_064270.1, read on the forward strand.
AAGTGATATTTGTTCATGGAGGTGCACACACACTTATAAGAGCTTGCCCATGGGCAGGCTTGTGTGTAAGGTTCTGGTACAAGTATGCACACACACAAGTACAAACACACCCAGGCTGTCAGGCACACAGACACATTCTCATTACCCTCACACATATGACTACCAATACACACATACATGTGTCTATAAATACACCTGGAAACTCATGCTTACCCACACCTGCGCAGGTTCTCACACACAAATACCCACTCACACCACACACTCTCAGACTCGTACACGGCACCCATTTCTCACACACATGCCCATGTTCACACGCTGGCCAACCCCCAGCCTCTCTGGCTCAGGCTCTAAACAGACAGAGGAATGTGATCACATCAACAGCTGAAAACTGTTGTGAGAGCAAAGCTGTACTTTGTTGAGAAATCCGAGCCCTTATTGGAGGGCTACAAGTGTCTGTGTGTCTGGAGGCTGGGGGCAGAACGGAGGTGGCCGGGCGGGTCTCCCAGGGCGCCTGTAGCCATAGGGCTGTTTCCATTATAACAAAATGATGAAAGCACCAGAGCAGTGAGAGCATGGTTGAGAGTAAATAAAGCTGCCACCTTTGACCCCTGGAGGCCAGGGCTCATCCCAGGACAAATGCTCATCAGAGAGGGGGTTGCTCAGGCTCAGCCCAAGTTCTCCAGCACCCAAGGCTCAAGGCCAAACTCCCAAAGGGGAGAGGGAAGAGACATGAGGAACTGTGTGATGCTAGGGGACGTTTAAAGGGGCAGGGAGAGGGGCACCTGGGTGGCTGGTCACCTAGGTGGCAGTTGAACATCTGCCTTCAGCTCAGGGCATGATCCCAGGGTCCTGGAATTGGGTCCTGCATCAGGCTCCTTGCAGGGAGTATGCTTCTTCCTCTGCCTATGTCTCTGCCTCTCTCTGTGTCTCTCATGAATAAATAAATGATATCTTTTTAAAAAATAAATTAAAAAATAAAGGGGCAGGGAGAAAGGAGTAGGGCATACATTAGGAGGTTGGGAGGGGGACACCAGGGAGAGGTTGAGGCTCATGGGGAAGAGGTGGGACAGGGAAGAGGGCTCTGACTTTGGGCTCTCCCTCCCTGGACTCCGTTCTCCTGGCACTTCTCCCTGTCTCTTCTGCTCCTGGGCTCTGAAACCAGCACACATCCCCTTTCTCACCCTTTCTGGTGTGTAAGGCTTGCCCTGTTTGTTTTTCTAACCACCAGGAACTATAGACAAACAGGGGTTAGCAAAAACAAACAAACAAACAAAAGCAAACTACAAAGTCATTGGAATCCCAGAAAGGTTGAGAAGTGGCTGGTTCTGACTTTGACAGAAGTGAAGGTGTTGCTGGGCCTGCCCCTCGGGGGTGGGGGGGGCCTGAACCCCTTTCCCAGGGTGCCTGCCTAGCTTACACATGGCAGGCAACATCCCTGGCTTGGAGCAAAGCTCAAAAAGCAGGCTGCATGGACAAATGAGTGAATAAACAAATGGGTAGGTGAAGGAAGGAAGGTTTCTCAGTAATCAACCTCCCTGACTCTGTGTGAATTCAAAACTCTCCAAGCACACGTGTGAGGTTGGCCTCACTGGGAAGTCAAGAAGGATCCTCAGTCCTTTCCAGGCACCCCCACCCTTGTCTTCTCTTTGCAATTTCACCCTCTGGGCCCCATCTCCCAGTGCTGACACTCACTTCATTCTACAGCCACCTTGGCTACTAAAGGTTCACCTGGTCTAGTCCTCAGAAGAAGGAAGTGCTTTTCAGTCTGGCTCTCAAAGATCCCTGCCCTCCTGTCTCGCTATCCTGCATGCACCCAGGAGTCCCTCACTTTGCTTCTCCTGGGAGCACTAAGTCGACCCTGGGCAGCCCTACCTTGGTTAATGACAATAAGAATTATAATAACAATAAAATATAGCAATAAACAAAACTGTCACCAAAATATAAGGACACTCCCAGGTTTATGTGTGAGAGACATAAAGGGAAGGATGACAGGAAACAGACCCCTACACCTCCCAGCTGTGCCTGATTTAGCAAGAATACACAGAAACAGTGCAAGAAAAGCATTCCCATTTTCCTGAAAGCCTGGAGCTTCTGTGGGGAGCTCCAGTCTTCAACTGGAGAGAGTGACCTCTGGGGGAAGTTGAGCACAAGAATACTCTCAGCATGGGATCCCTGGGTGGCGCAGTGGTTTGGCGCCTGCCTTTGGCCCAGGGCGCGATCCTGGAGACCTGGGATCGAATCCCACGTCGGGCTCCCGGTGCATGGAGCCTGCTTCTCCCTCTGCCTGTGTCTCTGCCTCTCTCTCTCTCTCTCTCTGTGACTATGACTATCATAAAAAAATAAAAATAAATACTCTCAGCAGGACAGCCAGCCTGGGAGCCAACGCTCAGCTGGGGGAGTTACCTCTGGCAGCCAGGTGCTCAAACCCTGACCCTTCATTATCCCCCAAGCAATAGCCCATTTCCCTCCAAATCCCCCATGGAGACTTGGTTTGGTCTTGGCCCTTGGGGTCAGGGGAAGGGTGGGGAGGGCATGTAGGCAGGAGGAATCTAAGGCAGCTGAACCCTGTGTGTCAGCATGGGATTCTCCGTCTACACCAAGGGCCCCCTTTTGGCCAAGTCTCTCTTGCCTTGTCAGCTGAGATGAGGGAGAAAGCCAGATGCGCTAGGCTTCAAACCCAACCAGAGGCCCAGAAGACAGGAGCACCAGAGAAATTAAACACTGTCTTCCGCCTCCTCCCTTAGAATTCCTCAAACCCAACCCAGAGCATAACCAACTTTTCCTGAGAAGTTACTCTAGGCCAGACACTCTTCTGTAGGCTTCTACGAGTTGACTGATTAAATCAGTTCAATAATTTTCTAGGTAAGTACTATGATTATCCGACTTTAAGATAAGAAAACTGAGATCCAGAGAATCTGGATCTTATCTTTAAAACTGGCCCAAGGTCACCCAGTTTTTAAGTGGAGAACTGAAATTGGAACCCAGGCAGTCTGGCCCCTAGGGAGCTGGTAGGAGGCGTCTGAGTTTGGAAGCAGGGAAACTCAGATCAGGGTCAGGTTCAGGAGTCAGAGCAGAAGGTAGCAAGCATTCACAACCGGTTGTCCTGGACCTCTACTGCCAGGGTCCCTCCAGCTGACCTGGAACACCTGTGGCCCCACCCTTCCACAACAGCACTGCCTTCTCGGCTGTGTGCAAGGACAGGTGGAAGCACTCACATCCCTCTCCTTTCCCCCACTTTACTGAACTCCTACCTTCTCGACAACAAATTCCATTCATTGAGGACACCAACGACTTACATCAATCATGTTTCATCCCTTGATCCTTATCAAGGTTGAGACCTGTGCTTCTCCTCAGTTGTAGTCAGTAAGAACATCACAATCTTTGAATTTTTAAAGTTTAAGATTGCACTGTACCCGTATCTCTCTGTACCCACATCTCTTAGTCATCATCCTAGTTATTTAATCTTATCACATTTAATTTTACATGATATAAAATAACCTCTTTCCAGGGCACCTGGCTGGCTTAGCCAGTAGAGCGTCTGACGCTCGATCTCAGGGTCATGAGTTTGAGCCCCATAGTGGGTATGGAACTCACTTGAAATAAAAAATAAATAAAAAATAAAACAATTCTTTTCCAAATGGCAAAGCTTTTCCCAAACCATTTATTGAGTTAGGTTCCCTTCTTAATTGTTTTCTAACATTTATGTTAAATTCTAGGTGTGGCTGGATCTATTTCTGGGCTCTATTTTATCCCACTGATTTATTTTTTTAAGATTTTTATTTATTTATTCTTTTTTAACGATTTTATTTATTTATTCATGAGAGACACACACAGAGAGAGAGGCAGAGACACAGGCAGAGGGAGAAGCAGATTCCACGCAGGGAGCCCAATGTGGGACCGGATCCCAGGACCCCAGGATCACGCCCTAGGCCCCCAGGACCCCGGATCACGCCCTAGGCTGAAGGCAGGCGCTAAACCGCTGAGCCACCCAGGGATCCCCTTATTTATTTATTCATGAAGAGAGGCAAAGACATAGGCAGAGGGAGAAGCAGGCTCCCTGTGGGGAGCCCCATGCTGGACCGATCCAGGACTCTGGGATCACTATCTGAGCCAAAGGCAGACATTCAACCACTGAGCCACCCAGGTGCCCCTGAAATTGTTCTTTAGAAAATTATTTGCTATGTGCACGTATTACTTTTTCATGTAAACGTTGGAAATCTTTTTTTTTTTCTGAAAAAATTTCAGAGAATCAAAGAAAATCTCTGCTTTGATTTTGATCAGTAGGACATTAAGCCTATACATTTTCTTAGAGAGTATTGCCATTTTTATGCTGCTTGGTGTCTTCACCTAAGAATTTAGCCTGTCCCACAACTTACCTGTGTCATCATTAGCATTTTAAATGGCTGTTTACTATTCCTCTGTGCTGATGTTCTCTGGCTGGCTTGATTATTTCCCTCATGTTGGGTGTTTGGGCTGCTTCCAAGTTTGAGCTATTATGAATAGTGCTCCTCTCAACATTTTCACACAAATTTGCTTTTTTATGTCCTTGGGAGATGGTCCTAAAGGTGGAATTATCTGATCAAAGGATATGAACAGTATCATGGTTCTTTGTTACATACCTCGAGGAGGGTGGGATCAATTTACAGCACCACCAGCAACATATAAAGAAATATCTACTTTTCCCTTACCAAACCCTTCAGCAGCCCCAAAACTTACAAGGAACCTGTTCCTAAAGAAAACAAACACAGCCATGCAGAAGTCTGAGAGCACAGGCTTCTGAAGAGCACTGGTCTTGCAGCCGGAGAGGCAGGCTGCCTCTGAGTCCTCCTTAGAGACAGATTCCCCCTCAGTACATGGGCCTGCTTTGTTTTTATTGACTTAGCATACATTTGTGTGGCATTTATTATGTATTAGGTACTAGTCTAAGCACCTTACAATTTTTTTTTAAAGATTTTATTTATTTACTCATGAGAGACACAGGGAAGAGAGGCAGAGACATAGACAGAGAGAGAAGCAGGCTCCATGCAAGGAGCCTGATGTGGGACGCGATCTCAGATCCTAGGATCACTCCCTGAGCCAAAGGCAGATAGATGCTCAACCGCTGAGCTACCCAGGTGTCCCAGCACTTTACAAATATTAACTCATTTACTTCTCATATCAAATTCACAAGATAGATCCGATTATTATTATCATGCCTATTTTACAGATAAAGAAACCAAGCCATCAAGAAATTTGCTGGGTGGCCTGGGTGGCGCAGTCACTTAAAGTATCCAACTCCTGGTTTTGGCTCAGGTCTGATCTCAGGGTCCATGAGATGGAGCCCTGAGTTGGCTCTGCACTCAGCGTGGAGTCTGCTTGAGTTTCTCTCTCCCTCTCCCTTGGCCCTGCCCCCTTCAAATAGAAAAAAAAAATCAAGAGCTATATTCTGTAGGTCATATAGCTGGAAGGACTCAGGCATTCTGGCATTAGATTAGCCACTGTGCTCTGCTCACTTGACCAGGAACAGGCACTTTAGCTTGCAGCTGCCCTTCTTTTTCTGGATTCTGCCTTGGCATCAGCAGCCCAAATCTCCTTCAGGAAAGGAAGGCCCTAAATCTTCTGGTCCTGGGTTTTAGACCTTTTTATATTGGCCTTCTAGTTGCCTTCTTCTCATATACAGCCCCCAACTATTGGGGGGCTGTATGCTAGCCAGTCCAGTTTTTCATCTCTTTTATTCTTCACCACACCATACAAAGTAGGCAGTATATCTTTATTTTATAAAGGAGTAAACTGAGGATCAGAGAGGTTAAATGTGTTGCCCAAAATCACACAGCTAGTGGAACGGCACAGGGAAAATATGAATCCTGTTCAAACATCAATGCTTTTGATTTTTCCATTATACTTCCCTCCTCTCCAGCCTCCTGAAGCCCCCACCTTTTACCCTAGTCCATTTCTCTTTGCCATGAGTGGTTTTCTTCAAGGACATTGAGATAGAAACAAACGCTTTATAGTGCCATTGCTTTTGCTGGCCACAGTCAGGCCTGGCTTCACCAGGGCCCAAGTAGCCACCTCCAAGGAAGGTACTAACTTTACCTTGTGCTTCTTGGAACTGAGGACCACTCCCTGAGAGAGGCCCAAATAGCTCCTTCCTTTCCTGTTTCAAAGTTCACACTCCTTTGGAGCCTGCCCACTAGGTTCCTACTTCCTGCCTTAGGATCTTCACCTGATTCACCGAGTGCAGATGATGGGCAGGTTCAGATTCCAATGAGTAGACCACATCCCTCTGCTCAGATGTGTGTTCCTCCTACTTTTCTAGATCCTCTGGAATGACTCAGAGCGCAGGTACCTTGTGGGGAGTGGTTTTTCCCAATCTTGCCATACAATTATACAAGCCCCAAATACCCTTGAGCATACATACATTAGCCTACAAAGACTAAGTTCCCACCAAGGATAAAAGAAGGCACTTCCCTGATCTCTGGCAAACTCTGGAAGATTCAAGGGCAGTACCAACTTCAGAAACTGTGCTTGGCATGTTGATTGGTTGTGTATATGTGTCTGTGTGAACATGCTAACCTATGAAGTTGTACTCTTCTATGCATGCATGCTTTTCAGTGGGAGACAGCACAGATGCATACCTGCACGTGTGGATCGGGACTTTGTGATGGGTTAATATATTATGCTCAAGAGTTTGTTCATGTGTTGAGAATAAGGGTCTGCGCGGACCTCTGAGTTTGTATGCATACAACGCACAAGTTAGGTAAAAGGGCTAGTTAGAAACCTTCCCGTAGGGTGCCTGGGTGGTTCAGTGGTTGAGCGACTTACTTCGGCTCAAGTCATGATCCCAGGATCCTGGGATCAAGTCTCACATTGGGCTCCCCACAGGGAGCCTGCTTTTCCCTCTGCCTGTGTCTCTGCCTCTCTGTTTCATGAATAAATAAATAAAATCTTAAAAAAAAAAAAAGAAATAAAGTTTCCCATACCACAAGCATTAAGAAAAGACTCAGCAGGGAGACTGGACAGGACAGGTAAGGTAGAGAGAAAGGGAAAATAGAAAAAAGAATCAAGTCTAATGCTTCTTAAATAAGCGAAGGGGTGTTGTGGTAAGTCCAAAATGCCCCAGACAGATTCAGACAGGTTTGCAGCATTCAGCAAAGTCACTTGTAGCCCAGGGCAGGAACAGTAGGTTACACTTAGTGGTAAGGATGTGCTAGCCTGACCAGATGTAGCCCCAGTTGTAAGGGTGTGAAGGACTGGACAATATGGTAAAGCGTCACACCCATCCTCCAGGCCCTGGGCCTCAGCCTTTCCCCACAGACCAATGAACTTCTCTGAGGCAAAGATGGTCTGTCCTTGGTAGAGAGGTGGGGGCGGAGGGGCGAGGCTCCAGGAGGCCTCTAAAGAGGTTTTGCCAGAGCCCTTCATCCCTCTCCCTGCTCCAAAGGCAAAAGAACCTCCTTCTTCCAGAAGCTGCTGAAAGGTTTCGCTGACTTCAGAGAGATTGAGGAGGAGGCAGGAAGGAGGGAGGGGGCCTCTGAGGTGGGGAAGGTTTTGCTGAGCCTGCAGGCTACCCAGCCCCTCCCTGGTTCCTCATTACTGAGGTCCTTGGGCATGAAATGTCTTTTTATTTGAAGGCCAAGAAGAACCCAGGGCTGCATTAATGACCAGCCTGCACAAGGGCCCAAGGCAGGGGACTGGCTCTCTTGACCTTGAAATCCTGCCTATACTTTTCGGCTTCACTGATGTTCTATTTTTCCAGAATTTGTCTCTACTGCCTTAGCCCTATCCTCTCAATGGGACCTTAAGGAGGCCTCAGGAGGAGGGAAATGAGGAAGGCAAGGAAAAAACTTTCTACTAGTCCTGGGAGCTCATCAACAGTTCTGAGAAACTGAGCAGGGGTTACCAATCGGGAGTTTCAATGACTCCCAGGCAGGTAGGGATGACAGACATTTTACACAAATTTCAATACAATAAGAAGGACAGTAAAGCAGAGATACACCGAATGAACTAGGAAGATTCTGACAGTGGCTTGCTGAAAGAAAAGTCAGAGTTCATTGTGACTATTTTATAAACCAGAATAAATAAATAAATAAATAAATAAATAAATAAATAAATAAATAAGGGCCTGAGAAGTTCATTGATCTGTGCTGATACACATTTACAAAGCAGTGTGGCTGGGACTCCAAACCATGTCTCTGTGACTCCATATCTACAACAACAATAAAAAGGTAAATTTAAAAAAGATTTTATTTATTTATTCATGAGAGACACACAGAGAGAGGCAGAGACATATGGAGGGAGAAGCAGGCTCCCCTCAGATCCCTGGATTAGTGATCATGCTCTGAGCCCAACGACAGACACACTCAACTTCTGTGCCACCCAGGCATCCCAAAAGGTAATTTTTAGAACTTGTGTGCTGTTGGCCAACTGGACTCATGAATTATTCCTGGAGAATGTCAGGAGAGGCAGAAATTTGAGCTAGTTTTTAAGTAGGAGTAGGATGTGTGTGTATGTGTGTGTGGTTGGGGTAGGGGAGAAGTGGGTGCTCTCAGGGCACTGCACTGAGGAGATGGGTGTAAGTGGAAAGGTATGAGAGTATTTGTCTCAGTTGATACAAAATGATGAATGGTAGCCAGGGATTGGCAGAGGGTACTACCAATGAAGCAGTCAATACAAGGCCTTGAATGGCGGGATAAAGGGCTTGAATTTTCCCATAGGCAATGGTGAGTGGTTTCTAAGCCCAAGAAGAATGTGCCTTGCACAGTCCCTTAGAGGGGGAGCGTTGGGCCCCTCCAGCAGCATGAATTCCAAAGAGATGGGAGGGGCACCAGCAGGACTAAACTGTTGCCAAAAACAGAAGTGAAGTGGAGGAAGTAGGGCCTCAGTGAGACTCTGGAATTGAGGGGTGGAAATCGAGGTTGCCTCTTAAGGAGTATGGAGGGAACTCCAAGCCAAGAGGCCCAAAGAGGAGGGTGGGAGCCGAGGGAGCCCCCAACATGGTGGCCATCCTTGCCTCCTCCGCAGCCAGGGCAGCCCCAGGCTCTGCTTTCTGAGCCTCGCGCCTCATTGAGAGGTTATTAATAGGGAGTTTGTCTGGTGTCAGAGCGCAGACATAAACTGCATTAGCATTACCCCATAATCTTATTTAGTAAACGCTCATGCCGCTCCGTCTCCTGTAATTGCATTGGGAAGATGCAATATTTATGAAAGGGGAGAGGGGGATGTCACTGCTCATCTCAGTGCTGCAGTAAAAGTCCCGGGAAATATCATGAGGGCTGCCATGGCCAGGCCCTGGGCCTGAGAGAGCGGGGCCACGTTGGCGCCTAGCGCTCTCAGGGTGACCCCCTGGGCCTGCCCCAGACCCTGCCCCCACCATGTCTCTGGAACCTGGGGTATCAGGGCAGGGGGGTGGGGTGGGGGCACCAGCCACTGCGTCTCTTGGTGTTACTCCTTCAAGGGGTCCTGGTCCCTGCCCTATGCACTGAGCCCTGCTGGTGGGCAAGAGGCTCCCAAGCCCCTATTTGCATTTCTAGGGTACCTTGTCTTGATTGCATAACCTGAGTGGTTTGGCAGAGCTCAGTGGTCAGCAGCAGAGGGCAACAGCCGGCAGGAAGTCTGAGGGTCAGAGGTGCTGGCTGGGGCAAGGTCTCAGTAGCAGTGCCGACCACTGGATGGCCAGAGCCCTGGGCTCTCCAGGTGGTGGTCCTCTTCCACCCTCCTAGGATCCATGGCTCGGTCCCCTAGGGCACCCCCCTAACACATACACACTGTGGGCCAGTCCCATGTGTCCTGCTTCTGGGTGGAGAAGGCAAGGATGTGAACGTGCCCCACGGTCCCAGAAGCATAGCTCTGTGCCCACCCTCCTGAGAGCCTTGGTCTTCACAGTTCTTGGGTGGAGATCACCAGGCAAGGAGATGTCACTGGTGCTGAGAGCACCTGTGAGTGAGTGTCAGTGCTGAAGGGCCAGCTGGGACTCTGGTGTGCTCCCAGGCACTTGCAGTGTAGAGCAGGACAGACATACAGACATGCTACCTACCTCAGCGACTGGAAGGCCACCTTGGACAGAGGAGTTATTTCCCAGCCACATGTCAGGGAGCTTTCTGTGCTTGAAGCACTATGAGTCAGACCTCAAAAGACTGCTGCCTCAGTGGAGGTGCAGAAGAGGTCAGAGTGGAAGAGCTGAACAAAAAGATACCCGTTTTTGGAAATCATTATCCAGAAAGGTGGGGGCAGGGAGGTGGGGGATGGGCTTAGGAGCCACACTATCCATGGCTGGTGGTGGGGATGCGGGCGGGGTCTTGGGTGAAGCAGCTGTGGAAATCCATTATTTGAAGGCAGGTGCCCCGGGAAGGCATTTCCCAGGGCAGTGCCAGGGGCTCCTCTCTGGCCTTGGGCTTGGTAGGGCCCCCAGAGACAGGAGCATCCCCCATTCATATCTCACTCACACGCAGCCCCACACTCTGCACTTAAGCCTCATTCATACACACCCTCAGCACCCTACTCAGTGCAGAGGGACTCACAGCTCTGGAGGCCCTTATGCAGCCCGCCTCCCTCACTAAGACATCCAACTGGTCTAATTTCCGATGGCCCACTGGCTTCCCTCCCCCTTCGGCCCACACTTCTCAGACTTGGTGGGAAGGGGCACCGGAACCCAAGGCAGATGAGAACCAGAGAGAAGGGTGGGCGGAGGGAGGCCGCGGGCCCTCCTCGTGTCAGCTCCCTTGCCGCTGTCCCATTAATCACAGCGTCGCAGTCCAGTTGGGGATCCCAGGCGCCCCGTGCCACACGCAGCCCGCAGAACAATGGGATTATTTCCGGGGGGAGAGGACGCCTTGGGCAGGGGCTCAGGCGGCGGTGCCTCCTTCCCTCAATTCGTCCCTCGGCACCCACAGAGCGCCTGCGGCGGCCAGGGACCGGTGGCAGAGCGGCCACGGGTGGCGCGCGGGTGGCAGGGCCTGGCCGGTCTAATTCAATTAGCTGGGTCGCCGCCGCCTCGGTGCAACTCTAGGCCCCCTGGGGCTCAGCTTAGGGCAGCTGCTCTTTGTGTGCGGAACCATACATATGGATACAGTCCCTCCCCCCTTAGAAACCCCCACCCCCCAACTTCTGGCACCTGCGGCTCCCCCACCCCCGCCCTCCCGGCCCTCGTCCTCCCCAGAAAAGTTGGGAAACTGTGTGGCTGACTGTGGGCCCACCGTGGCCGGCAGTGTGTGCCTGAAGGGAGGGATGTGTTTTTTAGCTGAGGCGCAGGAAATCAGCGTACCAGGTTTGTAGCTTCTGTACGTACCGCGGGAGGCATGCGGGAAGGAGGCCTTGGTAGCAGCTGCCCTGCCGGGATTGCACACAGGAGTGCATGGTTTTGTGGGCAAGGGTGAATGTGGGTCAGCCTGGGCCTGAGAGAGGGTGCTGGATCTGCTCCAACGCTGGATCTGGAAAGCCTCGGGTGTTGGTTGTGTCTGCCAGGGACCACTTGTGTATATGCGGGGTTGGAGGGGGTGCCATGTGCAGTCAGGACGAGTGTGGAGCACACGACCTCGCCCACAGCCCAGCAGCTGGGGCTCCCAGGCAGAACTCCTTCCCCCTCATCCCCCCACCCATGGAAGACTAGCTCGAGCCAGTTCATTTCAAACCCCAACTCCCACTCATCTCACTTACGCGGAGGGCACTTCCCCAGCCCACCCCGCGCAGCTCTGCGGCAGCCTGGCCCTCTCGGCCAGTTGCGGGCTGAACTGGCCAGCCTGGTTTTCCATCCTCAGTGCAGCGTGGCCCCAGCTCCGCTTGGCAGCTTCTGCCGTGCCTTGAGTGCCCGCAGAAACTTCCAGACCCGCCCAAGCCAAGGTGGCCTAAGCGGGTATGGGTGACCCGAGAACTTCAGGCTTTTCCCCCCACCTCCTGCCAGAGCCCAGGACTGAATTGGGGTTCGGAACCGGGAAGTCACCCGCTCTTCTGTGGCCCAAGTGTATGCTCCCAGATGGCTGGGGAACTGCATCGAGGAGAGAAGTCTGGGTAGGTCTGGCCGCTGAGGGTTTGTGGCCCAGCCGGAAAGCCCCTCTTTCAGCTTGACTGAAATGACAGTGAGAGAACAGCACACCGGCAGAAGTCCGGCCCACGGATCCCCAAGAGCCTGCCAGCCCCCCAATGCAGGGAGTAGGTTCCTAGAAGGTAGTAATGGCCCTCGGAGGCCTGGCCTGCAGCAAGCTAGCTCTCCCTGCTTCTTCTCTCTTCCCTGCACCACAGTTGGGGGGCTGGCTATGGAATGCTCTCTGCCTCCCAAAATTCCTTGAACCAACTTGAACCCCACTTGTCCACTGGGTAGGGCCAAGGATAGAGGCCAGGGATAGGCATGCTGGGGTATGTCTGTGGTCCTGGGTCCTAGGCTGGGGTACTCTACTGGGGTTCTGTGGTGAGACACTAGGTGTCTAGGGAGCCCTTCAGGAGCTTCAGGGGATGGCAAGGCCATAGAGCTCTATCCTCTCCTGCCCAATCTTTCCCTGTTCTGGAATCCTCAGAGAAGACCTAGCATCAAAGATATACTCTGTCAAGGGCACCAGTTCTGGATGGCGGGAACTGAAGGTCTCTAGGCCTCCTTTGGGAGGCAGTTGGTCTGAAAGAGACCTGAGACCCTAGCTCGATGCCCAGAGGTAATGGGGCCGATAGCTTCCTTTATGTCAGAAGCCAAGAAGGGGAGCCTTATGGGACAGGGCTTAGATTTAATGACCCCATTGCTCAAGCAGGCCTTCAATAGGGGAAGTGGGAGGAGAAGAAAGGTGCTGGCTCCTAACCTAGGTGATAGCTGAGGTGTGTCTTACAACAGGAAATGTCTGTCCCCTGACCCTCTGTCTTCAATCTTTTTGGGGTCCTTCCACATTGGAGAGATTCCCTGTCCCTACTACTGTAAGGATTGAGTTGGAGCACCTGGGGCTGGCCCTGGACAGCCCTGAGAAATCACTGAGTTGTGTAGCTGGAGCCAGCCTGACCTGCTTTCTCCCCTCTTCCCCAGCCTAGCTTCCAAGAGTGAACCCCCTCCCACACACCTTGGAAGGGGAGTGCCTTTACTGGGTCTCTAAGTCCTTACCACCAGCTGCACCTGCCCTTCCATTTTCTGCCCCCTCTCCTGAGGCAGGTGAGCAAGGCAAAACTGGCATGTTTGGTATTGGAAATCCAGATCCCAACGGCCTCACCACGAACTGCTTCATGTTATACATCCCCTTACACATTTCTCAGCTTGTTCTACACTTTCCTGCTGCATATCTGTTGGGGATATCCCATCACCCCTTTTCCATACCCACAGTCCTTCATGTGGCCATTGCTCTGACAACTGCACTATGGAAGACACCTCTCCCACAGACACACACACACACACACACACTCACACATCATTACACTCACACTTTCACACAGTAGCTGAAGGATACTCTCAGCCCATCATATGTGCCTGTTACACAGGAACAGTTAGAGAGACACACTCTTAGAGAGATGCAGTTACAGAATGTGTTACACACATTCACTTGGATTCTTACAAAGACAAATCCAGTTGTAAAAACAACCCAGACTCCCTTCCTCACCCTCAACCCCCTTACCGATATGTGTTTTGCTTTCAGTTGAATCCCAACAGCCTCACAATGGTACAAAATAGACATCCAATACATATTTGTTGGGTAAGTTTTAAAAACTATTCCTCAGAGACATGCCCAGTACATCTGCATGGCCACCCTCACTGTCATGCACACTTTCACATCTGGCTTTCCCCTCATGGACACACAGTCCCACAAACACAAAGTAATTAAGTTATCACACACACACACACCCCTAAGCTAAAGGACAACCCCTGGCCCAAGGGGCTCTCCCAGAGGGGGGAGGGAGCCTTGTGGGATCCAAAGAGGCTGCCCTCTGTGGCTGAGCCCTCCCCGCTCTCCTCCCCCAGCCCCAGTCTCAGCCCCAGCTGCTCCTCTTTTAATTGGAGGCACTTCTTTATTCTGCAGGCTAGGAGAGTGGATGGTGCTTGGGGAGGAGGTGGTTACCAGGTGGCTTTAGGGCTGGAACTCACCTAGTCGTGTGCATGTGCACAAGATACTCCTACAAAGCAAAGGCCACATCTACCAAGTTTGGTATTGAGAAATCAGCTTGTAATGAATGGAGTCAGAAAAACAGCATTTTGAGTCCAGTCCCTGTCCCTTCCCAGCTTTCAGTGCCTCAGTTTTCTCATCTGTGAAATGGAGATAACATCACAGAGTTACCAGTGGATAAAGCGAGATAATCACTGTGATGGAAGGTGCCTAGGACATCACCGTGCTTTGTCCTTCTGCCTACTTTTCCTCCTCTACTCCTTCCTAACAAGGGTACTCTGTGAGGTGGGCAGAAACACTGTGCCAACACAAAAGCTGTCCCAAAGGTAAGCTCCATGGGAATCTTCTCCTCGGTTCAGAAAACTCTCCAACCTGCAGCAGCACTCAGTGCTCCAGTAACACTGCTTCTGGGAAGCAGGGAGGGGAGGGGGAAAGTCAGTGACTCCTGACCCTCTTGTCTCAACTTCATAGGAAGAGAAGGGGACTGAAAGGTACCCCTGGCCCTCAGCAACTACCCCATTGGAAAACAAAGGTCGAGGTGAAGTTGGACACAAAGAACCCCATCCTGGGGGAGGCCAGCAACTCAGAACTGGATTGGAAGAAAAGTCAACCCTGATAAGGAGGAGCGGTGGGGGCAGAGTGGGGTATGGAAGAGATGGGTGAGGGGAATGGATGTAAGGGCAGGAGAAAGTCAGGAGGTCCCTGGGTTGCAGGATATTGATGAGAAGAGCATCCTGACAGTCTTAATGGGCCACTAGGCAGCTGTGGCCTTTGCCAACCCTGGGCTGGCTGGGCAGCAAGGGTGAGATCTCCTGCTGGGGACCCTGACCAACTGATGCCAGATCTGAGGCATTCAAGAGGTGAGTAAGGCAGGGATGCCCAAATGGATGGAACAGGCAAGATCAGAAAGACTGAGGTAGGGGCTGGGAAGTTTCATCCAGAGGAGGAGGGAGGGAGGAATGGGGAGAGTGTTAGGACCACTCAGGAGGCTGCCTGCATGGGCCAGAGAGTGGCAAAGGGAAATTGTTCTAAGGATAACCTAGAAAGGCAGGGTTTTAATTGCAGCAGGCAAAACTGTAGTTAATCATGAAAAGGAGCAGGGCTACTGAGGTCCAGTCTCAAAGGAAGTGGAAGTACCCCTCTCCATGCTTCTCAGTCTCATACAGGGAAAGGAGTTCAGGTTTTGAGAATCCAGATCAATCTTCTATCTGTGGAAATTTGGGCAAGTTTGTTCATCTTACCAAGTCTCAGTTTTTGTTTTTTTCTTTTTTAAAATGAATATAAGGGCAGCCCTGGATGGCCCAGCGGTTTGGCACCTGCCTTTGGCTCAGGGCGTGATCCTGGAGACCTGGGATCGAGTCCCGCGTCTGGCTCCCTGCATGGAGCCTGCTTCTCCCTCTGCCTGTGTCTCTGCCTCTCTGTGTGTGTGTCTCTCATGAATGAATACATAAAATTTAAAAGAAAATAAAATAAAATGAATATGATTCATATACCATAACATTCTCTTTAAATCATACAATTCAGTGGTTTTTAATATATTCATAAAGTTGTACAACCATTACCACCATCTAATTCCAGAATATTCCAAATATTCATCATTCCAAGTAGAAACTTTGTATCCATTTGCAGACACTTCCTACACTTCCTCTTCCAACCCCTGGCAACCACTAATCTACTTTCTACCTTCATGGATTTGCCTATTCTGAATGGTTCATATAAATGCAGTCATATGGCCTTTTGTGACTGGCTTCTGTCACTTAGCATAATGTTTTCTAGGTTCTTCCTGTTGTAGCAGGAACCAGGACTTCCTTTTTATTCTTTTTTTATGAATAATATTCCATTTTATGGTTTTACCACATTTTATTTATCCATTCATCAGATGTGAATATTTGAGTTGTTCCCACTTTTTGGCCATTATAAATAACATCACTATGAACATTCATTCAAATTTCTTTCTTTTTTTTTTTTTTTTTTATTTATGATAGTCACACAGAGAGAGAGAGAGAGGCAGAGACACAGGCAGAGGGAGAAGCAGGCTCCATGCCGGGAGCCCGACGTGGGATTCGATCCCGGGTCTCCAGGATCACGCCCTGGGCCAAAGGCAGGCGCCAAACCGCTGCGCCACCCAGGGATCCTTCATTCAAATTTCTTATTTACAAATTGGAGATGTTGCCATTAACTTCACAGAGTTGTGAGTCTTAAATGAGATCAGTGTGGCATGGTGCCTGGCGCATAGTAGTTTCTCAGTAAAACACTTATATTTATCTCTGCTTTAGTTCCCCCAAGATAAGAGACAGGAAAGAGACAAATTCAGGCTCAAACAGCTTTTGAAGAAAGCTATGGAATCTCCAGGGTAGAGGTGTAGAACCTGAATTGGGTGGATGGAGAGGAGCAAACTGGCAAGACAGTAGAGCTCTCTCCTGTTTCTGCTTAGTGTTTACAAACCACCACCTACTTCACATCTGGCCTTGCTTTGAGTGGGCTTTTGTCCTCCTGCCTGGAGCCCAGACAAGGTTTTCCCCATATAGATGTGCTTCCAACAAGCAGCCAGGTTTCCAGGCTAACCCATAAAAGCAAGTCCAATCCAGCTCCTCCATCTTGATCAAATCGAGGTGACTTAGCCTTTCTGAAATTTGGCCTTCTTACATCTATAAAATAAGACTAATACTCATCTTGAAGAGTTGGTGAAGCTCCTAGTGTTCTCCATAACACTTATCACCATCTGACTTACTGCATTTGGTTTTTTGCTTATTGTCTGACCCCTCCTATGGAATGTAAACTCCATGAGGGCAGGACCTTTGTTTTGTTTACTGCTGTTTTCCCAATGCCAAGAACAATGCCTGACATGTAGTAGGTATTCAATAAATATTTGTTGAATAAGGAGGTTCATTCATTCATTTTTCACTGAGGATGGGTATATCCTATGGTTTGGGGCTGTACTCCACAGCAAGGAAACTGAGATGAGTAAGCCATTCCCTGCTTCCAAGGAGATCTCTTCAAGTGGAAATAACAGACATGACAAATAGACAATAATGAGACCTGGAGAGTAGAATGGAAAATTTCACATTCTAGCATCTTGCCTGATAGCGACAGTCCCTCCTTGAACATCTGTTGAATCTAATATAGACCAGAAATAGATCCCAAGTGATCCAATCTGCACCCTTCCCAGAGCTTGGCTCCTGTGAGGGAGCAGACCTTTCCCTAATGAAGAGGGGAAAGAAAAGAAGCAGAAGAAGGGAGTTTCCTCCTCCTCTCCTGGGCTCTAAGCCAGTCAGCCAAAGACAAAACTTTAAAAGGTCTCAATTTGTCTGGAAGCAAGCACTTCCCTGATCTTAGTCCCACCAACCTCAGCCCCTACTGCCTTAAGTCCCTAGGCCTCCCTCCCAGGATTCCAAAAGTCAGAAAATAACTCCTTCTCCTCACCACAGTCCAAAGGTTTCTTGCTTGGAATAGCCAGCCCAGGGCTAGTTGCTAGGTGAAAGCAATCTAATTGAATTAATTCACATACAGTAGGAACTGCTTCTCCAGGCATCTGTTTATTTTAAAGGAACGGTGGTATCTTGAGGCATGGGCACCCTAGCAGCAGGCCCAAGCCAACTCCCTGGACCTGTGGCTGCCTCTCAGGAAGTCTTCCTTTCCTCAGTTTCTCTAAATAGGCTGAGTTGGAGTGGTTGTTGATTTCTTTCAACAACATATAGCCAGTTATACATAGGCTTGTGTTTTTAAAAAGGACAAGCCTGAACTCACCTTCCTGCCTCAGGGGCCTGGGCTCCATACCTGGGGAGTAGACAGTCTTCTACTTTCTAACAGGCCAGATTTGAAGTTTGGAATAAATCCTCTTGTTGAAGGACAGACGCTTCCCAGCTGAGCCCTTGGGGAGATTCTCCAGTAGCGCAGGGACACCCTTCCCCAGAGGCCTAGTAAGCCGGACCCCTATGGCCCAATTCAGAGTTAGGAGAGACTCCTGCCAGGCTGGGAAGAGGGCTCTGTCCTCCACCTCCTTGGGTCCGTCTGTTTATGGTTCTCTGGGAATGGCCGCCTCCTGTTCTTTTTCTGCTCTTACGTCTCTGAATCCCTTCTTCTCTCTCTTCCCGAACTACTTCTCCGAGCCTCAGTCTCGGTCCCTCGGTCTCTGGCTCCTGCATCAGTCTCGGCTCCCGGCCTCCCTCTCCCCCTCTCCGCCCCTCCCCCGCGCTGTCATTCACCCCGCTCCTCTCCACGCACAGCCAATGGAGAGACCCGGCCGAAACGGCTAGGCTCGCTCGCACCGGGCTTTTTCGCCCTGTGATTGATGTCCCAGAGTCAACATCTAGCTAGCAGCGGGAGAGGGGAAGGAGCAGCCGGAGAGGGGAAGAATACGGCGCCCCCTCTCTCTTCCCCTCCCCCCTACTTTAGCCCTCCGCGCACTTCGCCTCCAAGTCTCCGCACAGCCAGGAACCGCCGCCGCCTCCGCGCCCCTGCGCTCTGCCCACCGAGCCAAACACAGCAAACGCCGCCGCCCAGGCCCCCCCGCGGGGCCGGGGCCGGGGGCCAGCATGGAGCACCTGGGTCCGCACCATCTCCACCCGGGCCACGCGGAGCCCATCAGCTTCGGCATCGACCAGATCCTCAACAGCCCGGACCAAGGCGGCTGCATGGGGCCCGCCTCGCGCCTCCAGGACGGAGAATACGGCCTTGGCTGTTTGGTTGGAGGCGCCTACGCTTACGGCGGCGGGGGCCCCGCGGCCGGGGCGGGGGCGGGGGCGCGGGGGCCTACGGTGCCGGCGGTCCAAGCGGCCCTGGTGGCCCGGCGAGCGGCGGCGGCGGCGGCGCCTGCAGCATGGGCCCGCTGGCTGGCTCCTACAACGTGAACATGGCCTTGGCGGGAGGCCCCGGTCCCGGCGGCGGCGGTGGCGGCGGCGGGGGCGGCGGCGGCGGCGGCGGGGGGGCCCTGAGCGCTGCGGGGGTGATCCGGGTGCCCGCGCATAGGCCGCTTGCTGGAGCGGTGGCCCACCCTCAGCCTCTGGCTACCGGCTTGCCCACCGTGCCCTCCGTGCCTGCGGTGCCAGGTGTCAACAACCTCACCGGCCTCACCTTCCCCTGGATGGAGAGTAACCGCAGATACACAAAGGACAGGTTCACAGGTGAGTCCGGCCCGCGCGCGCCCCGCCTGGCCGCGGCCCGGGCTCTGCGCTACCTTTCCCCGGCCGGCGGCTCCCCGCGGCCCCTCTGCGCACCAGGCTGCCCGGCTTCTCTTGGTACTTCCCCCAGGCGCAGCCGCCCGCCACCTTTCCACGCTCGCGGAATCGCCACGCTCGAAGAGTTCTCCCAGTCTGGGCCCCTCTCGGTCTCTCCCGCAGGACCCCCACTCTGAGAAGCGCTCCCAGGTCCCCTCTCGGAGTCCCTGGGCTCAGTCAGGCGGAGGGAAGGGGGGTGTAGCTTCGAGACTACCTTTCGCCCGCATTTGGGGCTCGGGAATCTTGGAGAAAGGGGCGCAGCGTGAACAAACTGTTTCTTCCGTCCCGGCCAACGCTCTCTGGCCGAGGCGGGGAGCCCCAGAGTCAGGCGCAAGGAAAGAACAGGTTCCCCACCTCTCGTTCCCTACGCGCGCGCACATACACACACACACACACCACTTGGCGCTCCGGAGGTCCAGCGCCCGCTGCGCTTGCCCGCCCGGCAGAGGCCGGAGCCTGAGTCCAACAGCAGGGCTGACGGGCCGGTCTTCCCGGACTGCGGGCTTCGTCCGGCTCGGTGGCAGCGTGAGGCTGAGCCTCCTGCTTCGTTTTCGTTCGGTCCCGGCATGGCGTCCTCCCCTCTGGGCCCAGCCCGGTTCCCTCCAGTGTGAATAATGCACCCGCCCGGCCCGCGATCGATCGGCGGCCGAAGGACAACTCCTGGGACGATTACGCACTCAGCGCGGCCGGCTGCCGCCCTCCTCGCTGCCAGCTCCGCGCCTTCCTCCGCTCGCCCCGGCTCCCTCCGCTCCCGCTTCCGCTCTCGGCGCTCAGCTCTGGCTCACGCGCGCGCCCTTTCCTCCGGCCTCACTTCCCGCTGCCCCTTAGCATTCCTGGGATCCGAGGCTACGATCCTCGATCCTCGATCCTCCTGCCGAGCCCAGCTCCCAAGCCGGTTGGGAAGTAGCCACGAGCTATGCCTGGGTTCCTGGCCCGGCCTCAGAGAGAGGAGGCACGGGCCGCTGCCGTTGGCGACGTGACTCCCATGGGGCTCGGGATCCAGGGCCCAGGGGTGGAAAGGAGACAGGCAGCTTAGAGCTACACCCTCAGCTAGGAGACCTCAAGGCACCCCAGGCCCCCTGCTCCTGTTACCGCCTTGCAGCCCTGGCTCCAGGCTGGGTCTGTGGCAAAGGTGGGAGTGAGTGGGGTGCGGTGCAGCGGAGGCAATACAGCCGGTCTGCTGCGGGCCTCCAGGAAGGACGGACCTAAGGTACTCAAGGGATCCCAGTGCCCCAACCCAAGTCCTCTCAGGCCTGGGGAGGCAGAGCCTGCTGCCCTTTCTACTCCCCCCACCCAGGCCAGGACAGCCTTGAAGGGCTCTCTCTAATCGAACCCTCCAACGAGAATCTACTGCTCTTGGGTCTCTACAGAGGGCCTACCTGGGGAGCCACAGCCCACCCTAATCTTGCTTCAGGCCTGAAGGAGGTTCTCAGGAAGTGAATCGCTGTCACCCTGTGCTGCTTTGTGTTGCCCTGTGTCCTGTTTGTGTCTGCCCCTGTGCCTGTTGTGTCGGATGGGATGTATAGATCTGTAACTTGCCCCTGTGGTATGTGATGTGTCTGTGTATGCTGCTGTGTGGTGGTCGCTCAGGTCAAGACCCGAGCACCCCCCCTCCCCTTGACCAAGCACAGCCTCTGGCTGCTGGGCAGCTTCACTGAGGCTGGAGGCCTGGGGCTGTGGGGGACTGTGACCTTTAGCTCGCCTCAACCGTGCCCCTCAAGGAGACTGGGGCGGCGACTGCGCCGGTTCAGGCTGGGCACTTGGGAGCCCCGGGCTAGAGAGGCCTCCGTGGCGGCGGCGGCGGCGGCGTCGGCCTGGCGGGCGGGAGGGGGCCGTTTCCCGCCGCGGGCTTGGAGCCGAGGGCTGACGGGAGGATCGCCGCCCCGCTCCTGGGGTCTAGCCGCTGCGCTCGCTGATCGCGGGGAGTCGGGCCTGGGACGCCTCCTGACGCTCTGCCGCTTGCCTCTGCCGTCTGTCTGTCTCCCGCTCCAGTGGCCCTCTCACCCTTCACTGTAACACGCCGTATAGGTCACCCCTATCAGAACCGGACGCCCCCCAAGAAGAAGAAGCCGCGCACGTCCTTCACGCGCCTGCAGATCTGCGAGCTGGAGAAGCGCTTCCACCGCCAGAAGTACCTGGCTTCGGCCGAGCGCGCCGCCCTGGCCAAGGCGCTCAAAATGACCGACGCTCAGGTCAAAACCTGGTTCCAGAACCGGCGGACGAAGTGGAGGTGAGCGCGCTGGGCGGGCGGCTCTCTGCCCCGGGGTCCCTGCTGGGGCGGTCGCACCCCGTTTGCTCGCCGGCTTCCGATCGGCCCCTCTAGGCTCGCCGGCGCCCGGGGTGGGGCTGGAGAGCCCTGGCTCTGTTTTACCGGAGGCTTCTTGGCTATCTGGCCGACACGCTCAGTGCGGGTGTAGACGCGGCCGGTCGCCGCCGCTGCTGGGGGAGACAGCGGGGCCAGAGCTCAGTCCATGCAGTCTGCGCTTTGCAGACCAGCGAGTCCTGAGGGACTTTTTGTTTGCGCAAACTCGCGCTTTCAAAGATGCCTCTTCCCCCGAGGCCGGAGGCCCGATGGCCCGCGCCTTGTTTCTGCGCCTCAGCCGGGGCTCCAGGCGGAGCGGCCAGGCCCCAGACCCGGGCCCTGCTGACTCCCTCCTCCCCCGGCTCTCCGCCCGCCCTCACGCAGCGGGTCCCCCACCCTGGAAGAGGAAAATCAATCCGCGCCGGCTGCGGAGGGGTTTTGGAGAGTCCCACTGAAAGAGGGATCAATTAGGAGCAGATGGGTGTGCGTGAGACACACACATTTACCCTTCTCCCGTCACACACCCACAACCACACTACCCGCCCCCCCACACCTCTGTCTCTCTCTCAACGCGGCCCACACTCCTTGCCAGACTCAATCGCCGCGTACCGGCGCCTTCTCCAGTTGCGCCCACTTGCACCCCTGTACCCTCGCGCACAGCGGCCCGCATACTCCGTTCCACAGGCGCGAGAAGTTTCTCGCCAGCTCAGGCCTCAGGGCGGAGAGCGCAGGAGAGTCTCGGCGAAGTCCGCGGCTCTGGGCCCAGCCGGCCTAGCGCTGGAGGAAGGAATCGGGAGTTGTCTCTTTTTTTGAATGAAGGCGAGGAATCTGCCGGGGATTCCGACGTTGTGGCCACAAAGGAAGCCACTGCCCCACGACTCTGCCCACCCCCCTGCTCTCCTGGGGAAGACAGGGGGGTCATGGCTTCAGACCTCTGGAAGGCTAGTTAAAGAGGTGTAGCAAGGGCTAGCTGAATAGGGGTGCGGCCACTACTGTTCCCAAGCCCCCCACCCCACCCCAGGCTGCAGCCTCAGCCAGGAGAGGGAGAAGGCAAGCCCCTGGAAGAGGGGCTGAGAGAGGGGAGGGGGCAAAGATAAATAGCTCACCCCAAGGAGAAAAGGAAAACACAGGCAGCCTGAAGAAGTCTTAGGATAATAAAGGAAAGCAATGGATCATTAAGCCTCATTTTCGTTTTAAACAAATTCTCCTAATTCTGAGAGAACGAAAGAAGTGGGGGTGAGAGAAAAAAGGAGATCCAGGCACAAAGCCTAAAAGGAAGAGAACCAGTCCGGCCGTTTGAAATGCAGGAAAGAGGGTTAGGACGACAGTCAGACTCGCGGAGCAAAAGGCAAGAAGGGGCGGCGGGAAAGAGGCCGGCGGCCACCGCTGGGAGAGGCCCTCGCCGGCTTCGCGCGGCTTCATCGATCGCCTACAAATTGCTTCTGGAGGCCCCCGGGACTCCCATTAGGTCTGTCCACCTTAGAGACAGACGTTTGATCTCAGTTGACGGGGTGGAGGGGAGGCTTTAAATGGAATGAGTGAGTCATCGCCTCCCCGCACCGCTTCGGAGGAAGGCGGCTGGTCCGGCGGGAGTCCCGGCCGGGCGCGGGGCGCGGGGCTCGGGGCAGGAGGTAGGAAGCCTGCCACAGGCTCACAGAGGAAAGGGGGAGCCGAGAGGTCAGGCCAAGCAGCTCCTAATCCACCGCCCCCGCCGTCTCTGCCCTGGGCTGGTGGGGAGGGTGGTGCGCCGTAGGCTTGGGACAGCGCAGCTCGGGAGGGGAGAGATGCCATCCTCCCCTGGGAAGGGGAGGCTAGTGGGAAGGGGGGGACCAGATGCTTGGGCCTAGCAGCAGATTGTCCCACTGGGTACCTGCGCTCCTTTGACTTTTGGGGTTTCCAGTCTGTTGGAGTCAGGACCCTCCAGATAAGGGTGTGTGTTAAAAGGGCCCAAGCTGGAGCTGGGGAGGGCTGTGAAGGGAGCAGTGCAAGTCCAGGCTATCTCCCCGGAGCGCACCGAAGCATCGGTAACGGCTTATCCCCGGTGCAGGCGGCAGACCGCGGAGGAGCGTGAGGCTGAGAGGCAGCAGGCAAACCGCATTCTCCTGCAGCTGCAGCAAGAGGCCTTCCAGAAGAGTCTGGCGCAGCCGTTGCCCGCCGACCCACTGTGCGTGCACAACTCTTCACTCTTCGCCCTGCAGAACCTGCAGCCGTGGTCTGACGACTCCACCAAGATCACCAGCGTCACATCCGTGGCGTCGGCCTGCGAGTGAGCCTGCCTGCTACGCCGGCGAAAGCCAGCGTCCAGCTGTGGGGTGGCGGAGGCTGAGAGCCAGGACTTTCCGTCCACCCTCCGGCTTCAGACTGCACGCGGGAGGGGGACGCGGGGCACCCCTCCACACGGGCCTGTGCTCCTGCCCACGCTGTTTTCTCTTCGGTGGAAAAAAAAAAAAAGAGCGCGGGAGGGAAACAGGGACACAGGACCTCCTTCCAGACACCTAAGTGGTCCCGTGCCCTCTGGAACTGTTCAGAGTCCTCTCAGTTTGCGTCTATTTTATTTTATTCTGATTTTTAACGTGGGACTGAGAGGCAGAGGAGGTGGGGGAAGAAGAGCTTCTGGGGTCTTCAGAAGACAGCATGGGCTGTCATTTGAAATTGCTCTGGGGAGACCCCCACTGTATTCCACTCTCCATCACACACGCACCCAAAGTACCACCCAGAGGTGATGTTACTGTCCCTTGTGGTGTCACCCAGAGTCAAACACAGAGGACCTATGGCCAAGTGTCACGCACACATAGGGCCATAGCCTTCACACCCTTGATTCTCACTATCAGGCATAAGCTAGTGGTGACCCAGCTTCATTGTGAACAGCATGGCACTTCTCACAAACACAAGGCTACGGCCGCACTGTGACACACTATCCCACACACAACAGCACCACAACCTGCCAGGCCCCCATCACACATCCTAGCTGCACCCAGGTACGCGCAGGCAGGTTTTCACACAAACTCAGCCTTTTTCTCCAGATCCTGTTCATAGGGGAGTTTAAGTTATGCACTTATAAGGTGTTTTCTGTGTAACCATTTTATAAAGTGCTTGTGTAATTTATGTGAAAAAAAAATAAAACCCTCCGGATCCGGAGCCAGGGCTGCCTGCGCCTTGCTGAGCCCAGCACATTGTAGCTACTTGGGTTTGGTGTGAAATGGTGCTGCTGGGGCAGCTGCTGTGTCTGAGCATGAGGGACATCTGGGGGCCAGAATCTGCAGGCTCTGGAGAGAGGGAAGGAGGGGGACAGAGAAGGCAGACTTGAGGAAAGGAAGGAGTGCCAGGCTCTCCTGGGATGGCTAATGCTCAAGAGAATATACTGTCTTTGGGTACAAGGGTTGTGGGTGTGCATTGTGTGTGTGTTGGTGTGGACTATCAGGATGATACTGATAATGAATGTAATAGTGTTTAAATGTGTCACTGTGTTTGCAATTATTGTGAGTGCTGGTTTCTGCTTAAGTTGCAAATCGAAACTATCATTGTACGCATGAACTTGCAGCAGTGTGTGTAACGTGTGTGAATGCAACTGTGTCTTTTTAGGTTATTGTGATCATCCACCCGTATATGTGACTGTATGAATCATGTGTTAATGTGTTAATTCATTGCTCCTCCAAATCTATTTTTGTGTTAAATGCGTGAGTGTTTGTAATTGTGAATCATCTGTAATTGTATGAATATAACTGTGTGTGATATGTAATCATGTGTGACATGTAATCATATATAAGATGTGTGTTTTACTGCATATATGTGTGACAGTATGTAATGGGGGAGTGCATTAGGGGGGAGTGTGGATCATTGTGGGTGACTCTTCCTGCAGGTGAGTGTGTGTGGTTGTGACTGCGTGGATGTAAATGTGTAATACTGGTGTGGGGGGAGGGTCTAAAGCAGGGTGTGCAGATACACTGGAGGGAGGGTATCAACATCTGCTAGGGATTCTGGGGTTCTAGGCCCTTAGCCTGCAAGCCACACAGGTTGGAGCACAGTAAGTCAGTATGTGGGCCAGGATCCTCTGTGGTGCTCTGAGTAGGACTTCCCACTCGGAGCACTAGTCTAACCTAGGAGAGATCTGAATGAGTGACTTCCTAGGGACCTTCAGGGAAGCCCCAGACCACTCCAGCCAGGAGAGCAGCCACAGTATACAACATTCCCTATAACATCTAGTCCCCCACCTACTAGATGAATCTCAGGTACACAAAACTGACTTGGGCCTGCTTTTCTGGAAGAAGCTAGGTTGTGGAGGGTCTGGGGACATGCCATCCTGGGGTAATAAAGTGGTGGGGGATAGGAGGCTCTTTGGGATGGGAGAGTGAGAGAACTTTGTGACTAGAAACTAGAAGTGAGTGGGTGTGGGTCTTGTTCAGGTATACAGAGCTGTGTGTACCCAGAGGGGTTGGAGGAATCACAGAAACTATCAGAGACACTGTCCTTAATCCCTGCCCAGGCTGCCATCCTGGACCTGCCATACCACAACCACAGGGGGACAAAGCACAGCAACCTCCTACCCTAGGAGGCCCAAGGGGAAATTTGACTAGGAGAGGCAGTGCTCATCCATCCCTCATTCTTGGCCCCCTTGGAGCCTGATTTCAGGAGAAGAGGATTCTGTATCCAAAGGACTAAGCCTGGCCCTCCTGCTCCTGCCTCCCAGGTCCACCAGGTCACCAGGCAGGGCCCCGACAAGCCGTGTTGGTTGTGGGGAGAAAGTTCTAGCCACAATACTGGGTCTGCAAGCCGGCTTCCAGCCCGCACCAGTCGAAACACCCAGTACCTGGCTGGAAGAGATCCGGAAATGGCCTCCTGGAACCACCGAATTCGTTTCCCTTTGCCTGGGCAGGTCTAGATGATCCCTCCTCTCCAGCAAGGACTGAAGCCGCCTGCGCCTGGCCCACACTTTCTCTGCGTGATGCCATATCTTCCTCATTTGTGTCTTTAAGACGCACCTTTAGTGCCTCCCAGCTGTAAGATTCCAGAGTCTCTGAAGCTGAGACTGGAGCCTTCCTCCCACCTCTCAATCCCCAGGATCCCTGGAGAGGCTGCTGGCGGGAGGCTGCTGGATATTTTCTGGCTATCGCCTGTCCAGATGAGGAGCAGAGGCAGGAGTGCAGCATAGCTGCACCGCACAAAAACCACCCTCAAGCCCCCTCCAAAGTCCAGGCTTTGCCCCCAACTCCTCCTCCCCTCTTAAGAGACAAACTGAGCAAAATTAGATATCATACACCCCTCCTCATAATACCTCCTACCTCCTAGATCTTCACAAACAGCTAGGGTTCACAGGAGCACAGGGGCGAATGCCCCCTTCTGCCCCACTGCTCTCTGACTCCATCCAGCTTGTCAGAGACTCGAGAAGCGGGCGCCCCCCAGGCGGGGATCCCCAGCCCTGGGGCCCTGCGTCCACCGCTGGAGGCCACCCGGCTCGGGGCTCCCGGGGTCCTCGCTGGCTCTCGGCACTCGCTGGCTGCTGGAGGCCGGGGTCGCGCACTCCCGGGGCCCCTCCCACGCGCCCAGGCCCTGGGGCGAGGCGTCCCGGGGGGTGCCAGACTCCCCGGGGCACCCGGGCTCTGGGCGCCCTGGGGCCGCGCACGACTTCCCTGTCTCCGCCGGGAATTCGTTGGGACGGAATCTCGGCGAATCCCGCGTCGGCCGAGGCCGCGGCAGCGGGGAAAGGCCAGGACGGCGGCGAAGCCCCACGGGGGCAGCTGGACCCCACACCCCGCCCCGAGCGGAGCGGAGGCTGCTGGGGAGGGGGCTGCGAGGGTCAAAGACGGGGCCAAGTGCCCGCAGCCAGAAGCTCACCACTCCGGGCCTGCCACCGCGCCTGCCGGAAGCGGTCGGCCGGGCTCTGTTCAAAAATAGAAAAGGAACTTCAGTATCCGCGTAACTGTGTGGAGCGGTGCGGAAAGAGAAGAGGAATTAACGAACCTGCCTGAGCAGAAAGGTCCGCTTCCTTCCTTGCCTTCAGTGAGCCGACTGCACTGACCAAATTCGGAGGCGAGGGAGCCCTGAGCTCCGGTCAGACCCGGCGCAGCCCGGCGTGGTGGCTGCTGAGAGGGGGGTGGCCTGCGGGGCGCAGAAACCCAGGCGGGGCTGGGGTCGGAGAGGCCCGCGTTGGGCCGCCGGTGGTACACACAGAGAATCTGGCTCAACCTGTTAACTATAATAGCGGCTTTGTGCCGATCTGTGCTGGGGGGCTGTGTGGGCATGGCCTGAGCACTGCCTTGTGATGCCCCTACTGTGGTTGCAGCTGTGGGGCTTTGCCGTGGGCCCAGGACTCAGGAGGGCATCCTATTTATTGTGTGACTTGCGGGTGGGCAAGGTATGTTCCAGGTGTATGAGCCCACTAAGAGGGACCTCCCTCCAGGCTGTGCAGAGCTGGAGCAGTTGGTATTCAGCTGCAGCGCTATGGGGTGTTTGTGCATGTGGGGGCGGGAGCTGGGGCCCCGGTGCTGCCTTGAGGGCCCCTCAGGCCAGGTGCGGGAGGAAACCCCCTCCCTCATGCTCTGCTCCTCCTGCTCTCCTCACACCCACCTTCAGACACTATTCACTCCCACGCAGCCCTCAGAGTCTTGCTCCCTGAACAGCTCAGAGTTTGGAGCCGCACAGCCAGGCCGCTTCTCCCAGCAACTAACAGGAGTTTCTTCCGTTTTGTCCCACCTGCCCCCCCGCCCCCCATGGCTTGAATCTACTGCCCAATTCCAGCCCTGGGAGGCCCTGGCACCACTCCCCTGCACCCACACCTGAACTCATCCTGGGGAGCCCCATCAGAACAGACTGAGCAAGGGCTAGAGCCAGTTTGGATTTTCCAAGGAGCTCAGAGCAGAATCGTTAAGACAGTACGTAAGATGGAAGGGGTAGGGTGGTGAGTGGAAGGAGCAGTGGTGTACCCATGTTGTGTTGAGGGGTGCCTACAAACTCACATCTCCTCAGTCACAGCCTGCATCGCTACAACCTCACATATGGCCTCCCACTATGCAGCCCTTGGGCTGTGCGATATTGCACAAGGGGAGGGAGCTACAGGTGTGCGGGTGCTAGGCACACACACACACACACACACAATCTCCAGCCACGGCATTCTGATTTCCCTCAAACTCACGCCCCTCTACGTCCGCGAAGCTTCTAGGGGCGGGAGGTTACCCTAGGCCTCCTCGCCAGGGCATTTCCCACATTCCCCACCCCCTTCCC
Organism: Canis lupus dingo; assembly: GCF_003254725.2. Classification (NCBI taxonomy): domain Eukaryota; kingdom Metazoa; phylum Chordata; class Mammalia; order Carnivora; family Canidae; genus Canis; species Canis lupus. The sequence goes on from NC_064270.1 coordinate 13,937,297, forward strand.
CGCCCCTCCTCCCCCTGCCCGGAGTGCCCTGCCGAGGCCTAACTCGCCTGCCAGCGGCGCGGGTATGGGGATTTCCTAGGTCCGTGCTTCTGTTGCCAACCCTGCGGCTCGCTCCCATGGGTGAGGACACCCCAAGACGCTGAGACTGGGCTTGGGGGCTGTGAGTCGTCCGGGATTCCAGCCAAGGACCTTCGCCAGGCTCAGAAGGTCCAGCAGTCGCCGCTGCCACCCTGAAGCCTAAGGAAATCTGGCCTCCTTTTGTATGCAAGAATGTTGCCCTATGTTGTTAGGGGCAGGGAAACAAACAGGGTGCAAGGCCCCCACCGCTGCGTGCCGTCGCAAAGGGGGGCTTTGGTGAGAGCTGCTCCTGATCCCTCAAATTTTCCGCCCTGCAGTCCCAGAGCCTACAGATCTTCCCTTCCTTCGGAAGGAGTCACAAGCCCCTAAAGCTGGAGAAGGCAGCAGCTACTTAGCAGTGGGAGCCAGGCCTGAAGCTTCAGACGCAGAAACGCTGGACAAGTGAGTTCCGGGCGCCCTCTAGGGGCTGCGTGGGGAGAGGCACTTGGAGCAAGAGCCCTGGGAGCCCGGGGTCTCAGGGACCCTAGGGAGTACTGGGGCGGGTGCTATGGCGGAAAATAATAACGGTAAAACTATTAAAGATTTTTATTACTTATTTATTTGAGAAAGAGAGCGAGAGCACGAATGGGCCGAGGGGCAGAGGGAGAGGAACAAGCCGGCTCCCTGCACAGCAGAGACTTAGCCAACTGAGCCACCCAGGCGCCCCAATAACGATAGTAATATTAATAAATAACAGTAAGTGCTTGCCGTGTTCAAGGCACTACACAAGATTTGAAAAGTACTGGGGGATCCCTGGATGGCTCAGCGGTTTAGCGCCTGCCCCGGAGTCCCGGGATCGAGTCCCACATCAGGCTCCCAGCATGGAGCCTGCTTCTCCCTCCTCCTGTGTCTCTGCCTCCTCCTCCTCTCTCTCTCTCTCTCTCTCTCTCTGTCTATCATAAGTAAATAAATCTTTAAAAACAGAAAAGTACTAAATACATTTCTAACAACCATCCTATGAGGTAAGTGGCATTTTCATACTATTTTATAGACAAAGAAAATGAAGACCAGAGAGATTAAGCTAAGCAACTTGCCTAACTAAGATCTTGCAGTTGGCAAATGAGGGCAGTATCCGAACCCGGGGTCTAACCCTAGAGCCAGGGTCTCTGGTAGGAATGTCTGAGTCCAGGGGTGTGGTGGATTTGGGCAGTCCTGGATGTGAGACCCCACCAGCCTCCTCAAGGGATTTCTCATATTGTGGAGGGAGCTCTTAGCCTGGAGATCTGCTGGGAGATTGCCTCCTAGAGCTCTGGAAAAACAACCTCTAGTCCATTCCAGTCTACTGGATGTCCTCCAGCTCCAATTGTCCCCACCACCCCTCGAGAAGGCACCCTGGAGCACTGCGGAACCTATGACACCTCCTCCTCCTTCTTCCCCATACTTGTCCACCACCCACCCTCTGGGCCTTCCCAGCCTGGGCTTGCCTCCTTCCAGAAGCCCTCTGAGATTAGAAGGAGGTTCTCTGCACTTTGACTACCTCCTCCTCCCTTTCTGGGTCAGCAGGGTGGGAGACTCAAACAAGCAGAAAGCTAAAAATAGAACCGAATGAATCACCCTCTATTAGATAAAGGATAAACCAGGAAGGAAAATCCTTCCTCTCCTTTTCCATCTGCTCCGTGAAAAGCCTATAGCTCTGGGCTGGAGAATGGGGGATCAGGTTGGGGTGAGTGGGAGAGTACAGCCTAAAGTTCAGAGAGCTGACAGGGATTTATTTTGGCCATTTTGACAGTAAGGTTCAGTCAGAGTATGAAAAGAGAGCAGGGCCTTCCCTTCCCTGCCTCCTCCAGAGTTGTAGGGGAGTGTCCCTGGGGATGTTCTTTTATATACATTATTAAATGTATTCATTTATTTTGTAAAGTAAGCTGTATGCCCAACATGGAGCTTGAATCCACAGTTCTGAGATCAAGAGTTGCATGCTCTACTGACTGAGCCAGTCAGGAGCCCTTTTATTTTTATGTATGTAAGTATGTATGCAAGCTCTCTGCCAAACATGGGAAGGTATATTCATTTATATATAAATAGCTCCTGCCAATGTCTTAAACTTGAGCATGTTGGGGGATCTTGTTAAAATGCAGATCTCATTTATTACATCTAGGGTGAGCATGGATCCTGAATTTAGACCAAATTTCAGGTGCTGTTGATGCTACCTGGAGGATCAAGGTCCTAAATTACCACCTCTTGTCTGAGATCTAATCCTGGATTCTCAAATTTGCCTGTTACATATGGCCTGCAGCCTATTTTATTGCCCAAGAGTATTTTTTCCATTTTATTTAAATGAAATATGTAGACATAATTTATATCCCTTCTGATAGGTTTTATTTTTTAAAAGATTGTATTTATTTATTCATGAGAGACACAGGCTCAGAGCTTGATCTCAGGGTCGTGTGTTCAAGCACTGGTTGTGTTCATCACTGGGTGTGGATCCTACTTAAAAAAAAAAAAAAGCATTCTCCTCTATGCCACACACCTCACCACTCACTGTTATCTTGTGTCCTGCCCCTTCCTTGTGACCTACAGTGGCCCACTCCCATTCCCCATTTCTTCTCCTTCTGCACCTGTCCCTCTTTCTAAAATCCTTTTACTCCTAGGCGGCTGCTGAGGTGCCTTTGGACATAGGCCTAGGTTTTGAGCTCAGCTACTCTGCTTTCTAACCTCAGGCAAGTTAATTAAATTTTAGGTGCCTACCTTTCCTTGCTCAAATTATAGAGCCAACCCCTTCCCGGATTACAGAAGGGATTAAGGAGATAACACAGATAAAAACGCTTGGCTCCTCGTGGGTACTCCAGGAAAGGTGCAGGGAGCCCCAGGGTGGCTTGACCTGATTTTTCTACGCAGCAGGCAGGGTGGGGCAATAGGAGGGGAGGCCTACAAACTATAGGGGCCCCGCCCTCCAGACCTAATTCCCAGACCCCATTTCCTGGGGAAAGTTGAGTGAAGCCCTCCTCACCAGGAAGGAGGTTTCCTTCCTCAGTGCTTAGAAGGGGGGCTACTGTGCATTAACTGCTCTGCCTGCCTCTCCTCCAATCAAGGAGCAGATAAGTGAGTGCCCACTTTCACAGGCGCCCAACTGTCCATGGGGCAGGCAGATGGGTGGGGAAAGAGCTGGTACTGACCCTGCTGGGCTGGGTGGAGACCCGAGGGAGGGAACTCTCAGTGAAGACTCACCTAGCCCTAGAGCCCTCCCTGTCCTCCAGGTGCCAGGCAGGGGTGAGGTCGTTGCAGAGCAGGCCTCATCTCTCCCCCCACACCCCTGTGCACGTGTGCACAAGCACACGGTATCACTCTGTCAGGCTGGGTCTCAGGCTGAGACCCTGGGTCCACACAGTCAACAGTAGTGTTGCGTGTCTAGACATTTACTCCCACGAGAGGTCTTGGTTACAAACCGGCTGCTGTCCCAGACCTCACCCTCATATTTGCCTCCAGTCCAGGCAAACACAGGGTGGCAAGCATTCACCCACCTGTTCCCAGGTGGCCACATGGCCATCTGCTGATGGCACACAAACTGCTGGCAGATGCCACAGGTTCATAGGAAAATGTTTAAGGGGTACTGGTGAGTTCTTTCCCAGTTCACCTGCCATCAAGGGAAAGGCAGCTCCAGCATGCTGGCACATTCTGTTCAGGAGCCCAGGCCTGCGAGTTCACAGACACCCAGGTATATACTCTTGAACATACTTCATATCCATGGGTTTTGACTTCTTTCCCTTTTGTATCTCAGGCTAGAAACTGGGCTCTTTCTGGTCAGCACCAGAGCGGCATGGTTACTGAATTGGGGTGGATTTTGTTGAAGGGTGGACAGGAGGAGTGGGTGAAGACAGTATATGAACCCCTTAGAAGTCCTAATTCTGAATTTTTAACTACTGTCCTAGGGTGGAGTGAGGTGCTGTCCTTCCGTGGCCGCAGGGCTTTGGCCATCGAAGGCTCCTACAACTGCTTTACCGGGCTGGTGACACCAGTCAGTCTAGACCCAGTGGGAGAAGCTCCTCGGGTAGGGAAGCCGCAGGGGCGGTCGTGTGTGGGACATGCGATGTGTCTCCATAGGCGTTGAAGCAGTGGATCTTTGGAAAGTCTGGGGGCCTTTGGTTGCACAAACTGAGTAGAACTCCCACGTCAGAGCCGCCCCCCCCCCCCCCCCCCCCGCCCAATCCCTGAGCAGTTCTGCTCTGGGGTGGGTTCCACTGTCCCTTCCACGCAGCAGTCTCGCTTCCTCACTTGTCACGGGGCGTCACTCCCAGTTCACAGGAGCCCAGGGAGCGGCCACTTGCAGGGAGCGGCCCCGCGGTGAGCCAGGGACAGCCCAGGGCGTGGGGAAGCCCTGCTTCCTGCGGCCGCGACCTCTCGCTAAGGCCAGACGGAACGCTCTGTAGGGCAGGGGAGGAAACGCTTCAGAAGCATCCGACTGGAGGGGCCCCGGGCTCAAAGGACACTGGGCAGGGGGATGCCGGATGGGAATCTACCAGAAATGCGAAAAGGACGCGAGAAACGGACTCTCATTTTGCAGCCTGGCGGGCCATCTGGGAGGAAAACGCAGCCTGCGCCCAAGTGCTCGGCGGCGACGGGTCCGCAACAGCCGCCACCCTGCTCGGGCCGGGTCTCCGCTGCCCGCGGGCCTCACTGCCCGGGCGCCACGGCGGCGGGAAGCCCGCAAGCCCGGCCGCGGGAAGCCGAGCGCGCCCGGCCGGGAGGGAATCCCGCCCCCTCGGGGGCGTCCCGGGAGGCGGCGGCCTGGGCCCCCGCAGGGAAGGGCTTGTTTTTATTCCTGCGCGCCAGGGCCCCAATCCCGGCCGCACGACCCTGGCCCTCTCGACTCCAGCCCTGGGTTCTCCTGTGGTTCATCCCTAGCTGGGACCGAAGACCTGGCCTGGGCAGGAAAGTGCGCGGCTCCCTCGCTTTTTCTGCAGGCTCCGGACCCCCAACCCCAACCCCCCTCCAGTATTGATGGGAAAAGGGCGCTGGGCCGTGGCCTGTCCGCCCCCCACCCAGAGACCGCCCAGGCCGCAGATCTCCCGTGAGTCTGGGGCAGAGACTCCCGCGCTGCACCAGCCCTGACCTGGCACCGCGCTCCGCTCCCGGGATCCTGACCCGCCCGGCGGCAGAAAGGTAAGCGCTCAGAAACCCACGGGAGGAGTACGGGCCTTTGAGTCAGGATTCTTCCAGTGGCCAGGAGGACGAGGGCGCGGGACTCCAGGGCTCCAACTTGCAAGGAGAAAGGCACACTTTCCCCGTGGCTCTCCCACGCAGATAAGCACCACCAGAGTTTCCTTGTCTCCAGTTCTACCTGTGTCCTGCTCCTCTCAGGGCAAGGCTGAGACAGAGTTCAGATGCTGGGATCCCTGGGTGGCTCAGCGGTTTAGCACCTGCCTCTGGCCCAGGGCGTGATCTTGGAGTCCCGGGATCAAGCCCCACATCAGGCTCTCTGCATGGAGCCTGCTTCTCCCTCTGCCTGTGTTTCTGCACCGCCCCCCGTGTCTCTCATAAATAAATAAAATTTCTTTAAAAAAAAAAAAAGAAGTTCAGGTGCTGTTATTTTTTTAGATGAGGAGAAAGCCCACCTGCACCTGTGTGGCTGGGAAGCTGCTGTGCAGCTGTGTGATGAGATTCCTTACAATGAGTGCAGCTGCCTCCTCTTCACATTTCCCTGGAAGGGCAGGAATCCTGGGAGGATAGCCAGGGGAGGAAGAACCAATGCAGCCCTGACTGCTCCTCTCCAGGGAGCTGGATCTTCCCTACATCTCTGCCTTTATGGCCCTTGGATGTAGGAGTACCAGGTAGGAATGCTGAGTCCTTTGGATCTCTGGGCTGCGGGCCTGGCAACTGTCAATAGCCACACCAGTTGTCCTGATATATGAGTCTTCTTAGTGACTAGAGTCCGCAAAAGAAACCTGTAGTGAACATCATCCCTCTCCAACCAGTATAGGGTAGAAGCCCATCTCACCTACATATGGTTCAGGGAATACTTTGCAACCCTAGCCTGCAGAGAATACTCCCCTTCCTTGAACCCTTGATTTTCTCCATGCCCCTCAATGTGTAAATCTGGGTTCAGCTAACTCAAGAGAAAAGTTAACTTATTACAGGGATACTAGGATAGACAGGAAGACCAAAGAATTAAGGAAAATCCATTTTAGGAAACACCACGAAGTCAAATGGCAGGAAAGCCTGATTAGGGCATTGCTGCTGGCACCCCATCACTAGACTCTTGGCATGGGCACCACTGTGTATAATTTCTCAAGTCTCCTTCCATTATTACTACCTTTACTTCCTCAAGATTAAAAGTTTCCTGTGGGATCACTTGATTGGCTAAATCTAAGACACTTTAGGCACCAGCTGTCAGAGATGGGGAGAGAGCAAACATTGTCTCTAGGTTTCTTTTTTTTTTTTAAAGATTTTATTTATTCATGAGACACACACACACACAGAGGCACAGGCACAGGCAGAAGCAGGCTCCATGCAGGGAGCCTGACATGGGGGTGTCTCCAGGAACACACACTGTGCTGAAGGCAGGGCTAAACCTCTGAGCCACCTGGGCTGCCCTGTCCCTAGGTTTCTATATGAAAAGCAAAAACTCCTCCACCAATACTTATCTCATTTGGGGAATATCTCCCAAATCAGGAACAGTGTTCAGATGCTAGGTTTAAAAAGTCAAAATGATAATGTCACTACAGTCCACCCCTTTGTCAGCTCCACATCACGTGTGCCTTTCTTTCTGAATTTACAGTTCTTTCCCTCAAAAAATGCTCACATCCAACCTATGCTGCTATTACTCATACAGACTGTACTCAACTTGCTGCCACAGGGATAATACAAACCTCATAGCTCTAGGTTCAGGATCTTTGTTCTCTTCCCCTTGTAGTTCCCTTGGAATCCTGTCTCAGTATTCTGCAACCTGTGGACTAGACCAGATTATAAGGTTAATCATCATCATACATAACAATACAATAGCAAGAGAATAAAAACTGAAAAAATGCAAATGTTAAAATATACAAGCATCTACCATGACAAAGTTGAGGAGGTGAAAGCCACTATCTTTCTTTCTGCAATATGAGATTCTATTTTGTATTTATGACATCATTCCTCCCTTTTCCATGCTATGTTTCTTTTGCCTTCAGCCAGCAACTGAGTGGGTTTGTGTTCTCTACTCAGGGAAGAATCAAACCTTTGCTCCTGAGGATCTGAACTCTCGATGGTGCTGCCTATGAAGGCTGTGACGGCCTTCCATTAACTTTTACCCCTGGACATAATAGCACTAGGAAGCACCCCACCCCAAGGGAGCCCCCTTGGTTCCATGAATACTTCCTGTTGCCTATTGTGTAGAGTAAAAATCCTACTTCACCTTGATATTCAGAATTAATCACATTGGCCAGTCCTGCTATTCCCCTTTAACCTGTCCATCCACTGGCAAGAGCAACCAGAAATGACCAGGCAGCAATTTCTGCTTCTAATTCAGTAAAAATATTGCTGTTTCTCTGGTTGGAACTTCCCTCCTGGACTCTCTAGCCTTAATCCAGCAGAAACAAGAGCCACAGGAAGTGAGGGGGTCACTTAGTACTTGTAAGAAATGCCACTCCTCTTTCTGGACCCATAAGATGGGGTGTGGAAGCAATAGCATCCTGATATATTTTTTTAAAAAATTATTTATTTATTCATGAGAGACATACAGAGAGAGACAGAGACATAGGCAGGCAGAGGGAGAAGCAGGCTCCCTGTGGGGAGCCTGATGTGGGACTCAGTCTCAGGTCCTCGGAATCATGCCCTGAGCTGAAGGTAGGTGCTCAACCACTGAGCCACCCAGGTGCCCCACATCCTGATATTAGTCACTAGTTCAAAGCATATACCTCCTCCTTGAAGTACTGTACCCCACCACCACAAAATTCTTAAGTTCTTCTAACAAAGAGTCCAAAAAAATAATGGCTCAAACAAGATAAAAGTGTATTTTTGTATTACAAGTAAGGAAGAAAGATAGCTCTGCTCTGTGAACACATCTAGAGACCCAAGTTAATGAGGTACCTCAACAGGTACCTTCCAAAGTTGTCAGTCCTGGCCAGCAGGAAGGAAAGGGCGTAACAACTCCAAGCCAAGCTCTTTAAGAAGATGACTTTCAAGCTGTACCTGTCAATTCCACCCACATTCCATGGGGGAGAACTAGCTACAAGGGAGGCTGGGACAGGTTGTCCCTGGGTGGACAACCATATGCTCAGGAGAAAGGGAGAATGGGCTTGAGGGGACAAGCTGTAGTCTTTACTATACCATTCCATGGATCTATAAAGTCAGCTGCTTCTGGATAATGTGATACATAAGTAAGGTCAGTGAATCTCATGGACATTAGCCTGTTTTTTTTTTTAACTGCAAAATGAATTCCTGTTAAGAAGCAATGCTGTGTGGGCAATCAGATAGTTATAAGGCATAAAGTCCATGGATGATGGACTTTATTATATTAGCACAAGCTTGATGCTTGGTGAAGGCATAGCCAAACTTTCCACTAGATACCTGTGGTATCTCCCTGGGGCTATAGAACAGTTTGGGGGACTTGGAGTTGATTGCTGCTGCTGGAAAATTGGGCATTTTGCAGTGATGGTAACCAGGTTAGCTTTGATGAGATGTTTTGCTCACACAGAACTTTCATCTCAATCTCTGGGCCATGTGTTCCAAAGCAGACCCTGGGATTCCCTATGAAAGGAGACTGAGATCCAGAGTGGGAGGCATTTTGTCCATCTGATGATTTACGAACCATTTCTGTAGTGGGAGGCACTTAGTGACCATTTCCATAAAACACAAGTATTTTCACACTCTGTATCCATCCCTAATGAACCTTTTTTTTATACTTTTTCTTCCTTTTCCTTGTCCCAAATTTTTTAAAAGATTTTATTTATTTATTCATGAGATACACACACACACACACACACACACACACACACACACACATACAGAGAGAGAGAGAGAGAGAGAGAGAGAGAGGCAGAGACACAGGCAGAGGGAGCAGCAGGCTCCATGCAGGGAGCCTAACATGGGACTCAATCCTGGGACTCCAGGGTCAGGCCCTGGACTGAAGGTGGCGCTAAACTGCTAAGCCACCTGGGCTGCCCATCCTTGCCCCAAATTTTTAATCTTATTCCTTTCACATCCTTGCCACCTGTCTAAACCATTTGCTACTGCCCATACACTCAGTACAAATCCTTACATCGGGCCACCTTTCCCTACAGACTGAATGAACTGCAAAATATACTATTTAGCATTCTACCCACAGGGAAAGCTTCTCGTTTTTCAGAGCCACCTCTGATTGGGACTGTACAGCAATTGGCCATTTTTGGCCAGGGTTGCACTATAAACTAGACTTGACATTTTTCTTTCTCTGTCATCTGGTGTTAGGGTATTCCCCATGGGCTCATAGATGTGGAGTGAAGGGTAGCACATCACAGTACTTGTGATGGTGGGGCAAGTTGGTTGCCTGTAGTAAAAAGTGTAAGGAGGCCCTCATTGCCAGGGTCATGCAAATTCTGGGTTAGCACCTAAGTGAGTACCTCCATAAATTTATACCTAAGGCCTCTTGTCTACCTCACTCTGGTCCAGGCCTTGGTGAGTGGCCTGCACAGGATGCTTACTTATGCCTTCAGGACCTACTTGGACCTGATCCCACAGATTCCATTTCTACTTGATGGACTAACTCTAAAGGACACAGTCTGCACATGGCTAGGTACACCAGATAGTAGTCAGGTCAGTACATCTTGGTGTCTCATGTACACCCAGGCTAGTAACTATGTTTTTGTTGTTTTTTTAAAAAAATTTTAAAGTAGTCTCCATGCTCAACATGAGACTTGAACTCATGACCCTGAGAAGATCAGCAGTCACATACTCTACTGACCGGGCCAGCCAGGCACTCTGTAGCTATTTTCTTTTGAGGGAAAAAAAGGCTCTTGATTCTTTACTGGGCCATGAGAGGTGCCTCCACTGTAACATGCCATAGGCTCCATATAGCAACCTGATGTGCCATAGAAAATACAAACTTTTGGGATGCCTCAGTGGCTCAGCGGTTGAGCGTCTGCCTTTGGCTCAGGGCATGATCCCAGGGTCCCGGGATTGAGTCCTTCATTGGGCTTCCTGCGTGGAGCCTGCTTCTCCCTCTGCCTGTGTCTCTACCACTCTCTCTCTCTCTCTCTGTCTCTCATGAATGAATAAATAAATAAATAAATAAATAAATAAATAAATAAATAAAGTTTTAAAAAAAGAAAATACAAACTTTCTCCAAGCCTCATCCATGTTCTACTATCTCTTGATAATTAAATGGAGATGTGGTAGGAATCATCACCATTCACTTTTAACGTATTTTATGGTGTAATTTTTGTGATTCCTCCAGGACATAGATTTTTATTTAAAATATTTATTTTTTTAAGATTTTATTTATTTATTCATGAGAGACACAGAGAGAGGCAGAAACACAGGCAGAGGGAGAAGCAGGCTCCATGCAGGGAGCTTGACGTGGGACTTGATCCCGGGTCTCCAGGATCAGGCCCAGGGCTGAAGGCAGTGCTAAACCGCTGAGCTTCCAGGCTGCCCAAATATTTATTTATTTATTTGAGAGACAGAGAGAGTGTGGACAAAGGGGCAGAGGGAGGGGGAGAGAGAGAATCTCAAGCAGACTCCCTACTGAGCACGGAGCCTGACATGGGGCTCAATCTCACCACCCTGAGATCATGACCTGAGCCAAAATCAAGGGTCGGACACTTAACCAACTAAGTCACCAGCACCCAATGTAGCTTTGGATCTACTATTTTGGTAGGAAGTAGAGTTTCAGGGGCAGGGTGCCTGGATGGCTCAGTGGTTGAACATCTGCCTTTGGCTCAGGTCCTGATCCCGGAATTCGGAATTCAGTCCCATATCGGGCTCTTACGAGGATCTTTCTTCTCCCTCTGCCTATGTCTCTGCCTCTCTCTCTCTCTTTCTCTCTCTGTTTCTCATGAATAAATAAATAAAACCTAAAAAAAAAAGAATTCCAGAGCCTCCTATTTTGCCTTCCCAACTACTGGATTCCCAAAGTGTATTTTTTGCTAGTTTCTGAGGATAGAAAGGAAGATAGCCATGGAATGGGTTTGCAATCCTACCCAGCCCATTGTAAGGCAGGTTGAGTCCAAAAAATTATCTCATGACCTCCATAAGCCTGTACTCTGACTGAAGGGTCACAGGGGCATTTGTGTTAGCTGAAAGCCAGTGATGAATAACCTCTCAGAAGGGTGGATTTTTCTTTCTTTAGGGCCTAATTTCCCTGGGAATAGTCGAGGATTCCTTGAAGGAAGGTCAATAGGAGAATTCAATATAGTTCTGTGGTCAAGAGCATAGATCTGGAGCTGGCCTGGGTTTGAAATCTTTCTGTCTTCATTTCTTAAACTCTAGAATGTGGTAGTGCCTAAGTAGGTAGTATTGGGTAGTTTCCCCCTTCTACAGAAAAGTTTGCCCTTTTTATGGACAGTTCTGAGTTTTGACAAATGCACCCATTTGTGTAAGCACTGTAGAAACCCACAGATTATAACAATATAGTATAGTGAATGCCACTGTTGGTGAAGCCAGAAGGCGTTCCCAAACTGGCCTGGGAGGGGCAACCTGGGAAGACTACCTACAGGAGGTTATCTTTCAGCTAGGTGCTAAAGGGTGAGGAGGAGGTCTCACAACCAAGATATAGAACATTTTCATCATCCTCCCTCCCTTGCCTCCCTACCACATTCCCTCATATCCCTTTGTAGGCAATTTCTTCCCCTATCCCCAGCTCCTGATAACATCTGATCTGCCTTCTGTTCCTATTATTTGCCTTTTCCAGAATGTCATGTAAATGGAATCATATTGTATGTAGCTTTTGAGTCTAGCTTTTTTCACTTAACATGATGCAATTAAGGATCGTCCATGCCGTTACATGTATCAGCAATTCATTGCTTTTCATTGCTGAGTAATATTCCATTGTGTGGATGTATCATAGTTTGTGTATTCACTCATCAGTTAAGGGACATTAGTATTACTTCCAGCTTTTGGCAATTATGAATAAAGTCAATATAAACATTCATGTTTAGGGTTTTGTATGAACATAATTTTTCTCTTTCTTGGTTAAATACTCAGAAGGGGGGATTGCTGGGTCATTTAGTAGGTATGTATGTATAGCTTTATAAGAAACTGCCATGCTGTTTTCCAAAATGCCTGTGCCACTTTGCAATTCCATGAGCAAGGTATGAGATTTCTAGTTACTCCATATCCTGAGCTATACTTCAGTTTTTAAATTTTTAATCATTTTATTTTATTTTATTTTTTTTAATTTTTTTTTATTTATTTATGATAGTCACAGAGAGAGAGAGAGAGAGAGAGAGAGAGGCAGAGACACAGGCAGAGGGAGAAGCAGGCTCCATGCACTGGGAGCCCGATGTGGGATTCGATCCCGGGTCTCCAGGATCGCGCCCTGGGCCAAAGGCAGGCGCCAAACCGCTGCGCCACCCAGGGATCCCAATTTTTAATCATTTTAAAGTAATGATATCTTATTGTGATTTTAATTTTTTTACCCTAATGATTAATGATGTTAATCATCCTTCCATGTGTCTATTTGGTAAAGGATGTCTTCAAATCATTTGCTAATTTAAAACATTAGATTGCTGGGATCCCTGGGTGGCGCAGCGGTTTGGCGCCTGCCTTTGGCCCAGGGCACGATCCTGGAGACCCGGGATCGAATCCCACATCGGACTCCCGGTGCATGGAGCCTGCTTCTCCCTCTGCCTGTGTCTCTGCCTCTCTCTCTCTCTCTCTCTGTGACTATCATAAATAAATAAAAAATTAAAAAAAAAAACATTAGATTGCTTACTTTATTTTTATTGAGTTTTGAGAGCTCTTTATGTATTCTGGATAGAAATCTTTGATCAGATATCTATTTTACAAATATTTTCCTCCAATCTGTAGGTGGTCTTTTAATTCTTTTAGAAGTCTTTTTTTTTTTAAAGATTTTATTTATTTGACAGAGAGTAAGCAAGCAGGGGCAATAACAGGCAGAGGGAGAAGGAGAAGCAGGCTTCCTGCTGAGCAAGGAGCCTGATGCAGGCCTTGATCCCAGGACCCTGGGATTGGCAGACGCTTAACCAACTGAGCCACCCAGGCGCCCCTGAGTTTATTGAAGAGCAGAAGTTTATTATTTTATTTTATTTTATTTTTTAAAATATTTTATTTATTTATTCATGAGAGGCACAGAGAGAGAGAGAGGCAGAGACATAGGCAGAGGGAGAAGCAGGCTCCACGCAGGGAGCCCGACATGGGACTCGATCCCCGGTCTCCAGGATCACGCCCTGGGCTGAAGGTGGCCCTAAACCGTTGGGCCAGCAGGGCTACCCGAAGAGCAGAAGTTTAAAATTTTTAGGAAGTCTAGCAATTTTTTCTTTTATAGATAATGCTTTTGGAGTTATAACTAAGAAATCTTTGGCTAACCCAATGTCATAAAGATTTTCTTCTGTTTCTTCTAAATGTTTTATAGTTTTAAATTTTACATTTAGATCTATAATCCATTTTGAGTTCATTTTTGTACCTGCTGCAATGTATTCATCAACTTTTTGGTATATGGATTATAGGAGAGTTTCGAGGATTAAATGAACTAATACGTGTAAAGCACTTGGAACAGTGCTTGGTTCATAATTACATTCAATAAATGGTAGCTATAATTGTGAAAGAACATTATTGTGCTGTTATTACAGAATTCCTCATTACAAATGCTTAATTTCCCTTTTACTTAAGGGGCTTTGGGTCTGTGAAATGACTCAGGTCTGGGAATCGAAAGAGATGCCTACATTCTCTATCATTGGGGGCTTACTATCTATCATCATTACTTATTCACTTACTCTTTAAGTAACAGAGACCTAAAATAAGGATTAAATAAGATAGAAGTTTATTTCTCTCTCATGTGACAACCCAAATGTATGCTGTCCAGAGGCCGTGGTAGGATGTCTCTATTTCAGAAGGCCATCCCAGAACCTAGGCTCCTAAAAGCTTGTTTTCTTACCATCACTAAAATATTGCCCTGGTCTACATTCCAAAATGTCTCATAACCACTTCTTATTTTTAAAATAAGATTTTATTTATTTCTTTATTTGAGAGAGAGAGAGTGAGAGAACACAAGCAGGGAGGACAGCCGGCAGAGGGAGAAGAAGCAGGCCCCCCGCTGAGCAGGGAGCCTGATGCAGGGCTCAATCCCAGGAGCCTAGGATCATGACCTGAGCTGAAGGCAGATGCTTAACCAACTGAACCACCAAGATGCCCCTCATAACCACTTCCTTTTTTTTTTTTTAATAGTTTTTTGTTTAAAGATTTTATTTATTTATTCATGAGAGACACACACAGAGAGAGCCAGAAACACAGGCAGAGGGAGAAGCAGGCTCCATGCAGGGAGCCCGATGCGGGACTTGATCCCGGAACTCCAGGATTACACCCTGAGCCAAAGGCAGACGCTCAACTGCTGAGCCACCCAGGCGTCCCTCATAACCACTTCTATATTCTGAGCAGCAAGATGGAGAAAGAGGAAGAAGAAGGATGCAACCTGGTGGTGCTTGGATAGCTCAGAGGGCTGATATATAAATTTGAATAGCTTGTCACCTGTCCCTACATCTTTGAGACATCTCCGGTAGGAGCATTAATTGGCCTAGCTTGGGTCATGTGCCCTGGGCTGGCTGAGAGTGGGGTAGAGAGAAAAAGTTCTGGCCCCTTTGCTTCTCTGGGGGCAGATGAGATTATGCCTTCCTCCAAGTCACACACAAAGGGTTCCTCCCAAATTGGAGTGTGTCTACATGTGGAGTAGCCAAGCACACAGTTGTTCACTGTAGTTGGGGACTTTCTGGCTCTCCTCCATATGGCCAAAAACCCCTCTCCAACTGCAGCCTGCCCTTGCATTTAACCTATGCTGCTGACAAACCCCAGCGCTGGAGCCACATCTCCACCGAATGCTTTCTCTTTCACCAGGCCACAGAGCACTGCTGGAGAAACTCACACAGCGAGAGGATAAGTAAATCTGTGGGGTCCAGCTTTTGTTGAGTCTCCCCAGGGCCTAGAAATCCTTTTATATTAGATATCATGCTATTGACCTCTGAAAAGTAAGATTCTTTTCATATGTGGCTCAAATGAACAATAATTTTTTGAACAATAATTTTTTTTAACAGCATCTAATATCCATTCCACATTCAAACTGTTCCCCAAATCTCATAAAGGTGATCTTTCTGTAAGGAAAATACAGTTATATCACTTCCTCCATCAAATTATTTTAACATATCAGTATTGTAAAATAATGCAAATGCAAACAGTGCAAAGTGGTATGGGGTAAAAAGGAAGAGTGTCTCTCTTCCTCCTTTCCTTTCTCTTCTCTCCTTTCCAGTCCAACTCCTCAAGTATTGATTTTTTGTTTTCTTTCAGTAAGTTTCCAGACATTGACATGCAAGCAGGTGCATATATAGGTATATCCTCAATACAGAATCCAAAAGGATCACACCATAAACACGCTCATGTGACTTGCTTTATTTATTTGATAACCTATCTTGGACATCTTTCCATATCAGTAAAAAATGGAAAATTTTCAGTTATTCCTGTCTCCCTGTCTCCTTGGAGTGCCAGCTCTACCAAGTAGTGTGTAGTTCCCTGAGTGCGCCACAGTCTCATGCTGTTGTGACCATGTGCATGTCATTTCTGGTGTCTGGAATATCTTCTCTTTTGTTGGACCCAGTAAACTTTTTTTTTTTTATTCTATTTATTTATTCATGAGAGAGAGGCAGAGACACAGGCAGAGGCAGAAGGGAGAAGCAGGCTCCATGCAGGAAGCCCGATGTGGGACTCGATCCAGGACTCCAGGATCATGCCCTGGGCCGAAGGCAGGCGCTAAACCACTGAGCCACCTAGGGATCCCCTCGGACCCAGTAAACTCTTACCTTCTGCAAAGCCTCACTGCCCTTGGGAAAGAATTAAGCTTTCTTCCCAGTTTCCCAAATGTCCTTGGTATTCTTCTCTAATCACATTCATCATGAGGTTTTGAGTGCTTATTTACCTTTTTCTCTCATGAGACCATAAGCTCCAGAGGTCATCCTCTGAGTTATAACCAACTCTGTCCCAGTGCCTGTCTCAGAGTAGAGTCAGAGTGGTGCTTAATAATAGTTGTTAGTGGGCTCCTTCTCCCATCCACAGAGATCAAGAACATCTTCTGGTAAGAGGAATGCAGGGTCACTGCCCTCCCCACATAGTTCAGTCAGCAGGACACTAGGAGACAAGACCTGGAGAGGACTGAAGATTGAGATTCACCAAGTCTCATTGGCATTCAGGGGAATCCTCTGAATTATAATAAGCCAAGATTCCTCTGTTTTGGGGCTCTCATAATTAAGGCCTATTGTGTGAAGGCAGAAACTTTGCTAAGAATAGTTGGGGACTTGGGTAACAATGACCCCAAGCCCACCAGCCTGATCTTGGCATTTCAGGGACAGACAGAGTGAGAATTACTGAACATTGGTTGTACCCAGAGAACAAGGCTGTGTTTCACTAAAACAAATAAGACATCTTGGGATGCCTGGGTGGCTCAGCAGTTGAGCATCTGCCTTTGACTCAGGGCGTGATCCTGAAGTCCCTGGATCGAGTCCCACGTCGGGCTCCCTGCATGGAGCCTGCTTCTCCCTCTGCCTGTATCTCTGCCTCTCTCTGTGTCTCTCATGAATAAATAAAATCTTTAAAAAAAAAAACAAACAAGACATCTTTACAGTGGGTGGGATAGGGAAGATCCTTCTTCCCTGCGACAATTAGGCTGGGGCTAAGGTAGAGGAGGATTGTGGGTATGGGCTAGCTGGATTGAGTCCATGGAATTTCTGGGAGAGAGGATGGAGTTCTGCCTTCAATGGAAGGTGTGGTAGGTACTACAAATTGGCCCAGTATACATTCATCCAACCCTCTGCTAGTATGTTTTCCTCTCACAAGGTTATGGTCAAGGTATCATCTGGGGCTGCAATTTCATTCGAAGGCTTGACTAGGGAAGGTCTGCTTCCAAGTTCATTTACATGGTTGTTGACAGAATTTAGTTCCTTAAGGGTTTTTGGACTGAGGACTTAAGCCCTCAGTTTCTCACTGGCTATTTACTGGTAGCTTCCCTCAATTCCTTGCCATGTGAGTCTCTCCACGGGGCAGCTCACAACATGGCAGCTGGCTTCATCAGAGCAAGTAAGCAAGAGAGTCTGAGAGAGAAAGCAAGATGGAATACATAGTCTTTTCATAACTTAATCTCAGGAGTGACATTCCCTCATTTTTGCCATACTGCATTCATTAGAAACAAGTCTCTAGGTACAGCCCACCCTCAAGGGAGGGTGATTCTACAAGGGGAGAGAGATTACACAGGAAACAGGGATCACTGGAAACCATCACAGAGACTGCCTATACCACACCCGTCACTTGTAAAAGCTCTCAGTACCAGGACTACTCCTTCCTCCTCCCATCTGTATCCTGACTCTCTCCCAATGACCATGGCCATACAAGGCAAGCATCCTTATAGCCCTGGCTGCCATTTTTTCCATCTCTGATCCTTCCTTCATTTTTGTCTTTGTTTTGTCAATTCTCTTTTCTCTGATTCCTTCTCTTCTCTCGATTTCACATCCTCGATTTTTCACATAAAGCCCAGGACACAGGATACCCCTAAAATTGAACCTCTGCTGTCTAGTAGGGGATGCCAGGATTTAAGAGGACTCTTCCTCCATGCCTTTAGCACCTGAGGCAAAGGAGGGGTCTTGAGGGCACCCAACTGAGCACCAGAAGACCAAGAGAGTCAGGCTCTCCTGGATCTCCCCACATGCTTCCACAGAGGTCCACAAGAAGGTGCTCTCCATCCTGCACCTGTTCCTACCATCTCCAACCCACCTCCCTGAACACTACTCAGATGAAGATTGACAACTGAAGCAGAACACTGTCATACACAGGAAGGCTTGGGAAGGGCACAGTGCAGTGTGAAGAAGAGTGTGGTCCACATGAGTCCCAGAATCCTTCCAGGAGCTTGGAGCAGGTCAGTCCTCAGACCTGTGGTCAGCCTCGGGTTTCCAGAAGCAGGATGGCCAATACTTCTTCCATGCCCCACTCACCATCTCTGCCAAGGTGCACACTCCTCCAGGGGGGAACCAGGGACAAGTCATCTCGGTGTCCTCAAGGCCTGAATGAATGAATGGCCAAACAAACAAATGAGCAAATGCTTGAGACGCTTTGATGGAGCTGTATGTGCACATGTGTGAAATGGCATGTGTACAAACATATTCGTTGGAGCATTATCTGTAATCTCAAAGATTGGAAACAGGGATCCCTGGGTGGCGCAGCGGTTTGGCGCCTGCCTTTGGCCCAGGGCGCGATCCTGGATACTCGGGATCGAATCCCATGTCAGGCTCCCGGTGCATGGAGCCTGCTTCTCCCTCTGCCTGTGTCTCTGCGTCTCTCTCTCTCTCACTGTGTGCCTATCATAAATAAATAAAAGTTTAAAAAAAAAAAGATTGGAAACAAATTCAATGTCCATCAGTAGAGGACCAGGACAATACATTATTTATCAGTGTAATAGTATACAGCCTTGAAAGGAATGGGACAGCTCTCAATATACAGATGTGGAACAAACTCTAGTTATAGTGTTAGGTGTAAATAACAGGATGCAGAATAGGGCACATACTAGGCTGCCTGCCACGTATGCTATGTCCGAATATGTGTAGAAAAGCTCAGGAAAGATACCCAAGGGAAATAGAGCTCTGGCTCTCCGGGGAGAGCAACAGGATACCAGAGCTAGAGGGTGGAAGGAAGGCTGACGTGTCACTGTTTGGAACTGTTTGGATTTTGTATTGTATATTATTTAATCAAAACAAATTTTAAGAGCACACATTTGGAGCCACAGACTTGGATCACCATCCTGGTTCTGCCAGTCACCAGCTGTGTGATTGTGAGCGAGTTATATTGGTCGTTGAGTATCAGTTTCTTCATCTGTAAAAATAGACTGTGAGGAGTCTGCCCAGTGCTCTGAGAATTGCCACAGGTGTTTCTGTGGTACATTTGGGTGCCCAAGATTTTGCTGACACCACTGCCATTTCTACCACTACACACAGATGACGAATGAGGACAAACCTCTGACCGGAGAGGCCAAAGTCATGTATTAAAACCTCACAAAAGGCAGTACAGTGAGAGATCGACAGTGGGATCCTTGACCCCATTGACCTGAGACCCAGGATCAGAGACCAGTTTAAATGTCCTCTGAGGGGGCATGGGGGGCGGGGGCGCAGTCAGTTCAGCGTCTGACTCTGTTTCAGCTCAGGTGATCTCAAGGTCATGAGATCAAGCCCAGTGTTGGGCTCTGTGCTCAGCGTGGAGTCAACTTGGGATTCTCTCTCCCTCTGTCCCTCCCTCCCCCTAAAATAAGTAAATAAATCCTTAAAATAAATAAAGAAATGTCCTCTTCGGGTTCACCTGCCAGGGTCATTACCTAAGGATTCTCTTCTCTCACTTCAGCAACCGTGGCCAGGATCAACCTTCTCCAGGACCCTGCTTCAACACCAGACAATTATGTCATAAAATTCCTCCCTTGCTTCCTCTCTCCCTGTGTCTCACCAGTGAAAGAATGGTGCAAATACAAAGGAATATAACATGTAGTCAGCTGGGGTTCTGCAAGGGGAAGTGCTTGAGATTTCAAGGTTAGTGGTCTTTGGAGACACTCTCCCTAGCGTGAGTGCTAGCTTGGGGCACTGCATTATTGCAGGCTGCAGTGTCACCCTGGCATCCAAGCTATACATATCGGGGATACTCTTTCATTCACCATTTATTCATCTGACAAAAATTAATTCAGTTCCTTCTCTGGGCCACAATTGTAAAGGAGGGTAAGCTGCCTGAGGAAGTTATGGCCCATTGGTGAAGGTACGCATTAGATACACGAATAATAGGAAAGTGCATCAAGTGTCAGAGAGACAGCCAGGCTTTCCAGAAGTACCAACTAGAGGTACAGGACCTGGGGCAGGGGTCAGAGGACTCTTCTGGGAGGAAGCGAGGCTTCAGCTCACACCTGAGGATGGAGGGAGGACAAGCGCTAATGAATAGAAGTGGTTTTGTGTCAGCTGCTGTGAAGGTGAGCCGGTGGATATAAATGCCTCGTGCAAGACCCAACACACTTGTAAGCGCTCCATCAGTTCCAGACAGGACAAGGAAGGAATTTCCCCAGATGCCCAGGCCTGAGCTCAGGGCTGCCATTACCCTAACATGCCACAAGGCGGAGCTCATCACCTGTTATAGTGTGTCCCGGGCCCCGGCCCTCCGCCTGCAAGTGGCTGGTCTCCCGGCAGAGGCTGGCTATTTCCACCTTACAGAACTGTCACAAAGCGCCCCCCAAACACCCCCAACCCCTGCTAAGTGTAGTGTGTCCCAGAGCCTCAGTGGCTCCTGACAGCCCTGTCCTTGTGTTTCCTCCAAGAGCCCAAGATTTGTTCCTTTGGACTCTCACCACCTCACAATAGCTCTGATTCCCCAAAATAGCCACCACTTATGCTATGCTCTTTTCAGCTTTCCGGGTTCTTCCCACCTGCACAAAAAACCCACTGAACCCACCTCTCGAGCAGCATGGGTGAGAGTGAGGCTCTGCACCTGGCACCTCTGGGCCATGTAGACCAGCAGAGCTTCATTTCTCTGCACAGACCCCATTCTCTTTCCAGAGAAAAAGTAACTTCCCACAAGTCTCCCCCCAGAGTTAGAAAGGTACTTGGTTTTGAACAGTCCCCCACCCCACACCCTGATGGCTTCTGGAGAGGGTTGGGTAGCTACATGATCTAGAGACAGATCTATTGTCCAGTCTTCATTCTGCTGGTAACCTTGGGCAAGTTGTGTCACCTCCATGGTTATCTTCCATGAAATAAGATTTTTTTAATTTATTTATTTTAGATTTTATTTATTCATGAGAGACACAGAGAGATGGGGAAGAGACATAGGCAGAGGGGGAAGGAGGCTTCCTGTGGGGAGCCTGATGCAGGACTCGATCCCAGAACCCCAGGATCACAACCTGAGCCAAAGGCAGGTGCTCAACTACTGGGGCTGTCCCACCACCCAAGCACTCTGAAATAGAAATTTTTTTTAAAGATTTTATTCATTCATGATAGACATGGGGAGGGGGTGGGCGGGGGCAGAGACAGAGGCAGAGAGAGAAGCAGGCTCCATGCAGGGAGCCTGATACGGGGCTCGATCCTGGGACTCCAGGATCACGCCCTGGGCCGAAGGCAGGCGCTAAACTGCTGAGCCACCCAGGGATCCCTGAAGTAGAAATTAAAAGAAGATCTAACATTTTACTTTTTGGGATGTTAAGGTTGTTTCAGGGAAAGGGAACAAGCCACTTTAATCCTTTTCTCCCCTCACCCACGGGACATCTTTAAACATACGCTGAAACTGACATACAGGTCATTTCCAAAAAGGAGAGGTGGCCGCTTCTTGACAGATGGCTTCAAGCCAAAGAGGTGAACCTGGGTTCAGGTGGGGGCGGGCAGGAAATCGGCATCTCCCTAACTCTCTCCCAAGAGGGCTCTGGCTGAGGTTAAGCACTGACAAGCAGAGAACCTGACAAGGTCAAGAAAAGGACAGCAGGATTTCCAGGCAGAGGAAGTCCATGGATGGGACTTCACGGGTCAGTTACTGGGGACTGTCTGGGCTCTTTGGCGGGCAGGAAGAAGACTTCTACCATCTGTGCCCAGCTCAGTGCCCGGCACTTAGAGAGCCTTCTGGGGTCAAGAGTGACCAAGCCTTCATCCCTTGGCATTGGTTTGGTCATGGCTCATTACGGCCAGCAGATGATTTAGCTCCTTTTGGAAGATGACAGAGGCCATCCCAAAGGTGCCCCACACAGACTGCAGTTTGCTTCTCAGTGAAACAAGAGTTGGACCACATTGAAGGTTTTGAAACTGTATTTTTCAGTACCCCTCAGAGACAAGGAGGCAGGAGGGGGATGTGGCAAGGTAGACAACAAATGTGCAAAGCCCCCTGTCCTCATTTCACTATAGAAGCTCCAAAAGAACTTGTGTTTTGTTTTGTTTCTGAGAGAGAGAGAGAGAGAGAGAATGAGAAAATGCATGCATCAGCAGAAAGGGGAAGGGCAGAGGGAGAGTGAGAGAATCCCAAGCAGGCTTCATGCTCAGTGCAGTCTGAGATGGGGTTTGATTTCATAACCCTGAGATCAAGGCCTGAGCCAAAATCAAGAGCCAGATGTTTAATCGACTGAGCCCCCCAGGCACCGCAATAGGTTATGTTTGTAAATAAGATGCAAAGAACAATAAAGAAAAATCCATACAACTTATTTAACAATTAGTTATAAAATGAATACCCCATCATGCAGTCAAGAAATAGAACATTGCCTGTGCCCCAGGATCCACCTGAATGTCCTTCTACTTCCCACCTTAGAGGCACCTGACTTGATTTTAAGGGAGCTGACATGTAGCTTTTACATGTATGTGGCAGGGGGAGGGGAGCGTGTTTTGGCTGGGGTGGGCCTCAGATGCAGAGTCCAATTCACCATATTCCCTGGATCATGCATCAGGATCAGGGGCTCATACAGGGCCTTCTCTTGTATTCTTTGATATGCTTATTTTTTTTTTTTTAAGATTTCATTTTTTTTTTTTTAAGATTTTATTTATTTATTTATTCATGAAAGACTGGGAGACAGAGAGCGCCAGAGACAAAGGCAGAGGGAGAAGCAGGCTCCATGCACCGGTAGCCTGATGTGGGATCCGATCCCGGGTCTCCAGGATCGCGCCCTGGGCCAAAGGCAGGCGCCAAACCGCTGCGCCACCCAGGGATCCCTGATATGCTTATTTTTTTTCCTTCATCTCCATCACTGCTCATATTTGCCCTTTCCCCCAAAGACACTTAACATACTGTATTTGGCTTATGTCCCTGGGTATATATGTATCTTTGAAAAATATATTGTGCTTTATGTATTTATGCATTTGAGATCACTTTCTAGTCCTTACTTTTGTCACGTTATTCATAGAATATCTCAAACCCATTGCTTCTAACTGCTACCTATTTACTCCACAGAATGCATCTATCTATCACATTTACTTGTCCTAGTGATGGATACCTAGGATGCCGCTGATTCCTCTGCTGCAGCCAACAACACTCATATGTCCCCTCATGGAGCCCAGATTGAGTAGCTCTGAGGCATGTGGCCAGGAGGCAATGATGTAAGGCAAGGCAAGCAGGCTTAGGCTTGGCTGGTTTAAATAATTTCAACAGGCTCTTGGGTGTAGGAACTGTCCTTAAATTGCCTGGTCTCTGGCCCTGGGTGTGATGGGAGCAAAGAAATAGTAGCTGCTTGGGGCAGGAAGAGCTGGCTAGAAGAGGCATAGGGGTGTGGGCTCTGGACCTGTTAGTTTATATGTGAAAGGTGTTCTCGTGGCTGAATCCTCTGCTGTCTCTAGGAATTGGCTGGGCCGCAGAGGCCAGTCTCCCCAGGGTTAGTAAGGCCCCCAGAAACAAAGAATCAGAATAAAAAGACATGCAATGTAACGCAATAGGTTTGGTAGAACTTTGCTCTTAAGCCAACAGAGCTGAAAAAAATTTTTAAAAGGAGATGACCTTGTCATCTCAGTTATTTTCCTGATTGTTGGCTCATTTTCTATTTCTTCTTGCTCAAAGTTTGACATTTTACATATCAATAAATATTCATTTCTTATGGACCCAGTGCTTC
Source organism: Canis lupus dingo (assembly GCF_003254725.2). Classification (NCBI taxonomy): domain Eukaryota; kingdom Metazoa; phylum Chordata; class Mammalia; order Carnivora; family Canidae; genus Canis; species Canis lupus. Next base: position 13,961,109 of record NC_064270.1, read on the forward strand.
TGGAAAGCTAGGTCATGGCTCTTCTGGCACCCTCCAGTCCTCTTTGTGACCTTTACTTCTCTAGCTCCCTTGACAATTGTATAAAGTCTAATTCCTGTAATAAATCATTGATTCTATGACTTAGTGGTTCTGCTTCCCCAACTGAACTCTAGTAGATAACTTTCCTACAGAATTAATGGAGAAGAAGTTTTGTACCAACTCTGGCCTCTCCAGCTCTGGACCTTTCCCTGAGAGAGAAAGACATTTCTCTCTTGTTTAACCACTGTTACTTTGTCATTGTTGTTGTTTTTTTAAATATTTTATTGTTAAGTAATCTCTACACCCAATGTAGGGCTTGAAATCACAACCCTGAGATCAAAAGTCACACACTCTTCCAACTGAGCCAGCCAGGTGCCCCTAAACCACTGTTACTTTGATCTGACTTCACATTGATGAGACATCTACTCACTTTGGACCCTACCTATTGTTAGAACTTTTTTTTTTTTTCTATTGTTAGAACTTTATAGGAGAGAAAGCACTTGTATCTTATTTGCCCCTTTTCATTTTTTCAATTTCTTTCTAACAGGAGCTTAACCCATAGCTTATACAAATCCTCCCTCACCTACACTATCCTACTTTTCACCTGGTTGAATCCTACTCATCCTCTCCTTTTTCCTGACTTCTAAGTCTGATTCCCTTATTGTAAGGGCATTCTCCTAATACTCTGGGCTTCCCCTTTGCTAGCACATGCATAATCTAATAAATATTTGTTGCCTGTCTCTTGCATTAGACTAGACCTTGCCTCTTTTATTCCTGCTGTACCCCCAGCACATAATGCAGAGCTGACACACAGCCAATGACTGAACAAATTAGCACTCTCCAGGGGGACTACAGAGAGGAAAAATCTTTTGGTGCATTTTGCTAGGAATGTGCAGCAGCCCTGAACCCCTTGGGTGGAACCTGGCTTATCAGACTTTGCTGCCCACTCTCCCTGTCATCCTTTCCAAGACCATCTATTCCAAAGCCTTGAACTACTTTTTAAATGTTAGGTGTTTCACAACCAGTTATTGCCCACAAAGAGGGGATGATATGTGTGTGCCAGACATCAAGACTACTGGACCCCCCCGCCAGCTATGTGTGATATGTAGAACCACTGGTGGGGTGTACCTGGCCCTGGTTATCTTCTCTAAGAGCTGCTAACCAAATCCCTCTGCTGAGGAATGGGCCCAACTGGGTTGCCACTAGTCCATGGGACACTTTACTAAGAATTAGAAAAAGTGCCCCTTTCATAATACCTTTTATTGCCATCTGCCAAAATAGAATATGCATATTTACAATGTCTGTAGTGTGAATGGTACCCATTGGAGTTATGCATTACACAGTCAGCATAACCATATGTGGATCTATGTCCTGCCAGCCTCCCTGTCAGCCTTGTCAGCATCATGTTCCTCTGCCTTCGTCTGGAGCCAACCTAACTTAAGTTGGCCAATCAGATTGGTTCTCTCAGAAATTTAAAGTTGTGATACAGAGCTCTAGTTTGTCATTATTGAACTGGGGAGAAAATGCAGAATCATGGCTGGGATAGCCATTTCCTGCCATGTGTCAGTTAGAATCCCTGACTGCAAGCAACAGAAACCAACCAAAATAGCTAACTTAGCTTAAACAAGATGGGATGTGTTGGAAAGAATCTGGGAAAGCCAGGAACCCAAATGCCAGGCAGGAGGAACAACAGGAATAGCCTCACACCAGAGCAATCTGGCCAGTGCCCCACTGCCTAGAGGATGAAGGGACAAGTATGGTGGGACATGGATGGTGGTGGGCACTGACATGGATAAGGGACTTCTGTCCATTTCCTCCTTCCTGTCTCTCCATTAGGAGAGTCTTCAGTCCTTCAGTCTCCATCAGTCTTCAGGTGAGAGCATCTGATCAGCCATGCAGTGATAGTGAGAGTTGGGGTGCTCTGATTGGGAGGGGACACCCAAATGGAGGCATCCCAATTGAGTCAGGGCCAGCAGTGCAGGCAGTGAAAGAATTCACTTAAGGCAGAACAAAGGAGCTAGAAGTTTATTGAATGTACTGCAAGGAAGAGAGGGCAGGACAGCAAAGGAGAGACTTTGCCAGGAGGCAGTGGTGGTGGGGCCATAGTTATACGGCAGAATGGGGAAGTATGGGAACTTATGCAATTTTCCCTTTTTAGCAATCCAGGGAAATGTGCCTGATTATAATTGGTCAGTTAGAACCTGTGGTTATTTCGAGGTGGGTCTTTTATTTATTATTTTTTAAAAGATTTCATTTATTTATTTGACAGAGAGGCAGGGGATGGGCATAAGCAGGGGGAACAGCAAGCAGAAGGAGAAGCAGGCTCCCTGCTCTCTGGGACCATAACCTGAGCTGAAGGCTGACACCCAACCAACTGAGCCACCCAGGTGCCCCCAAGGTGGTTCCTTTAATGAGCCAGTCTGTATTTGGCTTGGTGGTTGCTGTGGACCCTTTTGCCTTGATTAAGTTTCCATTGCTCAAGCCTGTTACCTAAAAGTGGCCTCTCCAGGCTCCATCCCTCTCTTGTTGTTCTCTTTTTTTATTTATTTAAAGATTGTATTTATTCATGAGAGACACAGAGAGAGAGGCAGAGACATAGGCAAAGGGAGAAGCAAGCTCCCCGTGGGGAACCTAATGAGGGACTGGATCCCAGGACCCTGGGATCATGCCCTGAGCCAAAGGCAGATGCTCAACCACTGAGCCACTCAGCCATCCCTATAAAGTTATTTAGACCACATTAAACAAGGCCACATTTCTTTCTTTCTCATCTTCCCATATAGGGTCCTGTGGTGGCTCCTCTTGTGTTGCACTGTTGCTCTGCAAGTCAAGCATCACTCTCACTAGTTCCACCACTCCTGCTCACTCTCAGGACCAGACGTGCCTTCTTCACCATTCTCTTGGCTTTCTGTCATTTCTTCAAAGCATCTCCCCTATCTCTGGTGGAATGCTTTTTCATATTACGTTTCTTCAGTTTTGTTACCTGCTCGCTCTTCCTCAGGAGCAATGCTGCTCTCTGATCCAGTTCAACTTGCTCTGCTGCCTCTTTCTCCTTCTCCCTGCCTTTTGCAAGTCGGTTCCTCTGCCCGTGCAATTTCAACTGCAATTTTCTCTTGATCCACTTCTACCTTTGAACCACACAACCTTTCAAGTTCATTGTTAAATGAGTCTGTGCTTTCCAGGAACTTCTTTTCCCAATGTTGCTCCTCTATTTGAAGAAGTTCAGTTTCTAGTTTTCACTGATAAATAAGAATTGAACTTGTTGCTTGAGGTCCTGCATTCTAGCTGTTATGACAACTGACCAAACATCTGGTACCACACTTTCACTAGGTATCACAGTGATGGTTTCTCTTAAAAGAAGTGGCTGTATGCTTCACTGAAGAGCCACCATCGAAAGATCATTTAGGGGCAGCCCGAGTGGCTCAGCAGTTTAGCGCCACCTTCAGCCCAGGGCATGATCCTGGAGTCCTGGGATCAAGTCCCACATTAGGCTCCCTGCATGGAGCCTGATTCTCCCTCTGCCTGTGTCTCTGCCTCTCTCTCTCTCTCTCTCTCTCTCTCTGTGTCTCTCATGAATAAATAAAATCCTAAAAAAAAAAGATAATTTAGGAGAAAACCAAGGTGACCTAGGGTATGGTTTTATATATAATGCCAAAGGCACTATCCATGAAAAAAATAATTGATAAGCTAGACTTCATTATAGCTAAAAACTTCTGCTGTGCTGGAGCACCTGGGTGATTCAGTTGGTTAAGTGTCTGACTCTTTGTTTTGGCTCAGATCATGATCTTATGCATTGTGGGATTGAGACCCAAGTCCGGCTCTATACTCAGCAGAGTCTGCTTGGGATTCTCTCTCTCCCTCTGCCCACCCTGCCCCCCACCCTCTTGTGCTCTCTGTCTGAAATTGATACATAAATCTTAAAGCAAACAAACAAAAAACCATTCTACAGTACAAGACACTGCCAAATGAATGAGAAGACAAGCCACAGACTAGGAGAAAATATTTACAAAAAACAGGGGATCCCTGGGTGGCGCAGCAGTTTAGCGCCTGCCTTTGGCCCAGGGTGTGATCCTGGAGTCCGGGGATCGAATCCCAAGTCTGGCTCCCGGTGCATGGAGCCTGCTTCTCCCTCTGCCTATGTCTCTGCCTCTCTCTCTCTCTGTGTGTGACTATCATAAATAAATAAAAATTTAAAAAAAAACAAAAAAAACAAAAAATACATCTGATAAAGTCCTGCTATCTAAAATATACAAAAAACTCTTCAAACTCAGCAATAAGAAAATGAACAATCCAATTTAAAAACTGGGCAAAAGACCTGAAAAGACTTCACCAAAAAGATATGCAGAGGGCAGTGCAGGTGGCTCAGTGGTTTAGCGCCGCCTTCAGCCCAGGGCGTGATCTTGAAGATCCAGAATGGAGTCCCACATCAGTCTCCCTGCATGGAGCTTCTCCCTCTGCCTATGTCTCTCTCTCTCTCTCTCTCTCATGAATAAATAAATAAAATCTTTTTTAAAAAAGGATATGCAGATGGAAAATAAACACGTGAAAAGATGCTCCACACCCTATGTCATTAGGGAATTGCAAATTAAAACAATGAGATACCTCTGCACAGAATGGCCAAAATCCAGACCACTGACAAGACCAAATGCTGACTGACAAGGATGTGGAGCAACAGCAGCTCTCTTCCACTACTGGTGGGAATGCAAAGTGGTATGACCACTTGAAGATAATTGGGCAGTTTCCCCCAAAATTAAACATACTCTTACCATATGATCCAGCAATTGTGGTCCTTGGTATTTACCCAAATGTGTTGAAAATCTATGTCCACATAAAAAGCTGTGCAGACTGTCTATAGCAGACTTCAAAAAATTTTTTTATTATCAATGCGTAGCTGACCCACAATATTGTACCAGTTTCAGGTGTACAGTAGTGATTCAACATTTATATACATTACGAAATGCTCACCACAATGTATCTAGCTGCCCGCCGGTCCTCTGGTCTTCAAGATATGAGGCCAATGCAGTTCTAGCCCTAATGCTCCCTCTTCTACTCACTGGGCTCCCCCTCAACTGGTTTTCCTTCTCCCCCTAGTTTGATCTGGGGGGGGCGGGTTTCTGCAGAGCAGGGGTAGAGGCGGGGACCCTTTGAGCAGAGTGGCCACTTGGGCAGCCCCACAACCCAGGCTGGCACCGGCTGGTCCACTAACTTCTGATCCTCTCCCCACTCCACCCAGTCTTGCTGTCTTACTTTTCAGCCTAAATTCCACCCCCTACCTTTAGGAACTGTCATCATGTTTAATCTCGCCTGGGTGAGCCCCCCTCCACTTCCTGAAATGGAAGGTATTCCATTACCCGGTCAAGTGTGCTTTAAGTAGCTGTAGGGAAATGTGACAGAAAGTCTTGTCAGTTGGACTAGACTTGCCAAAACTTGGTGTAATGTGGGGACGCAGTCACTGTGCCTCCTAAGGAAACCTGAGCAGAGCTGAGGCCCGGCTAGTCAGGATGTTCAAGGTAAGAGGCCGGAAATGGCATGAGGGAGGGGCAGACAAAGCTCAGGCCCCTCCGAAAGGAGGATGGGGCAGGAACTTCCTGACAGCATTGGGGGTGGGTGGGTGGGGCCCACCTGTTGCTGGGAGGGGTTGAGGGAGGAAGGGTGGGGAGAATGGGGTCAGGGGGTGGGGGGAAGACAGGATTTCCCCTAACAGGTATTTCAACCTGAGGCCAGAGGCACCTGAAACCCCGAGCAAAGGTCTGCTCTCCAGAGAAGGGAAGTTGGTGCTTCTTGGTGGAGGGGGCCTTAGCCTTGGGGCAGCCAGAGGGCCCAGGGCTGGCCAACAGGAATATCCTAAAGGATGGGCTAAGTCCAAAGACTGCAGTTTAGCACACACCAGAAATGGGCCCAGCCAGACTCCGAGGCTTTGTGAAGTCCTCTTTCAGGGCTCCTCCTTCTTGATTCCTTTGTTCAATCTGGACACTCCCAACCTCCATTCCCTCTGCCCTTCTGCACCAGGTGGTCAAGGCTTGCCAGGCTTCCTTCCTCGGTGTCTTCCTCGGTGTCTCCTCCCTGCCATCCCCCACCCCTCACACGGTGGAAGTCGGCCTTCCTCCAGCCCTCTCCGGGAGCCCAGGACTTGCCCACAGTGCCAGCCTCGCCCAGACCAGCTCCAGCTGGAACATGGTCTTTCCCGTCCCAGCAGGCTAAGGCACCTGAGGCTTTAATTATGAGCCACTTCAAAGTCTTTCTGGAAGCAGGTGAGAGATAAAGTGTAAACAAGTGAGTGAGTGAGTCATCCTGGCCCTCCCAGCCTCACAGGACAGGAATATCCTTCCTGCTCCTCTTACCCACCCGCTTCTCAAGTAACCAATCACACTGGTTCTGGCCTCAGGCAGACACTACCCTGAAGCTGTGGCCCTTTAAAGCTCTGCTGCTCACCACACCAACACCATCTTTCTCTTCAGCACCCTCCACCACCACCATCGACTGAGCAATAACCCCCCCTGGGCAAAGCACTTTCCGTGTATTAATCCATTTTATTCTCACAACAGCATCATGAGGCAGATACTATTCTGTGCCTCTCACAGGTGACAAAAACCAGGCCTACCTAGAGAGCTTCAGTGATTTACCCAAAGTTACACAGGTAGATAGTGGATTCAGGTTCCAATTTCAGCAGTCCTACTCGAGTCAGTACTTAACCATTGACACACAGAGGAGGACCTGGCAAAGAAACGGAATCAAATCATAAGAAACCTGTCAGACATCCCAACTCTTCCAAAAGGTCAATATTATGAAAGGTGAAAGAAATTGAGAAGAACTTCCAGATCAAAAACCACAATACATAATTCTGGATTGGAACCGGATCTGAGAAAAAAAATTCCTACAGAAGACAGCATGGGACAAAGGGCAAAATTAGAACAAGGACCACATATTAGATGATAGTGTGAACCAATGACATTTCCTTAATTTGGTAGTTGTCCTAAGGATAGGTAAGAAGATGTACTTAAGAGGGACGCCTGGGTGGCTCAGCGGTTGAGCCTCTGCCTTCAGCTCAGGGCTCCTGTCACGATCCCGGGAGTTTCGGGATCAAGTGGAGTTTCTGGATCAAGTGCCATGTGGCGCTCCCCACAGGGAGCCTGCTTTTCCCTCTCCCTATGTCTCTGACTTCTCTCTGTGTCTCTCATGAATAACTAAATAAAATCTGTTTTAAAAAAAGTTCTTAAGAGATATGTGCTGAAGTATTTAGGGGCAAAGTGTTATGACATCTGAAACTTACCGTCAAATAGTTCAGAAAAAAAAGAATACTAAAATGATTTACATTTGTGTGTGTGTGTAAGAGAGAGAGACATTACAGCACATGTAGTACAATATTAGTGAATCTTGGTAAAGGGCATTTGGGAGTTTATTATACTATTCTTTGAACTTCTCTGTAGGTTTAATATTTTCAAAATAAAACCATTGCTAAAAGGAAGTTACTGAATTAACAGAGCCTGGCACTAATTTAGATTCTGAGAGATGCAATTCCATGCTTTTGAAGGACAGTGCAAAGGTAGCACAACTCCAGGCTGCCAGTGAGACCCAGTGTCAAAGTCCTTACCCATCATCTGGCTTCACTGAGGTCCCCAAGCTTCTGCTTTTTCACCCACTCTCAGAATCTTCCCGGCCAGAGACAAGAGGTGGGGAATAGGAAATCATGGCCAAGGTGTGGGGAAGACTCTCTGTCCCTCACCCCCACGGATTGTATCTTTTGAAAGTCTGGACAGATTTGTCCACATGTATTAAGTGGTTTGTGTTGAGGGATTTGCAAAGAGAAAAGGTACTGATTGAGAAGCAGGAATGCTCTTCTGGCTCCCTCTCCTGCCTCTTGGCAATGCCTGGGCCTCCAGGCATCAGGAAAGTGCTCCGTAGACCCGCTGAGGCTTCACTCAGCCCTGGGGAAGCCAGCCTGAGTGTCAACACTCTGGCAGAGAGAAGTGCTAAAGTGCATATTTGAAGATGTCTGAGCAGACTTGTTTGAGAGACAACTGGAGTTGTGAAGTAATCCTGATGTCTCCCCATGTCTCAGTTTTAAAGTTTGCCTGCAGGCCTCTGACCTCTAATGTCTTTCTATATTGTTAGCATTTGACAGAACTTTGCTTAAGACTTGGGTATGACAGAAGGCAACACAGGAGGGTTTTTATTTTTTTTTTTAAGATTTTATTTATTTATTCATGAGAGACACAGAGAGAGAAGCAGGCTCCCACAGGGAGCCTAATGTGGGACTTGATCCTAGGACCTTGGGATCACACCCTGAGCCAAAGGCAGATGCTCAACCACTGAGCCACCCAGGTGCCCCTGGATCCAGTTGTTTCTGAAGCCCTTTCCATTCTGATCATAACAGTTATGTGAACTAATCAATTCTTGCTTTTCCTCTGGGGCCACTTTGAGTTGGCCTTCTGCCCTTAAAAAAAAGCAGGGGTGATCAATACACTGTGTAAGACTCCTTGTCTCCCTAAGCCAAGCAGAATCAATCCCTCTCATTCTGTCACTCTCCTTCCCCTTTCTGCCTGTCTCTCATATTTAAACTAGATGCAGAGATTACAGTCCAGTAGCTAGAACCGAAAGGTTGGGGGATCCAGGACTAGGGTAACCATTGGCTGGTATTTCTTCATGGAAACAAAAAAAGAAAACTGGTCTGTTGAGATAAATAGGGGCAAAGAAAGAATTAGATGGGCAGATTGAGAGAGACATGATTTTTTTCTCATTCCTAAGCTCCAGTGTGTTTTTCCACACCTCCTTTCCGTGATATTCTCTAAATCCCTACAATATCCCCTGTCTTAGAGTTTTTTTGGGTATAAGTGACAGAAACCCACCCAGGCTAACTTAGACAAAAAGGGCAATTATTCTAAAAATAAGTGTCCCTTGGTATTCCCAGGTGGCTCAGTGGTTAAGCTCCTGCCTTTGGCCCGGGGCGTGATCCTGGAGTTTCAGGATCGAGTCCCCACATCAGGCTCCCTGCATGGAGCCTGCCTCTCTCTCTGCCTGTGTCTCTGCCTCTCTCTCTTTCTCTCTCTGTCTCTCATAAATAAATAAAAATCTTTAAAAAAATAAAATAAATAAAAATAAAATTAGGTGTCCCCTGGAACCTTAGGGCAAGTGGCACACCGGGGCCCCAGGAGGGCCTAGAAGCCAGTCAGCCCTTCTCTCTGAGCACCATGGTCTCAAGCATCTTACTTGAGACCAACTTCCTTCAGTTCATGTACGTGAGGCTGAATCTGGCTGCTCTGTAGCCCCAGAGTGTCTATGTTCCAGTGGCCATAGCAATGTTCTACTCACTGTCTAGCTCTGTCCAAATCAGAATAGCTCTGGGCCCAGTCTGGGTCAGTATTCACCCCTGGTCCAATCAGCTGTGTCTGACTGTACTCCAGCTTCTGCAGCCCACCTCTGGGGAAGGGTCAAAGAGGAGTCCTCTATAACCATATTCTATCAGGCTGCTTTGGGTAAGTTTCCATTCATTGCCATTAAATAGGACTGACTAACACAATTGCCAATAGCCTTAGGGTACCTGTTTGCCCCTTACTTCTCCTTATTGGAAGGTGTATGGCTCAAGGGTATGTCCAGCTGGATCAAAAGGTAAGTTCTTCCCAAATGAGAGCAGGGAACATTCTTCCATAGTGGTTCTCCCATGAATTCGTGTTGGTGGCAGCCAACTGCCCCTCCCTTTCCACACCATCGACTACTACCCCTGAGGGAGAAGGGGTGACATATTACCCTGCCATTCTGTGCAGGGTGGCAAAGAATCCTACATGATATTCCATAGGCAGACTCCTACTGGCATGTACATCATAAGTTGCCCTTTCAGTAAGGACAAATACCAACATTTCACTATCTCTGGACAATCCCAGAACCATACAGAGTTAGCTCTGAATGGAAAATTCTGGAAGTTGAAGATGATTCTCAATTTCACAAGGGGAGGTAGGTAGTGGGGCTGCAGGGGCTAAGGCAGGTCAGCAGGAGTCTTGGGTACCTCTTCCCACTCCTGTACTTAGGACTCTAATCAATTCCACCCAGAGGCCAGAGTTTCCTTTCCTGCATACTCAGTCTGCTGGGAGGACCCCCTGTAGTATGTCTTTTTTTTAAGATTATTTATTATTTATTTGTGATAGACATAGGGAGAGAGAGAGAGAGAGAGAGAGAGACAGAGACACAGGAGGAGGGAGAAGCAGGCTACATGCACCGGGAGCCCGACGTGGGACTCGATCCTGGGACTCCAGGATCGCGCCCTGGGCCAAAGGCAGGCGCTAAACCACTGAGCCACCCAGGGATCCCCTGTAGTATGTCTTTAACTTCTCTTTTTTTCGTGATCATTCGGCAGCATGGGGGTGAGGGGTGGATGGAGGCTGCTTCACAGAACACAGGCACATCGAAGGCCCACCGTGGGGAGGACAGCAGAACGTTTCCTATTGAGTGTTACTATTCCGCACTGAAAATATCACTGGCTTGTGTTAAAGCAGAAGCATTAGAACTACTGCCTAAAATGGCTGAGAGGGATGATTCAGAATTTAGAGTAAGATATAAAGAAATGCAAACACTCAGGCATGTCTGGATACCTCCCTCCCTCACACATCCAGTATCACTCTGTTCCTGACCATTTTTTTTCCCCTGACCACTTTCTAATCTAATTTTCTCCTTCCACCTGAGTCGAATACACTTTCCAAAATCATCCGGAGCATATCTTGGCTTGTTCAAGGCCCAACCTCCTGTTTGCCTCCAGGCCCTGGTGGGCAGCTTCCATTTAGCTTTTAGGCTTTTTGCTGGCAGGAGACACATGACTACATCAGTGCTTCTCTTGGCAGAAGATGTGTTTCAACAACACACCTTGCCTGTAACAAAAGCATCGAGCAACAACCTAAATGGCATAGGGAGGAAGCACTGGAGAGCTGGGCGGGGCGATGTTGTGGCCCAAACATATTATTAACTACTAAAAGAATGGCAAGCCACCAGCAGGGGAACTATAGAGACCTGGGGAAAGGAGAAAGGGAAGCTTAGGTGGGGCAGGCCCTTGGCCAGGTGACCAAGTTTAACATCATCAGTGAGGAGTCCCTGTTGATTACTTGTCCCCCTGTGTGATGTGATGAAAAGGGCACTTCACCTCTGTGTCTTCTTCCCCAAACCCACGACCCCAGTCTAGCCATTAGAAAACTGCCAGACAAGCCAAATTGAGAGAAGTTCTACAAAATACCTCACCAGTATTCCTCCAAACTGTTATGGGCATAAGACAAACAAAGTCTGAGAAACTGTCACAGATCATCAGACAGTAAGACATGATGACTAAATGTAGTGTGGGGTCCGGGATGGAATCCTGGAACAGAAAAAGGAGGCTGGGTAGTGGAAACTCTGGTGAAATTGAATGAAACTGGGTGGAACACACTCCCCTAATGTGAGAGATTAACAAGAGGGGTCACTGGATGAGGCCTCTGTAGGAACTCTCTGCCCTACCTCTGCCACTGTTCTGTAAATTTAAAACTATTCTTAAGTTAAAATCTTATTTAAAAAAAAAAAAAAAAAGGTAATGCAGGGATGGAGGGGTGGGGAGTTTTGGAAGAGAGAAGTCCTGGGTAATCTGAAGTAGAAGCAAAGAGGCTGCAGCTCTCAACGGAGACAGGCAACCTTGCCCCGGCATTGCTGGGGAAGTAGCTTCCTATAAACAAGGTTAGCCAGTGTTTTTCCTTACCTGTAGCTGGCAGAGAGAGATCCAAAGCTGAACTGCCCCAATTCCGATACGCACGTGAATCACTTTGTGAAATCTTGTTACAATGCAGATTCTGATTCAGCAAGTCTGGGTGGGGCCTGAGTTTCCGCCTTTTAACTGGCTCCCAGGTGATGCCGAGGCTGTGGGTCCCAGGACCACACTCACGGAGTTGTAAGGAGTTGAAGAGTCCAACGCCACCTCACCTGGGAGGAGGGGAAGAGATGCTGAAAGGGAAGCTGTGACTCTCCAGACACAATCTGCAACCTGGCCACCTTGAGGAGGAGGGCAAGCTGGCCGCGGTGGCCCATGGCCCAGTGAGAAGAGCAGAGTGTGGGCTCTGCAGCTTCGGGAAGCAGGTTCCATTCCTGCACACGGCCAGATAGGGCAAGTGCGTCAGCCCCCAGCCTCATGTCATCATTGGCACCATGGGCATCCTAACCAATCCCTATGCCTTGAGGTTGTTCTGAGGACTGAATGAGGTGGTCATGTGTGAGGCTCCTAGCACGAGGTACAACCACTTGTGGAAGTGACTGCCAAATGAGCCTCAAATGACTGACATGCATGACATCTCTCTGGTTTTTATTAACATGGCCAACCCTTGTGAAGCCATTTTGCTTTACTTATTCAATCATTCAGTCAACAGATACACATTGAAAACCCATCATGGGCTTCCCAAGAATCGGTTGTCTGAAGTCTCTTGCCTCACAGAATCCAGATTTGCAAACAGCTGGAGTGGAAAAGAAGCACAAAGCCAGCCTAGCTCTTACTCCCCACTTGCCAAGGCCCAGCCCTGCTGAGTCTTTCTGGGTCCTCTGTGCTTCTCACATTCTGGCCTCCTTCTCTGGCTGGGGTCCACAGAACAGAGAAAACTGGGCCAGTGGGCAGCCCATCTTCCTCCAGAACCTCCTGGGGGTAAAGGCGTGGCTCCCCCAGTACCCCCTTCTCCCTGGATTGTTCTCCCCTTTCTCTGGTTTTAGGGCTCTGGCCCCAAGCTCAGCTACATCCTGGCAGCTGTCCTCCAAGGGGCAGGGGCTACAGAATTCCTGCTCATCTTCAAACTTACACAAACATTTATATGGTCACAGGAGCTTCTGAATCAAATCAAGATGGTTTCCCTATAACAGACACAAGGAAAAAGAGAAGGAAACTTTTTTTTTTCTTAAAGATTTTATTTATGTATTCATGACAGACACACAGAGAGAAGCAGAGACAGGCAGAGGGAGAAGAGGCTCCCTGTGGGGAGGCTGATGTAGGACTTGAACCCAGGACCCCAGGATCATGCTCTGAGCTGAAGGCAGATGCTCAACCACTGAGCAACCCAGGCATCCCAAGAAGAGAATTGATTCTATTAACTTCTGTTGGGTCACAGACCCTTTAGGAATCTGATAAAAGCACCCAATGTCATCACCCACTCAGGAAAACACATAAGCACACACCCACACAGTTGTGTCACCACTTGCTAGAGATATTGAGCATTGGGTTAGGAACTCTCAGGTCAGAGGCTCCTATAAGCTTAGGCATACCAGCAGAACATAGCCAGACAACAGGGTGAGATGGTGGGGATGATTGAGGTCCCTAATTTTCAGTGTCATCACATTGTCCCTCTGCCTTCAAGTTCCCAACTGCATCAGTAGCCACCTACAGCTGCCCTTGGCACTCTCCCCAAGGTCAGAGTGCAGACTTATCCAGCTGGTGCATCCCTGTCAGCTGCTTCTCCTGGGATCTTCAGAAATCTCAATGCATCGGGCCTGGTGACATAAAAACCCAGGACACTTCTCTCTGGTCTGTGGCTGATTCCCCTCTCACTGGAATAGGGTAGGTTTCCAGCCTATTCCCAGCACCACCCGCAGCATACCCTCAGTCTTCTTCTTGGGCTCAGGCTAGCACACAAAATAAGGTATCCTTTCTCCCAGCACAGAAGGACCACTGACCTTTACTCAGAACCCAGAGGGAATGGCAGGAAATAAACAAGATCCAAGGGCATAAAAATGGTCCACGTATCCACAGCATCTCCCTGGCCCCGGATCCTGGCCACAACCTGGCAGCCCCAGTCCTGGTTTCTCCCCTCCCATCAACTTGTCACTGTTTCAGTGACCTCCCTTCTTAAGTGATCCCTCTTTGCTTTTTTCTTCCTCCTCAGTCTCACCCTCCCTCCTCCCTCTGTCTCTGTCTTCCTTACTGTATGTGAGTAAGATGTGGCTGCCCCTAGAAAGAGACAAGGAACTGCTAGTTTTCTACCAGGGTCTGCTGTCTCTTTCTTTAGCCTGCCTGTGTTTTAGCTGGCACATGAACACACAGCTGAAGATTTTACTTCCCAGCCTCCTTTGCAGCCTAGGTGAGGCTATGCTACTAAATCATGATTGATGGCCATGAAGAGATCAGAGGTATGCCACTTCTAGGTCGTGACCTTAAAAGGAATGTATAAATGCTCCTCTTGCTCTTTCTTTCCTTTTTTTTTTTTTTTTTTTCTTTAAGATTTTATGTATTTAATTTGAGAGAGAGCACAAGCCGGGGTACGGGGTGGGGAGGAAAGGCAGAGGGAGAGGGAGAAGCAGTTTCCCAGCTAAGCACAGAGCCTTGTGTGGGGCTTGATCCCAGGACTGGGAGATCATAACCTGAGCAGAAGGCAGACATTTAACCCACTGAGCCACCCAGATGCCCCATTGCCCTTTCCTTCTTCCCACTAACTGGGAAGCAGACATGATGGAAGAAGCAGAGGAGCCAGTTTGACCCCACTGATGGGAGCCACCATGGGCTCAAACAGCAGGCACTCAACAAACACATTTTTGGAGGGACTTAACTCATTTAATCTTCATGACAATCCTGAGGTAGGGTTACCTTGCCATGTCTATTGTCATTCGGACTTTACAGATGAGGAATCTGAGTTACAGAAAGGTTGAGTAACTTCTGTAAGGTCACGAAGGGCAGGATTGGAGCCCAGGAAACCTGGGTTGAGTCTGCTCTTCAGTATCACAGCATACAGAAGACAGTTTGGTACACTATACTGCTGTGTAATGAACAATAGACATCTATTCCATTTAGCCTCTGTATTTGGGGGTCCCTTTGTTACAGCAGCTTAGATATCCCTTAATATACCCTCTGTGCCACCCCAGAAGTGACCATAGATCTCCACCTTGCCTAAGTCCCAAATATGAGCCCCTCAAAGGGCAGTAGCAAAGGAGGCAGACTCTGGGAGTAGCTCTCTAAGGGCCAAAGGCTCCTAATTGAATCCCTCCTATTCACTCCAGGCTGTGCATAATGAAAAGTCCCCATCACTAGTTCCTAGGCATCCATGCATGCTCACCAACCCTCCCTTTCCTCCAACATATACACACACACCATACCCCGAGGACACAGCCCCTCAACCTTCTCCAAAGGGTAGTGTCATATCTGCTTTTTATTATTTATTTATTTATTTATTTATTTATTTATTTATTTATTATTTTTAAAATTTGAGGGCAGCCCCCGTGGCGCAGCGGTTTAGCACCGCCTGCAGCCTGGGGTGTGATCCTGGAGACCCAGGATCGAGTCCCACGTCAGGCTCCCTGCATGGAGCCTGCTTCTCCCTCTGCCTGTGTCTCTGCCTCTCTCTCTCTCTCTCTCTCTCTCTCTCTCTCTGCCTCTATGAGTAAATAAATAAAAAATCTTATAAAAAAAAGATTTTTAAAATTTGAGACAGAGACAGAGATAGCAAGAAAGAACATGAGCAAGGAGGAGAGGGAGAAACAGGCTCTCCGTGAACAGGGAGCCCAATGCGGGGCTTGATCCCAGGACTGTGGGATCATGACCTGAAGGCAGATGCTTAATGGACCGAGCCACCCAGGTGCCCCTGTGCCTGTTATTTAAATCAAGTAACATTTGGGGGGCACCTGGGTTGTTCATCCGGTTGAGTATCTGACTCTTGGTTTCTGCTCAGGTCATGATGCTGGGGTCCTGGGATGGAGCCCTCCTTCAGGCTCTGTGCTCAGTGCCGAGCCTGCTTGTCTCTCTCCCTCTCCTGCCCTCCCTTGTGTGCAAATGCTCTCTCTCTCAAATAAATAAAATCTTTAAACTAAAATCATGTAACATTGTAACAGTTTTGCAGTTTACAGTTTACAAGATAGCACCACAGAACATCCACATAGAAAGATATCCAAGATCTCTCATTAAATGAAAAAAAAAAAAGTAAATTTCAGAACAGGATGCATGTTCTGCACTTATTCCCACACACACGTGCACATACCTGTGAAGACACAGGCTCCTCTCTGGATGTAGTGGCTATTCAGGACTGCTCTGGAGCAAAGCAGTTCTCAGTGTCACCCTATTTTACAGATGAAGAAACTGGGACTTCAAAAGTCCAGGATGGGGATGCCTGGATGCTCAGCAGTTGAGCATCTGCCTTCGGCCCGGGGCGTAATCCTGGAGTCCCGGGATCGAGTCCTATGTCGGGTTCCTTGCGTGGAGCCTGCTTCTCCCTCTGCCTGTGTCTCTGCCTGCCTCTCTCTGTGTCTCTGCCTCTCTCTGTGTCTCTCATGAATAAATAAATAAAATCTTAAAAAAAAAAGTCCAGGATGTTGGCCCAGACTATGAGGCTAACATGAGTGAGACCCCTGCAATGCTCTTCAGCCTCAGACCTCAAAGCCCTGCTCTTCCCATTCGACCTGCCTCCTGTCATACTAAGTCAATGACATTCTAGGTTACTGTCACTCACCCTAGTCTGCCTAGCTCACTACTCCCTACCCCAACCTCAACCCTGGCCTTAGGAGACACCAGAGACAGGAAGTCTCTGGAGGAGCTTTTCTGGTATGGCCTCACTGCCTGCTTATCATTAATAACACTGGATATTCTAGGGCAGTCGGTCTCAGCGATAAAGGAATCCTCATTACCTGGAGACTATGATGGAAATGTGCCAGTCAGGGCTTTTCCTTTTAAAACTCCTGAATCTGGGCTCAGTCTGTGTTTTCTTTAAATAAGAATCCCCCAGGGGGAGTGAATTTGATAGCCACTTTGTGTTAATATTGAAACCAGTAGATAAACCCAATCCTTTATGGGAAGGGTAAGGGAGTGGCGGCCCAGAGAGATCAGTTCTATTTCTTTGGTGGGAGAGGTGGGCTGGGGAGAAACAGTGGGAGCAGTTTCAGAGAAATCCCAAAGGAGGGGCTTGTCTCCCCTGGCCTGGGAGACTTTTCCTGGATTAACACCTTACACCTGGCACTGAAGTTCTTGAATAATAACCAGCATTTGTGCTGAAATGTGCCTTTTACAAAGCTCCTTAGGGGACATTAGGCTCATATGGTCCTCAGTGCAAACCCTGAAGCAGAGATTACTGTTCCCAACTCACAGATGAGGAAACTCAGTGGAATGAAGTGACTTGCCCAAGTCCCACAGTTAGGGAGCTACAGGCTTGAACCTGGGGTGGCTGCTTCCTACTGACATGCTTGATTTCTCACCTGGCAGCCCTTCTAGGGTGAGTGAATGGATAGGAAGGGAAGAGGTTTTGCACTGCTCACAGATTAGTGCCCTTAAGAATCTGGGAAAGAGGGGCAACTGGGTTGCTTATGTGGTTAAGCATCCCACTCTTGATTTCAGCTCAGGTCATGATCTCAGGGTTGCTCAGCAGAGAGTTGGCTTGAGACTCTCCCTCTCCACCCAGCTTGTGCATATGCTTGCTCTCTCTCTCTCTCTCAAATAAATAAATCTTAAAACAGCAGCAACAACAAAAAAACTCCACCAAGAATCTGGAAAAGAGGTAAAGAGGGAGCATGCTCCTACATCAAAGAGAAGATTTGCAGGCCCTACTTCCAGGGATTCCAGTGGCTCTGGAGTGGGGTCCTGAAATACATTTTCTCAAGCTTGGATTAGTGTAGAGCCAGGCATATCGGCCTCTCCTCCCCTGCTACCTCCTCTTCCTAGACCTGTGTGGAGGAGAAGGGGACACGGAGTACCATGGCTGTGAGTGCAGTGACTCCAAAGATGTCCACACTTGAAAGAGGTGGAAGCACTACCCCCTCATGGGAAACTACTGAAGGCCTCAAGAGAGAGAGAAAAAGGAAAAGAATGGAAAAGATCAGAATCCCTTTCACATCTTTCCCCATCTAAGGCTTGGATTTAAGGATTCTCGTTTTCTTGGGCTAGAGTAAGTGGAAATTCCCAGTACTGTAGCTTCCTTTGATCAGAGTCTAGATGGGAGTCGTGCTTTTTAGACAATTTTTGGACATGGCTGGTGGACAGGAGGGAGCCTGGATTAGAACTCTGGGAGGCCTAGACACATTTCAGAGCATCACCTCAAAGGAAAGTTTGTCACCAGGGCAGCCTGGGTGGCTCAGAGGTTTAGCGCCACCTTTGGCCCAGGGTGTGATCCTGGGGACCAGGGATCAAGTCCCGTGTTGGGCTCCCTGCATGGAGCCTGCTTCTCCCTCTGTCTGTGTCTCTGCCTCTGCGTGTGTGTGTGTGTGTGTGTGTGTCATGAATAAATACATAAAATCTTAAAAAAAAAAAGGTTGTCACCAGATCTCAGGGGAACCTTCAAAGCCCTGTATCTATCCTGTCACATACGCAGGCACACATCGCCCTCCCTTTCTCTTCTCTATGGACAATCACAAAAATCAAGGTTAAAGACTCAGAGTGACCTTCAGAGACCACCTGGTCCCACACCTGCCTGGGTTCCTGCCCACTCTGATCCTTGCTTCTCCTTGTTGTCTAGGGCTGGAAAATGCTCTGCATGGGAGATCTCAGGAGAGGGTCTCTGTGCCATAGTGTGGCTGTGGTCAGGAGGCTCAGTGTCAACAGCCTGGGTCAGTGTAAGGGAATATTTGGTGTGTGGGGGAATCAGGCTGTGGCAGGCATTGTGAGTGCCCTTATGGGGGTTCTGTGCCAGGGAGTAGCTGGCTATCACCCAGACACGGTTGGCATTCTCCTCACCTGACCTTTCCATCTGTAGAGTGCTAACAAGGTAATACAGGTCCTCCTGTCAAGCTTAAAAATCATAACGTAGAGGAAGAAACTTCTAACTTTCCAGCACCGTATCAGCTGAGGGACAGCTGACCCAGCAGAAGAATGGGAAGAGGTCAGATAAGCATAGAACGGTAGGGGTGAAACTCAGCAGGACTGAGTCCTTTCTTCCTTGTGTAGACCCATGAGGACCAGAGAAACCTCTTCTGCCCATCTTGGAAAGGGATATCCTTCCTGAAGGTAGAGGGATGGCTAAGATGACCGCCAGCAGATCAGACTGGGATCAGAGAAGCAGACCCTGCTTCTGGTCTGACTTCTGCAGCCTCTGGCACGGCAGCCTGCAGCAGTACCCAACTATGGACACCAGAGGGAGCTCTTGTCTAACCTTTCCCGCGCAGAGGCGCTTGCAAGAACGTCAACTTGTGCGACCCGGGAGCGTTCTGATCATTTGTTTCTAATGTGCAGGTGCCTGCAGAGAGGAGGGCCGGGCTTGGGTAGGAATAGGAATGACTAAGGGCTCATAATTTTCCCTTTAGGCGCTCACCCAAAAGAGGGAGTGTCCTCTTGCAGTGCCCCAAGGAGGACCCTTTCTCCCCACCCCCAGCAGAGACATGAGGCGGCCCCTTTCTCAGCCCTACCGCATACCCAATTCCTTGAAAGAGCGTGGTCCCGAGCATCTGCGGGTTTCCAGGGAAGACACCCAGCCATCGTGGTGTCTGTCGCCTGCTCTTCCTTGCCGTGGCCTTCTCCTAATGGCTAAGTACCAGGAAGTGGAAGTGAAACGTGCTCACGGAAGGGCTTGTGGTGTGAGAGTGGGACTGCGTCGGTATAGGCGTTGGGGTTCCAGGATGGGTAGGAGGGGACGGGGGGCAAGAGGGCGCACGCTGCTGTTGCGCATCTCCATAAATGCCGCTAGGTGGCGCTCGAAGCCTGCATCAGAGAAACGCAGGCTTTTGGAAAAGTGGCTCAGGTGGAGGGGGCTGGCTTGGAGACCCCTTGAGGGCTGCAGGAAGGAGCCAGCTGCCGTCCAAGGACCCTCCTCACTGGAACTGAGGGACAGCTCGGGTACTTGGAGGCCTACGGAGCAGTCACGGTTCCCAGGAGTCCTGGAAGGGGTGAGGAGAAGACGGGGCATAAGGCACTGCTCGGGTTGGCTGAGACAGAGGAAGGATCCCCTAGACCTGCCCCAGGACCTGGAAAAGGGTGGAGGATACTGGATCTTTTCGTCTATTGTAGGTCCACCTGCCCCTCTGGGTTCTGTTTTGAGGTCACTGGGAGAAGAACCTCAATTTGACCCAGGAATAAAAAATCCAAGAGCATGCTCATGACTGTCCATCTGTTTGTGTTTTCCACCAGGATCTGTGGATCTGTGTATTACCTCCTGCTCTGGGCTTTCCAGACTCCACCCTGGGAAGCAGGTGGAGTGGGCTGTAATCTCTGAACCTTTGCTCTTTCTTCCATACCCTCTGCTGACAGTGGGGAGTTGGCCCAAAGCTTTGAGAAATGGCCCCCAGAGCCCAGAAGGGAAGGGTGCTCTAAAGGCATCTGTCTGACCCAGATCCATTCCCCAGTCAGAATTTGCCTCTCAGGGACACCCCCGGGGCCATGGGGTCATTCATCCTTCTCTGCGTGATGCCTTCCCTGAACTGATCCATCGTGTCCCGGTTTGGCTTCTTCCCACCAGCTGCAAGTTATTGAGACTCTGATGCTGGGATCTTGGGGTCCACCCTCCAGACCATCCCGGTCTCCCAAGGCTTGGCCCAGAGATCCCATCTCTCCCCAAATCCTCACTTTCCGGGTTCAGATGGGAGCCAGTGTGGAAGGAAGGGAAGCCTTGGAGAGCCCCCAAGGCCCGTGCTGCCGGCAGCGCTGGCAAGCGTTAATCCCACCCGGCTAGTCTAGGAAATCTAGGTCCTATGAGGGGTGCTAGAATCTGCTGGCGGTGGGAAGCACCAAGCAGGGCCTGGGTGGCGGACTGGAGCTCTTCAGTGAGACCCAGACCGCCGGCTTCCCCCTTCTAAAGTAGAGGGTGGTGGGGAGAGGTTTCGTTCTTGTTGAAAGGGAGATAGAAATCCGGAATCAGACTAAAAGGGGAGAGGACTGGGATCGAGAGGTGTTGCTTTTCCCTCCCTGTCCAGGCCTCCCTGCCCAGCACTATAGGCCTTAGCAGCATCCTCGGAGGTGGCCAAGCTCCTGGGAGGGGGGTAGGTGGTCTTGAAAGGACCCTAGTTCTCCCTTTGGAGGCTGAAATGCCCCTCAACTCCCAGGTCCTCGCCATCCTGCCCCTAATAGGGCCAGCGTGGCAGGAGCTCCAGGCTCTGCTGGCTGGGATGCTGGAGAGCCTGGGCCTACAGAGTGGGTGCCCTGGGACAGAATAAATTCAGGAAAATTTGGAAAAATCCGGGAGAACTGGAAGAAATTGGGAGAAGTGGGGGACTGGATGTCTGCCGCCCCGAAGTGCCCCACCCTTTTCTAATTTAGGCGCCAGCGGCAGCCGGGCCTCTGGGGGATCGGAGCCCGCCTCTGAGAGTCCCCGCCCCCTCCCCGAGGCCCGAGATATTAGTGCTGCTTGATCAGACCTCATTTCCTGCGAAAATGGAAACATATCCAGGGTCCTTAATAAAGTGAATGACGAGGCATCGGGTGTAATTGGGCTTCCGGTTGGTGGCTATTTTCTTAAACTGACAGTGGTAAAAATATAAGTCCACAGCGCCCAGATGTAATTATATGATTATCAGAAAGAGGTGCAGGAAGGATTCGCTGAGACCCAGAGGCAACCTGAGAAATGGGCACAAATGCTTACCCAGACCAAGAGACCCAGGAACCCCGGACCTCCACACCGACCCTGTATCCAAGCGCGTGCCTCCGCAAGCTTCGGCCTCTCCTCCCATCCTGAGACCCGCCCCGCCAGTGCCATCCGAAAACGGGGGATCTTTATTTATACGTTGGGGCGCAGGGGTGGGTCTTTTTCTTCCTTTGAGAAGAGGAGTGTCCTCCAGGGCAGGGGGCTGGCCTGGCTGAGAGTCCCCCAGACCCATCCTCCGGACCACTCGCGCTGGCTGCATATTTCTATGCATAATCCAATTTTCTCCATGACTATCTAGTTAAACTCTTTAACAACAGCTACATAATTAGAATTTGGATTCCCATTAATTTTCCCTGGGCCTCGAACCATTTGCAGCTCACACTGGTAATTAATGCGATACATCACTAACTTTACCCAGCGTCGGCCAGCCCAGCTCAGGTCGCTCGGCCCGCGCGCCCCGCGCCTTGCGCCGGGCCCGGACTCTGGACCCCGCTTCCGGAGTGGGGGCCGTTTCCCTCCCTCCAAAGCCAAATGCCTCGGCCCGCGCACCCAAAGCCTTCTTTCCAGGAAATCTCACAATTAAAAATATTTATCGGGAGCAGATTTACGTTTCTGGGTTTCCAGTCTCGGGGCGTCTGGGTAGGCTATTAAGAGTAATTAGCATCTTTTGCGCATGCAGATTTACTTCGCTCATTGCCACATAACTCATCCCTAAAAGCCAGCTCAGGCGAACACAGGCGCCTCCGCCAAAGCCGCTGCCAGAGCTACCGCCCCCGCCTGGGTCTGACTAGGGCTCCCCGGGCCCCGGGCCCCCATTACGCTGCGCGCTCCTAGTGTCTCTGGCCGGGCTGTCCGCTCCAGGCCCGGGAGGCTGCGTGCCAATCGAAGATTCCCACCCTGGAGACGAATGAAGCAAGGGCGACCTCACGCGGTGGGGGGAAGGCCCAAGCCAGGTGCTCCCGGCTGCCCGGACCGCGCCGTCTGGATCCGTGGCTTCGCCACCCGGCACCTGGGTGCACAAGCAAGAGGGCTTGTCCGTGTACGCACGCTCTCGTGCACGCGAGTGCACATGCCTGCAATTGCTAGTGCGCGTTCCTGAGAGTGAGCCGGGGCGCGCGTGGAAAATGAAGTGATCTCCATCCCCACCCCCTACTCCTCACCGCCGATCCTCCCTCCCAGCCCCCGCCCTCGCGGGGCAGCTCAAACGCCAGTCCTAAGCCAATCCGCTAGGGCACTGAAGTTCAGAGGGAGACTCGGGCCCCTACCTTGCCTCAATTTCCCTTGGACAGAGCCGTCCCTACCCAGCCAAAGAGCCTGGAGCGCGCAGCGCCCAGCGGGAGGGAAGCTGGGTGGCCCGACGCCGCGCAGCATCTGAGCGCAGGTTGCCTAGTGCTGGAGAGCCCACCACGGAGAGGCCAGAGAGTCGCCGAACAGCGGCTTTTGGGACTGCTGGAGGGCCGCCAGAGACGGTGGGACCAGGCGGCGATGGAGGGTGGGAGTGGGGGCAGGCAGGGGTGCAAAGTGGTGGTGGGAGGACCAGAGCCAGGGTGCGCGGCTCTTGCTCCCGCGCTCCCGGCCGAGGCACCCACTCCGGATTCGTTATTAACGCGCTGGGAAGTCCGCGAGCCGCCCAACTTTCTTCTCTTTAATGAGCCTAGAAGAAGAGGCTGCCCTGAAGGGGTTTGTTCATTAAAGATGTAGCTGGAGGAATATTGTCTCATTAATTATCTGGTTTTAATTACACTCCTACCCTTTGAATCCAGAGATGGGAAAAGTTGATTCAGTGGTGCTGCCCCCTTTAGCTTAAAGATTCGGGCCAGGCAAGCGGACCTGGAGGGGGCTGTGGGACTGTGTGTGCCAGGGAGGGTGTGAATCAACATTTGATGTGTGTCCAGCTGCGAATCCCAATGCGAGATTGCCCCCCTGCCTGGGTGTGTGGACGAGGTCTGCGTGTGGATCTGAAAACGTAACGTGCGTGTGTCTGAGTGTGCATGACCACGTGTGCCTGAAAGGCCTTGTGGACGTGACTTGGGTGCCTATGTGTGCTCCCTGTCTGTGTGTGGTTCTGTGTGTCTGAGTGTACATGTGGGTAGCTGAGTGTGTCTACAGACAGACCCAAGAGCAGGGGTCTAAGTGAACAGAAGTGTGACTGGGTAGCTGTGTTTGCACGTGTCTAAGAGGGTGGCTTCCTGCCTGTCAGCTCAAGTGACAACGTCTGACCGTGTCTCTAGGTCTCTGCTGTGCCTGCATGTGCCCCCCACCCTGGCCACATATAGTATATGAGTGTTGGTGGGGGGCACTGCATGGCTGGAACATCAGGAGAACTGGGACCTCTCCAAGGACATGGCTTGGCTTAGGGTCCCCAGAGCTGGGGTGCATCCGGAAACCATGGTCCTTCTGGAAGGGGATTTATTTTAGGGGGTGCTGTCCCTGCCTTGCCCCTTGTCAGGCCGGTGCAATGCTAAAGCGGGGGCCGTTTTCCCTTTAAATCGCGGACACTTTGACAGGGGACATTAAGGACCCGGCTGCTCAGGCTGAGCAGATCATAAAACCGGACAGGCAATTTCTGCTCCCGCCAAATAGCCGGGCAAACTCGTTCTGCATCTTTGGTTTTAATGCACTAAACTGGCAGCTAAGCAGGGAGCGAGCAAAGGAGGGGGGGCAGGGAGCCCCCCCACATATACAGGCGCACACACCCGCCTGCAAGCAAACACCCCTTCACACCCTTATGCCCCACGCCCCGCCCCCGACCCCCCCACCAGCGGAATTATCAACTAGAATTTGATTAATATGCAAATCGCAGGCAAACAGCTCCATATAATTCTTTCAGTGGAGAGTAATTAATCACCAGTTAAAGCAAATTAATACATATATCAATTTTGTCAGAAACATGCTTAGTTCAATCGCCCGTAAAATTGAAGTTTGAAGTATTAAGAGGCTCTGCAGAAACGCCAGGACTAAAACTTTCAAATTGATCCTATTTAGTAATCAATCAGGCTCTCCCCTCAGGTTAATCTGCCTAATTTTTCATCTCAAATCATACACTTTACTGACACGCCATCTAGCAAACAGTCGATAAAAAGTTAACAAAAATGATAACGACTCCAGCCAGAGCCATTGTGCAGGGCGGGTAGGTGGCAGGCAGCTTTGATTGCATTTCTGAGGTGGTTGGGGACTTGGTTTTTTCCTGGGCCGAGGGCTGGGAGCTCCCCCAGACAGCCAGAGCCGCCCGGCCCCACCACCCTGATCTGCTATCTGCTGCCCTCCACTGATGTTGGACTCCTCTCAGAACATCAGAACATTCACAACATCTCCCCCAAAGTCGCCTAAACCAGCTAACTCTCTATCCATGCCTGTGATTGCAAAGAATGTCTCAAAGCCTGTACGTTGTGTGCTTGCGGTAACTGTGGGCTGCGCCTCTGTCACTCTGTATTGTGTGTATAATGGTGGGTGGGGGCGGTGTATCTGTTTAACAGCAAAGGTTTATCCGTTTAACTGTTGTATATGCCACTGGCTGCCTCTTTCAGTGGGTGTGCTGTGTCATATGTAACCATACTGCCTGTATGTCTGTGTCACTGGGGTGTATACTGGGTCTCTCCATGGTGGGTCTGGGTAACTCGGTGCCTGACTTGTGTGTGCTTGCATTGTTCCCAAGATGTCTGTGTGACACCGTGTGCCTGTTGTGTGTGCTCTGGATTGGCCATGCGTCATGTACGTGAGCCTACCTGTGCCTGCCCTTTATCTATACGTGGGCGCGTGGTCCCAGCGGGGCTTCAGGCATCCAGATCATAGGCCCCATCACAGACATCAGGGGAGGGGAGACAGTCCCTATGGAAGTGAGCACTTCACCTTGAGCCGTCTGGGAGGGGTCACCTCTTCTCCACCCTAGCCCCCATTCCAGCCTCCATGTGGGGTGGAGGTGGGAGGGTAGGGGTAAGGAAGGGCAAATGAGGTCTCCATTTCCTGGTGGAGGGGACTCTCAGACCTGGATCCCTTTCCACAGAGCCCCGGACCCTACTGCTTCTGACTTAGGCCCCTGAATTTGGTAGGGGTGTGGTGCAGACACCCAGTTAGGAACTACTCTGTCCCATATCATCAGATGCCACTTCCACATGTGATGACAACTTATCTCAAACCTCTGTATACACATGCTGCTAACTAAAGCCACACAGGTCTCATGGCAGTCACAGGTAGCTAATCTTCCTTCCCCACTGAGTCCACCCCTACTCACAAACAACTAGCTGCATCTAGCTCTCCATGGGGAAGGGTGCACTTGTCCATAGGCACACACCAATGCACAGCAGTCCCTGCACACACTCATACTTAACACAAACCAGATTCCAAAGCAAGCAGAATTCAGTCACCCCCAACCCCACTAGTGGCACTGTTGATCCACCAGGCATATGCATACATATCACCATTTGTACCCTCCCCATTTAAGGCAGAGTTGAGCCCCCACGGAGAGGAGTAACTTCCTTTGAGTGAACTGGGGGAAACTGGGCCTTCAAGGGAGTCCTGGAAGCAGTAGAGGCAAAGGTGGGTCTGCAGATTACTCTAGAGACAAAGGTTCAGCCTGAGGCCCAACAGGAGAAGGAAGGGGCAAGGCAGGACAGCCTGGCCTTTACCCAACAGCACAGCAGAGGACCGGCCCTCACCCTAACCTGGTCTCAAACAAGCACAGTCCATGCCTACATAGCGTTTATTCACTGACCTCGGCTGCCTTCAGAGTAGACTCATGCCCAGGCTAAGGTTCTTCATCCCACCTTCTGCTCACTCCTTTCAGGAGCCTCCTCCTGGCCATGTGCTCATCTCCCCACCCTCTATTGTAAGTGGAAAAATTGAGTAGCCAGCCTAATCAAAGCTGTATCGGAGCTAAGATTCTGGTCCTCTGTAGCTTCAGTTCCACATCAACGTGCATTCTCCTGGTTATCTGCTCACACCAGCTCCCTGCACACATCATGCTCCCCGGGGAATCACTCGCCTGCTGGTCACACCCACCCCAGTGACAGCTTTACTTCTCTCTATTGCACAAACTTAGTCACACCTAGTTGCACACACTAGCTTGCAACAACTGGTTACACGAACACAGCAGCACACCCCCAGTCACCCCCAGCTGCACATGCTCTGTTTCGTCAATCAGCTGCACAGGCCCAGTCTTTCAGTTGCACACACTGACACACTCATCGGCACACCCTGTTGATGTCTGTGAAGCTCAATTCATGCAACCCCTCCTCCCCACCCAGCCTCAGGTCTCTCCTAGGACAGGCAACCCTTAGGAGGAGAAAAGGTGACCTGCTGGTAGCAGATATGGATTATGAGTGCAGAGGTGGGGCCCCAGGGAACCTCAGGGGGTCCATTCTCCCTCCAGCATAATTGCACCCCACTCAGGAGTCTGCACCAGGCCTGGGAGCCCTCACCTTCCTTCACTCCAATCCCAGGAGCCACTTCTCTGGGAACTGTGGCCTGTGGACCCATTCCGGGTCAGGCTGATCTCCCCCAGGCCTCCTGACCTCTGTCAGGAGGCCTAGTGCTTCACTTGCAGCTTAGGGATGCACCCATTGCCCACCCAACCTATGCACACACAGTTCTACATTCCAACCTATGCACAGCACCCAGCACACCAACAGTTCCAGCGCCAGGCGCATCACCTCACTGCCAGCCAAACTTCTTCTCCGCCTGACAACAGGAGCCTCCTACCTGCTGGCCCGCAGGACCCCACTCCTCTCAGGTTCCAAGTGCCCTGAAGCACCTCATCCTCTCCACTCTGGGCCCCTTATCCAGTCACTCCTTCACCTCCTAGACCCCCTTATACCCTTTCCCTGTGCATGTTTGGGGGGGGGCTATCTGTAGTCTCAGCACAAATCACTTTCTGAGACCCAAGAGAGAGGGGTGGGTGGTGGGGGTAGGTAGCGAAGCCAAGGTGCCCCTGGGTTCACGTGGCTGAGGACATGCAGGACCGGGTGAGTGGACTTCCCTGGATCTAGAGGCTGAGAAGGGTGGGGAGGAGGGGGTCCCCGCGGCGACCGGCAGGGGCGGAGGGGAGGCGCGGCCCCAGCCCGTCCCTTTCAGGGGGGACTCATGCATCAAACTTCAATTTTCCGGACGATTGAATTAGTGATTTTTTTTCTCCTGAACTAAAATACACTTAAGTCTTTGGGATTAATTACCACGTTCTGGTCCCTCAGACTGGAGTATTACTTATCGGAGCTGCGTCTGACACCGGCCCGACACCTCGTAAAATAAGGAACTGCGCCTCCCGGCCTCACCCGGCGCCACCCGCCGGGCCGGCCCGGGAAGGAGGAGCGGGAAAGCCGAGGCAGCTGGCTCGCGCGGTGGGGCCCGGCCCGGCAGCGCGCCGCGGGGTCCCAGGCCCGGGGAGCAGAGACCGCCCGCGTTCCGGAGCTTGGCAAGCCGGGCCCAGGCCCCGGACCAAACAGGGAAGGAAGAGGCCAAGCCAGGCCGCTTCCCCTGCGCGGCCGGGAGCAGAAAGCGGGTCTGCACAGAGGCCAGCGTCCTCGGGGAACCTGCCTGCCACAGCCCCGGGGGTGAAGGAACTCTGGCCACGGGCGGGTGGCCCAGAGGGTCCCAAGCCTTAAGGAGCCTCGCCCCGTGAATGGGCGCAGGGCCCGCAGCCCCTCACGCCATCCACGCCACACTCACTCGTACACTCACGCGCGGGGAGTGCCACGGAATGCGTGCGGCCCGCGCCCTCGGAGCGTACGCAGGCGGTGCACAGGACTCCGCGGGCGTCCCCGAGGCAGGCCGTGCCGGCGGCCGCTAAGAGGCCCAGGGCCGCGCTAAGATTCGAGGCCGTCTCACATCCCAGGTCCCCATGGTAGCGCCCGGAGCGCGGCCAAGCCACCCCCCCGCCCCCCAGCACTCCAGTCTGAGCCAGGAGAGCGGAAGACAGAGTGGGTCGGAGCCCAGGCCTCCCCGACTCCCCGACCCTCGCTCCCGCCTGCAGACGACCGCTCAGCCCCTGCCCATCGCCGCCTTCTCCCTGCGCCAGGGCGCCGGGAAACTACCCCAGGCCGCGGCGCTGCGTCGGACCGAGACTGGCCGAAACGGCCACGCACGCTGGCAGCCGGGCTCCGGAAGCCCATTGGCAGCCTGGCAGAGGCTTCTCGTCCAGCAGAGCCGAGGAGGCTGATGGGGGGGGGGGGGGCTGTGTGTGCTCGAATGCTCTCCCCAAACTATGCGGGACCCAATGCGCGGCGCGCTCCCCCCAGGCCTCCTCGGCTCGCTCAGCCTAGGGCTCTGGCTTACACCTCTCTCCGCTTCCCACCGACGACCGTCTGGCACTTCCTTCGCCCGCCCTTCTTTCTGACCTATAGAAACAACGAATTCCTTCTCATCTTTCAAGGCCTGGGTCCAATGCCACCTCCTCCGGGAAGCCCCTACGACCCCAAGCCCAGAGCCAGCCCTCCCGGTTCTGTGAATGGCATTTCCCTGCCGCAGAGCCCTGGCCTCCTGATAGCGCCAGGGGGGTGCAACGGTGGTCGTCCGCTAGACTGGGAGCTCCTTGAGGGCAGGAACTGCATCTGATTTGTTTCCATTTCCCCAGCCCCCGGCGCGGCCCGGAGCAGAAAAGACGCACAATAAACATTTGCTGAATGGAATGGATTTTTCCCTTTATTTTATGAATCCTTCCCCTTCCGTCTTTCCTTCTTTCTTTTCCTCTTTCCTTCCTCCCTCGTTATTTTTTATTTCTTGGTTATATTCAATTGTCATGTTTTTCAGGCTCATTAAATCCATTTAGAGACAAAAGAATAAAAGGCAGAAGGGGAAGGAGGGGGAGGAGGGAAGGGGGAGGGGAGAGGAGGGGAGGGGAGGCCGGAGAAGCAAACAAATAACCCGCTTTAACTAGACGGGCGGATAAATGGCCCCGTTTCTCCTCAGCCCCGATGCGCCTGCTTAGCTGCGCGCCCCGCGGGCGCCGCAGCTCGGGTGGGCTCAGCCCCGGGGCCGCCGCCCCCAGCCCGGAGGGACCCAGCAGGGCCCGGCCCGGGGCAGCGAAGCAGCGAACGGCCGGAGGTGCCAGGGCCGCTTCATTGGGATTCATGGGCGTGTTGGGCGGGCGGCCCCGGGCTCCGGGCGAGGGGCGGGGGCCGGGCGGGGGCCGGGCGGGGGCGGGGGTGCGCACGGCGGGCGCAGATGCCCGGGTGACCGCCGCGCCGCGGTCCCCGCGCCGCCTTTGTGCCGGGGAGGCGCGCGCGGGGACCTAATCCATCAAATTGTCTACAAATTGTGAAGAAAATTCAAAAACCATATGGTCGCCAGCGCCGGCGCGCTCTGGGCTGCGGAGGGCCGCGGCCGCGCCCGCACCCGGAGCCGCGGGGGGCTGGGCCCGGCTATTGTCGCCTGTCAGCGGCCGCCCGGGTCCATTCGTCCCGGCCTTCATGGTCCGCGCTCCGAATTACAGACCCATCCATCCTGAGAGAGGGCGATTTATGTCGCCCGGGAGGATCCGGCCGCACGCCCGCCTGGCTGCCCCGCTGCCTCTCCTCCTTACGTTCTCTCCTCTCGCTTCTCCCCCTTTCCCATTCCCTTTCCATTCCCTTCTTCTCCGTTTCTGTCTGTCTCCGTCTCTCCTTGTGAAGCTTTTCCTCTTTCTCCACCCCCCGCCCCCGCGCGCCCTGTGGCTCTCGCTTTCTGGCTCTGCTTTTGGAGTGTCTTTCTGTGCTTGTTCTGTTTCTCTCTGTCTCTTAGTTTCCTCCTGGACACGCACGCTCCCGACTCAGGCCCCGGGGCCCCATCGCCTGCCCGAGACCAGATGCGCATTTCTCACATCAATTTTGCGGAGAAAGAGAGCCGAGCGGCCCGGAGGCGGGACCCTCCTTTGGTGACAGCGGCCACTCGCCAGCCGAACGAAAACAAAAGCCCAGAGAGAAACCCGCTCTGTCCGGAAAAGTAAAAGCTGCCTGCGTCCCTGCCCTGGCCGCCCTCAGGGCGCGGGGACTCCAGAGAGTCCTGGGGAGATGGATGTCTCTGCCCGCAGCCGAGTTGGGGGGGGATAGAATCTGTGAATGTTACCAGAAATTCACCCCAACTCTCAAACGCTTCGGGCTCACACCTCCCCGTGCTCGTGTGCGCGATTCAGCTTGCCCTTGGTGCCTCGTTTTTCCTCCTGTCCCCAAAGGCAAGGCCCTCTGGCAGAACCAAAACTTGGGAGCCCTCGGGCTGCACTCTGCTGCGGACCGAGAGATACCTGCGTCCACCTGACGCTTAGCCCGAGTCCCGCAGAGTGGGGAAGAAATGCCCTGGGGTGCAGGTGGGATGCCAGCCGCAGGGCAAGTCCTCCCCCCCAACCTTTACCCTTCTCGAAATTAATTTTCCAGTCGTGGCGCCCCTAATGTACGCACTCTTTCTCCCAGCAATGCACGCCTCACTTTTTACCCGGACCTGACGAAGCCCGCTTCTCTCGCCCCCACCTCCAATTTGGTAGCTGCCGCGTGTTTCTGGGCGAGAGGCGCTTCACCTCCTGCTTTCCCCTCACCCCTTATTCTCGAGCCTGCCCTGAAACTCCTCCATATCTCCAAGGCCTGGGCAGCCGGCAGCGAGCAGCGGCGAGACACGGAGTCGGCCGCGGCTTCCCTGAATAGGGCCCACTCATTCAGACACGGTCACCGCCGGTTCTAGTAAAATGGCAAAGACTTTATTTATCGGAGAAAGAGGCCTTGGGTACAGTCCGGGGCAGAGAGGGCAGGGCAGGAGCAGGGAAGGGGCACGCGGGACCCACCCTCATCGAGTCGCCCTTGTCTGGCCAAGTAGAGCTAGGAGCAGGGCGTTGGAGACTGCAATCAGACCCAGAGCTGCGGAGGAGGTGGGGTGAGGGCTTCGGGTGGCCTCCTCTCAGTCTCTGTCACATGCAAAAAAATTCTAAAAAGAGTAAAAAATAATTCTAGGGCTTTGGGTTCCATTTTAGTTGGCTGATTGGCTGGATTTCCCCCTGCTTTGTCCCTAAGACCCGGACCCCAGCAGTCAATCCAAGGAAACCGAGAGAGGGAGGAGGAATCTTAAAAATAGCGTTAGTGGGCATCAGGAGGCAGAAATGGCATCGAAAACAGACTTTTGGGGACGGGGATGGGGGAGAGAAAAGATCGATTTGAAACTTGCAAGTCAGGACCCCGGCTGTCCCCCTCAGCCCCTTCCCACGAGGGGAAAAAGGTTAGAAGGAAATAAAAGAAGTCAACTGCAATAGGCCTAGGGAGGCGAGGGAGGAGGAAGAGGGCCAGTGCATTCGCCACATGCAGAGAAAAATTAAAACAGTTGGGGCGGGCCCCCTCCTCCAGACAGCGGGGTTAAGTGTTCGTTACCCTCGATACTGCCTCGCCCTCAGCAAACCCGGCAGCCTGAGAGCTTTGAAAACGTGGAAATCTCCGAGATTTTAAAAAAATAAAAGAAAGAAAAAAGTCAGGCTGAGGTGGGAAGAACCCGCTATATAAGTTTAAATATTTATACAGAAGCCATACAGAATTGCACGGCGAGGGCTCCCGGGGCGGCCGAGGCCGCTCGCAGCGGCCGGCCCGGCCGGCCAGCCCGGGTTTATTGCTTCGAGAGGGAGGAGGCGGCTGCCGGGAGCTGAGTCCGGGCCAGGGACGGGAGAGAAGGCGGGAGTTGCAGAGGAGGTCCCAGCTCCCCTCGGCGGTCCGGGAGGCGGCGGGCGTACCGGCGCTAGGGGCCCGGCGCGGCGGAAGATCCCGGGCGCGGCTCAATCGTCCACGTCGATCTCTTCGTCTTCCTCGTCCTCTGAGCAGTCCTGGCTGCTAGCCGGCTGGTCCGTGAGCGGGGAGGCGGGAGAGAGCTGCAGGGGCCCGGCGCCCGGGGCCTGCTGGGCGCCTGGAGGGAGCGCGGGAGAGCCAGGCCTCGACTTGGCCCTGCCGCAGCCGCCGCCCCCGCCGCCCGCGGCCTCCGAGTTCTGCTCGAGTTCGGCCAGTGCCACGATGTCCATCTGCCCGCTGGGGCCCAGTTTCTTGGCGGACTCCACGTCGGCCTTCATCTCCTCCAGATCCCGCTTGAGCTTGGCGCGCCGATTCTGGAACCAGGTGATGACCTGAGCGTTGGTGAGGCCCAGCTGCTGCGCGATTTGGTCGCGATCGGCGGGGGACAGGTACTTCTGGTAGAGGAAGCGCTTCTCCAACTCGTAGATCTGGTGGTTGGTGAAGGCTGTTCGCGACTTTCGCCGCTTCTTAGGGGTCTGCCGCTGCCCAAAGATGGTCATCCCGTCGCGGCCTGCGAGGAAACCATAGTATAGGCTTGCGCCAGGGGAGAGGAGACCACACCCCGGCTCTCGCTCACCCCACCCAGGCCCCTCCGGCCTGAGGTCTGCTGCAGTTCCCTTTTCGGACTTGATTCGGCCTGCGGGACTAGGGCAAGCCTCGCCTAAGGCAAACCTTCTAACCTCCAACTCTTGTCTACTGGGAGTCTCTAGGAAAAATTGTTTTAGTCTCTGCTCCCCACCCAAGAGTTGATTTGAAAGAACCAAGGTCGCCAGAGCACAACGAAGCCAGACAGGGACGCCCTGACTGCCGGGTGAATGTTGGTTCTATACCTCTTCCCAATCACCACGACTCTATCCTTATCCAAAAGATCCAAGCTGAAAGGATCTCCGTTCCCCAACCCAGGAACAGGGCAAGGAGCGCCCAGGCCACTGGGAACAGGAGGGAGCCAAGCAGAGCAGGCAAACTGCGGAGAGATCTTGGGTTTCCGCCACCCCTCCTGGGTCACTGAACTCTGGCCTATCCAGAGGTCCCTAGGAAATAGGGTTTGGGTCCTGTCCCACTCATTTCCACTCCCAGCGGCAGCAGCTTGGGCTGGAGAGCCCTGACGGCAGGCGCGGGAGGAGGTGGGCAGAGGCACAGGGCACAAAGAGTAGGGCACGGGGAGCGGGTCGTGGGGTACTGGGAGCAGGGGAACCCAGCAGCGGCGCCTACCTTCGGCTGCCTGCAGGACGCTGACCTCCAGCCCCTTAAAGGTCTTGCTGGCGAGCTCCTCCAGCGCGCACAGCGGCGAGGTCTGCGAGAGCAGCGCGCGGCCCGCCAGGGGCAAGCCGCCCGGCGCGTGCTTGTCCGCGGCCGCCAGCAGGTGCGCCGCCCCGCACAGCGAGTAACTTCTCCGCACAGACGGCTTGTTGAGGATGTCCTCGATGCTGAACGGAGTCAGCGGCTTGTTGGAGTTGGCGGGTGGCGGCAGGTGATCCAGCGGGCTGCGCCGCCGCTCTTCCCCCGGCGCCGCCTTGCCATCCTCCTTGGAAGTCATCTCGGCCTCGTTTGGGGGCCCGGCCGGGGCGGCTCGGGACGCGGGGACCCAGCCCGCGGGCAGCTCGGGCGCCGGGCGGCGCGGGTGGGTGGCAGCGGCGGGCGGGAAGGAGGCCGCGCCGGCCAGGCGCGGGGCCGGGCGCGGGGCCGGGCGCGGGGCCGATTAGCGCAGCGGCAGAGGCGAGCAGAGCCGCACGGGGCCCCGGGAGGAGGGTGCTGACGCGGGCGCCGCCGCCGCCGGGGCTTCCAGCAATCCGGGGCCCGAGCCGGGACGCGCCGCGCGGGGCTCCAGTTTCGCCAGCCCCGGTGCTATTTAAAGGTGTCAGGTGGCTCCGCGGCGGCTCCTGGCCCCGGGTCCTGGCGGCGGCAGTTGGAAAAGCCGAGGCGAGGGCGCCGATCCCGTACTGCGAGGGGAGGCGGAGAGATGGGGCAATTGACTATTGCTAACAAGTTAGCCTTGATCGAGGAGTAATCAATTATCTGCAGCGGCACTTCTCTATTTCTCTCTCCTTTCTCCCTTTCTCCTCTCTCTTCTTTCTCTCTGTTCTCTCTCTTCCTGTTCTCTCTCCCTCTCTCTCTCTCTCTCTTCTCTCTTCTCTGCTCCCCCCCGTCTCTCTCCTTCTCTTCCTCTCCCTCGCCCTCTCTTTCACTCTCTGTCTGTCCAATGCAGGCGGCTCTAAGTTGGGAAGCTCATTAATTAGCGGGCCGGGGGTAGGAGGAGCCGGCTGGAATTAGCCTGCCTAATGCGCCTGTCAGTCCGGGCGCTGCGCCGCGCTCGGCCCGAGCTGTTTGTAAATTACATTAGCGGCGCCTTTATTGCACCCGAACCTCGGGCGACTCAAAAGCCGCCGCCCCCACCCCAAACTGCGAGCCTCGCTCCCGGCGCACCCGCCTCCCGCCCGCCTGGCTGCGATGGTAGCGCTGGCCCGGAGGTCTCAGGCTCTCCGACCCGGGATTTGGCGCCCGAGAAGGGCGGTGTGAGCCCAGCCGGAGAGGGACTCGGCCGCCGCGCGGGCCAGGTAAGACCCGGAGCCTGGGTGGGCCCCGCCGCCGCCCAGTGCGGACTTTGCCCAGCTCTCAAGGACCCAGCCTCCCTACCCCCTCGACCCTCTTTTCGGTCACCCCCGGCCTCAGTCCGAACGCCTGGGGAAAGGGAATCCGCAGCTTCCAGGCTGGCCCGCGGGAGGTCCGTGCGGGTACTGCAGCCCTGGGTGAAGCGACACGGGACAGGGGTGGAGGACCCCAGGGGTTGGGGGAGGGGGTCTGAGGGCTTAGTCTTCCCCAGCGGGTAGGCTGAGGGGGTTAGTTATTGGTGGCTCCAGGCACCTTTCCCCTCGGCCTGAGCCCGAAGCTACAACCTTACCTCTTCCGGCAGTCTTGCACACTCCTCGGGCCACGGCTCTCCCGGCCCACTGGGGCCACGGCCCTCCTGGTGACCGGCGCCCGACCGGGCAGCCCGGCCGGTTGCCTGGGCTAACGGGGCCGGCTCGGGGCCTCCCCGCTGAGCTCTGCCCAGGCCCCGGCCGGGGCCCCGCTGCCGGCCCCGCCCAGCCCAGCGCCGGGCTCCAGTACACCGCCCGACTCCAGCTGTTCCGGATGCGGGGCGGGGGCCCGAAGGGGGCCGGGCCAGGGCTGGGGCTGCGCTCCCAGGAACCCGCAGGGAAGCCGGGTTCGAGTCAGACTGGGGGCTGGGAACCCTCCGGGGCCGACTCTGTGTACATCAGGCGAGCATTTGTGCGCATCGGTATTTGAATGTGTTTACGTTTTTGAATATGTACGTTTGTGTGGAGTTCGCAATGTGTATATTTGTGTAAACATATGTAACCTGTGGGCATTTAGGTGTATTTGAACCCTACTTATATCTTTCATTCCCCAGAGACACCCAAAGGGGCTGTACCCCAGGCTCCTTTTACTCTTGCTTCCCTCCCCTGGTTTGTATGGGACCCTTGGCCCCACCACCCTATTCTTCCCTGTCTGCGCCTGAAGAAAGGACGGGAGCAAGAAGGGGCTGGAGCCAAGGGAGCTGTTTCTCTCCCCACATACAGCCTCAGCCCTTTTCCTGGCTTTGTTTGTAAACTCCTGGGCAAGCAGTGTGGTTTGGCAGCCCTGCTTAGTCAAGAGAAGGGCCCAGAGAGGCCCCTGCAGAGCACTGTGGCCCAGCCTAGAGGTTAGGATGGGGAGAATAGGACCTTTTGGGCTTCCTGGGCCCCATTAGTACTGTCCCAGAGAGGGAGGGAGCCGAGCTGGGCTGCAGGGCAGGGGACAGGTTCTCTCCCTGGATGCCTCCAGCATAGGGGCCTCTGCACAGCAGAGATTGGTTTCTTTATCTCCTGTTTAGTTGTTTGTTTGAAACATGCTTGCAGCTCCCCAGAGTAAAAGGGACAGTGTAGGGAGAAAAAATTCCTGTATTGGGACCCCAGTGCCTGCCCTCACCCTGTTTGGGAGTATTGGGAAGTGTTATTTACCCTTGTTCCCATCTTTTTCCTGTTTTTGCGGGGAGGACAGGTGCTCAGAGGCAGGAATGGTGAGAATGGGATTCTCAGTTCCCCCAGAGCCACAGAACTGTCCTTAAAGCAGGCTTGTCTCTAGTGCATCAGCGCTTCTCTGGAGCCATGAGGTGACGCTGGGCCCTGCAACAGTGGAGTCAGAGGTGAAAGAGGTGGACAGGGACCTGGGAGAGAAGGTGCCTGGGAGCCTGATGGACTCTAATGGCTTGGAAGCTTGGGGACCCTAAGGGGTCCGCCTTCTCTCACTTTCTGCTCTCAGGGTCCTGCCTCTGCCTCTGGCCTCTAGCCCTTTCCTGCTATAACTCCAAAAGCCCTGACCCAGAGCCCCAGGCAAGCCACATCCTCCATGCTAGAGAGGAGGCCTCTCCAGATCAGGGAAGAGGAACATTTGAGGCCCTATCCTGGAAGAAGCTCCATCTCTTAACCCCCCGGCCATTCTTCCTGGCTGCACCTGCTATTGGTCTGCAGGACAGGAGCTTAAGGACAACCTTGCTGTTGTCCCTTTCCCAGTCTCTCAGGAACAGTGGAGTTCAGTGTTACTGTGAAGCTGCCAGGAAGGTGAGGAATGTGAATTTGGGGAGCTCTGGGGCAGGAGCACAGAATTCCTTCAATGGAGCCCTGTTTCCAGGGATCTTTAGTCTTTGGCCACATCATGTCAAAGTGGACAGGACATTCCACAGTCATCTGCTATATTACCTCTTAAACCCACTGTGGCTAAACCTCTTTTTCCTGAGGCTCAATCAGAAGGCTTTGTTTTTAGCCTAATTGGTTGGACTCTCAGCAAAACAGCTCCAGCA
Source organism: Canis lupus dingo (assembly GCF_003254725.2). Classification (NCBI taxonomy): domain Eukaryota; kingdom Metazoa; phylum Chordata; class Mammalia; order Carnivora; family Canidae; genus Canis; species Canis lupus. Next base: position 13,998,146 of record NC_064270.1, read on the forward strand.
GGCACAGCTGGGGGTTCAGGGGGCATATGGTGCCACACACCCATTTTGTTGCTTAGGGTCCCCTATTTCTATTGTCTTATCCAGGTTATGTTCAAAAAACAGGTCGACTGTCCCACCGACCTTTCCCCAACCCTGAGGTTTTCCCCTACTCCACACCCAGTGTGTGGGCTAAGATCTTCTGAACTCTCAGAAACCCAGATCTCCTGGCTCCCCCGGACTCCTCCAGCACAGCAGGGGGCTATATCTTGGGTTTGCAGTCAGACTCCCTCCCTCTCCTCCTTGAGAGGGAGATCCTTGAGGGCAGGGACCTTGATCTAGGGACTCTATCCATCCCAGACCTGCGCAGGCAGGCTGATACCTGGTGCTCTCCCTGTACTGGTTGAATGAGTTTTTATTGAGCAAATGGAGTATAAATGATGGTGTATTGTGGAGGGGGAAGGCTTGGGCCTTGACTTTCCTCTCTCAGAGGAGTTCTGGAGATGGTGAAAATTAAGGGAGTAATTCAGGGGCTGTGGGGGGCGTGGGGAGAGATGAGGGGAAGAACTCCGCCACTGCTTTCTAGGCTCTATCCTGCCCAAGCCACCTTCCTGGGATCCAAGGCTGAATTGGGAAGACACTGTGGGGTCTCCCACCCCCAGTCAGCTGAGTTAGTGTCCTCTCCCATGAAGCTGGAAGCATTTGATCCCTGGCGTCTGCTGCACAGGGAATGCCTGTATTCAGAGCCTGGTTTATACGGTATCCTGACTCCCAAATTCCTGCTTGCTACCTAAATGGCCAGGGTCCAGCCTTATTCTGTCTTCAGTGGAAGGGGAAGAGATTAGTCTGGCAAAAATCTGCTTTCCCCCTGGTTCAGTGACTATTTCAGACAAAGAAGAGGGAAAGAGCATTGCATGAATTGCCAGGAAAAGGGGACCCAGTAGAATCAAACAAAATGAGTTATTCCTTAGCATAAGAGAATAATTCAAGTAAACTCCCAAAGGTTTGGTCAGCTTTAATCCAGATTGTTTTGGTAGCACCATTTGTTTCCAGATTATTTGTGTAAGCACCAGTCAGAGCTCCCCTCAGAGAGAAATGTTCTGACACTGGTTGAAAGGAGTTAACTTGACCACCAATTGGGATTATTTTAGTTCCCCAGGGACCTGCTACTCTGACACTCCTTGTGGAATTCAGAGAGTGTTTCTTCTGATGTAGAAGTAGACTCCAATAGATGGCCTCCTGCCTTCCTGACTGAACCAGGACTGCCCACTTGGTTTTTATTTTCTGCCCTGGGCCACCTTCAGCAGTAACAACAACAATAACCATGACAATAAACACCATAAGCCCTTACTGTGTACCTGGCTTCAGGCTAAGAGTTTTATTCATTTCATTTATTACTCACAACCCTGTGAGGTAGTAGCTACTTTACCCCAAGTTTATATATAAGGAAAATGAGTCCCAGAGAAGTTAAGTAACCCATCCAAAGTCACACAGCCTGTTTTGGAAAAATTAGGATTTGAAGACTGATTTTTCTGACTCTAATTGTAATCCCAGAACGATGGGGGTTTTTACCCAGAGACACCCCCCCTTCCCCCCACCCCCCGCCTTGTGCAGGGTTCTTTGAATGGGCTTCCAGGGCTCTACAGGTCCCAGAAATTGTGTGTAAAATTATGTGAGTCCAAGTGGGCACACTTTTCCAGGGGCGATATTACATAACACACTGGACTCTCTAAAGGGGTTGGAGATCCAGAAAAGGATCAGACCAATAGGGGAAGTGGGGGAGAGAAGCTACCTACCTGTAGGTCTGGGGAGCAGGGAGCCAGGTGCTCCAAAATTCAGGCCAAGCTCCAAGCCTGCTTCTGGACCTGTCCGGCTATCTGTGGCCACTGGCTCTCAGGACCTCATCAGGCTAAGAGAGGCGGGGGCAGAGACCTTGGCTAGGGCACTGCTTTGGGGAGCATCTCCTCCTGCTCTTCCCCCACCGCTTCTTTTGTGAACTCCAGAGGGTGGTGAAAGGATGGCTACACCACCTGGGCCAACTCCTTCCAGGCACTTCAGCCCTACATGGGGGATGCCCTTTGGAAATGTGGGGGGCGGAGGGTATGGACAGACCACTTAGTGATAAAGACAGGTAGGAAAAAAAACAGACAGGTAGAAGGATGCTTGGGTGACTCAGTGGTTGAGCATCCACCTTCGGCTTAGGACGAGATCCTGGAATCTGGGATTGAGTCCCACAACAGGCTCCTTGCAGGGAACCTGATTCTCCCTCTGCCTGTGTCTCTGCCTCCCTCTGTGTGTCTCTCATGAATACATAAATAATTTTTTAAAAAAGAAAAAGACAAGTAGAGACAGTAAGAGACAGTTCCCAGGAGGTGCTCATGACCCACAAGACCATACTCTGCAGTCTCCAGAATATCCCTCTTTTTTGGCTCCAAGCCTTTGCTCCCCTCAACTGGAGTCAGAAGAGTATCACTCCCCTTCCTTGTACCTTCTGCTTGGTTTTTAGTGCTCAGCTGTCTTGGGGAAACTGCCCTGGTCTGTTCAGTTCCTCCGTGCTCCTGAGCACAACTGCCCCTGGAATCTATCAGATTGTCAGGAACTTGCTGGTTTATCTGTCTGTCCTTCCACCCCTCTCTCCACCTGGCTATGGGAGGAAAGGTGCCTGCACCTTCTCTCCATGCCCTGTGCCAGCCTGGCATATACCACAGGCTCTTTATGCATGTGTTGAGTGAATAAACTATACGAATGAATAATAAGAGACAAAAGAGAGAGCCAGGCAGGGACTTCATTCAGCCTGGGCTCCAGAAAGAGGACCAGAGCTGTGAGGGAAGGGTACGTGCATTGTTTAGCCAGCTGTGTGCAGATGTGTGAGGCGCCCCTGCTGCTTATACCTCTAACATGCACAGAGGGGCACAGAGAAGTCATTCTTTAATGCTTTTTGGCTATGGAGGGTGGAGGGTGGAGGGTGGAGGGAGGTCCTGGGCTCTGCAGCCAGCTGTGGTGTGGCCTGATTCAGGAATGGAGTTTGTTCTCTCTCTCTCTCTCTCTCTCTCTCTCTCTCTCTCATTTTCTACAGGATTGAGCCCCCACCATGTTTTGGGCCCAGAAGCAGAGAGGAAGAACAGACAGAAGAAGGAGGGTAATGGGCAGGGAGGAGTGGCAGGAGACACACACCCCCATCCCAGTAGCCCAGGGGACTATGAAGAGAGTAAAGGATGAGGGGGGGAGGGGGAGTCTGTTTCTGTCCCAGTGGAGGTGGCATTTGTATTGAGTTTTAAAAACCCAGGAGCTTTTGAGTAGGTGCAGAAGCCAGGACCATTTTCCAGGGAAGAGTAACAGCCAGGCCAGAAGCCAGGAGTGGCCACCCAGGGGGGAGCCAGAGTGTCCCCCTTTGTTTCCTTCCTCTGCTGCAGAGCAGCAAGTTGCTAGCATGGGGTTGAAATCTTTGGTCCCTTGTGCACCCCCGTTAGGTGCACAGCCTGCGGCTGGTGGGCTCCTGGGATGGCTGTTACCCACTGCAGGGGGTTAGCAGAGTTAGAGAGGCTGCATCCCCGGCCCTTGCTGTTCCTGGACCTACCATGGGGCTCCGTTCCCCTTGCTATCTACAGAAGCTCCAACAGTTGACCCTCTCTCTCACTAACCTAGCTGGCCCAGGAACTCTTGGGTCTGAGCAAAGCCACTAATGCTGGTCAGTGCTACCCATTCCACAGACGTGTCATTCTCTGTGGCTCACCAGGCTGCAGGCCCCTATGGGGCCTGGGCGAGGGCAAGGGGGCTAGGAGAAACAGAAGCCGGGAAAGGCAAGGAGGCCCAGGAACGGGCGGTGGCTGCTCAGCGGCTCAGGAAAGGCCTGAGTCAGGCTTCTCATAATAAACTGCGCGTGAATAATTCAGCAGCCAGTGCGGGGGGGGGGGGGGGGGGGGGCATTGCTCATTGCAATGCCGCCGCCAGCTCAGCCCCTCGCCTTCCCGCTGAGGGGAGGGGGTCACTAACGCGAGGGACAGGGGGAGCCAGGTAGAAGACCCCCTGCCTGCCCCAATCCCGGATTCGGCAGGGGTCCCAGAAGTCCCAGACAACTCGGGGTCGATCTCCTCCGCTCCCCAAAGGTCAGGGGGCTGCCTGCAGGGCGGCGTTGCTCCAGCTAAACTGCTCTCCAGACCCTGGTCAAGAGAACTCAGGCGGCAGAACCAGAATAGGGGATTGCGGGGGCAACCTTCGGAGGAGAGCCGAGCTGCGGCAGTGCCCAACTGCGCGGAAGATGCGGGCGGCTTGGCTCTGAACAAGGTGAAGAAGGCTGGCTGGGGCCCCTTCTCTGAGCCCGGATGCCCTGAGGCTACTTCAGCAGGCCGAGATGTCCCTTTTTATCGGAGCGAAATTCCCGGGAAGCCGCAGGATCCTCCATTCGCGGTGAACCCCAGGTTACCCCGCCTCTCTCCGGAGTCGCCTTTCTCTGGACCCCTGGATCCAATTCCTGTTGGTCAGCGGTCGCGTGGCTGTGGGGGGGAGGGGAGGGGAGGGGAGGGGGGGGGAGGGGAGGGGAGGGGAGGGGAGGGGAGGGGAGGAAGCCCCAGGCTGCCTGTTCCGAGAGAGAGGCTAATTTCAAAGTACCTGCAGCCTTATTTCGTTTCTGTGAAATCACTTCCCCTTGGCTATTCCACTTCCCACCGGTCCCTGGGTTTCTGATATCCAGGGATCACATCCCATCAAACATCTACAGGGGCTTAATTCCTCCAGCTCTTTCTTATGCTCCTTCACTTCCATTAGCTCGACCTCATCCTCTGTGCAGCAGGCTCCATACCCCTAGGTGCTGAACCTCCCACCCAGACCCTCACATTGGCCCTGCTGGCCTGCCAGGAGCCCAGGGCAGCTCCAACAAGGCCCTCAGTCTGGTCTTCACTGGTGTTCCAGGCAGCCATACCAGAATTCGCAGGGGTGGTGGTGGAAGGCAACTCATTTCCTCCCTGGCCCACTCCACACTCCCGCCAGTCTACTGCCCAGGCTTCCTCCTCTTCCTCATCCCTCTGCCCCCAGGCATTTTTCTCACTGGCTTTTTCCTTAAGTGAGGTGTAGTCAACCCCAGCCTCTGGCCCCTGGGGAGGCTTGGGCTGACTCTGCCTCTCCAGTCCTCAGTTGAAATGCTGGGTTAATGGCCAAATTTCCAATGCCTTCTGCAGCAGGACCACCTGAGTGTCTTTGCAGAGGCAGGTGAGAAGGCTGATGGCACCATGACCTCAGACAACTCCACTCCAGGCCAGCTGTGTGATCTTGGGTAAGTCTCTTAACCACTCTGAGCTTTGATGGGGCAAAAATCAGGAGGTTTAGGGAAAGAGATGGGAGACTAAGCCTTTTAATTCGTTTAAGAATAAGGGTTGCCTTCTTTGGGGCCTGAGGAGGAAGTGAAGTTTGGGAGAATTGTAGGTCTGGAATGGCCGTTTATTTTAACGAATATTTCGGCTGGTAGCTGCTTTTTATTTTTCTTTTATGGCTGATAGGTGCCAGGCATTAGAAACTTTCTCTCCCATCCTCACCAGGTCTTGGTTTTACCAGAGAGGAAACTGAGATTAAGATCACCTCCTGCTGGTCAGTGCGGAAGGTGAGGTTCCAACCCATATCCAGCTGGAGGCAGTCTTTTTATGCCACGCAGTTTGCCTTAGATTGGTGAATTGAGGCCTCCCAGGGCTGGCTAAGACTGAAGCTTTGAGGGGTTGGGCTGAATCTTCAAGTGTTCCCTTCTTTCCACCCTGGGTGAGCTTTGAAATTCTTGTTTTTAGGTAAACGAGTTTGGTGGCTCCCAGAGAAGTATGGAAATAAGACCCAGTGAGAGACGTCTGGCAGGTTATGGGAACAGCCTCTGGGACAGGACAGGGAGGACAGTGTTTCTCCAAAGCCCAGCCCTGGGAGGTGGTGGTAGCAGGGCCAAGGTGGAAGCCATCGCTCCCTGAGTCTTTCCTCCGAGCACTCTACCCATCCGCTCCTGAGTCTGTCTGTCCCCTGGGGCCTATGTCCCCAGAAGTCCTGGTCAGAGGGAGACAAGGAGCACTAGGGAGAGGGCACCCGGCTCAGGGCAGAGGTATGGCCGGACCAACCCCACACTCTTTCAGCCTTTCCAGGGGCCCCTCTCTGGGGTAGGGTCTTCCTAGCTGCAGGAAGTGGGACTGGCTGTGGGGGAGCAGAGGTGCGCAGGCTGGAAGCGCGGGCCTGGGGTCCCCTGGCTGGGCAGGGAAGAGCTGGACTCTGGCTCCCCGGCGACCCGTCCTGAGCTCCCGCTGCAAGGTCGCCCCGTCGCAGCCCCGATAGGCCATGCGTCCCTCGGCACAAGTCCCATTATATTGTATTTATGTTTCACTTTATTGGTTTTTTTCTCTCTTATTATTGTCTCACTCTGGGGGAGGCAAAGGATATAATATATTCATCTTTATTATACCAAATCTGTGTGAAGCATTTAATAAAACGCTGTTTCCCCACAGCCAGGGATATTAGTGTGAGCTATTCTTAAGTTAACGCTCCGTACGGGGGCGCGTCCGCCACAGCGCCTGCTGCTGGCCGCCCGGGGAGCGCGCAGGCCCCCGCCTGGTTGGCCCGGAGCCCACCCTGAGCGCCCGTCGGGCCGGCTGTGGCCCCGCCTGGGAGGAGGGCCTCGGAAGAGCCGGGCCAGGCCCCCACCCCGCGCTTCTAACAGACCCGGGGCCTCCGTCTGTGCCTGCGGGGGGCGGAGGCGGGGCGGGAAACAAGGGTTACTATCCCCTTTCCTCTCGGGACTCCTCGCGGGGAGGCCGAAGAAGCCGTGGGGGTGGACAGGGCTTTATAAACAGGAAGGAAAAAAAGCAAGTATTTGTCGAGAGGGGCCCAGCGACGGCCATAGAGAAACGGGGGGGCTACAACAAAAGTGTTTCTTTGTAGGCAACGTAGAACCTCAAGTAGGGCCCCAGCCCAGGCTGGGGAGCAGAGCCCAGGTTTGTGTGTTTCGGGGCTTCACCAGTTGCCGCTGGTGAAGGCAACTCGATGCAGGAGAGCTCTTGGACGGTCACAGTGGGCTCTCCCTCGGTTCTCCCTGTAGGCAGGCAGGCAGGCAGTCGTTGTGATCCAATTCACAGCTCAGGCCTTGAGACTCAGAAAGGTCGAGTGGCTTGCTTGAGGTGACCCAGCTGGAATGTAGCGCAGCGGGTCATACAGTCTTCAGACTCTGCTTCCTTCCTACCCCAGCCCTTCCACTCCCTACCTTCCTCCTCTCTCCCTTCCCCACCTCCATCCTCCAGGGTTTTCCATGGCCTGTAAGCTTTATAGTTTGGCTTTCTATGGATGCACATAAGAAGGAGGAACAGTCGCATGAATTTCCATATCCAGGCTCACTGCCCACTGCCCCTCAGAGCCCACTGCCTGGGTTCTTTCAGGGCTCAGATTGGGAACACCAGCCTTACTCTTAGGCCCTTGTAGCACTGCTGTGGGGAAGGGTTAGGGACAACCAGGACAGACAGAAGATGTTGTGCAGGAAAGGACTGGAGTGGGCAGGTAAGGATTAATATTTTAGGATTAATATCTTCCCATCATTCTCAGTCCTCCTGTGCCCCCATCACCTCATCTCTGGGGCTGTCCTAGGTCTCCCCACATACCATAGGCTGTTGGTGGAAGCTTATGTGACAGTTCCCGCCCAGAGCTGGCTAGTGGAGGAAGGTACAGACTCACTGTGTGGCAGGCCTGGGACTAGGGGAAGAGGAATGAAGTGCCTAGGGCACAGGATTGAAGGGGTACTTGTTCTCAGTGTTGTGTACTTAAATTCTGTGCTTAGGCAGCTCATTTGCCTCACCCTAGTCCCAGCTCTGCTGTGTGGTCCCTGGGGTAGAATTGCTACCATGAATTGCTGAGTGGAGATGGGATGACTTCAGCTTATCCTTGTGAATGGCTTTCTGAAGAGTAGAAATGAAAACAATGGATGAGCTGCCTTGTGTGGGAGTGAGCTTCCCCCAACAGGTAGGGTATACAAGTAGGGCTTAGAACCTGCCAAGAAGGCTAATAGTCACAATTTTATTGTCATCATCATCGTCATCATTCTACTGTCGCTCTCATTGTGCTACGTAAGAGCTTTACCTTGTTATCTCATGTAATGCACATAAATGTGTTTTGGCCAAGGATGGGGTATCAGAGTTTCTGATATTCTGGGTCCTTTTCAGCTCTAAGAGTCTAGTGTTGCAGAAGACAAAAGGCACTTCTGTTAATTTGGGTTGGTTTACTGCATTATAGTTATTACTTGGACTTGTTTTGTGGCCTTTACTAATGGGTAAACTCCTTAAGGATGAGGACTATGTCTAATCTCTCTCTCTCTCTCTCTCTTTTTTTTTTTTTTTACCATTCCCTCGCCTCTTCCATGCCCCATGCAGAATAAGGCACATAGCATTTGTTTAATAAATATGTATTGAACAAACACATGAGTAAATGAGCATCTGAAGCTGTGTATGCCTGACCATATGCTTCCTGGGCTATGACCAGCAAGGCCACTAGGGTGGGTATTGGGAGAGCCAGTATCACCTCTACAGTCATTGTCCCCCTTTCCCCACAGCTGAGCCGAGTTCAGGCACACTTATAGACCTTCCTGCCACATCGTGTGCCCAGCCCTGTTCTAGTCTGTGGGTGAGACAAGGGCGCAGCCCTGTTCTACCAATTCAGGAAGAGCTCTATGCTCACACTGGATGAGCCTCAGGAGAAATCACTTGGGTCGGGGAGGAGGCCTCCGGGGGGTGGTCAAAGCAGGGAGAAGTCTGTGTGGCAGAGTTGGGACTAGAGCTAGGCCTTGAAAGGTAGGAAAAATTGAGAGGTTGGTGGGAAGAAATAGAGTATTCCAGGTCGGAGTGAGAGGGCAGCCAGAGCAGGACTGTTCACAACAGTTTTGGAGTCGGGAAGGCTGGCCTAGCTAGATAAAGCACCAGAGTGAAATTAAGTGGGAAAAGACATTTGTGGAATGCCTTGAATGTCCAAGCCCAAGCCCTGCCAGACACCAGAAACTGGGATTCAGAAATCAAGGTGTAGAAGTCAGAACTGAAGATCAAAGTCCAGAACCCAGCCTCATCCAAAGCTGTCCTCCCAGTGAGTGTAAGACACCACCATAGCACTCCATACTCCAGGCTCATGAGCTTCCTGGGTAACAAGATAGACTCTTCCGATCAGGTTGGGCAGGGAAACCCAAGACCTGGCATGAGCCCAAAGCTGGCCTGGGCCACCTGAAGCCTGCCTCTTAGGACTGGCATGAGCAGCTGTCCTGAGTCCTCCCAAATCAGAACTTGAAGTCTGGCATCCTCTGCTGCCCTCTGAACTGCAGCAGAAGTCACCCACCAATATACACCCTTCCCCCACTGTCTGTCCTTCCCTCCGCCCTCTGATACAGGTGGGATCCCAACCTCTAGGCTGAACCCAGCTGGGCCAGGCCGCTGGAGGATGGAGCCGTGGTGCCTGCGGTGGTGCCAGCCCAGCCAGCATGTAGGCGTTGCTCTTCCGGCCTGTCGCGGAGTGTGAGCCTGCCAAGGAGCCGGAGCGCTGTGCCGCGTGGAGGGTGTCAGGGGTGGTATTGTCGGCGCACAAATGCTCAACTTTATGTACTTTTAACTAGAGGTGTAACAGATGGCCCCGTTTCTGTCCAAGCCAGGGAGACTGGTGCCCATTCCGGCTGCAGCCAATCAATCCCGCCACTCTGGGGGGAGCTACAAGCTGGGCTGGGAGGCCTGGAGCCAGCAATCGCGTAAGGCTGTCTGCTCGGGCTGGCCCAGTGCTGCCTCCGCCAGCCGCTCAGCCATGGGCCCGGGGAGATAGGAGGGCAGGCAAGTGGCAGCCATGCCCAGCAGCCCAGTCAGAGGCCTGCCTGGGAGGGAGAGCCTGGACCCACCCACCAGGACCCAAATGGCAATGAAGTCATTCAAGTCCCCAACCTGCCCCACTTTGTCCTCCTTCTCTTCTGGTCCCTGCTCAATCCCTAAACCCCAAATTTCTCACCTAGAAGTGCTCCAGGTCCATAACCCTGCAGTGTCCTACATGGTGGACACCAGATGTTGCTCAGGACTGGGGGTGGGTAGTAGTGCCTTTGACAGAAATCATCATGGGATTGCAGAAGTCTTCAAGAAATGCCCAAGACAGCTAGAGAAAGGGAGAAAACAGCAGGATCTAGGGCTCCCAGAGCTGGGAGAAACTGAATTAATTGATTCATATATTTATAAGTCAGTCAATGAACACTCAGTTAAGCCTACTATGTGCCAAGTTCTTTGCTGCATTTGCACACTGGGGGCATGATGATGAATAGGACGTAATTCCTATAGCTGAGACCGTCTCAGGGGAAGGCAGACAAATACACGGGTAATTGGTAAAAGTGCTCGTAAGTATTTCCACAAGGACTGGAAGCACAGAACAGGAGCATTTAACCCTGCCTGGGGGATCCATGGAAGATTCCAACAGGGGCTGGCCCTGAGCTGGGTGTTAAAATACTGGTGAGAGTTTTCATTGGAGGTGAAGGCAGGGAAGCGCATGTAAGGAAGAAGGAATAGCATGTACAAAGGCATAATAAAGTGCATGGTGAAGGTAAGGGTGTGGAAAGATGTGATGTCACTGGGGTTTGAGATACAGGTGAAGTGGAGTGGATGGGGCTGGACAGGGGAGTGGGCCAGGCCTGGTCTGTGATGCCCAGCTCTGTTTCAGCCGGCTGGCAACTGACCTGGCAAATCTCCTCCCTCAGTTTTTCCCTCCCATGACCCTACTGCCCCTCATCCTGGGCTTGAAGGGGGTGAGGAAAGGAGGAGGCAAGGCCTGGCAGCATGTAGGTAAGGCCAGTCTCCAGAGTGACCCTCATCCTGGCTTTCCTCCTTTCTTGCTTTGAAGGATGAAGCCACAAACCAGGGGGCTGACTCTTCCCCACCACTACCCCATGGATTTCTGAGTCTTCTAAAAGTAGCCTTTCTATAGGTTCCCTAGAGAGGACTTAGACTCTCATTCATTCATTCATTCATTCAAGAAATAAGCATCAGCTGTGTTCAAGGTCCAGGCAGGATATTGAAATAGAGCATTCATTATACTGCACTGTGAGAAGCTCTAGTCCAGATGCAGCAGGAAGACAGGAATCTGGGCAGGGGTCCTTCCATTTGCAAAAAACAGAGGTACACTTGAGTAATCCCAAGAAAAAGGAGGGCCTTTCTTTCTTTCTTTTTTTTTAAGGAGGGCCTTTCTATTGAAGCACATGGCTTGGCATTGGAACTGGGCCCAGAGGGGATCCCTGGGTAGCTTAGTGGTTTAGTTCCTGCCTTTAGCCCAGGGCATGATCCTGGAGTCCCAGGATTGAGTCCCCCATCAGGCTCCCTGCATGGAGCCTGCTTCTCCCTCTGTCCATATCTCTGCCTCTCTCTCTCTCTCTCTCCCTATCTCTCTGCCTCTCATGAATAAATATATTAAATATTTTTTTAAAAAAGGAACTGGGCCCAGAAAACATGTAGGGACCCTGGCAGCTCTGGAGACCAACTTCTCTCTCATGGTAAGATGGAGAAGCACTTCAAAGTGTCTCTCTTTTCTTTGTGTGTCTCTCTCCTCATTAATATTAATGTAATAATAATTATTATTAGGGGGAAGGAGGAATGATAGCTAACAGGTTCTGAACACATACCAAATGCCTACCACATCAGTTTCCATGCTTACCTAGAAACTTACCTTAAGGTAAATCCTCTTAAGAACACTGAGTTAGAGCACCTGGGTGGCTTAGTGGTTGAGCATCTGCCTTTGGCTCAGGTTGTGCTCCTGGGATCAAGTCCCACATCAGGCTCCCTGCAGGGGAGGGAGCCTTCCTCTGCCTATGTCTCTGCCTCTCTCTGTGTGTCTCTCATGAATAAATAAACTCTGTTTAAAAAAAAAGAACACTGTGAGTTAGTGAATATCGTTACCCCATTTTGCATATGAGAACACTGAGGCTCAAGGAGCTTAATATCCTGCCCCAGGGTCAAGCCAGGAAGTGGAGGAGTCAGGATCCTCACTCAGGGCAGACCCCGGGCACCCCAGCTCATAACTGCCTCTGACCTCTGTGCAGCATGGAGAGCTTCCTGGATTCCCTCATAATTTCTCATAACCGTGACTTGCACTTGACCAGCCGGCCTCCCTGCGTCTCTCTCTGCATCACCTCGGCTAACTGCTCTAGTCTCTCCATATTTCATGGTTCGAATTCCCAGGAGAAGAAATCAGATTGGCCCAGCTCATCTTTTAATGCCAGGCCACATCATAAGCAGCTGCCCAGCCAAAGAGCTGGCGGGGAGCGGGGCTGTATGCAGCCACAGATCAGCATCATTGATACATCCAAGATTAGAAATAAGATCATACGAAGGGCAAAGTGCTACAAGAGAGGTGTGAAAAAGGGTGAGGGGAGATTTCATGGAGGCCAGTTTGTGGTTTGTGTCTTGAAATAAGATGGGATTTAGGGAGCAGAGTTAGTAATGAAGATTTCCTGGAGAAAGGAAGACCATGAACACAGGTATAGGACTAGGATAGCACGACTCTTGTGCAAGGACCACTGAGGAGTTCTGCTTATTGGAACAGTGGGGTGCCTGGGATACAGGCTGAAAGGCGGAACTTGAATGCCAACATGAGTGTGAACTTAATTCAATAGGAATCTATTCCTATTGGAATAGGTCTTTGAGCAGGAAGGGGATATGAACAGATGTGTGCTTTTGGTAGGATGACCCTGTGCCCAAGGCAATTCTTATTTATGCCTTTTGCCCTACTGTAATTACTATCATTTTTATTAAAGTTTATTATAATTTACAGATCCTCTTTTCACCCTCAAAAGCATCTGGATTTGAACTGTAAAGTACATGGTCACTCCATCTTTAGAGGCTGTGGGCTATGAGTCTGCTAGGGTCAATGAGGGTGGGCCAGGCTGAGGGGCAGGCTGATCATGGCTGATCATGGGTAAGGATATTGCCATAGTCCAGGCAAGGAAGGCCAGAACCAGGTGGGGGCACAGAAGGTTGAACACAAAGGAGTGTGGGCAAGAGACAGGGCTAATGCAGAATTGGTCAGACCTAGCAGGTGAATGGATTTGGGAGGTGGGCAGTGAAGGATAGGAGGGTGGTCCAAGTGACTCCTAGGTGTTCAGCTTGATTGCTGGGAAGAATGATGGAAGCCTAAAGGCAGGGTTTGTTGGGGCGACTAGGGAGTGGAGATGATAATTGTGGTTATGATGAGTTTGAGGTGTTCTGGGACGTCCATTCAGAGATGCTCAGCAGGAAGTTGGACGTTCCAGACAGGAACTAAGAAGCTGTCAGGGATTCTTCCAAAGAGATGGCTTTCGGAATCCAGGGGAGTGGTAAGCTTGCCAGAGACAAAGGGCAGAGTGCGACAAGACTGGACGCTGAATCATGGAAGACTCTAAGTTGGAGGAGAGAGAGGAGTCAGAGACGAAGAAAGAGTAGTTGAAAAGTTAGGAGAAAAACAAAGAAAGCTAGTGACCTAAAATTGATGGAAGCTTTTGGGGAGGGAATTGGTATTAAATCCTGCAGAGTGATCAGGGAGGAGGACAAAATCAACAGCCAGTGGTTTGGCAATGCCAAGGTTACAGGCAACTGTAAGAGACTACAGCGTGGTGGGGATGTTGCATGAAGAGTGAATGGCGGGCAGCCCGGGAGGGTGGGCTCAGCTGTTTAGCGCCACCTTCAGCCCGCGGTGTGATCCTAGAGACCCGGGATCGAGTCCCACATCGGGGTCCCTGCGTGGAGCCTGCTTCTCCCTCTGCCTGTGTCTCTGCCTCTCTCTCTCTCTTTCTCTGTGTGTATCTCTCATGAATAAATAAATGAAATCTTAAAAAAAAAAAAAAGGGGAATGGCAAAGAAGTGAATTGCCTAGAGGCAATTAGGGCAATTTCTCATTCAAAAAGTATGGGAGGAAAAAAAAAAGTATGGGAGGAAAAGTAAGATGGACAAGAGGTAGGAGAAGAGGCACAACAGGAAGTTCTGGAAAATGCTGGAGAGATTGGGTCCTTGGTAAGGAGGAAAAGACTCTTCTTTCTCAGGGACAAGAGGGAAGAACAAGGATGGGTAATAGGTTAATTCTGGGATGAATTGATGAGTTTGGGGATAGGTGGAAAGGGGAACATTATTTGAGGATCCGACTCCATATTCTTGGTCAATTTAGAGTTGAAGTCTTGTAGAGAAAGTGTGAGGTGATTGTGGAATTGTAATGAGGACTCAATTACAGATAAGGAAAAGAGGGTTTTGTGTTTTAACACATACTGACGAAGCATGAGTTGAGGAAGCGTAAATGGGCCAGTTTTTTCACCAGCTCCAGCATGCCCAGGAGTAGGAGCCAGAGAGTGGATGGCAGTGTTGCTCAAGGCTAGAGACTGGTAGGCAGGATGGCAGGAAGCACGTT